>NW_024105197.1:487500-1126096 GCF_003945595.2 Pipra filicauda
GTATGTGATCAGTGTCAGCAGGGAGGGGAAGAAGTGTGGACAGGGATGAGATATCAGGGGACAGTGTAAACGTTGTAGTTACACCACTGTCGTTAAACAACACCAAAACAACCTCGACATGCAGCTCCTGCCTGTCTGAAGCAGATCCTTCCTGAAGATTTCTGGACAGGACACTGAGCAAAGATATTCGTGCTAAGGAATTGGGTAATTTCTGTGCCATCTGACGTAGTGCTTGATAGGTAAGACTCAGTCAAAGCTGGAGGAAGAAGTAATTTTACAGTCTGAAAATAGCATCACTTGGACATTTTTAGGAGGAGCAGTAGTTTGTGATTTGCAGAGGGCTGAGCTGGGCAGTTCACTGTTATGTTTTTCTAGAGTAAATCACAGTAATCTCTGTATGCCAAGGCTGACTAAGGAGGTGTCTCTCCAATGTGTAGATGTCATTGCAAAATAGGAGGTGTAGCATTCAGCATTCTGGGAAATGCTTCCCACTGTATTAACAGTGGATACTGTGGATGCTAGGTCAACCTTTGTACAACTTTTTTTGCATCTTAAACTTCTGTCATCACTGTTGTCCTCTGAAACCCTCTTAATTTTTGCTGAAAATCTGTAAGTGGGAATTACCTGTGTTTTCCCTCAGTACCAGTGTGTACTGAGATTGAGAGAGAAGTAAGTAAAAGAACAACTTAGTGATTATGTTGAAGCAACCTGGGTTTCATTGGTTTTGTTCACGTGGAAATGGGCTGTATCTCTGAGGAAGACAAAAGCAAGTACTCTGAACACCTCATTAGTTTGTTGTTGAGTCTTCATTTTCTGTATTTTAATACTTAACTTTTTTTCATTATTGTATGAGGTTAATGGTGATGCTGTGGTAACAATGAGAGAGCACAGTGGATGTTGGTTGTCCCTGAGATCTGACCTGGTTTCCTAACTGACAGAAGTGTTAGAATTAGGAGGGAAGATGACTAGCACGTTGAAGCACTTGCTGGTGTTCAGGAAGCCCTGTGCTTACCTTGGTAGTCAAGTCCGTGGTTAATACTGAAGGGTAACAGAAAGAAATTAGGAGGGCACAATTTGAAAATCAAATTGAAATAGATCGTTAACTAATCCTTCCAAATTTTATTTATTAATTTTGTAATTATACTCAATGAAATGCTCACAAGCTGCTCTGATTGCTTGGCTTACCTCAATTTATATTCAAATCTCAATAAAATACATTTCAGCCCTTTCTTAATGAGATGATGAAAAGTGCTATCCCGTGCAAGAGTAGGGGACACACATTCCAACATTACTTGCAGTCACCTGTTTGCTTTTTAATGTTGCTGTTGAATTAGTATTTAACTCAGGATTAAAGTATAAGCTGACGTATTTGAATAAGGATATGTTTAAGCCATGAGTTCTTAAAATTTAAAAAAAAAATGGCCGCACAGTTGGTTAATGGAGATTTTAAAACTTGAAGGATGCTGAGCAACATCGTATTGGTGTTGATCAGAATCACAAAGCAGTGTCAAGAAGACCCACAGAGATACTGGAGTTCCCACTGCACAGATGAATCATGGAATGTGTTTGTGGCAGTGATGGAAGGGGATGGGTCTCACTCCTGTAAAGAGGTGCAGGAGCTGCGTGGGGGTGGTGATGGGCAGAGAGCAGGGAATTCCCCTTGGGAACCTGCCTGGGACCACTCAGAAACAGCCCCTGGGAGCTGATGGTGTTGTGGTGAAGGGGGGTTAAAGAAACAGTCCTGCCCTTCACCCAGACAGGGCTAAAGCATTAGTTTTGTTGGCGGGCAGTTTGTTCCCTATGTGCTAGACAGCACTCAAACAGGAAAAAGTATTCCCCATCCTCAATGGATGCACCGTTTTATGAGGTAGCAAAGCTTTTAAATGCCAGCAAGAACTTGTCAGTGACTACCATTTGCTCACAAGTGTGTATCTCAGGTCACCTCTGAAGCTTTAAGTGGGGTTTATATTTATTATTTCTGAAAGGCAGATTTATGTATGCTTTTCACAGTCTTTTTCACCAAATAAGTGATTCATAATGACTGGATTTGGGTCAGATTTTCCATTTGGCTCTGGAGATCATTTTTAATGGTCTTCATTGTCAATTTAAAAAAAATCCAAAACGAAAAGACTCTGCTTTTTGAATATAGGTGACTTTATAAAAAGTGAGCTAGAGTACAAACTAGGTTTGTTTTCCCAGTTAATAAAATGTGCTGTTAATGGGACAGTGAACAAATGTCACATTCACATGTTGGTATCTATCAGAGCAAATCAAGATCTACTGTTTGGCACAAGAGGTAAAAAAACCTACATTGTAATAAAACTGTCACAGGATCAGTGTCTCTTGCTTTGTAAATAAACATCTCTGCTTTGCCTCAGTATTTCTGTAACATCCGGAGACTATTATCCTGTGCTGGTGCTCTGGTTCATTGACAGTTTCACTTAAACAGTTAAACAATAATTTGAAATGGAAAACATTCTGCCCATACTCCTTAACTCCTTTGTGGTTTTTTTTTCCCCCCAGTGTTTTTTGTTGGATTTTTTTTGCCAATTGCTTTAGTAATTGCGTCTTACTTTTTGTTGCGCAGGAAAATACCGAACTGCTCACAGACCTCATTCAAAGCCCAAAGTATCAAATGTTTTTGAGGTAGATTTTCAAGCAAATGGAAGTGATACAAAATCAATGGGCCGTTTTCAGTCAGAGGAGGAACTGTGGGCCCGCTTAGAAGAGCTCGAGCGACAAGAGGAGATCCTTGGTGAACTTGACAGGTACAGCACTGCTGTGGCACAGGCAGGGCTGGAGGTCAGAAAACTGTAGGGGTGTGGTGTTGTTGGTACACACAGGATCTCACTGTGAGTGCAAATATGCAGTTAAAATCATAATAGGTGGAAGAGGGGTGGAACACGAACAAAGCATGCATTGCAATGTCAAAGCTGCCAAAATCTGCCTCTGTGGAACCGTGGCGGTCCAGCATTCTGGTATTTTATCTTAAAGATGATAGAAGAGGGGGAAGTGAAATTCATTTCCCACAAGTTAGGAAAATCCATCGTTTCCAGTGTGGGAGTTACACATTTAGTGCTTAACAACACCCTTAGATCTGTTCTGATTCTGAAGCAATACGTGTGTTGTTAGCCATGATGTCACAGTTTTGATATTTCCAGGTGACATGGAAAAGACCTAGTGATTGTTAGAGAGTACTAAGAAGTTCCACAGTCTGGCTAAAAATACAGCACCTGGCTAAAAAAAGTTAGGTTCAGGCTTGTTCATTATTTCACATGTTTGTGTCTCTCAAGAGCTTGAATTGCCACAGTTCACTTATATATTTTTCATTCCATAGGATGCCTGATACAGTTGAGACAAATGGAGAAGATGCAACCTCTTCTGAAGAGGAGAAGGAAGATAAGAGAATAGATCTGAACGGGACATATAGGGCAGAAGACTGTATTACTCAGGGCAACTTCCATAAAGAAGTAACAAATTCAGACTTGTTTGGGGTCCAAGTTAATGGCTCTACTTGTTATCACAGTGATGATGAAGATGACGTAGATGTTGGAGATAACTCTGTTCCAACTATTTTTTTCTCTCACACTGTTGAACCTAAAAGGGTTTGTATTTCATTATATTTTGTTCAAGAGATTGCATAAAACATACATACCATATATAGAACAGAAAATTCTAGCTCATGTAGATAAAGTAGAATGCTAACTGTAGGTGATATTTGGATATTTTTCAAATGCTTGAAACTCACTGTTTAAATCCTGCAGTTCAAATATGGTATTAAAAAAAATTATCTTCAAATGTCTAGCTTGCTGTTCTGGCTTCTGGCTTTGTAAAAGGGAGTATCCTGTCTAGGAGTTTTTAAAATTACTTTGTACTTGCCTTGAAATTGACCTTTGAACAGCTCAGCTGTTGAGCAGAGTTTGAATAAGCAGATTGTCATATATTATATGCAAAATACATGCCCATTAGTGCAAAGAAATGCCCCAGCCTAGTGCAAGTGGTAGAGAATAAACAGTTCATACTGTGAATGTTACCATTCATACATTTGTTTAACTTATCTATGCTTCCTAGTCCCCAGCTGCTCGGGTAGGAGAATGTCAGAAGCCAGTTCATCTGAAGCCTGGTGATTGTTGATTTTCTGGTCTAGACCGTTGTTTGTGTTCAATTTTCAGGTAAGAATAAACACAGGAAAAAATACTACTTTGAAATTCAGCGAAAAGAAAGAAGAGGCCAAGCGTAAAAGGAAGAACAGCAGTGGCAATGGCCACGCAGCTCCAGACCTGCCCAACATCAAAACCCCAGCAGACATTTACCGGTGTGTAATTCATGGCTTTGGCACATGAACTTCCTTCTCTTTTCACTTCTGTTCACCTGTGGTGTGAAACCAGCCCACGGTTCCCTGAAAGAAACAGCTGGAACCGAGTTTAGTACTTAAAAATGGAAGTTTGTGGCTTCTGCATGGTTGCCATTCTTGCATGTCTATAAAACATTTCTGAGCTTAACATCTCCTTTTCCAGATGGCAATCTATCATTTACCTGCTTTTTCAGAGCTTCTGAAATTGAGGTAAATTTGCCAGTGCATCCTATGCTCAGAAAGGAATGCAGCAGTTATGTTATGCATTCTGGTTAATTCCATGTCATTTGCTTCTGTGTTCGTTTTCAAACAGAACCGATCAGATCTACCACTTTTAATATCCCTCCTTTCCCAGTTACTGATTTTCTGGGGTTTGCTTCTCCCTTCCAGTATCTTCAGAACATATTTAGGTCTTTGTTTGCCTGGTTTCTCTTGCATTTTCTCTCCCTGACTTCAGTACATCACTATCTCTATTCTACATAAAAATTAGTGCTCACCTGTAGGACACCCACACACAGAGAGCTTGAAAAACAGTGTTTGGCTTACAGGATTGTATACAACACTAAACTAAGGTGACAGGAGAGCTAAACAAGTATTTAGGTCTGTAAAGATAAACACAGACACCTATTAGATTGGTTGATTAAGGGCTTGTGAAAATCACACTGCATTTCTATGTCAGTGTATTTGAGTACCTAAATATATTAAAAAACGTGTCACAAAGTGTGAAAAGTAAAACCACATCCTGTAATTGCAGCTGCTGAGGCTGAAGTAAAGGATTCTTTCGTGGTGTTCTCCCTGAGCTATGTGAGGGAACTCCATTTTCTGTGGAGATATATTCCCATAAGTGCCTGATGAATAAAGCTGTTAGAAACAAGTAACACCCTTAAAACTCATCCAGTCATTGGGCTCCTCCTTTATGAGTTTGATAAAGTTGGCATTGTCTTCTCTTTCTCTTCCATCCAACCTTGACTTGTTTAAGGCATGGAGATGAAGTACAAGCTGTAGGAAGAGCTGGTTTTGTCAGTTTACAGTCTGTTAATACTTGAAAAGTGTCTTGCTGTTGATATGAACTTAAAAGCTGATTTTTAATTTTTTTTTTTTTTAACTTAAAGCAGAATATGACACTTGTCAGGAAAAAAGCTCCATCCTTTCCACCTACAATGAATGTTTTTTGGTTTTTTATTCTACATTTGACAAGGACTCAACTCTAGAATACCTTGTGACATTGTGATCTTCTGAATCTCTTTACAGAAACAACCCTGATAATCATTTAGTTTACCTTTCTTCTAACTTTTTGTAACTCGCATTATTCTGTTTTCTAACATTTTTCAAAAAGCTATACATTTTCTGCTGAAAGAATGTACCACCTTAATGCTTGAATCAAGGGCATAACAGCATTTGCTCTGCAGAATTGATTCTTGTGCACTGGTAAATAAAATGCCTCAGAAGGTACAGTATTGTGATTCTGCAGCGAAAAAGTTGGAAAAGCACATCATAATTAATTTGTACAAAAGACAAAGCAAGATCACTGTAAATTTGTCATCTGATCCTGAAATGGTTTATTAAAGCTAACATTTTCCTTTATAGAGTCTTTGTTGATGTTGTGAATGGAGAATATGTCCCTCGTAAATCAATTTTGAAGTCTCGAAGCAGAGAGAACAGTGTTTGTAGCGATACCAGTGAGAACAGTGCTGCTGAGTTTGATGACAGACGAGGAGTTCAGAGGAGTATTAGCTGTGATGAAGCTACTCAGAGTGACAACAGCGAAGGCATACTGGAGGAAGAGGAGGAGGAGGGGCAGCAGCAGCTACTGAAAAAGCTTCCTCCCTCTTCAGGGACAACTGAGGTACAGTTTTTAATTAATTATTGATTGTTGGCAGGGATAAAAATGAGAAATCTAATGACTGTAGTTGCCTATACCATGAGTTTGATTTCTTTAAAATAATTTTCTAACTCCTACCTAGTTTGCTTCAGAAGGACATTATCAGGTGACAGGCATCTGTCACACACATCCCAGGGACAGAGGGGAGGAGCAGTTCAGGTGGCTTCTCTGATACCTGAAGCTCTTCCATAAAGATCCCACAAAGTAGTCACTTCCTGGTGTTACTGAAACCAGTGTTCTGTCTGCTGGGTCATCCTGAGCATTTCACTGCAGGACATAGAGCAGGATTAAAAATAAAAAAGAGAAAAATCTGTGCTTTGTAGCTGATGAGAGGGAAGAGTCGATTCTCTCACCTGTGTTGCACAGCTAATAGACAGCTAGTTTCCAGCTGGTGGTTTTTAAGTTTTAAAACACATAGATATCAGCTGAGTCATTATTTTGACTTGCCAAGAGCAGAGAAATTGCCCAGTGGAAGGAGGCGTTACACTGCTACTCATCCCATTCCAGGCTGGGGCCATTAGTGATCCCAAACAAATCCATTTTCACATGTTTGAAAAGTTCAGAGCTTCATCATAAAGAAAAGAGACTGTACAGTATAAGGAAAAATTTACAGTGGTTTAGTGACCGGGTGAATACAAGAATTCAATGTAGAAATTCATGGCATAGCATATATAAGAACACTAATTTTTTCAAACTAGATAAAACTTGAGTTTTCAGTAGTTCTCAATGCAATGGGCAAGTTCAATGAAAACACTATTTTTAGAAAAATTATTTTTTGACAAGAAATGAAGTCCCCATAAAAGCTATTGTTTATCATCATTTTTCATACAAACAGCTGTAGGGGAATCTAGGCAGGATGTGAAGATTCATGGTGGAAGATTTATCTGTACAGTTAGCACTTTACGTTGTATACTTTCTGGAATATATTTGCTATATTTTTATAAAACATCTAAGTACACTTTAGATGTTACCCATCAGTCCATTATCTGAATCTGACATGTTTATTCTCTACAATGTAATGTATTTTCTAAGTAACTGAAAGAGAGTGAGCAAAAAAAATGCAGTCAGACGTCCCTTCGTAAATGCTGTTGTTTTGCTTTAGTTTGTTTCTGTGGGTGTTTGAAGTACATTATTTCTCCATTATCATTTGCAACACGCTAACTTTTTTTTTATTTCTAATTTTACCGCAGTCGTCTTAGTTTGTATTTTGCTTACCTGGTTTGGAAAATGAGTTGCTTGTTAGAACAACACAGTTGTGTACAGGCACAGCTTTAGGCACACTTTGTCTACTGGAGCAGAAAACAAAAAAACACTGCTTTTTTGCAGGTCCTGCAAGAAAAGAATGGCTGGTTTGTTTTGCTTTGTTTTTCTTGGTAACTGAAGTTACGAAAAAGCAGAACTAAGCATAGTGACTAAATCTGGTGTGCATTCCTTTGTGCCCAGTATGAGCATCAGACCTTGGATGTGAACTGCTTCCCCTTGTCCTTGGGCATTCTGAATTTTCTGTTTTCAATACACAGTGGATGATTTGTTCTTAAATATGTTTATAAAAGTAGTTCTGAGCTGCTTGTTTCCCCGTGTTTTCCAAGAATCATCGTCATTTCTTAGCTAAGTTAAAAAGGATTAAGTCATATAATCAGCTGCATATAAATTATAATTTTTAAACATTACATGTTTTTATTAGACCTTTTATAGAGAGAAATAGTTGGAAGCAAGTTTGCTGTTCTCTTAAGTATAAATTGCTTTCACCATTTTTTGATCATATTTGGTAAGGAGAAAAGAACAAACAAAATATGTGCTTGCCAGTTCATACACAGTGTGTCAGCTTGATGCAATTAGAAGACACTAAGTCATAAAACATGACGTATGATGGAAATGCTGACATACTTCAACTTTGCAAAGTCTCTCCATTTCTGATCCAAAATGAAACTGTGTATTACATCAGCTGTTTTATTTCTTGAGCATGTGTCAGTGAGGAAGCAAATTTTTAGATCATTTATGCAGTAGGAATGAGATTAAGTAGTACTTTTAAGACACTTTCAGTCATCTTTGAACAAGCTATATTTTGAGGTTAATTACAATTTGGTTACTTATGCAGGGAACAATCATTGATTTAAAGATATTTCTTTACTTTTGATTAAAAGAAATAACAATCCTAATCAGGCTAATATAGGGTAATGACCTTATGGGCATAGCCTCACATTTGCATTTTATTAGCTCATTTTGAGTATTCTCTTCTGTTGTAGGCATTTTCCGGAACTGTTATAGAAAAGGAGCCTTTGTCTCCCTCCTTAATACCACACCCAGTCATCGCTCACCCAGTCCTGCCGACCATTCTGGAGCGAAAATCAGAGGAAGTTTTGTCCGAGGCTCCAGAAGAAACTACTAAGAGAATTTCAAAATTCAAAGCTGCCAGGATGCAAAAGACTAACTAAGCCGGCTGAAGCACCAGTACTCTCGCCTAGTTGCACATCTCTTGAGGTTCTGTAGAGCTCCCTCTGTAACACCCAGCTAGTTAACAGGTCATCCAGTGGTAATTTGGCATCGGTTATCTCTGAAACTTTTACTGGCAACATTAAAAAAACAAACAGTTCAGTGTTGGAACACTTGAGTATTCACCTTATTTTGTCGGTTTCCCTGTGTGCTGTCAGCACCTTTGTATAGGTTTGCCTTACGATAGCAGCACTTGGGTTCTTTTTTCGAAAACTGTTCCTTACATACATTGTTTTTGTGTTTAAACCTAAATACAGGCAGTTTTGTGCCAGCTGTGAGGTTCTACATACCATATGGACCATTTTAAGGAAACTTTTCACATTTCAAATAGGTTCACCAATTATATTGCATTACTTGCTTTAGCATTTTAAGACACACTTGTATTCACATTGCTGTAGGTTTTGCAACTAGATGTCTGCTAAAAGTTTTTTTCCTTCTTTCAAACCGCTCTGATCTCTCACTGTACAGATCTGTAAAATGCCGGGTTCATGTACATTGCAGGGAAGTTTCTTTGATGGAAAAGGGTATTTTGTAAAATTAAATTTTCAGTAAAAAAGCTGTGAAAGTTGTGTGGGTTTTTTTTTTGCTTTACTACTAATTTGGAAACGCCACAGAGAGGTTTTTATTTTGAACTTGCGTTTCTGGCTTGAAATGTTTACTACCACATGGACATAAAAGCAGTCCATTCTCTTCTGCCATTGTGTTTTAACCTCCTGCTAATGAATGTCCATGGAAATTGAATGCTCTTAAGGAGAGAAGCATAAACTCAGACTCTTGATTACAAAATCTCCTAGTTCTTTTGTATACTCAGAAAACATTGTAATTGTCTTGGGAATGCCCAGAGGGAGTCAGCACTAAGGAAAAATATCTTAATGCTTTAGCTTTATTTCAAAATGCAACAGCACTGCAGCACTCAGGGTACAGTTTGGTGTATCCTTCTCATGACTGAGAGCAGTCCTGGCTTTAAGAGTCCCTGCCCAGCAGCTCCTTCCAGTTTTCTTGCCATCCCCTCATTTTGCTGAGACAGCTTTTGTCGAGGCCACCCCTTGAATGATAATTGGTGGCACAGATGCTTAAAAAGCAAACTACTGGGTTTGGGTTTTCGGGGTTTTTTGGTAGTTGTGTGTAGTTTTTTGAAGCTAGTGAGCCATTGAGTCCATCATCAGCAAATTTGCTGATGACACCAAACTGGGAGGGAGTGTCGACCTGCTGGAAGGCAGGAGGGCTCTGCAGAGGGATCTGGATAGACTTGAGAGATGGGCTGATTCCAATGGGATGAAGTTCAGTAAAGCCAAGTGCCGGGTCCTGCACTTTGGCCACAACAACCCCCTGCAGCGCGACAGGCTGGGCACAGAGTGGCTGGAAAGCAGCCAGGCAGAAAGGGACCTGGGGGTACTAATTGACAGGAAGCTCAACATGAGCCAACAGTGTGCCCAGGTGGCCAAGAAGGCCAATGGGATCTTGTCCTGTATCAAAAATAGCGTGGCCAGCAGGAGCAGGGAAGTGATGCTTCCCCTGTACTCTGCGTTGGTGAGGCCACACCTTGAGTATTGTGTTCAATTCTGGGCCCCTCAGTTCAGAAAGGATATTGAGGTGCCTGGAGCGGGTCCAGAGAAGAGCAACAAGGCTGGTGAAGGGACTGGAGCATAAGGTCCTATGGGAAGGCTGATGGAGCTGGGGTTGGTTAAGCCTGGAGAGAGGAGGCTCAGAGGTGACCTCAGCACCCTATAGCTAACCTGAAAGAAGTTTCTTAGCCAGTGGGGTTGGTCTCTTCTCTCAGGCACTCAAGAATAGGACAAGGGGCACGGGCTTTAAGCTCCGCCAGTGGAAATTTAACAGTTGGATATCAGGAGAAAATTCTTTCAGAGAGAGTAAAATCAGGCATTGGAATGGGCTGGCCCAGAGAGGTGGTGGATTCACCATCCCTGGAGATTTTTAAACGCAGATTGGACGTGGCACTGAGTGCCATGATCTAGTAAATGGACTGGATTTGGACCAAGGGTTGGACTCGATGATCTCGGAGGTCTTTTCCAACCCAATTGATTCTATGATTCTATGATTCTATATAGGGATGGCTTCTGTGAGAAGCTGCTAGAGGTTTCCCCATGTCCAACAGAGCCAATGCCAGCTGGCTCCAGGACAGACCCACCACTGGCCAAGGCCGAGACAATGAGGAATGACAGTAATGCCTCTGTGATAGCTTATTTAAGAAGGAAAAAAAAAAAAAAGCTATTACACAGAGGTAATTGTGACCAGAGAGGAGAGGAGTGAGAATATGTGAGAGGAACAACTATGCAGACCCCAGGGTCAGTGGAGGAGGAGGAGGAGGTGATGCAGGCTCAAGAGCTGAGGTTCTCCTGCAGCCCATGGTGAAGACCAGAGTGAGCAGCTGTCCCCCTGCACGCCGTGAAGGTCAACAGAGGTGCAGAAATCCACTTGCAGCCTGTGAAGGAGACACACACTGGAGCAAGTCGATGCCTGAAAGAAGGCTGTGACCCCATAGGAAGCCTGTGTTGGAGCAGGCTCCTGGCATGGACATGCAGATACGTGGAGAGAGGAGCCCACGATTTTTGGCAGGAACTGTGATCCTGTGAGGGATCCACTCTGAAGTAGCCTGTGCCTGAAGGACTGCAGGGGAGCAGGGGAAGGACTCCTCTTTCTGAGCAGCAGCAGAAACAACATGTAATAAAGTGACTGTAAACCCAACTCCTTGTCTCCCTGCGCCTCTGGGGGAGAGGAGGTAGAGCCCAAAAAGAAGGAAGGGTGGGAAGAAGGTGTTTTTAAAATTTGTTTTACTTCTCATTATCCTGCTTTGATTTTGATTGGCAATAAATTAAATTATTTTCCCAAGTCAAGTCTGTTCTGTCCGTGACAGTAAGTGATGAGTGATCACTCCTTATCTTTATCTCAGCTCATGAACATTTTGTTGTATTTTCTCTCTCCTGTCTAGTTGTGGAGGGGAGTGACAGAATGACTTTGGTGAGCACCTGGCATCCAGCCAGCGTCAACCCACCACAGTATCATACTTATATATGCTGCACTGTTCTTCTAAATTTTTTGGATTTCAGGCTACTGTATAACTCTGAATTTAGTAGATATTCTACCTTCATATAATGTCCCACATAATTTCTTGAACATTAGAGGTTATTAATAATAAATTATTATAAATTGTGCAATAAAGAGTACATTTGATGTATCAGAAGCATTTTTTGAAAGTAAAAACTTTATGTTTTTTATTTTCCTCTGCAGCAATGCTCATTAACAAAGCAATATGAAGGACAAGGATTTCAAAGTTAGTTTTCTTTTTAAGGTGGCTTTTCTTTACATCATACTAGAGTCCTAATTCTTATTAATTTACATTAATGAGTCATTCCTGTGACACTATATGAAAATGAATACCTTGAAAGTAAATAGTGTAGTATCTAACTCAGCTGTCTCTCCCCCATCTTGACTTCATTATGGATGCATTACTGTACATAGAGCTGTATCATATGCAAGGTGTAAGCAGAACCTATCTAAAAGTATGTACTTGTGCATAGGCTACCTAGGAGTATGTGTATGGCTATTTGTATTATAATATCTTGTGCACGCTTGGCTATTTGTGTTAAAACAGCATCTTGTGCCTCCAGGGAAGACTGAGGGTCATTCCACTGACTGCAGCTCATAAAGATGCAAATATTGCCCCAAAACATCTCCATATATCTTTACACACAGTTGCAGTTGGCTGTGCAGCTCTGTTATTCCTGCTTCAAGACAAGCTGATGCAAGCTGTTTTTAACCCAGAGCTGTGCAATAAAGGCAGCATGCTGTGCTGAGTCAGAGCTCCAGACCATGAGCCATAGCAGTATGGTTGAACACCTTTCAGCCACCTCTGAGCACAAACAGAGCAGATGCACAGATGTTTGCAGCTGTCTACTTAGATCTGAGCTCAAAAATGAGTCCTCCTGTATAGTTTTGTGTCTGTTGCATTGCAAACTAACATCCCCCAATAATTAGAGGGTTTAGCCATTTAGTTTATGTCGCGGGTATCTATCGTATTGTTAGGTTTGGTCAGTAGAAAAAGCAGACACGCACACACACAGAGTTGAGACCAGAGTTGTCTAGAGAGCTGTCTGCTCCGTAAGCGCAGCAGCCTCCTTTATTAAGGTAGCTAGCCCCGACTTTCCCACACACTTTCTGTATACATAGTTTCTACAAAACACCAGAGAACTAACACCTGCAATTGTGAACATAGCCAGCATCTCTGTCCTTGCACATTTCATCCTGTTTATCTCCTTTCTAGTCAAGTCCCTGATTCTCAAGGCTGCTCTGTCTATGGGAACAGTTAATTAACTTCACTGTTCTCATGGGAATGGCCTTATACCATTCAATATTTTAAGCTCATCAACTTCTAAGGGCTCAGCGGACCCGCCGCCTCCGACCACAAATTTACTCTTAGAATCGCCTAAGACCAACCGGATTGCTGTTCTCTTATAAACTAGTAATTGAGAAAATTCTATGTCTTGAAAATGTGCACAATAGTAATAGCTGCATAGCATACAGTATTATAGAGGTTTCTAATGGCTGTGTGGTTAGGCTAAAGGAAAGGAGATAAGGGACTGGACCAAGTAAGAGCTTTTAACAACAAAAAGCTACTGAAAAAAAAAAAGAGATAATAAAGTCTTCCTCACATCCTCTGGTAATAGTCTTTATAGTCTTAAACTGCAAAAAGAAGATTGAGACTCAATATTAATAATAGCTTTTTACTGGTAGAGATTGACAACCACTGTAACAGATTGGCTAAGGGACTGGGAATATCTGTCTTTTAGAGGTTATTATGGAGATGTTAGACAAATATCTCACAAGTACTTTTGTGATACATCTGATTCTGCACTGGAGCAGAGGAAAGTTACTGACTTGTTGAGCTAACCTCTTTCATCTCAAATCTTCTAGGCTTTTGTGAGTCACAGATCTAAAAGAAAGCAGACAGAATTGTCATTGATAAAGACTTACAGCCTGTGTCAATCTTACCTTATGAATCATACTCTTTTAGGAGAGTTCTAAAGATCCATTTGTGATGGTAGAGTTACTTTCAATGAACTGAGATGCTCAATCCATTTTATATAGATTCTCATCATTCTGATCACCATCTGTACACCTCAAAAAGCCTGAAACCTTTTCTTTAGCATTGTCAGTCTTGCTGAGCCTGCTTTTGCCTTCCTGCTGCTGCAAAGGATGAAATGAAAGAGAACAAAAGAGATTGTGTGAAACCAAGTGCTGGGTTTTATCAGGGGGAAATTTGTTATGTTGTATTTATGTATGCAATATGTATTGGCTATAATTTTGAAATTAGTTCAACCACTTAATAAATAAAACTGGGAGTTTTAGAAGATAGACCTGGTTGGGAAATTTGTGGTAAAGTAATATTTCAGCAAAAAATTCTTCTTTGATAGGACTGAAATGTTTCACAGAGCCAGATAGCATTTAGCCTCCATGACAGTTTTCTGTCTGGTTGCCCACTGAAAATTAGATCAGAAACTCTAATCTTTAAAGTTGAGTGTTGACTAATCCATTAGTCAACTTGAAATAAGGTTACCAATGCTTCATACTTAGCAACCTTACTGTAAAAAACCCTGGCATGAGAATGGCCTAGAATTCAGTGCTCTCTGCCTCCTTTTCATGGACTCAGCAGTCAATTTGGGAATAAAGTATGAGCTTGAACAGACTTCAAAGTGCATTGCAACTGTAGTATCAGAAATGCAAATGCGTGGTGGCTTTCAGAGCATGTAGGACCAGATAGATATCAGATAAAGCAGGGTTTGTGACTCCTTCACTGTAGCTCGTAGGAAAGGAGCTCTACTGTTGTTATGGTTTACATTTAAATTATTATCAAAGCAGGTAAGAAAAGCTTACGTTTTTGTGCATAGTGATTATGTTTATTTTAATATGCACAGGACTTTTCAAATAATTTATTGCCTATTGAACCTTCTCTTTCACTGCCATATGCATAGAACTACCTCTCTGCTCTGTACCTGTGTCATTATTTTCTAGTTGTGCCAGAAGGCAGAAACACTCTGAATGACTTGCTGTCATTCTTAACTTCACTTATATCTCCAAGTACCATATGTAAATAAGTTCTTCCTAGCTTTCAGTGTTTTTATGCCATCTACAGGTCTATTCAAACCACTGAATTCTTTTAATATTTTTTTAATTATTTTGTAAACGTGCACACCACTTAAATAAAATTTTCTGTAAATTGCTTATTATTTGCAAAATAATTAGACCAGAGACATTGTTTGAAATGCTTCACAACCCCTAGCTTTTTCAGTATTTTTTTTTTCGATGCAGAATAATTTCGTGGTGGTTTATGATAAAAACTATTTCGGTTTAAATTTTTATATCAATAATTTTGGTAAAAAGTATTTTTTCTAGGAAAAGCTAATTGTGAAAATTTAGGTTTCAGGAAAGAAAATTAAAATGTAGCTCAATAAATATTAAAAATATATCTAAAATATGTACATACTAAATGCTTGTTTTACTTAAGAATTAATAGAAAAAGAAGATATAGCTTCTTTTTCAAACAAAATTTGATTAGTGAGAATCATTTCATATTTAAAGGGTAAGTTTCCTTCAACATACTTCATTTACCAAAATGTCCCAGAACCTAATTCTAACCATGAATAGACAAGCTGCGGTGTCAAGATGCAGGGTGGAAACATGGGAAGCACAGAGATTTGTGACAACAGGATTACATGCATTTCTTCAAAACCATATGGCCTTTCAATCACTTTTGTGCCATGTACAGTTAAAAAATCCACAAGTGCCTTTAGCAGATGAGAATTCTATACGTGTTGTCAAGGACAAAACTTAACTCTAAAACCCTCTTCAATGAAGTTCATTGTGCTCCTTTTAGATAAGGCAAACCACTTAAGACTGACAAAAAATGTCACAGAGTACTTTCAGACATTAGAACAAATAAATGAATGTATGAAAAATCAAAATACAAGAGAAATGTAAGTAAGTACTAGTAGCTCACACTTAGGCAGAAATTAATCTTTGTTATAAATATTCTAGTAAAGCATATTAGGATATAAAATATCACTGAAGGGCAGGTTTACTGGGAGACAATCTTTCCTGAAAGCAAAACTTAACCTGTCATTTTTTTTTCCTTGTGTTTAACTGCATGCAGGAAAATTCAGTCATGGAAATGTGTCTGTGAATACTTCACTCATGGTTCAGCTGGAGGTATAGAGACAAAAACCTCTTTATGTGAACAGATGATTGGCATTATAGGTGCTGCACAGAACCACAACCATGGATGCAAAGTATATTTCCACTAGAAAAATAAACTATGATGCACAATAAAATTCTGTTATAGACATAATCAATAGTTTTACCCAAACATTCAAAACACCTCTTTAAGTCTCTTATACCAAGAGAAAAAAGAATTAACCTTAATTGTACTGTTGAATACCTAATTTTTTTACAAAATGTAATGTCATTCCTTTCTGATAGCTGAGGGAGGAGTGGTGAAGTGACTTTGTTTCCAAGCAGAATTATGTTTTCTAGCCAACAGAAATGAGAGTTCAAAACTACAATTGCATTTATGAAAACTATGACTAATTGTCATGAATGAAGTGATGCACTTCTCTTGTAAAATGGAAGCAATAATACACTTTATTAAAGAAATTACTTAATTAACAAAGTTTAATAGTAAATGTGACAGTGGTTTAACAGGATCCAACGGCAAAGTACACTGATTATTTACTGCACAGAGGACAGGGTCAGACAATACTACAAGTGAGACCCTCCCACTGAGTCATGAGGTTCAAAAAGAAGCCTCTTTTGTTCTAAAAGGAGTCTAGAACAAAATCCTCCCCAGAGTGGATTTGAAATGCAGCTTAGTCACAAACTTGGTCAATGGTTCTTTTCTAAAGGACTGTACATACACTATCAATGCTTTATATCACCTAGCTAAGATTTCAAAGTTTAACATGCTGTTAATAACTTACTGCAAACCTGTTGCACCGAGCAATCTCTTGGCCTCGAGAAGTAACCTGATAGCTGTCCCTGCGTGAGGGGAGATCCCAGCATGCAATCTGCTGCCATACAAGAGAGCTCAACGAGCCCTGGGCTATCCACTACTTAGGGAGTAAGGTGATTGACTTATATTCATATTTGCATACCAGCAAAGTGTCTGAGTCATTGTTCCAAACAGCCTTGGCTACCATGTTGTCATCCCACCCCCAAAGTCCAAACTAAGCTGGATACAGTCATCACAACTCCCACTGTTGGTTATGGATTAAGCAAGGGAAGAGCGGGGTAGGTTGAAAGCACACTGTTGCACAGACTGAATGAAATGATTCTTTGGGGTATTTTAGCTTTGAACACAGGCCAGCACGGAGTGTGTTTACAGGATTGACAAGGGAAAATGCAGAACCAGATAGGTTAATTGATTTGCCCAGGCAGCAGTGTGGCCTAATGTATTAACTTTGGGCTTCGGTCTCAGAAGACACCTTCTGTCTCACCAAACTAAGTTCATGACACACTTGTCTCACAGAGGCTTTGTGAGACTTAATTAGAACTTGCAATTTGCTTTGAAAACAGTTTTCAGATATATAGTCCAGATGTATATATATATATATATATATATATATACATATATGTATATATATATATATTTATAGCCAAAAGACACATGGAAGAAACTTAGGCAGTGGAATTAGTTAATTGGACATAATATAATTGTTTTACGCAGTTACTTAATTATATATTGATCTATTAGTTACCAGGGTCAATCAGGTATCATGGTGTCCTTCTTACAGTATGTATCCTCATCATTAGTACATACATATTTATCCATCATTTATAAAAAAAAAAAATTCCTGGACTTCTTGCAGTTTCAGCTATGTAAGGACTAAATTTTACAATTCAAAACATCATATTGCTCACAGAAGTGACAAGAATTCCCAAAAATAAAGAGAAAACATAAGAAGAAAATACTATAGACTTTAAAATGCATGTTTAAGGAAGCTATTTTTCGTGTATTGCTGCCAGTCCAAAGTTTTACCAATTGAATCGCAATCAACAATAGTAAACTTCTCCATTTTACTGATACACAAGGACCTGATAAATAGGAAACAACTTGCTGATTGCTACTCTTCAAATTTTCAGATTTGAAAATGAGAGGGAGATGAAAATGATGAAGGAGATGTCTGTTATGACAGTGTAGTGTAGTCAAGTTGAAAAACTTCAGTATCCACTGATAGAAGTGCTGGATATTAAAGGTAGAGGAAAGAACTGCTGGATTATCAAGACAGCTCAATGATGCAATGCTAAAAATCTTATTAATCTAACTGTAGACCTGAACTTGAATAAATGCTGAAATATACTTCAGTTGAAGGAGGTACTGCTACCACCTGTCACTTTTCTGGTAATTTCTAGTAGATTGTTTTACCACCTGTGTACATGTTGTCTTTATGAAGTAGTTTGAAGTGAAAGACTTTAACACTTATGTTCTTTTCGTGTAAAAGGAAATTTGACTTTTGGAATTCAAGTCGTCAAAACTCTGAAGATCATACATAATTTTAGGAATGTAAGCAGCACTATAGACTATTGTTGAAGCATCTTATGCTTGTAAGAATCTTCTGTTGTGTGTAATATGTGTCTTTGAAGGGGAGCATACTAAGAACAAAAAAGTCTTAGTACGAAAAACCTCCTCTGACTTCGGAATTTGAATAAAAACAATTATAAGTGAAGAAATGGCACCTTACTATGTAGAGCAGAATAATCTAACAGTTATTTGCCACATTTACAGTTGAATAGTTGTGACATGTGACTCAATTAGATGTGGTTAGATAGGATATGGGAATCACACTGAATCATATTTATAGCCCACTAATCTGAAACACTATGAAACTGAAGGTCATCTAGCATGCTCCAGGTAGCAAAAATGAAATACAGAAAAAAACATGTTTATCATACACAAATATACACATTCCATGACTGCAATCAGAGTCTTCACCAATAGAGACACTACTCTGTTTCATTGATATCAGTTACAGTACAGCACATCAATTAAATTTGGTGATTCATTCAGGGGGACAATATGGATGAAAAAAGGAGGAATCCGTAGTCATACCTAGAGAATTTAATCAATAGAAGATCAAATATGACTTGTGAGTAGTCTTTTTTTATTGTGTATTTTTAAACAGGATTCGCTATCACAAATGTATTGAAAGAATTCCAGTCTTTCTCAAAGTATTTAATAAAGAATTCTTGCAAAAGCCTTGTCAGGTCTATGCACCAATGTGAGGCAAGAGATAGAACCACAGTTTTTCCATTACAGCTTTATATAGGACTGTTTGTTATTGGACTGTTGGAGTTTGTTGTTGCTTTTTTCCCCCCCAGGGTGGTTAAATATCTCCTAAAAATATAGCCATATTTATAAATTGTTTTCCATTGTTTATGAATTTTAATTAACATTTCTGTGAATCAGATTACGTTTCTTAGGTTAGCATTGCAGAAATAAAACTTTTATCTTTACCGTGTATTTTTGTTACGTGGTTAAGAATATTGGGAGCTGCAGTTCTTTTTGTAAGTGTAATAATTCACTCGAAAAAAAGTGCCTTTTCTAATTTTCAGATAATTGGAAATTTAACAGTCTGCAATATCCAGAGCTATCGTTACCCTTTAGTATCTTTCCTTGCCATTTTGTTGTTTTACTGAATGGTAATACACATGCCTGAGTAATAATACCATGTACTATATTGATTCAATGCCCTATAACTGCCAAGATGATTGAAATGCTGTCTCCAATGGTCCTTAACAGCTCATATATGCGGAATGTGATTTGCATTTATTCCCATGGGATTTGGTGATTGTCTGTATCTGTATGCCCTTTGAGACTGCTGTACTTTAAATCTCTAAGTAGAAGAAATCTGTGTGGGTGATGAACCATTTTATTCATAGCCTGGTGGGAATCCATAAAAATAATTTGTCCTTCGTTTTCAGTTCATTGGTTCCTAAGTACAACTTTCTATGGCTTCCTTCCAGGTCTCGATGTATTTTGTGAGAAAATATAAAAGTAAAAAGCAATGAAGTTTGAAACATCAGTTCAAAAATCACATTTTGCATCAGGGTTTTAAATAATTATCTGAAGTCCTCTATAGCATGGACGTGCTGAAAAGAGGGAAGACCTTTGTCTTTTATTCTGCTGCAGCAGTCATCTGAAGTGTTGCAAGTGTTTGATGAGGCAGTAAATTCAGGTTCACACAAAATCAGTAGTTTCCTATTTTATATTTTTAATTCACTTCTGATTTACTGTTTTTCTGTCAGTTAACATACACATCTGGTTTCTGCTCCTCATAGTTGATTAAACGAATGTCCTGTTTCTGTGCAGATTTGTCAATACCTCCAGAAGCAGGTGTTTATGTATATATACATATACATGGCTGTCTGTATGTTTGTGTAAATATATATTTGTGTATATATACAGACACACACATTTTATTTTTTAGACAACACTTTACCACCTATTTCCATATTACATCGAGCAGTTCATGAAACAAAGAGAATTACAGCACCAGTAGAACGATAGCTTTACTCAAGACTAGTAGAATTGCTTTCAGTGGACTTTACTGGAAAGGGTGAAATATTTCCAGGAGTATTCTCCACACAATTTTAGATCAAGCTGTGTTACGGTTGTTGATTTGTTATCTATTCTAAACACAGTCTTCCCAGAAACACTTGTGTTTCTGAAACACAAGTTTCAGATCTTGAAAAGATGTCCTGGTAAAATCCTTCATTTGCGAGTTTCCTAAATATGTTCTTTGATTTTTTAAAAACTTGCTATAATATAGCATAATCTCACAAGCCTTATGTCTTATAAAAGTTGTTCTAAATCGGGATAAAAATGATTGCATAAACGAAAACTGTCTAAAAAAATCAGATTTTGTGAAATACTCTTATGTGATGCTTCCATTGTGTAAAAATGCAGATACGTTAGAATTTTGGAAGCCATATGGATCCCTGTGGTGTTTAACACATGCTGGAAAATGGGTTTATACATGGGAACTTTACTTAGAGGGCAGATTTTGTTCTTATTGACTAGCACAGCAAAGTTTAACTGACTTTGGTACTTTGCTCTAGCTGCATAGATTTGTACTGACTTCAGCATGCATGAGCTGTGTGCTCCAGATCTATGTGCTCAGGATCAAAACCGGTCTTGTGAACTCAGATTTAGCTATATGAAAAGGACCTTTATCTATTTTTATGATGTTTGTGTTGCTGGTCTTGCACAAATTCCTTTCAAACCCTGAAAAATTTTCACAATATCAGCCAAAAGAGTTCTACAGGAGGTATTCTTCCCTCTATTGCACCACATGGTTTACATTTTCATTGCATCACTGAGCATGTTGTTATTCAGAAACAATGCAACAGTCACACTTTGTACCATGATTATATTTATCATATATTTATCATACATTTATAAAGGATTAATAATTGTGTTTTCTAGATAAGAAAGTTATTTTATTGCAACATCCATTACTGCATAAGAAGATATTACCAGTTTGTTAATAATCTATTAACCCCTTAAAAACTGTAAAAATTTAACTCGATTTCATAGATTGTGAGCAGGCATCACTGTCCCGTATGTATGGAAACTGCTTCTGTGGGATTCCTTTAGTTATGCAGATATTGACAAATGATTGCAGATGTTCAGTGTAGAATTTTGTTGTTAAAAGAAAATGTTATTGGTGAGTCTCTTAAAAGTTGGGTGAAATTTGCCAACTATATTAGTGGATTCAAAATCCCTCATCTAAAGCAGTCATGTGGAATCTTGATTTCAATATTATGTTTTGTTTTTTTTTCTGCAAAAGTCAGTCAATCCCTTGGTCCTTAGAAAAAGTCTTTCGACGTTTTCACTTCCACAGGAAAATATTTATTTTTTTTCAATAACTAGAAACTGAAGTGGAACAATTTAGGACATAATCAAGAACATTCTTTTCTTTTTGTCCTCATTTCATCAACGTAAGAGGAAACAAGCCTTGATACAATGAAATTCATCATTATTACTCTACCACTTTTAGTCTGGACTGATTGAGTCAAACAGATCTAAAACTGGTATAGATTCATTTTATGAGTTTTTACTTTTTACAGTTTTTATTAAAGCAAGTATGATTTTGGCATTAAACTGCCTGCCATGTAATTCTGAGAGTAATAAGAAAGCATCAGGCTACACAGTTTTTTGTTTTTTTTAAATTCATCCTTCAAAATTCAGGATACAGAAGGACTATTGCTTACAGTGTCTTTTAAGGTAAATTGCTTTTTCAATTTGTGGCAGACTGTGTATAAATAAATTTGGGAATCAAGGTCTTCCCAAGAAAGAATGGGGAGAAGTGCATAAGAATTCCAGCTTGACTCACGTTTCATATCAAGGATGTCAGTCATAATATGAGTTGTCTTACTGTTAATCAGAAGTATCTATGAAAACTTAATATTGAAATTGATTTTTCAACCTTTACTCTGCCTGCTATGGGATAAAGCTATCTTTAATCTTGTTAGAAAGATAAATACTACTGAAAATGACAGGTAATACTGACCCAGGCAAAGCTTAGAGAAAAGTATTAACGATAACATTGGATCAATCTGGATTAAGATGATTTCAGTTTAAATTAAATTAAATAGATGCACTAACAAGAGAAAGTCTAATTATTGCACTGAATTTCAAAAGACAAAGAGTTACAAACCAGGATATGGAGATAGGAGTATGCATTAAGCGGCTTTTGAAAAAAATATGAATGTGGCAGGGCCTTTATGTCTATAGAAATAGATCTATCAAAATCAATACCCTGAAAAAGGGGGTTTGTACCAAAAACTGTGGAAACAGCCTGACAACCAGTGGAAAGTTCTATTTAATATCCTGTGGTCCCAGTCCAGCAAATTGATTTAGAAGGCAGATATACTTATGCTGAACTATTTTTACTGACTGCATAAATGTAGTATAACGCAGGGCTAAAGAGATTTGCCATCCTAATATGTTTTATGTTTCAGTTCAAAAAGGGAAATCCTCCCAGTTTCTGAACACTTAATTCACATTGTATACATCTGGTTGCTTACCTAAGATGTGGGTTTCTGGGGACAGAGGAAAGAATTCTTTTCCAGACAGGGAAAATTAGAAGGAACAAACAAGTTTGTAAAATATTCTCTAACCCCACGTATCAAGGTTTTTTTGTAATTATATGTATTGCCTCATCTATAAGACAACTTCTGATGGCATTATTCTGTGCAGCTTCTAAACTCATCGACATATTATGGATTTTCATTCTCAAGTGATTCTGCAGCTAAGACTACAAGGAGAGTCAGGGGAGGAATCAATTTCTATCTGCAGCAATGAGTTGGCTCTAAAATATACCCAAGAGTAACTTGAGGAACTCTGTAGTCAAATAATGTTTGAAAAATATTTTGTCCTCTGACTCAATTTCACAATATTTAAAAGTAGGTATCAAATATATTTTTGTTCTTGGCTTTCAATCTAGCCTGTTTGTTTACTTTTGGGACCTTTATATATATATAAAGGCAAAGTACTGAGAAATAAGGCTTTCCTTCACATTTTGTATATATAGCTCTATTTTGTGTAGTGATACTGGGTATTTTAATTGAAAGTAACGGTACACCTCAGTCCCTTTTGTCTGTCATGGTGTTTAGCCAAAGGTAGTGTTGCTCCTTTCCTTGAAGCCTTCTACTGGAGTTTTCTGCACTCCTGAGTGCAGGAGAGGGGTCCTTCATGCAGTGGATGGTAGTATGCTTAGAGAGGGGTGCCTCTTTTATGTAATTTATTTTCTTTCTGTTTGAATTAACTTCCTCTTCAAATAAACACCTCAAACAGTGTGACACCTTCTCTTCTGTTGTCTCTGACATTGTATTTAAAACTCCTTTTTCTTTCTGACTCTTAAATAGCTACTGTAGCTGTATGTGTAATTTTCCCTCAGGCCAGGTTCTAGTATGAGACTATAAGCTTCTTGCATTCCCTGTAACTATCTGTTCCTCTGTAGTGTTATGCAGTACAAAGATTTTATGAAGGAATTTATTTTAATGAGTGACAGCCTAATGAAAGCCTAAATTTTTCCACCAAAATACATTTTTTCTCCCCCTGTGGTGTGTTGATCCCACTCAACAGCTAGGTACCCACTGATTGTCTGCTTACTCTCCCCACTGGAGAACAAGGGAGAGAATCAAAAAAAGAAAAAGCTAAAAACACATGGATCAAGATGAAGAGAATTTAATAGGTGAAGGAAAGATTCACGTGCAAGCAAAGCAAAATAATTCATGGCTTCCCATCAGCAAGCAGATGGCCAGCCACTCCCTGGGAGGCAGGGCCTCAACATGTGTAGCGGTTGCTTGTGAAGACAAACACCATAACCGAGAACAGCTTCTCTCCCTCCTCATTTCCCTGAAACTTTATTGCTCATCATTATGTCATACCATATGGAATACCCTTTTGGTATGCTGGAGCCAGCTGTCCTGACTATGTCCTCTCTTGAACTCTTGCCTGATCTCCAGTCTACTTAATGGTGGACAGAGTGGTAAAAAAAAAAAGTCTTGACTTCATGCAAGCACTCTTCACCAATAGCCAAAACTCCAGTGTATTACCAACACCATTTTAGTCACAAGTCCAAAGCATAGCACAATACTGGCTGCTATGAAGGAAGTTAGCTCCATCCCAATCAGACCCAAAACACTTTCCTTCAGTTCTTAAAGGTTTTGGAGTATCATAGGAAACTAAGTCAGAGACTTTGAGAAATCATCTTTGTCTCTGCTTTTGGCAGTGGGATCAACAATATTGATGTTATTCACAAGAAATGTTCACCTAAATATTTCTCAAAGGTAAATCATCATCATGGAAATTTCATAATTGTTTAGAAAAAAAAATCTATTCTAGCCCATTTTGGGGTAAAAATAACTGAAAGTTTAAAACTTTTGATTCTCATAATTTAACATTTTACAAAAGTTCTGTGGGGATACATTTATTTTTAATTATATTTCCCCACAATTTTTTTCTTTTTTTAAACAGAAGACTGTTATCCAAACATCACTTTGTTCTTTCTAATTCATTTCAGCTGTGATAAAATGTGTCAGCAACACATCTGTATGAACCAATTGAGGTACAAGAGAAAGGGAAAAATTAAATCCACCCGAATAATATGACGCATTGCATGGTAGATGACGTATTGGGTAAATCTTTTCTTGACAAATAGGATTTATGTGGTGGTAAAAAACGCAGTAAGAACACTGAGAGAGATGAAAATAGCACGGTGGCAAGGGCTTTTTCAATAAAATGGTGAAAAATTGAGATCCGTAAGAGATTGTGTTTTTTGTTAAGATTTTGACAGTGTATTGCATTTGCATGGCCAGGTTTTGGTAGTCATGGGGGACAGCTACAGAGGTGGCGTCTGTAAGAAGCTATTGTGCAGATGCAACTGAGCTCAGAGAAGGCGGGAGTGAGGCTATGTGAGAGGAACAACCATGCAGACACTGCGGTCAGTGAAGAAGGAAGGGGAGGAGATGCTTCAGGCACCAGAGTTGAGGTTCTTCTGCAGCCCTTGATGGAGATCATGGTGAGTCAGGCTGTCCCCCTGCAGCCTGATGTCAACAGAGGTGCAGAGATCCACTAACAGACTGTGGAGGAGACACACACTGGTGCAGGTGGATGTCTGAAAGAATGCTGTAACCCTGTAGGAAGCCTGTGCTGGAGCAGGCTCCTGGCATGGACTTGCAGACTTGTGGAGAGATGGGTACATGCTGGGACATGTTTTCCTGGTAGACTTTGTGACCCTGTGGGGGACCCACACTGGAGCTGCCTGTTCTTGAAGGACTGTACCCCATGGAAAAGCACCCACGCTGGAACAGTTTGTGAGGAACAGCAGTTCATGGGATGGACTCACACTAAAAGCTCATGAAAACCTGTCTCCTGTTGGAGGGACCCCTCTCTGGAGAAGGGGAAAGCCTCCTCTCCCTGAGCAGTGACAGAAACAATCTGTGATGAACAGACTATAACCCCCATTCCCCATTCCACTGTGCCACTGAGTGTGAGGAGGTAGAGTTTGGGAAGGAGAAAGGTGTGGGGGAAGGTGCTTTTCAGACTTGTTTTGCTTCCCATTATCCTTGTCTGATTTTGATTGGTAATTAATTAAATTAAATTCCCCAAATCAAGAATGTTTTGGCCATGACAGTAATCAGCGAGTGATCTCTCCGTGTCCTTATTTCAACTCATAAGCCTTTCATTATATTTTTTTCTTCCTCTCCAGTTGCATAGGGGAGTGATAGAATGGCTTTGGTGGGCACCTGGCATCCAGCCAGGTCAATCCACTACAGTGAGTCTCATTCACTTCATTGTACATAGTAGGAAATCCTCTAATAGATTCAGTCAGCCTTGTTTTATTGGCTTTCAAAATTAAGTCAAGGTCAGGCATATTGCAGTGATATTACACAAATGATAGTAGCATCTCTGCCACATCAACCTAAATGCTGAATTAATGAACCAGAATTTATTAATGGAACTGATTTTTACCACATTTTTTGGCACTAAAATTCAGAGCTGTAGAAAGGTTTAGTTTTTTTACATGACTTAAGGATGTCCCTTTTTTCAGGCAAGCCTTCTCAACAACATAAACAAACTTATTTTATTTTCCAAAGAGATTGTATTGCTCATGGTACTAGAAAGTTGTCTGCAAAGACAAGCCTAACTTGCAACAGTAACCCAGCAGTGATCTGGTATGTAAAGGTGGACCTGCAGTATCATTTTAAGTCTTATTGTAAGTCTGATTTGGAAACAAAATTCTTGATTGTCCCTACTAACTCTGCTTTGTCTCATGTCATAGAGAAGCCCTGGAGCAGCTGAACTGAATTCCTTTCAGACAAAGTTGAAGCAGAAGATGTACTCAAGAAGCATGGGTCATGCACCCAGCTGATAATAAACACTGAGACTGCAGGACCTCACTGGGCCTGCAGAGCGAAACTACCTGCAATATAGATGATACAAATATTGTGGCCTTAGCACCAGCTGTCTGGCTCTGCTCTTGCTGTTCCATGCTACTTGCTAATTTCAGCATAAGATATACATTTACTTAAATGCAAGAAAAGATTATCTACAGCACAATGTAATGTAAAAATTGCTTAGCATAGAAAACCAGGTGCACTCTCCTAGAATAGTACAAACAGGCATATAAAATTGTATCTAGAAAAATGAATAATTGCCTCAATGGGATGGTGCATCTTAGCTAATTGGTATAACTTCTCAACACCACACAAATGCAGATTCAAACTGTTTCACACTCAAAAAGTAGATCGGTTTCAACTAAGGTATCTCAGGATGGTGCTGCACTGTGCAATAAAAAACAGCTCCTCGGTTTGCAAATGGTGCTGATGAAATCACAAAAGGGAATTTCTTGTCTGTTCTTCTCTGCCAACCCAGAACTTCATCACAAATTATGTTTTTTTTTTAAGAAATTACAATAACCATAGAATTTTTTTACGTATCTATTTGTACTCCTTATTAGCTATTAGCAAAACTCTGCCATCTACTCTTTTCACAAATTCGAAATGGGCAGCATCAAAAGCTGAATTTAAAGTCCTGCAGATTGCTATTAAGGCATTAGATCAAAACAATCAATAAGGTAGGAAAATTAACCTAAGCATTCCAGGGCTTAAGAAACTATTGTTTTTTCCATTCATAAATGTGTATTTTATGACAAGCTGCTTTTATTTAAGGAGAAAAAGTGTAAGAAGACAAATAAACAGGGTAACAATAATTTTGGAAATGTAACTATGTTTTTTATGCTTTTTCTTTGGTGAGGCAACCTCTAGGCCATACAAAATTATTTTTCCTACAGTCCTGCATTAGCTTTAATTGATGGTTTAAAATTGTAAAAAGTGAAGTCCTTATTGCTTCAGTATGTCTGGTTTAAACAGCACTCCGGTTGGTTTGACCTGGTTCTGCCAGTTGCTTCTTGTTCTCCTACATTCCTCTTATCTACTATCTGTCCTCCCTTACCAAACTTTAAGCAACCATCCTGCAAAGTACCCCTTACAGCCTGTTCCCATACTAGCTGCTTCCAGTAGCCTTGAATTGCTCCACTATCTCCACTTTGCCACCTTTCTGCCATCTCCAGCAGCTTTGCTAGGATATTTTATTTTCCAACTGTTCGAGAGCTGCATGTGGCACTGAGAACAAAACACCACCTTTTAAAGCACAGGAGGCCCTTCAACAGCTTCCCTTGTTCTCCCTTTATGTGATGAGACATTTTTGTTGTTAGTGGTTTGTTTTACTCCAGTCTGAATCAAGTTCCGTCACTCTAGAGCTGGAAAACATTGCTTTAACTCAGCATGGCATCTCTCTCTAGGTAGATTCAGATGTTGTTGGCCCACACTCATGTACACTATTACAAATGAAGTGTTTTCTCAATTTTTAAGTGAAATGTCACTCAAACATAGTAAAACAACGTGTGTAAAACAAAACTAGTTCCAGACTAGCAATTGCTAGTTTTAATTTATCTCCTATTTTCATCCTCAGACATCATCCTTGCACACCTGGTTTTAGGTTCCTATCACCTCTGGAGAGGTTCACAGCACAAAACCAAACCAGTTTTTTTCCCATGAGCCAGATTCAGATGCTGAATTTAAAAGGCAAATTTTTGGTTTTTCTCCCCCTCAACTAAACTCCCCTAAACTCTACCAGTATTATTAAGTATGCAGTTCATTTTCTGAAGGAAATATTATGAGAAAGTGTGGTGATATAAAGACAAGGACCTCCTTCTTCACCTCCTGCATATCACAGAAACAATCTCCTTGAAAATAATGAGAATATGATTAAGCTCCAAGGTCAACAGAATGAAACATTTAATTCTAGAAAATGAGACGAGGATATCCAGCAATTACATGACCTATGTTTCTTCTTTTGTCTCCATGGTGAAACTTTATAAAGACAGAAACATACTAGTGTAAAATTCATCACTTGAAATGCTACTGTTGGAAAAAAGGAATTAAGCACACAGGGAAAAAAGGATGCCTGAGCTTAAGGTAAGGAGACAATGTGTCAGGTGCACCCCTCAGAAGTTCATTAAGAAACAGATACTAAGGGCGGAAAAAAAGCTGGGAGAATTTCAGTTTTTAAATAGTACTTCTACTGTTAATCACATATTTAGTTAAATTAAGACCATAGCGTTACCAATGCCCTGGTGAAATGCTTATTTAAAAAGTATATTCTTGCAGTTATTTGTAAAGTGTTGCATGACTTGGAGACTTCTTATGGTCTCAGTAGATCTGATCTTGAGGAAGTCTGAATGCTCTGTTGGATTCCTTTATGGAATTCAACATAATTAAGAGAATAAAACCAGCATTCTTAGTTTTGATAAAATGTGCAAGTCTTTTTATCTTAACTTCTTCTACAGGTGATATATTTTTTAGAATTATATTTTAATTGTAATATGTCTGTATTAATAGTGTACAAACTAATTTTAAAAATGTGTTAAGTGATAGAATTGCACCACATTTCATTATATCTTCTGCACTTAAATAAAACCTATTCTTCATGAAAGCTTAGGCAAACGTGTAGGTTAATTTAAATCTGCCAAAGTTACTTGGTTTTCCAGTAGTCATCATGACATACTATAGTACTTTTATTACAGTAGTCATAACTAGAATCTCTGTTACATCCTTGTCATGAGAGACTGGAAGGTTTAGACAAAATTTATTAAAAAACTCTGCTGTTGAGTCACGAGGTGCAGAAGACTGTCTTGCCTTCTAAACTCCTTCTCAGAGAGGAGTCTAGGTGCAGCTACATTCAGTCTTAGCCTCAGATTATGTCAATAGTTTAAATTTAAGGAATTATAGGGGTGTGATTGAATCACTTTTGTCATGAAGGTTTTAATGACTGGCAAAATGAGAGTATTTATATAAAATGAATATTTTATTATTACAAATGATCAGACAAAAGATCTTAATCAGAACTATTTACTGCACAATATAAACGCTAAAAATCTACTAGTAGAGTATGATATAGCATAAAGTAATATAGTGCACTGTAACAAAGCAATTATTGAAGCAGTTACATTAAAGCTAGCAAAAAGAAAAAATTATTAAGTAGAGATTTGATGTAACTCACCCATACCAATGCTTGTGGGGAGATCTCTTTCTCTCGACCTTGAGGAGTAACCCTGTGGGGCATTCCCAGCCGAAGAGAGGAATCTCCACACATACACCCTAACAAAGGTTATGTCAGAAGAACCTGATTGCGTGAAAGGGGACTGGACTTTTACAGTATAAAGTGATTGACTGCTACTTACACATTTACAGGCCAGTTAGTAGCTTATCTGTCAAATCAGACTTCAAAAAGTAGTGTGTATAAGAAGTCTGGTGAACCAGGATGGTTTTAGTATAATTAACGCCAAGACATCACCCTGGCTCCATCAGTTATTTTGCATGATAGCTGGCATGATAGTTTGAAGGATTTTAGGTCTTATCAGGGTGGCGACAACCCTGGCTTTTCTTCCAAATCTCATGTTTCAATGTTAATGGACCTTTCTAAATCAGAAGAAATACTCTCTGATCTTCAGAAGAGCCATTTGTCACAACCCTTTCCATGTTGTTTTCATCCCACTCATCCTCCTGCAAAAACCTAGCTCCTGTGATTTCTCCAGGTCACCAGATGTAATTCTTGTGGGAGGTATGAAGGAAGGGAACATTGGGGCAAGAACTAATAAAGATCCTGGTGGAGCTAGGTGGGCAGCAGGACACAGGTTTTCCCTATAAGAGATGATTCAGAAAATGTGGATTTTGAAATGTTCCTACCTTTACTCTGGAGCTGACATTCCAAAATTGCATTAGAAGAATTTTTTTACTGTATGCAGTTCGTATAATGTGCCTCAATATTCAAATGTCTAAGCTAATTTACATCCATTTTGATTAAACTTTTGTGCTTATGGTGACAAAGCACAATTGAAATTGCCATTACAGGTCAAACCACTGATCTGTTAATCCAATGTGCTATTTCTGTCAGCAGTCAATACCAGCGGCTTCAGGGAACAAAAACACCTAATAAACAATTATGGAATAACCTATCCAGAGGCAAATCATCTTCCTAACCTTATCTACTTGTGTGTGTATCATTAATTGTGAAACTGAAAATGTAGAGAAACTGAGAGAGATAGCTGGAGAAGCAGAGAATTGCCAATTATGACAATTAGGGATAAGTAAATTTGGGGTCTTGGCCATACAGCACAGAAGCATTTTATAAGAGCTTTCATATTAATAATTGTAAACAAAGTATTTACCTGGTCTTACCTTTGCAATATCTACCTGAGTGCAAACAATAGTCCCTAAAGTCACAAGAATGGTAGTATATCCTTCTTTTATTACCTTTGCATGCTTTTAGATTTTCTGACTCTCATGATCAGAGTTTTGCTGAGGGGTGGGGGAATGTTCTTTCCTGTGCACATGAGGGATCACATAAGAAAATCTAATGTTGAAATTCATCTTATATTGCTTAAATGAGAATGAGCACTCCAGACTAAATTTTGTGACCGCGTTTTGGAAAAAAAAATTTTCCTGACTCCACTCATGTTGAATAAATATATAGAACAAGATTATATCTATATATGGACATATGTTTTGTTCTTCACTAGCGTTTTGCAGAGATGTCTTTAAATCCTTTGTACCTTATTATTCTGTACTTGATGGGTTAGAGAGAGCAACTCTGGAGCAAAAGAAGCTGCTATATAAAAGTAGTTTCAGATTGAATAACTCCAGTGATTGTAATGGTCTCCAGGTAGAGATCATCTGAATTTAATGAATCTTCATTTTTAAGAAACCAACACAAAGTCTAAATCTTCGTTTCTTTGATATAATATAATATAAACCAAGATGGCTGATTAATTTTAGGGTGTCCTACAGAGACAACGTATGGTTCATACTTGCGAGTGTTCTGTACATTGAAAGCTCTTTGTTTTTGTTGCTAAGTTATGAATTTCAAAGCTGCCTAGTATATTTAATTTAAATAGAAACTGGGCATCCAAATCTCTCAAGTGGTTTTGGAAAAATTTCAGTCAAAATTTTTTTTCTTAGTGTGTCACAAATAGACACCAAAGTATGAGAAAGAATATTTTAATGATTGTGGTTGCCTTCCTAGCTAAACAGTATGAGATACCTTCCTCTTTTATAAGAATGATATACCTTCTTCTTTTATTAGTGGAATTTAATTACTGTTGTGATGCATATTGTAGTTAAAATTTGGAAGATTCCCGTTGGTCATTCAGGACACCCTCAGTGCAAGCCTGGTTTCCCCCATGTTCAGAGAATTGCTGTAATTAAGACCTTAGTGCACAATGAAGTTTTATTTATGACTATCATTCTCATTAGCAACAATCCATTTCTCATATTCTGTCCCTGTTTCTTAATTCACTCTAGTTTTCATGCTTGTCCTAATTGCTAAACTGTAAATACTTCCTCTGTCATTAAGCTTTAATTTCATAGTAGTCATGCTGTGAATGTACTACGATAGATAATGCTATGAATGTAGTACTGTAGATGTATAAACATAGCAGGGTATATTTTCTGTTACAAAGAATGCATAGTGTAACGAAAGCACCATTATAAGCACACTACAGGATCACAGATGGATTATGTTCTTTGTCTAAATAAGATAGGAAATTGGTAAGAGCACTTGGAATTAAAATGAGGTCTTCTGAATGCCATCCTATTGTTTGCAACTGTTTTTGTCTGCTCCCTTATCCTTCTGTTAGCTGAGAAACACAATTGGCAGAGCAACAACAGGTGTAGCGGGTCTTCACAGAAATTGCTGGCAATATGCTGATGTTGCAGACATTTTCAGATTAGTCTCATTTGCTTAAAGCTTTCATTCTTTCTGTGGAACTTAGTAATTTGAGCTCTCTGAAGTGTACTGTTTTCTTTGGAACTTGTAAAATGTCTATATCAGGATGATAGTCATAACACAATAAAATATCTTCAGTGCGGGAGAGAAGAGCCCTATAGGAACAATACCTCTGAGATATTTTTGTATTTAGTATCCACACCTGTATTGGACTATTCTTACAGCTATATCATATTCAAAAAGATGTATAATTTAATATTCATTATCAACTCTTCATCCATCTGCCTTTTATTTTCCATAAATTAAGAAAGTGGATTAACACGAATGGTGGTTTTGGCGGGGATAGTCTATACTGTTCAAATTAGAACTAAGGAAACTTCTTACATCAATTTATCATTTACTAAACGCCATTCTCAAAAATGTGTTAGTGTTTTTTTCCATATGTGTATGGTTACATTGTATTTCCAAAAGAGTATTTGAAATATATATTTCCCTTACTCTGAGTTGAATATAATTTTGTCCGAGTTTTCTCTTTGAATTCTGCAGTAGTACATCTTTGTTCCAAGTGTTTTCTGCAATTCCTTTCTTTAGTGAGTTTTATTTTGAAATATTTCATTGAAGGTTGAATCACTGCAATCTCCACTTCTCTTCTAGGAGGCTAATTCTCCATTTTTAGAATCTAACCTTGTCCAATATTCTTTATTATCCCATCTACCTTTCTCATTTGAACACTGGAGTTTATTTCCATATAGAGAGAGGCCAGTATTATGGCTTAGTATTCACAGAGAAGACACATTGCTGTTCCAAAATGAGCAACAGACAGTAGCAAAGTTCAGCTTTGAGGATATACTCCTCACCTGTGTAACACCCAGAATATCCCTTTGTGGTTTGAAGTATGATGAGTATGTTCTGGGTCTTACAGCAACAGTCTTGATAAAGAATGGCAGTCTCTCATCTGGATATCAGTAAGAGATTTCAGAAAACCTTAATGAAGGTACGCTTGAGAGGTCAGATCAGTGCAAAACCAGTGAATATAGTTGCCTGCTGCACAAGTGATCACTACACCTTTTTCCAGGTAAAAAAGTGGTGGATGACCCTCTGTGAAAAAATATTTGGAGACTTCTGACAGACAGTTTTTTCATTGGCATCAAGTATAACTGGGTTTAAAACAAAGGAAAAAACCAAACCAAACCAAACAAAGCAAAACAAAACCAAAACCAAACAAAAACTAAAGGAAGGCTGCTTTAGAAATATGTTGGAACATTCTGATGTGCAAGTAATTAAACATCGGAAAACTCGGAGAAATGAAAGCATCTCAACTTACGTGCAAATTTTAAACATAAAAGATCTGCTAACAACAGAAACAATTAATGAGAGAAGTTCCGTATCTTGGATTATATGTAGGTTATGAAATTTTGATCCTTTTTTGATAATGTCTCTGAGTGCATCCTACTGCCATCATCACACAAAAAAATATAAAAGATTTAATAATTAATTTCCTGGACCAATATTTATTTTTTTAATGGAGTATAAGGCCTAAAATGTCAGGCTTCTAATAACTTGCCAATATATACATTTTATTTGTATTTCTCAACCTGAAATTTTGTCAGTTCTTTGATTTTTTGTTATCTAAAAAAACCAGAAATAGATACAGTTATTAGTGTTGAAAGGCCTTAAGGCTTGAAGTTAAACAGCAGTAGAACCAAAGTCCATGTTAAGCATTTTGTCAGAGAAAGCATCTCTATCTGTGTTTAGTATTATTTAGTATTTCCTTAAACATGAATTTTCTAAAAGCCTACAAAGGTATTTAAAAAGGTACAAAAAAGAACTATGGATGACTAGGGATGAAGAAAAAGTGAGTAAATATAGATGAAGTAAAATGCATTATTTCTTCAGAGAGTGCATTCTCAGTCTTTGGAATGTGATATCAGAATATTTTAAACTTGAATTCGGAATAGTGGACGGATTTAACAAAATGATGAATAAATTAATGATCTGTAGTAACGCTGAATTTTGTGCATGTAATAAAGTGGTAATGAAATTTCCATCTGTCAGGTTGGACTCTTTCCTAATATGGAAAATTTTCAAGGTCCTTGTCTTCTTCCTCCTCTCCTCATGTTTTGAAACATCAGGTTATTCATACTTTCAAACCCATACTGAATTTGGTATTTTTTCAAGGATGGCAAATTTTATGTGTTTTTTGATAACAACATATACCAAGTTCCTCGCAATTGGTCCCAGTAGCATGACAGAAATGGGGAAATTTATATCAAAAGAGGTATGATGCAGTAGAGAGGACAGTGCAAATCTGAAAATCATGATAAATTTCTGAGTCTTTAACTTGATAGATTACACACTAAGTTTGTTTACCAACCACATTGAAAAATTATGAAAAAATAACAAGCTGTACAATGACCCCTTGCACAGAATTGCAGATATCTGGAGAAAGGAAGACTAGCTAAGTTTCACTTAAGTTTGTTGCTTTGCCAGGTCGCGATTATTTGCTTTAACGTTGATGTATTTCCTAGCCATTTGTCCCATATAAATTTTGAATTCCCATATAAATTTGGATTTCTGCCCCTTTCAAGCACAGAAGATCTCCAGCATTCTTGTAATGAAAAACATTCTGAAATTTACCTTATATTTTCCTTAAATATGGTAGTATATTTTGGCTTAACATAGTAATGCAAAAAACCTAAAAAATTTATGTCTTCAGACATCATACAAAAAAAACACTTCTAAACTAAAATGATCAAATATAATTTGGACACAGTGCAATGCTACAAGATAATTCTAACATTCTTTTTCCTATTTATCTATAAAATAGTATTATCTATATTTATTTATAAAAGTACTATTAAAAAAAAGTTCTGACATATCCAAATTCATTTTATGCTATGAGACTCTTCTACTTGTAATAATTAAAGTTTAGGGATGAAGAAAGCTGCATATTTTTAATAAAAAAATCAGACATAGAGAAACTTATTCTAAATGTTATATGAATGTGAGTTTGGAAAGTTGTTACAGGTTGCACCAGTTGGAAAACTGTTATATAGGCTAGTTCTTGGATAGATTCTTATTTAATCCATAAGGAGATTCAATTCTTAAGCCACAAGCAAACCTAGCTTACTTTGAACATATTACAAATGCTCATTGAAATCAATAGGTCTTGAGGAAGTCTTTCACCCATACTTGCTAAGTGAAATAATTGTTTCCAAATCAGAGATGAATAAAAAAAGGAAAAGGAAAAGGTTCCAGCCACTACGCATTTAAAGTTTGAGGCTGAGCAGTTAAAATATAATTGGCCATGAAGGGAACCCCATGATCTCTATAACACTTTTCCTAAAGTTGGGCCTTACTCGTTGCAGCGCAAAGCTCCTTACTGCCTTTGAATTGTGAAAGAAGTAATTTCTAATATGACACTTAGAACTAAAAGTTCCCCTGTCAATGCACAACCATGGGTAAGTACATCAGTACCAATAATATCTGGTTTTGGGGAAAGTACTTTTTATCTATAGAATGGAACAAAAGTAGCTACCAGTCATCATTAAATCTCAATTTCACCAGACACCACAATAAAAAGATATATTAGTTAAAACTTATGGATTAGACTGCTTATTGAGTTACTTCCTTCTCTCTAACAGATTCTGGTTACAGATTAGCAACTAGTACTAAATGAATACCTCTTTTAGCTAGCACTGGATACCTTAGATATGAAATGGTAAAAAACAAAATGAAGGTTTGTGCTGTATACTACACTCTGAGTATATTGTCACACTTTTCAGCAGCTCAGCTCAGAACATTCCTGATTACAGTACTGTCAAGAGAAGCCATGCCACATAAAATGGGAGTCGGCTATTTCAGTCATAGATTAGTCAAATGTAGGAAGGTGGATTTATTCTTGTTATATGTAGTCTTTCACTGCAATGCTGTTGTGATCCTTTGTCCTTCTAGGTAGTTACCTCAAAAGAGGTAAAATCCATCTGTTGTTACAATAGATTTCTACCCTCCTAGCCACATATGTATAATCAGACCATGTGTTTCACTGATATTAAGATTTAATTTTGCCTTTTGATCTATTCAATACCACTTCCCTTTGGAGAATTTCAGAACATTTTTATTGTGCATATGACATATATAGTTAAGATTTATATCTAAGATTTGGTTCTATTTCAAAAGCCAATTCACCTTTGGGATAGATTTGTTTCTTTGGTATCAGTTCAAGGCATCTTTCAGACAGAAGCTAAAGTCTTTGTAAACTCCAGTGAAACTCAGGGTTACATATATTGTCTTGATTTTTTTTTTTTCTTCATGCTTCACAACTGTTCTTCAAATAGATACACCACAGACTCCACACACATTTTCACACAACCCATTTAAGTTCTGAACAACAGAGTAAGACCTACATTTGCCCTGATGCACATTATATAGCCAGCCAGGCCCCTCTGGTGAGCCCCTCTGAATGGCACATCTTCTGTCACTGCCATCTGACACCTGTAATTCTAGAATATACAGTATGAGACCAGCATGTAGGCTGTTGAGAGAAAATGAGGTGAAGGACATTACTGACTGAAAATCAGAGTGGAAGACTCAGTATATCTCTGGATTATGGCAGATGTCTGAAGTATTTAAGGGCATAAATGTGATTCATTCATAGGGGGTATGTAGATGCCCCTCAGCAAACATTGGTTTGATGTTTCAGCCCTTTTTTTTTCAAAATTCGTAATGAAAACCAAAAAGTACCCTAATTTTTTATCTCTAATAATAGTAAAGTTTTTGAGACTGAAGTGTGAAGAGCTGTCAAAAGATAATGTATTCTGTTCTAGTTAAGCTCTTTCTGCCCTCAGCAGTTTCCTGTGGTGACGATAGGTCAAGTTTCCCGTCAGCTATTTTCTCTACAATTCAGCTGGTGAGTTCCCATTTGCTCTAAGTATCATGAGGGAAAGTGAGTGGAACATGAATCAAAGACAATGTATATGTCAGGAATGGGGAATTCCACGGTCCAGTTCACAAAACAGAATAGTGATTGTCGGTGCATCTGCAATGAAGTCAAAGTACAGTCTTCTTTTACCTGCTGGCTAGACAGGCCTAAATGAGACAGAAATTCAAATCCTTTATTCAAGTCCTTCTCCTAGAGGAGCAAAAATATTTTTTTTTATTTCCGGACATTTAACTGGGGCTGGCTTTTTTTTTTTTTTTCCAGTCAACAATGATATGAAATTCTTTGTACCTTAGTACTCAGAGAAATTCATATAAACAAAAACATTTGGTATTATTCACGTCCACGCTGAACAAATTGCAGCTATCCTATGAGCTCCCTTTTCATTCCTTGGGAGGAAAATTCTTTAGTTTATTAGATTTTTATGATAAACTTTTGTTTATTTAGTTTTGAAAATTCAGAACAAGTTGATTAATCCACTGCCTTTGGACTGCAAAGAGATCTCTTTTTACTTGTTATCTTCTCTCTGTTCCATAAAAATAACTTGCCCTCGATCAACACAGTCAACAAAACACTGGTGATGATGAGTTGTCTTGATAATTTAGGGGTTGTCGAAGGCTAGGAATAGAAAATTGAAGTGCCTGTCAGACAGAAAATGAGGTGACACAGAAAAAGAAGTGTTTATATATTAAAAAAAATGTTGGAGGAAAAAGAAGTAAGCCTCAATAAACAAAATGTTTTTAATATAAATTGCGTAGTGTAATCTTTCCTTTGCATTCTGTAACTGATTTTCTTAGGATATTCACAGTACACGTTCATATGTTCACGTTGCAAAAAATAAGATCTGGTTCAGCCTTGAAACATGAATGAAGCTATGCTTTCAGCTCTGAAATATTTCACTTATTCTGATCCTGCTGCATAAAAATCTGGTTTTTGTTTACAAGGCCTGTTGCAGAATGTGCTATTTCCTCAGTTTGTGTGGCATTCTCAGCAGTAAAAGTTAGTAGCAGAGAAGTGGCAGCTTGTGTTTCTTTAAAATTCTAAATTTATTTATTGAATAAAAACTGTAAATTCAAAGTGTCAGTATTCATTGTTGATCATGTTCTTGCTAATACTGTAACAAACAGTTGGTTAGAGTATTTCTGATGGTTAGAATACATCAGGACCCAATCAGAGGCACACATCTCTCAGTGTGATAATGCGAGTTACTGTCTTGCTGCAGGTGGGTTGTGATTTGTCAAGCCACAGTGCAATGGACAGAGTGTCTGGGACCTGTACATACTGTTTTTCAGCTATTTGGCAGAAAGGTCAGCTAAAAATCAGCAGGTGATGTTTGGAGATAACAAGTGCAGCCTTGCTGTCCACAGAGCTGTAGTCTGAAAAGAACTATGTACATTCTGAAGTCAGGTCATTTGTTTTACTCATAGTTATGCAGCAAAATAGTAGTCCAAGCCCAGCTTCCTGGGAATACTGTAAACCAAGTATCATTTGTAATGTTCTTTGTCAGTGTGGAGTCCCCTCAGATGAACATGTTCTACAGAAAGTAACCATTTGAAAAGATTGCGATTCTGCACACTACGTGGTTAAGAATAGTCCCTAATATCCATTAATAAATTAATTAAGAAAGAAACTTTAAAATTAATATGTCTTAGGCTTTAAAGGCCTTAAAGAGAAAATACAATAGAATACTGTCCTGATAAATTAATGTACTGTCCACGCATTGTACATAAATACATGTAATAAAAACCCTAGGGCCCTCACTAATTAATACTGGTTTAGAGAGTTGATATGTTTAAAAAGTACTTCTATGTAAGTATTACCCTAACAAGTTTTTGTATTTTATATATAAGTTAGAAAGGAAATTTTAAAGATTTTGAGGCAAAAGAGGGACAATTCTGAAGAAGAACCTAAGTGCTTATGAATTCCATCGCCTTTAGCCAATCTATGAGAGCTTGGGAGATCTAAAACAACGCCCAGTCACTGAAGTTTTGCCTTAAGTTGCACATTTATAATTTTGGGATAACGTGTGTCTACATGGTACTTCTTTTATTAATTTACTTACACAGAGATTCACATTAAGCTCAGAGACCCCTTAGACCAACTAATGGGTAAATAAATAAATGTTGTGAAACACTCCTTGCCCAAAAGATATGCAGTTCAAGTAGAATAGTCAGGAAAAAAGATGCTCTGATTTGAGCCTCCACAGCACAGCAGAGGTTTCTGGTCTCCAAAGTTCCAGTCTGTTAGCCTACATATTGGTGCATGTGGTGTTTTCAAAGACAGTGAAAGCTTGTCTTTTGCATAGTATTGAACTCCAGTGAAGGAAAACATTCAGATCTAAATTAGAAGTAAGCAGATAAATAATCTTATTTAACTATTCATGTGCTTAAATGTGTGGACATGTGTATGAGAACAGCTCTTTGGATCATGACACAATATAAGTCAATGCAATAGTGCAGACAGCACCCCGTGGAGCAGCCTCCAAATTCTGATCAACTTAAATGTCTTCTCAGTTAACTATTTCTCTCTGACTAGATAAAATTTATTTCTGATGTTCCTATTCCCTGCTCAATTAAGATAGCATTATTTTAAAGTGGGTTTTAATACTGATGTTCTCTGTTGCCTGTTCTTCCTTGTTTCTTCAAATGATATTTGTATGGTAGATGCAGAGTGAAAACAATCAATGTTCTTTCTGGATAAATGTCAACAATTCCAACACTACCCTGCTAATATTAATTTAATTGCTATGTTGCCTGAAGATGCACATAACTGGCTCATAAAACCAATGCTGCCAGAAAACACTTGTTATCTCTCTCTTGCAAAGAAAAACCCTGATGATTTTCCTACATGGTTCATCTATTTTTCTCTTCCTAGACTGTTCTTTTAGGGAAAAAAAAAATCTGAAGCTAAAACTTTCCCTTTTCCTTGCATCCCATCCTACTACCTTTTTTATTCATCAGATTCCATAATGCTGATTTTGTCTATCTCTTCCAAGTTGTTAGCATACTCGTAATTTTAAGCCTATTCCCAAATATTTAGATTATCTGGTGAACAAAAATTTTTTTTATTCCTGAGGAACTGTGAAGAAAGACGAATCAAGAAGTGAATGGTAAAAATCTCACTCGATAAAATAAGGTCAAGTTACATCAGTGACATTCAATAACAAACTGAATTTTTGTATATTTGTTCATTATTCAGAATTGATTGGGACTATTTTATATAAAAAATGCTATTTACTATGCACAGACAATTTCCTGAGGTTTAATAACCAGTAAGAGAAGCTGAAGGTATGAACTGTAGTCAAGTGCCATTAAATCAGTCAGTCATTAAACTCCTGGGAATTCTCTATGCTTCAGTCAGTATTTGAGAAAAAGAAAAAAAACAAGTTCTGCCTTATTCTGGCATAAATTTTAAATATATTTATTGACTTTGAATATACTTTGATTTATCAGGCAGCAGGAATTGATTTTCTTCATTATGAGATTCAGTTACTTAGTTTATTATGCCATTTGTCTTACCATGCAAAGTACAGTATTGCTACATGAGCAAATCATTGTGGCCTATTGTTATTTAGATTATTAGAGGAAATAATATGAAATAAAACATACTTAAAATTGCCAATTTAAAATATTAACGTGCTAAAATGTTGTTAGGCTTCCAAAAATATTTTTTTTTCCTGGAAGAGAAATTCGAGATAATAAAAAACTGCTTACTGCTTGACCTAAGAAGGCCATTGAACCATATTGAAATATATAACAACACTTAAAGGTTTTGTGCAACTGGTTTTTAATTAATTGGTTTTTATTTGTGATCAGTCACCTGTAGTTTCATTGTTTAATGTATTGTTGTCAGCTCTAAGCCTCTATTTTCTCTCAAGATTTAGCTCTTCATCCAGCAGTGGGCCTTGTTATTTCATTGTGTTAGTAGATCAGAATTTCTTGCCTGTCAAAGCAAAAATGAGAAATCCAGTTGCATATCTGGCTGTGTAAGACACTGGATTCAAATGTCACAGAGGATTATATTAATTATTGGGTCAGAACCAACTCAATGGGGGAGGAAGGAGGGGAAGGGATAAGTCAAATCTCAGGGAGGTGAGGTAATGCCGTATCCCAATGGCAGACCCTGCGAGTCTCATGGGGCAACCCCGGAGCACCTCTAAGTCACAGGTAGCCTGAGAGCACTGTTGTACACCCCTTGGAACTCCCAAACCAGCCTTAGATCGGGAGCACTGCCCCTCACCCTGTCCTGGAGCCCCAGAATGGTCAGTGGGCCAGAACTCACCACAGGGGGGCCAAAGCACATAAGAAGAGCAGTACATGGCCACTGATTGTGCTCGAGACCTACCATCTGCCCCATGGGCACTGGACTTGCACAGGACTCTCTGGTGGTAGCTATGATCTTAATCTCTTTTCTCTCTCTTTCTTTACTCCTTTTTCTTCTTTTAATCTCTTAATATTTTGGGTAGTTTGGGACTGAATGGGTTGGATTTTGCTAAGTTGTAGCTTTATGGAATGCTCTGTTTTGGTTGTATGTTACCCTTTTAAACTTTTGCCAAGATCTCTTATTTTCTCCCTTGTTTTCCAAAGTCTATCAGTAAAAGTACCTCCTGAGAAAACACATGCCGCACCTCTTTACACTACCTCAAGGTATTAAACAACTGAGGGCTCTTCAAAATATTCAGTGGGTGAATTTTTGGAGCCTTGTATATTTTTTAAAAGTAAAACTCCTGGCTGAGCTCATAGCTCCAGGGGTGGGGTCTAACAGCCTGTTGTTTCAGAAAGAGGTTTTAATATTAGGAAAAAGCAGTCTGTAACTATGAATGCCATCTATTTCTACTCTTTATCTCTTCCCCCTTACATATTCTAAAGGATGAATTGGTGGAATTGAGAAAAATAGTACCTTAAATTTGACTAGGATTTCAATGAAGTAATTCATGATACTTTAATGCGGCAGAAATGGGCTTCATGTCTTTTTAATTCATTAATACGCCTCTCTGTGTTTAGGTGACAAGGCAAGTTCTGTATCTTGAGAAGGCTTTCAAAAGTGTATTATTCCTAGATTGTATGCTAAAACAGGGAAAAAAAAGGGAAAGTTCTGAGCCATTTCAATTATTTTGCCGCAAATATATAGTTTTGATAGAGGGCAAACCCAGCCAAGCCAGAAAATACAGAAAACCTGGTACACAGAAGAATAAAAAGAGAATAATATGACCACTTACAGTAATATGTTAACTGAAAGGATTGAGGAGAACAGGAATGGATTGTCTATATACAATGAGAAAGTAAAGGAAAGAGAAGGAAGAAGACACTACAGGTTAAGGAGAGCTTCGTCGGTCAAGTTCAGACAATGAACTGAAACAGCTAACAGCTTTCTTAAAAATTTAGCAATTAAAAAAATTCACAAAAAATATAACCAATTAAATATAATGATGGACCTGTAATTACAAATATTGAACTGTAGAACTAAAAAAGAAACAATTGAGAAACTAAGAAAATACATGTCAATAAACAATGCAGCACATATAACGGTCACAAACTGTTAAAATGTAACTGCATTGTAGCTAGAAAAGGAAATAATTTTCTCTCTTAAGACCCTTTATGTGAGATTTATATATGATGATTATGTGCTAATGAATTCAATTCACATACAAATATTTTAGCACTGTAAATATTTTTGATTGAACACAAATATCAGCAGATAATGCTGAGTTCAGTTTAATTTATCATCAACAATCAGTAAAAGGTCCCTTTCTAAAATCTTTTAATTATCAGTTGCTATAGCAGAAATAAACAGGGATAAATAATAAATATTAGCAGAAGTAATAGGTAGATATAATAAAGTATCTTTATCTAAAAATAACTGAGATAACAAATAAGTTACTTTTTGTCATGGTTAGATTTGAAATACCAAAAACTGGTGGAAGAAAACAAATAAAAGTTTTAAAGGTGAAGGACAGTTTGAAACGCAGTTGTGAACATGGTTTGTTGTAAGATATCCGAACCTCTGGCCTCATCTCATAAGAAGGATTTAGCCAAGGTGTTGTGCAATGTTACAGACTTTATGATGTCACCATGACCCACCACTATGCCCCTTAGCTGTAGCAGGAAAATCAAATGTGCTAATGCTTAGCTTATACAACAGTGAAACAGTAGAAACTGCTGAGGAATGAGTTTTAAGGCTCAAATTTGCTCGTACTGCAACACATTTACTTCTGTTGTAGTTCACTGCGCACAGTGCTTGCTAAAACTGACAAGGAGCATGGCTCAGGTGACTGTATTGACTGCAAGATGCAGTTGCTGAAAAGGTAACACGATCTGAGTCCACCAACACTGCCATGATAAATTTCCAATGTAGAGGAAAGGCAAACACCAAGAGTGGCAGTGCTATAAATCAATGAAGCTGCATGTGCCAGAGCTTGTGAGAAAATATAAACCTCTAAATTTATACCTGGATAGTTCATGATGAAAAAGGGAATTCAGTCATCTTTGAAGGTATTAGTTATCGCAGATGTAGACCTTTGCACATGTTGCCAAAAAAGTAGTGTTCCCTTGATTATCTCAAAAGTTTTCTGGTTCACTGCTCTTCTCCCCCTCCCCAGTTCTGGGGAGAAAAACACTCTGAGTAGTTACAGGTACCTGTTTTAGATACCTGTTCGTTTTGGTGCCAGGTCTATAGAAGCCAACACGTTATCTTTTAAATTCATGCAGACTTATCCTTTCAGTGGCCCTTTATTATTGTGATTAATATGCCTTCCCTTTGCCCCATTTGGGGGTCAATTTCTCTCTTTCGAAGCATACAACATTCGTAGTGGACCTACAGTGGTACTTCCCAGCAGTTTGCAAGAAAAGTTCATAATACCTTTTCTGTCACTCTGTCATGTTTTCTCCTTCAAGAGCATAATGTTTTATAAAGTGTTTCATTGATATTTAAATTCATTTACCTTTGTGGTTGTATCTGAGAAGACTATAGTGGAAAGAATCTCATTTGCAGATAGGTTTTACCCAAGCTTTCAAAATAAGTTATACTTTCACAGACATCAAGTTCTCCATAACATAAATGATCTAAAATTTATTTGATTTTGATGTGTTCTTTTCCTGCTTAGATTAAATGCTTTGGAGATAAGTCAATTCTATTACAAAAAATTACTATTGGCACTTTAATAGAGATTCTTATAACTTTTCTATTAATTGGTCATAAAGTCACATATCAGAGGAAATATTTCAACTTTATTATGAATTCTTTGCATGAATTTATGAAATGAAAAATATTAAGCAGAATGACATAGATAATGCTGATTTTGCTGGCCTTCTGTGGATCTAATATAAAGAAAGACCAGTGTTAGATAAAGTAAATATCCTAGCTGTCCTTAAGTAGCTCAGGTCTTCATCTTATCTCGTTGGCGTTTTGTGCTGTTGCAATATCACCACAGTCAAATGTGAACATTTCTTCTGGTGTACAGTAAAAAGCTTCCTGTAAGAACTGCAATGCCCATTTCAGAATTAAAGTAGCAATATTAAGCAGTCTGGTCCTGGAAAAGCAATACCAATGGATATAAAAACAGCCATAGAATACAAACTAGAGGAAATATTGGCTGCTACACAGAGACCAGCTCAGAATAGGCTTCCATATAGCCTGCATTGTTGAATATCTGCTCTGGGGGACCAATTGTGCAGAGCAAGAAACCATGTCTGTATAAGATGTGTCCACGAATGACAGGAGAATGACAATTTTTTTGAGAAGGATGGACTTATCTAAATGATACTAAGTATACTGAAAAAGGCGTGTTTGTCATGCTTGATTTAGCAATTTGAAAATTCTGAATACTGTCTGGATGCTGACCCACATAATGTACTTATGGGCATACAGAGACCTGCTTAGCATCATCTACTACACATGACAGCCACCAATATTTCATTTCTTCTGACCTACCTCAATGTGAGACATCCCTTTGCACTCCAAACAGTTGAAATGGCTGAGTTTTTGTTGGATAAAATGTGATATGAAGAGTAATTGTGATATCCACTAAGAAGGCAGACAAATGAGCTGCTTCTAGTTATTTCTGTTATGTCTGCCATTTCTTAGTGTAATGAGCAAGCATAGCATATGTCTATAATATCAAATTTTTAAGACTGTCTAGGCAAGTATGGGAGAGTGATAAGTAGCATGAAATATAACTGTCCAAGAAAGCAGATTAACAATAAAAAAGTGCTGCAGTTGAAGACAGATCATAATCAGGCCTCTCGAGTTTCCTGGTACAGTAGTAATATGTAAGTGTGCTCTTTGCTATATCATACTTTCCTTGTGCAGAGTGCTTTCCTGGTTATTAACTCTCACCAGAAGACTCTTCTTCACATTGGAGCAATGCTGTTGGGAACTGGGCACTTCTAGAGCACCTTGGAATCCATTTTTGAGAGTTCCCACTTTCTTATTCCAAAAGTTACAGGTAACAGGTCACCAAATTCAAAGTCCCCAACATGCTTCAGTATGGATAGAAACCTCTACAAATGTTTAATAAGGACACATATTATAACAATTAAAAATAAATTAATTTTGTTTATTAATGTGTCAGCTTTAAAAGTTTATTTGAACGTGTGAGAGTTGGCTTGAAATTTAATAGATGCTTCACAGTCTTTCTAAAAAAAGACTGGTTCTTCCATTGGCATTAGTCATCAGATTTTCTTCAAACAACTAAGTCTAGGCTTGGAGGGGAACTCATTTCACGTTATACTCCGTAATCCTCTTCAGGCTGAGACAATGATTGGAAAGGAAGAAGAATGTTTTTTCAGACTCCATATACTTTCCCTTTCTCTCCATCTCTCCTTCCACTGGAAAATATTTAGCTTGCATTTCAGGGAAAACATCATGTATATTGATATGTGTATCTATATATAGGGGTATAATTGCATCTTTATAAAGCACGTACAGAAATGGAGTTCATGGGTACACCTTATTACTCATTTTTTGATTGAGAGCATAAGAAAAAAATAAATCATGCTGAGGTAATGAAATGCTTGAGGTGTACTAGTGGTTCTGACTTTAAGGAATACTCTTTAATATATTTACTTCTCTTAAATAACTGCAGAGTGAAAGTATGAGATCTCAGGGGCTTCATAAAGCAAACTTGTGGGAGTGGGAGGAAGGAGGGGGGACATACGAGAGGATAAATGGGGATCAGATGGTGGGAGTGGTCATGGAGGAAAGAACCACAGGCTTTTCAGGGGGTTTTTTACTCCCACTTTCTTTTTCTTTGCAGTGCCTTCCTACTCTTTAACAGCCAGGTCATTGCTTTAGTTCACCATAGAAATCCTTTTCAGTACCTTTTTCTTAGTTAAAACAGAAATTTGTCTCTGTTAAAGTGGTCATTTAGCATCTGGCTCAGTGAAAGGTACTGACCATCTGCCTGATGAGTATTTTACTTCTATTTAAATTTTTGCTGATATAGCACTCTCTTAAATACCTGAAGAAATTGAAAGCTCATACCTTGACACAGCACTCCGTGACTACTCACAAGTGATTTGACCCTAGGAGTTATTTTTAAAAATATTCCTTTCAGACAGCATGTTAAATATACCTTTCTTCTGGAATCTAAAAATGTAGATAGATCTTTTACAGATTACATGTCATATCTGAGTAGTTATTTAGTGGATGATGAATTATATGATCTAATTTGTTATCAGAGGAATAACCTTGTAATTCTGAAAGAAATTTAGCTTCCTATGTTTCCTTTACATGGCAAGCAACCTTCAAAATTATGGATTTTGGCAGCATGGTTCAAGCATCACCCCACCCATTGTGAGTTTTTTCCTTCATTCAGCACTAACCTGTGCTGACTGGTGTTGGCTTCTCTATTAAATATAATCAGAAGTTCTAAATTTCTCATAAAGGTGAAGTTCTGTTTTCTCTTAACAAGCAATGCATATTAAAGTAAAATCAACCTAATGAGTCAAAACTCTGATTTGACTTTTTTAAAGAACATGTTTTAAAGTATTTGTGGCCTCAAGGAATGAATTAAGCTGCTCTCTCTCATATTTTTTTATTTTATTTTTTTGCAACAAGAGATTGTACATATTAATTGTGATCTTAGTTTAAGTGGCATGCTACCATCTGAGAGAGGCAATCCTGGAATAACATAGGCATCTTACCTGACACTTACACCTTTTTACCAAAAAGCCTGAGAGTACAACTTTTTCATCATATACAAAGAGAGATTTCAAATCAGCTTATAGTGGGAGCTTCAAAGTTCTCTATTATATGCAATTTAAGGTAGTGAAGTTTCTTTCATGTGATTTCTCAAGTGGCTTTGCATTTTTATATTTCAGAATGTCAGAGCAACTAGACTATGCTCACACTGTGTGCTCCACCTGTCAAACTAATGGCAAGTCCTAATTATGAGATTTTTTAGTTGATCCCATGTGACTGGATTTTCAAAACAGAACAGAGACAATGGAGTACTGAAGATCAATGAGTCATTTTCTGATGGTCAGAAAATAACAACACAAATGGACATTGTTGGAATATAATCTGAATATAAAGTATTTTTCTGTCATCAAGCATTCATTGCCTGTGCTGCGTACTCCAGAGCATAGCACTTAATTCAAAACTTCAAAGAATGCTATTTGCCTAATTTATTCTATTTTGCCTAACTTCCTGTATGATTCATGCTCACATTTTAGAAAAAAAAGGAAAAAAGATTTCTTGCATATATATGGATATGTTATAGTTTTAGAGCAGTTTGGAATCACGTTACTACTCTCCTAGCAAATGCTTCCTGTAGCCATGTAGTGCAGTTGTTGTATCTATAGACAAATAAAAATTTTTTGGCATTATATATTCATAAAGGCAATGCAGAATATGCCCAGTCTTTGAACCTTATTTCAGCTGACCAAGAGGAGGAGGGTGAGCCTCTTCATGTGTATTTTAAGAAAACTGAAATCCAATTTGGTGGTGCCTGCCTCTCTCTTCTGACTCAAAGACATCATTTTAGACATCTCAAATTTTTAAAATTAAGTGTAAAGAATTTGGGCCTGTTCTATGGGCTTTGCAGTCATTATTTTAATGATGAAGCGAAAGGAAAATTATGAATTTTGGATGTCATGTTCCCCAGCAGCCACCTAGATATGTGAATGCCTTTTTGTCATGTGAACTGGTGTGAACCTCATCTCCTGGAACTGTACCTGCTCAGGAGGGCTCTGCCTCAAAACAGACAAGTGAACTGTGTCCCACACATTGGCAGTCTCCTAAATTGGCTTGGAAAGGCATAGGATATCACTCTAACATAGTCAAGGCAAGAAAACTACTGCCTTGAAAAGTGCACTCATGTGAATCATAGTTTTAGTTACCTGTGAATTGTGTTGCTTTAAGCTTTTATTCACACATCTTAAGGCAGAGTGCAGAGAAGGTTGCTGTCATTCTCATTTTACAAAGCCAGAGGTGCAGACAGCAGTGAGGTGTCCTGGCCAGATGCTCAAAATTGGTAGATCCAGGAGGACTCTGTCCAGGTCACTCTTGCGTATTATGCTTCGAATTCTCCTTCCTCAGTCACAAGGCCTCTGCACAGAAAAGGAGAATTATGAACTATGGTTATTATTATCACCTATGCCAAAGAGAATTGCATAGTGTATCCTGCAGATCTGGTTATGGAACAGATTCTCTTGAGTATCGCACATACAGGACAACCAAGGGATCAGGCCCAGCCATCATGGACTTAGAAAAGGTGGGTCCTGCTTAACAAACCTGATCTCCTTTAATCAGTAGGTGACCCACCTAGTGGATGAAGGAAAGACTGTGGATGGCCAATGGCATCCTGGCTTGTATCAGCAATAGTGTGGTCAGCAGGACCAGGGCAGTGATTGTGCCCCTGTACTTGGCACTGGTGAGGCTGCACCTCAAATCCTGTGTTCAGTTTTGGGCCACCTTGCTACAAGAAAAACACTGAGGTACTGGAGTAAGTCCAGAGAAGGACAGTGAAGGTGATGAAGGGTCTAGAGATTAAGTCATGTGAGAAGCAGCTGAGGGAGATGGGGTTGTTTAGCCTGGTGATCAGAAGGCTCAGGGGAGACCCTATTGCTTTCTACAACTACCTGAAAGGAGGTTATAGCTAGGTGGGGGTCAGCCTTTTCTCCCAGTCAATGAGAGACAGGAAAAGAGAAAATGCCTCAAGTTGCACCAGAAGAGGTTCAGGTTGGACATCACGAGGAATTTCCTCAGGGAAAGGATGGTCAGGCATTGCAATATGCTGCCCAGGGAAGCGGTGGTGTAACCATCCCTGGAAGTGTTCAAGAAATGACTGGATGTGACAATCAATGCTATGGTTTAGTTGACATGGTGATGTTCAGTCAAATGTTGGACTTGATGATCTTGGAGATCTTTTCCAACTTTAATTATTCTATGATTCTCTGGTCTGCTGACCTGTTGTGACTGTTTCTGTGGGATCATAGAGCAGTAGGAAGATCTGTGTCCTGGGCTGCATGCTCAGAGGATTCAAGCAAGAACTTACATTTTCCTACAGCAGAGTTGAGCCACAGCATTGTCTCTGCTATGTGGCCAAAGGTCCCCTCTCTCTTTATGTGATCTTCTATGTATGGTCTAACAAGCTGGTCCAAAAAAAAAAAAAAAATAAATAAGATGAGATGCCTGTGCATACTGGACAAATATAGATGGCAATAACTGAGAATGTTCAAGAAATCTGTATTTTTAAAGTATTTAGATTAGTAGTCCCAAAATATCTCTGATTTTTGTATATATTTTAAAAAGTCTCAGATTTGAACAAGCCATGAAATACCCTTAAATCTTAAATGCAGACAAGCTTTAATAACATTGTAGCTTATAAAATATCAAGAGAAGAGGGAAGGATTTTGCGTGTTTGACCAGAAAAGTAGTTATGCCCCACTTATCCTATCACAAAAAATTAGGACTGAGGATTTTTTCTCCTTACTGGGTTCCTTATTTAATGATTTGGATTTTGTCTATCAGATTACAGCGTTAGTAAATATGAACTACTTGACAACTTCACATGATCAGCTTGAAGTTCAATAAAGCACTGTTCAGTTCTTTCTTCAGTACTTACGAATACAAGGCAGGATTGCAGGGGAAAGAACCAGTGTCCTTTCAAGTCTCTTGGCAGGAAAAGGTGCATACCAGTGGCAGCTTCAAAAAACCCCCTACTAATAACCTTCAGACCTTAACTGCCACTCAGCAATATTTTGTGACCTTTAGCCCCACACATTCATTTCATCTTTATTTTTATGATAAAGAATGAATGTCCTTCAGTTCACAAACTATATCTCAGGAGACAGACAGGCTTATAAACTGGTGGATACAACAGAAATAATCAAACAACTCCTTAAAACTCCAATTTCAAACCCCAAACTCTTTTAAGATAGGTAGTTTTTTTTTTCTTTTTAATAAAGTACATATACAATCAGAACAGCAGGGGAATAGAACTTATAATTCTATCAACTTGATACCTTGCAGTAATTCTGTGATAAAGAATATATGCTAAAATAGTCTGGTCTTTTTTTTCCCTTAAACTGTTGGTAAAGCAACATATTTGTGTTTATCACTCTGTACAAAGCGAGATCCTGTGTTTTAGACAGAATATTCTACTTAGACAGAATTGTGTCACATAGTCATCCCACTCCTTAATGTGCCACAGGCAGACACTCACTAGGGCTTAAAACAATAAAATCACTAAATAGAAATGATTGCAAAATATTGTATAGGTGGCAACAATCCTTCATTTCATGAGGAGTTCATAGATTTTATGCTCTCATGACAGTCATCTGAGTTAGGAGCTAAACCAGAAATGTACAAGCATAAAAAATAATAGCAACTCAAACCAAAAAAGCAAAGCAAGAAAGAAACTAGCACTAAACAATCCAATGAGTTTTTTTTCCAGCTTCATATGAAGAACTACAAACAAATAAATTGAAATTATCAGATACTTATCCTCAGTGGAAATAGTATGTAATAAACAATCTTTTAGATACACCACTTTGATATTAACGTATGAGGCAAAATTATTATGCATTGCTGAATCATTCTAAAGATTTCAGTCAAGGTCAAGACTGTCTGGTAATGGCTTTCAGATTCTGTAACATTTCATTTTAACAGATGAATAATTCTGTAGCAAAACTGGTGGAACTTTCCTTGACAGCTTGGATTCCTATATAACGCTGCTTCTGGTAAAGGATGGTTTCGAAGCCGGTTTTTTGCTCATACATGTAATTGAAGGGTACATTATTTTTCTTTGCATACTATTAGGGAAATATAAACCGATGGAAAAGCTTGGGATTTTTCCAGTTGTTTACTCATTATTCTTTGTCAGCCAAATTGTCTATGTTGCTTTAGTAGAACAGCAGCAACACTTACAGCAAGCCTTCAACCCAAAGTTCCCATCGTCTTTGTAATAAGGGATTTCTTAACATATTGCTTGGTGTTGCAAATGAGTGGCTTAGGCTACTTAAAGAATCTGTCAAAAGTATTAGCAAAAGCAAGTTTTAATATAAATTTGTAAAAGCATAACTTAACTGAGTTCAATGGCAAGATTCACTCTATTCCTTACTATATAGGTGAAACATGCAGAAGAAAACAATATTGGAATCAATTTAAAATTATTGCACAGAGATTGGGGATGCAAAAGAATGAGGCTGCAAAGGTAAAAGACACCCTCACTTTGACTCACAAGATTTAGAGTAGACACTCTGCCTTGCTTTCTAAACTCCCAATGGAGCCTAGGTGCAGCTGAATCCAAACTCAGTCTTGGACTTGGTTAAGGGTTTATATCTAAATGATTTAGCAGTGCTTAATAATTAACTAATTTAACATTTATAAAGTGATTCATTAGGATTAACTATAATCACAGCAATAAACTTAATTATCTATAGAGTGTTTAAATCAATTCATTTTTGCCTGAACAGGCACAAATATATATATGCACAAAGGTATCTGTTGAAAACTCCCCTTGAGCTCAGTGAAATATATCAGTTGAGCTTCTTCTCAATGGGCAAGGGTTGAGCCCCCTTGAAGAGCGGGGATATTGACCCAGGTCCTGTCATCACCTTTCACTGATGGTCACAAACTTGAGGATTCACAAGTTTGGAGAGGCGTCCCCCTCACAGGGAGGTGCTGGTCAAAGCCAGCTGCAGTCTAGGAGCGTTCAAAGGACCTCACTCAGAACAGCTGTTCATAGGGTCATGACATGATTGACTTCAGCCATTGATCAATTTCCATCCTGACTGTAACCTAAATTGGTGATTACTGAAATTATTCAAAAGGACAGTATCAATAGTACCATTCCACTTAGGCTATGATTCAGGTAAGTAATGTTCTAAGGCTGTCAAGTGATGATTGGTTATTTCTCATTCCCCTTCTCGATAAGGCAGCAGGTGTCCTTGATATGGTCAGTGCACTCCCACCTTAACCATACAAGAGTTCCTGGTACGGCCAAGGGCCACTTCACCTCCCAGCTCGTTACACAAATGTCAGGGCCTGCTGAGAGTTAGTGAGGTCATAGAGCAGCCCTGAGGAGCCAGGTTATGGTGAGGGATGCATCGCCTTACCTGGGAGAGATATCAGTCTGGAGTGCTTATCTCACAGTATTGCTTCTGGTGGCAGCTGGTTTCTCTCTACACGTTGTTTACATCCTCTGTGTGGAGGCCAGAAACCTAAATAATTTTGACTGTAGAATAAAAATCTGCCCAGTTCTGATGCTTACTCATTATTTGCTGTCCATGTAGCACCATGACTTAATTTTTGGTTGTGAACACTTGTGAAGATGAAGTTTTAAAATAAGGGTTAGTTGTAATGGCAGCATCTTAATAGGCATGTTATGATATCTGAATTGTGAGCCACATCTTACCTCCCATCAATTTTACTCAGCTGTCATTCTTTTCTCAGCCCCACTGTTATCTTCATGGCCTTCCATTGAACAGAGCTAAAAAGACACAGTTTGAAATGAAAAATGAGTATTTGTACAGTCTCTTTCCATCATCATCATCATCATGGCAGGGCTTCGTGAACGAAGATTTGGGAAGGCTCTATCCACATTTGTTACAGGCACGTTGGTGACTTATGAGGGCCAATACGAGACAGACATATCTGATTGCAAAAGGCACAGCAGAAAGACTCTTTGGATGGTATATTCTGCAAAACACGGTTCTTTCTGCGTTGCCTTTTCTCCTCGAGAGTGATCCTGCGTCTGTTCTCAAAGGAGACAGCTGCATTATAGATGGTGTGTCTCCAGGCCTCCCGATTTGAGGCCAGAGTAGACCAGTTATGGTGATCAACATGGCCAAGGCTGATGAGAACACAGCTGCGATGGGCAGGGCACGTCTCCAGGATGAAGGACCACCGCCTCCCTAAGATCTTGCTTTATGGTGAACTTGCCACTGGCTGCCGCAAGATTCTCTTTCCACTGTGTTGCTTATCAATTTTTCCATTTCAATGCCAAGGTAATGCTTATTCTAATTAAATGATTTGTTCTTACTCATGGGTGGTAGATATTAACCTTGCAAAGCAAAATATTTTTGCTATTGTATTCTTATTTGTATCCAGTATTCCTGATACCAAGGAAGAATAAGGTATATAGTGAGATAAATGTTAAACAAAAGGCAAGACACAATAAATACTAAAGATGAAAAACTGCAGCTTTGTCCTTCAAGTGCCTGTAACATTTGTAAAATTAATATAGTTTTGCACAGGAAAAAAAAGGAATCTAATCCGTGCATTAATGGTTAGACTACAGGTTGATGAGTGTAAATGATCATGATACCTTTAAAAAAATATTTTCAGATTTAATTTCATAAAGCTTTTGATGAATGAAGAGAGGCAAGAGGCAGTGGAAATTGGAGAAATTTGAGATATGAGTTATGCTTGCTTTGCCTGCCATCCCCCTCCACGTCCTCCAACACAGAAGAAAGAATGTAGCACCAAGTCCTGGTTCTTAAGAAAGACTTAAGGTGCAGCAATCTCAGTGCAATAAAACAATTTCAAGGTAAAGAAGTAGGAAAAAGTAAACTAGCAGTTGTATCTACATTTTGAAATATTTGCAGTCTAAAAATATAGCTAGCTTTATGGAGAATAACAAGTATAGCAACTATCAAAACTGCATATTAGACAGAAATTGGGTCCTAAAGTGTAATGAAAATTAAAAGGATGAAGTCTTGAAAATGCTGCATTGCATATTTTTAGGGTCAGGCCTAAGGTAAGTGTCTGTCAGTACGAAAGAAGGGAGAGACATATGTATTCATATTAAAAAAAATAAAAAACTAAATCCAGCAGTCCCAGGATGAAACTGGCTTCTGGATTAGGTTACAGAAGGTGCCAAGTTGTGAATGGTAAGGCTGTTTTTTGTTGATATAGTGCCAGACTGTGATGTCCTTATTTCCAGGATGTCTAGAAATGGAATACTGTTATCGCATACAAATCAGCAGAATTATATTACTGAGACTGGGCAATGGTATATAAATTTGTTCAAAAACTTTTTTTGAGATCTCCTTGTAGCTATGTTAAGTTAAAAGACTTTATAAATAAGTGTTAATATTCTCCAATAGAAAACAGTGATGCTTTATAGAGAGAGATTATTGATGAATTAAACTATTAATTTGCTTTTAATAGCTATTTCACATAGGAACAGGTTGCATTGTAGACGTACTCCAGTTTCTAATTGATATTAATGTTTATCTTGCTGTGCTCTTTGATTAAGATTAAGCTGGTTTTGTTTTTGTTCTCTTATTATTTAGATAACTCTCTTCAGTGTTTTTTCCTGATTTTGTCCAATAGTGGTTTCTTTTAAACATTAGAAAGTAAATTTTAATTTTAAATAACTGGGTTTAGACACATTTTTCTGTACTAGCACATGTAATTTCTAGAGCAGAAAAACAATTGATCAAATATCTTTTATTTTTTATAATCTCTCATTCACAATGCACCCTGAAGTTCCATGCAAGATTTTTAAAAATAAAGGAAGCACAATCTTTGAAATCATACCATTGCTCTTTTCTCTTTTTGAAAACCTCTACAAAATATGCATGATAATATGAAAAAATTATTTCCGTTATTCTGTTCATTTTGTCTGAATAATTCAGTACTTATAAAGCTGAGAGTAAGTCTGGTGCCTTCTGCGTGGTTGCTCAGAGCCATCCAGGTACCAAGAGGTGAATCAAACTGCACCATACAAGGACTGTATTTCACAGTTGCTTCAATTTCTCTTTGTTCATATTCTGTTGTTAAAATATGATCCTGTATTCCAACACAAGAAAGAGACAAAAAACACTCTAGAATGTAGTTCAGAAATACTATTCACAAAGTAGTATTTTTCCTGATAAGGCCCCTGCGCTGGGGCCACTGGAGCTGCTGGAACTGGCTGTGTCTGGGCAGAGCAGCCTCAGCCACCCCACACAGCTGAGACCACCCCAGCAGCCACCCAAGTGCTGTTGCTGCCGCTGCCACTGCCACCACCACCTGGGCACCTGAATCTGGAAGAAAGGCATGAGATAACTCCTTCAGCTTGGCCTCTGATTCCAGTACTGGCAAAGTCCTGCCAGGTCCTACCAGTCCAATCACCTCCATGACAGTAAATCTCAAATGCTTTATGGAGTAAGCTCAGTGTGCAGAAGATGATAGAAAATGGGTTGGAATATTTTCCCTGTTGCAGAGGGTGTGAATAAATGATGAAGTGTCTGTAATCACCCTCTGCTCAATGAATGACATCAGTATGCTTTTATGTGTTTCCTCCAAATTCTGCACAATATTGTGTTTCGCTGTTTAGTGTTTAGTGCTAATTTTGTACACCCGCTACTTTTCACAGATGTTTAACTGGAACACCCTGTGAGTCTCCATCTTTGAAGCTGACTTGTGGTAGGACTGAATTACAGGTCTTTTAACTTATTTATTCACTTAGATTTTTTTTTAAACTTCTCTTTGAAAATGTCTGCTAATGAATATGTTCTTCCTGTCAGGACTGACCTTCCTTTCTGACACATTCCCCTTAGTACTTCATGCCTTCTTCCCAAGAGGCACCAGCTTTTTCTCATTTACTTCCTGGAGAGAGTCAAAATGGCTTTTAATCATCTCTGAAACAGTTTCCAAAGCCAGCTCTCTCCATGGACATGCAGGAAAACACATCAGGCAAAGCTGTCACATCCCTGGAGTTTCTTCTTGTGGAAGTGTTCAGTAATGGTGGCCGCACAGGGGAAAACTGACACTGTCATTATTTTTCTCTAACATATCAAGGACAAACAAGATTATCAAATAAGGAAGCATAATACAAAAAAATCAAACAAACCCTGAATTACACAATAGTTGTCTCTCAAACATTGCCCCCCTCCCCCAGTGCCTTGTTTTTTTATTCCTACTGCAGTGTTACACACTAGAGCACCAGTACACATGCAAAGGCCCCTGCTCTCAGCCTTGTTCCCAAACCTGCAAAGTCCCTAAAGTCTGCAGGAAGTCAGACCTGCAGAAGTCAGAAATCAAACAACTGGAAATTATGACTGTTCTGGGGTTTTTACTTTTTTACCTGATTTTGAAGAGCATGTCTATTCACCATTACAAAACTCTAGGTCTTACTGTCTCTTACTAAAACTTCGCCACATACCTTAATTCTAGTATTCTGAAATCAACACAGTCTGGAGACAGTGGACTGAATGCAATAGTTATGAAAGCAAACACAATTCTTATTAAATTTATCAGTAACAAATTAATACCTGACTAAAACAGTGCTAAAAATGATATGTGGAATATAAAAAGTTCTAAAATAAAATTTAGAATAATTTTAACTACTCAGAAGGAACACAAAAAACCCACATTGCTTTGTCTTGATGTTCACAATCGTACCACAAAAAGAAAGGCTTTTTTGCTCATGAGGCTATGATAAAAGATACTATAGGATTCTAAAAAATAGTCATTAATGAACTGTAGTTCTAATGAGAATGGATCAAAATTCTTTGTCTTTTATTTTTCAACATATGTTTCTGAAATTTTGAAGTAAAACCCCTCAGTGAATGTCACTACCTAAGCACATTCACTCTGTCACAGAAGCATTGAGAAGTAACATTGAGGCTACACAGACTGTAGCCTCTGGTATACATGCAGAGAATATTTTCCTGATTTCACTTTATTCTATTAATTAAAGTAGATTGTCAAGTCATTCACAGTTGAAAAAAAACACAAATGGTCAAGCTTTTTTTTCTTCTTCTTACTTTAAATTCCTCTGTAAAAATGAGGTAAAACCTACCAGTCCAAAAATCTTAGAGATACTTCTGACTAGGAGCAATCAATTTAATTCACTCACTATAAAGGCTACTCTGCTTAATGTCAGTTTGAATTAAATTCAAAATATTTTATGATAAATAAAATTTTACTATTTAATTGGAATACTTGAGGTAATATTTTTATTTTGTATATGTCAATAATATCAGTGAGCCCTTAGACAGAAGTTAAGTTGCTGCCTGATAATTTTTTTAACAATCTTTTCCAACTGTTTCCTATAGTTTCATCTACAAACTAAAATTACTTAAGTCTACACTTTCACTGTCCTGCTCTAAGATTCTTGCTGCTCATTTCTGCTTGTGTGCTATGTAGGACTTTGTGCTGCCAGGGTAATGAACAAAGCTGTAGTTTGATTAGGACTAAAGTAGACTTTTAAATATATGTACGTTTATAAATCTATACATACACTGAGGGATTATACATAAATATTGTTCGATTTATCTACATCAGCATAAATTCACTGTTTGACTGTTTGACTCCAGAAAAATGGCTGCAACTATATGAAGGTATGGATTAAGTCTTTTTGTGTCAATACCAGCTTTCCTGACATAAAGAGTGTGTTAAATTGTAACTTCAAGTTACCTCTTCACTACAAAGAGATATCTGCTGTTTTACCGAGGTAAAAAATATAGAACACAAATCTACTATATAGAAAGCAACGTGTTTTTTGCTTCTGTATAATGCCAATAAGATTCATTCTGATTTGGAGTTTACCTAGGGTTGCTAAGATAAGCAGAAGTTGGTGACTCATTTCCACTAAAATGCTTACTTAGAAGAAAATACGCTCAATAATTGATTCATTTTAAGGAGATAATTCAGCTGATACTACTAAAAGTAGAAGTATCTGGTTTTATTCTGTTGATTCCCAAGGGTGTAGAGAGCTGATCTGGAATTTCCTAGCTTTAGTTTTTAGTTTTTAGTTTTGTTTACAAAAAAAAAATTATAATTTTTCACTTTCCATTGTTTTTTAGAAAATATTACAAAATTGTCAAAGCATCCTCTTCTTGTTTATATAAGCTTCTTAATTTTAGATGTTTTCAAGGTATTACTTCTTTTATCAAATGGAATAAGAATATTTTTGAATAGTTCACATTCTCATACTATGGGAATTTCTTTGCATATTTATGAGAAAGAAAGTTCATCATATTGCTGAAGAAGCATTTATCAGACACTCAGATAAAATATTTAGATATTATGTCTTTTAGAAGTAATTTGAAAGCAGAGTATTTGACTTTTATTGCATCCATAGAAAATAGAATTTGCAATAATGTTTTGTGCTGTATATTTCAAAGCAATGGATATCTGTGAGGTGGATAATGAAGCGTACTCACTGTTTCACATACTAGTGAATATGTAAATAGGGAGCTCAGCTGGTTATGGCATTTTTTAGAGCATCATTCCATACATTCAGGGTTTTTAGCAGCAAGCAGATTAGTGTAGTTACCATCCGTTCTGCTTGTTGCCACATCCACCATCACATGCGTGTTTTAGACCAGGCACCACCACGAAGTACTCTTTTGAATGAACTGTGAACTGTCTGAATTTAAAAGAACACTACATGAACCTCACAAGTTATTCCAATACATGCTTTCTAATTTCACTAAATCTTTTCTTAAGTTCTCCGAGCATTTTGAAAATACAGTTGGAAAACAAAATCTCATCTGTACACAGATACACTGACCTCCATCTTTCTCAACAGATTCTTATCGAGTTGTTCCCTGAGCTGCTCAAAGCAATTCAGAAAAGGTGCATCAGGGGCCCAAAAAATGCTTGTTCAGCTCAAAGGGTATAATTGTTGGTAACTGTCTGTTACACAGTTGTATTAATATGATCATATGCACCTGCACTCTCTCTGATCTCTACGGCTACAGTTGACAGTTTTTTGATGGTCACTTCCCAGCCCTGATTCACTGGTTTTGTATGTGGCAGTGAATCTGATGAGAAACTTGTTTAAACATGTCTTAAAATGGCTCTTTGTGGTCCCTTTGCAAACACGTGTTTCTTCTTCCCAATACCCCCCACAGCAACTGTTATCTCCCATGCAGGAGTGTCCTGGGAAGATGTCCTGAGGCGTCCCATTGGTCCTTTGTTTAACCCTTTCCTATTGGCTGTTGACCCCTTACCTGATGGTTTCTTTTGTGTGACCCTGAACTCGTGATTGGTTCCCCTTTGACCCTCCTAAAAGCCTTATAAACCCCTTCCCAACAATAAACTCTCTCTTGCCTCCTCTCCACGCCGGTGTGCTGTCTCTGTGCCTGCCATGGAGCCACGTGGGTGCTGGGGGGAGGGGAGGGCACCTCTCCCCTCCAGGCTCGGGGCCTGAAAAACCCTGTTTCTGGAGTCCCCCTTCCCCGTCCCACAAGACGTCGGAAATGGTTCTTCAGACGGAGAAGGAACTAGAGCTGGGCTCCCCCACGTCGTGGATGGGGAAAGGGAAACCCATATTTGTACGTATGGGATTGTGGTCATTTATGACTTGTTCTATTCACTGTGGTAAAGAAAAAAATGGATGCCTTGAAGTGTTATAAAATTATTATGTTGCCCTTCCAGCATTTATAAATAAGGGATTTATCATTTCAGACAGCTGTAACCCTTATGATCTCTATAGTTGAAACAAACCAATAAGATTAGGTTGTGGAGATCAAGAAGCGAAATTTCATGCAGGGAATTACATCACAGGCAGTGGATGAGCAGCTAAAACTTCTGTATAGCAAACATTACACTAACAGTTCAAAGCACTTAGATTAATTTCTTCTTACACTGAATTCCAATTATAAATGGTGCTTCAAAATATTTTTAGAAAGCTTTTTAAAAATCACTGGTTCTGTGCACCTCCAAGTTTATAGGCATAAAATTACTAAAGCTATTCATTAAAAATCATACTAAGGAAAAGGAGAGCTTCTTATGAGCTTTTGATTCCTCAAAGCACTGAGGTATGCAGTTAACTTCAAGTGAAATAAGTGGAAACTTTGTACTTACGCAAGAACTGAAGGGTCTCAAGACGAAGACATGAACTGAGTGCCAGTGTAGACACTCACACACGGTTGACAGTGCTTTGCTCAGCTGGTGTCTAATGGAGTGGAGCCCCTTTTGAGGAGGCAGGATTTGTAATTTTCAATTTATATCAGTGTTTTCAGAGTTAGGGGCATCAGACAGAAATTTTACTTTACAGAAATTGTTTCACTGGATATAAAGCAAGCTTCCCTACCTTAGAATCAAAGAATTTTCTTTTCCTCACCCATTCATTTTACTAGATCTTACTACAGGAATTTTGAGAAATATAGCAAGAACATATGGAAAAGAATCATCATCTTCTGTCTATCCATTTAGAGAGTGTCAGTGTAAATGGACACATGCAGACAGAATAAATCCTATTGAATTGTCCATGCTGCATGAGATATTGTTTGAGATACTCTTGTCGTACTGCAGGAACTGTTAATGATATTTTATTGGATGTTAATCTTTGATATATATAAGTAACAAAAATTTCCATATACCTTTTACATACCAACTTGGAAAAAAGGGATAGGAAATTAAATTTTGAGTATCTAGCTCAATGGAAACTTCAGAGCTCTGAATGAGTTTAGTTACATTTGTGTTATATCACTACATCAATTTTTATTGGATTTGCTTTTAAATGGCAGCTTTAAAATTGAGTTGTACTTTATTGTGATGTATGTAAATGTGAAGATCCAAGAGAAACTTGTAAGTTAAACCCTGAATTAGTTTGTAGTAGAGGAGAAAACTAGAGATCTCACTGAAAAAAAAAAAGCAAGTTTTAAATTTGTTCCATTTCCTCGATGGAGAACCACAACAAAGACACAGGTAATCACTCACAAAACTTAGTCAGTCTTGTGTTATTTACTTAACATATACATATAAGTGTTAGTATAACCTTAATTAAGCTGATAGCTTCAGTTTTGTAATGTTTACTTTAATACACACAGTGCTTTCCTAAATCTAAAATAATTTAGATGTACTCTGCAGTTCTGATGTACTCTGCAGTTTGTATGAAAATGACATCTGGTGGAGAATAGTTCTTGAAGATAACTGCTTCAAATTGCAAGCTAAGGTAGTTGTTTAAGATCACAATTTTATATTACAATATTTCTGTATAAAAAGGATTGATAGATTCTCAATCAGTAAAGCAAGGATTAAAGCCTTTTGCAGCATAAATCAAAATTCATTTCAGGTTTACGGTTCTTCAGGCTTCTTATGCCCAAATCTCTCTATATTTTTAAATTTATATATATAAATTCTGTATATGATTCTAACTTGTTATCCTTCAGGCAAATTCAATATAAGTAAACTGTGTGCCCTGGCAAACGAAAGGGCAACTGTGTCTTGAGGAGGCTGTGGCCCTGTGGAGAGAGGAGCCCATGTTGAAGCAGGTTTGTTGGCAGGACTTGTGGGGAATCCATGCTGGAGCAGGCTGTTCCAGAGGGACTGCCCCCTGTAGAAGGGACCCACTCTGGAAAAATTCTTGAAGAACTGTAGCCTGTGGGAAGGACCCATGTTGAAGGTCCTGGAGAATAGCCTCATTGGGATGAGACCCCAGGCTGGAGCAGATGAAGAGTGTGAGGAGGAAGGAGCAGCAGGGACAAAATGTTATGAACTGACCACAGCCCCTGTTTCCTGTGTCCCCGTGCTGTACAGGGAGAGGAGGTAGAAAAACTGGGAGTGACATTGAGCCCAGGAAGAAGGGAGGGGTAGGGGAAGATGTTTTAAGATTTGTTTTATTTCTCATTACCCTACTCTGATTTGATTGGCAGTAAATTCACTTAATTTTCCTAACTCCAGTCTGTTTTGCCCATGAAAATATTTTCTGAGTGATCTCTTCCTGGCCTTATCTTGACCCACAAGCCTTTGAGTGTATTTTCTCTCTCCTGTTCAGTAGAGGAGGGGGAGTGATAGAGCAGGTTGATGGGCATCTGACATCCATCCAGGATCAATCCACTGCAAGTAGTTTTCAGACTATTTTTATTTTTCTCTTTATATTTCTAATCATATTTAACCATATGTATAATTACTTTCAATTCAGGGCACCTGTAGCTTCTTTAGTAACAAACAAAAGCTACAAGTATGCAGCAGTTCTGAAAACCTTGTTACTTTTTTATGTGTTGAAATAACCTGTTGTAGCTAACTTTAGGACAGCTTCAGAGGATAAGACTGCTTTTTAAAGAGCAATCATTGAATCTAATCTGTGAAGCCACAGCTGTGACTTACATGGACAGCTTCTGAAATGAGGAACACTCAAGACATATTACTTCCCAAGAAAAATATAGTAAGAACCAAATATAGTTGCTCCTTTTGGCCGTGTATAAAAACATGCAGTTAACTGGTATTTGGAAGAACTTCATAGCAAAATGGAACCCATTAGAAATGCAGCCAGATACTTCAAATTCTGAATACAACAAAATAATTTGAATAAAGAAAAAAAAGCAATTGGTTTATGGTTATTACTTAATCTATTTGAATTTTCCTTATTGCGATTCCTTGCTACATCTATAAATCAGAATTTGTTTTCCAAGAGCTGATACTAAATTTGCTTTCCAAATCTATTTACAATAACTGTATACATAATTCTACTCTGTCGGTGTGAATATTTTTTCTTTTTTGCCTTCCTTCTTTTGTGTAGATTTTCTACACAGTGTGTAAAAAAGATACATAAAAAAAGATTCATGAAAGACATTGCACTGTTATTACAGAATGGCTCAGAAATACTGCATATTTATACACAGTCAGACAGTGGATATTGGACAGAAAAGGACTCTGCAGCATGACCTCCCTCTTGATAGAACATGTGGTGTCTCATCCAGAGGATATAGTTTAGCCCAATAGTAAATTAACAGGATATTCAGACAGAACATGGTTAAACAGCTCTTCCTGAATATGGTTCCCCATAAAAATAAGGAAAAATAGTTTTAATAATTACACAGTAATTAATGTCATCATCATCGTGGCTAGGCTTTGTGAACGAAGATTTGGGAAGGGCTCTACCCACGTTTGTTACAAGTGCGTTGGTGGCTGAAAAGGCCAATACGAGATAGGCATGTCCGGTTGCAAAAGGCACAGCAGAAGGACACCTTAGGTGGTATATTCTGTAAGGCATGATTCTTTCTACATTGTCTTTTCTCCTCTAGAATGATCTTGAGTGCTTTCTCAAAAGCATCAGCAGCGTTATAGATGGTATGTCTCCAGGCCTCCCAATTGGAGGCCAGAGTAGACCAGTTATGATGATCAATATGGCCAAGGCTGAGATGTTATTTCAGGGAGTCCTTGTATCTTCTCTTTGGGGCTCCTCTCTTGCGGCAGCCGGTGGCAAGTTCACCATAAAGCAAGATCTTAGGGAGGCGGTGGTCCTTCATCCTGGAGACGTGCCCTGCCCAACGCAGCTGTGTTCTCAGTAACATGGCATCAATACTTGTGATTGCTGCTTGTTCTAGAAGAGATGTATTGGTCACATAATCTGACCAGTGGATGTTTAGGATTGTGCGGAGGCAGAGTTGATGGAAGCGTTCTAGGAGACACAGGTGGTGGCAGTAGATGACCCATGATTCAGATCCATATAAGAGAGTAGACAGCACAATGGTTCTGTAAACACTGATCTTTGTACTTTTCTTCTGGTGTTTATTTCGCCAAACTCTTTTATGAAGCTTTCCGAAGGCACTATATGCCTTTGCTAACCTGTTGTCTATCTCCCCGTCAATCTTACCATCCGAGGAGATGAGGCTACCAAGGTAATTAAACTGCTGAACTGATTTGAGCTCTGATTGGCCAATCCCCCCAAATGTGGGGATGATGGAAGACTTCCTGAGGTGCTGGTTGATAGAGAACTTCTGTCTTCTTTAAGCTGACTTCCAGCCCAAATAGCTCAGCAGCATCTGCAAAGCAGGATGTTAAACACTGCAGAGCTGCTTCTGTGTGGGCAACAAGGGCGGCGTCATCAGCATAAAGAAGCTCCCGGACAGGATGGTTTAAGGTCTTGGTATGGGCCTTCAGTCGCCTTAGGTTGAATAGGCTTCCATCAGTACGGTATTGGATGTAGATACCGTCCTGATCCTCAAAGTCTGCCGGGGCCCTTTGGAGCATCAAGCTGAAAAAGACTGTGAATAGGGTTGGTGCGAGAATGCAGTCTTGTTTCACACCATTAGAAAGGGCTCAGAAAGTGCATTGCCATATCTGACTTGGCCGTGCTGATCCTCATGGAGTGAGATGATCATTTTAAGGAACTTAGGGGGATAACCTAAACGTTCCAAAATCTGCCATGGATCTTTTCTGCTCACAGTATTGAAAGCCTTGGTGAGATCAACAAATCAGAAAGAGATTATTGTACTGTTTAAAGAAACAACAACTATGACTTATTAATATAATAAGTAAATAAGCCCACAGAGACCCAGCTAACTGGTTGGTGGTTCGGCAACCAAATTCCTTTATTCAAATGAGACAACAGCTCATATGTGTTCAATAGTAACACATCACACAATACTTAACAACCTTAACAACCAATCACGCCAAGGCACTTCACTGCACGTGTGATAGAATACTTGGGAAACTACATCTCTCAGGGTGCTTTTCAGCACCCTTCCTGAAACCTGACTCCTACAAACAACAGTCGTAATCTGCTTATTTTTAGTAGTGTACGTCATATCCCCAGTGATCTTTACTAGTTTCCCAGGTCATCTATACATTTGAATTTTACCAAGAACAGAATGGACTGTTGCCTCAAGGTTTTATCAACCAGATTTTTTGCATTAGTATTGTACAATTTGTTATTAAATGATATTACATGATTGGTTTTGTCCATCTCAAGAGCTAAGGAATACACACAAATCTAATACTGAAGCAAAGCAAATAACAAAATTAGCTTAATACTCTTGCACATGTTCCATATGTTTCAATTAAATCTTTGCTGTTCCCATCTCTGTGATTCCCAGGGCTGTCTTCTAATGGTTTAATATTCAAATATTTTTATAACAAATTCTATAACCAAAATACCACTGACCTCTAGCTATAATGGAAATTTCTAGAAAGCAGATGAAAAGATGATTTTGTAGCTAAAACTTGGCTTATTTAGGGAAAGAGTAGAACCAAAGAGCTGAACTTGTGCTAAACTACCATTTATTTATTTTTAATACTAATCAGCTATTGATGGCTACATAACTAATGGTGGGCTAAATTAACATGTACTTTTGTGCTGTAAGGGACTGATCCTTGTCCTTCTTAAACCACCAGCATCTTTTTGTTATTCTTTTTTTTACAGTGTTAGTGATTGTTTTCACATAGATACCTAAACCATCCTGCATACAGAGTTCAAGCAATGATAATGGAAATAAATAGACGGAACACGTGCTGTGCCCAGATGATACTGTATTCTCTGACAAAATAACCAGCTGGCATGGAGGCAGCCAACCTTGTTTACCAAATCCTCTTGATTCCTGGGGAGTTACAGGTGCATTGGTATCATAAAAACAAATAAGAAGTGGAAATTATATAAATTTTGAACAATCAAAAAAGTACTCAAACTACCTACTCAGCAACAGATGAGAAGGAAAACAGTCTGAACTTATTTTGTGAACACACACACACTTCTGGTATTTCTGCTCACAGAAGACAATCCAGAAACTATTACTGCTTTAAATATACAACTGCTAGCTGTTTTTGCAGTGGTAGTGGCAAAAAGGTTTACGTCTTCACTTTAACAACTTCTTATCCACTTTAATGCATTAAACATTTTCATTGCAGCTAGATACATATGTGATGGTGGATTGAGTGGACTCAGTCAGGCGTGAGTTGCATTACAGATCATGCACAGGAGAGTCATAGCTCTGGAAGATTCAGGAATCTAACTTCTCATTCTTGTAAAGAACTCTGCAGATGCCTGAGTGAAGGACTGATGCATAGCACTGCTATGGATATGGAAAAGACAGGAAAGAATGACTGGAGCATGATAACCCCAGATAGTTAAACAGGTTAAATAATGTCTACATTGTTGGCTTAAGGTTCATTTAAAAAGTTTAAGAAGACAACTTCCTCTTCCTCTGATTATTTTTAATTTTTTAGTGAGGACTTTTGTTTTACTCCTGTAAATGTTTTTATTTTATTATTTTGCCTTTTTCCCCAAATCTTTTCTTTTGATTTTTTTTTCAATTTACATAAATATGCATAAATTTTCACTATTGCCTAATATGATAGACATAGTAAAAATACAATGATGGCCTACGGTACAATGATTTCTCCTGCACAAGTCAGGTTTCTAATCTGAAATTTGGTAAATTAAAGGGACTGCAATGAAGATACAGGCTCCTATTATACTTAGTAAAAAGATATTTCGCTTCAGAATAATGAGAACATTTAAATTCTAATTTGTCTTTTATGTTGATCATATTTGTCATAAATTTCTATTTAAAAATAGTTCAGTGGTGATGATCCTTGAGGAGGCAGTAACATGGAGAGAGAAACTGTAGGCATATTGTTGTGTCTTAGCATCCAATTCTTTTGAACTATTGCTGTTTCCTTTCCTTTCAAGACTATAAATTAATTTTATAGCCTGTAGGTCAATGGTGAAAAGGGTTGAAAACTCTGTCATTGTCAGGGGTAGAAACAGAAAACTAGAATTAAAAACCCTTTCATGAGAAGAGACTCTTGCAACTCCGTGATTCAGTTGGCATGGTAAGAAATAAGAATTCTTTCAAACTGCATGGGACATAAATATATGGATTTCCTAGATTCAAAATACAAATCACAGCTGGTTATGGGGGAATGGAGTGAATGTGATCATTTCGTGTTGGTACCTAGAGAAGTAACAACTAAGAGTATTCTTTTTTTTTAGCTGTCAATATAAATGCTCTCAAGCATTAACACAAGCACACTTTTAGCTCTTGATATCTGCTGCCTTTATGGACTTGCTTGAAAGAATATGCTATCTGAAAGGTGCCACATGTGACATTGACAGGCAGCAATTCAGAGTACGGCAGACAGACAGTAAATCACTCAGTAGACTTTTCTGTCCCTCCAGCCATATCTTACAGAATCCACAATTTCAGCCTTCACAATATACTTCAGTGTCAGAGGTTATGTTCTTTTTAAACTTTTTTTTGTGAAAGTGACAAAAAAGTTACATGTTCTCCTGCTAATTGATTTTTCTCTCCTTTCAGAGCTCAAGTGCACAAGTCTCAGCATGTGCTAACAAGTCTCTCACAATCTTTCCAAGTAGTCTGAGTGCAAAGAGGGTTTTTTTCCTCTCCAGGAGTGGAAAAGAACAAAAAAATAAAAACAGGATTTTTGATAATTCATACTATTAGCAGTTTATTCAAAATCTGTGAAAAAATGTTCATACCTGAAATTAATTTTTCAGTTCTTGCCTCATTATCAGCTGATAGCAAAAACTGTGTAACCTTTGCCTATTTAATGTGCATTCACTTTTTCAGATGTTCAGATGTTTTTTGCAATGAATCAACTCTTCTAAGAGAAACTGCTGCAGAGGTTGTATTAAATACCCTAGTAAAGCCTCTCTGTGTGTTAAAACTTGTAATAAATCACTAGTCCTACCTGTTCTGCCAAAGGGTCAGCATAACCTAGAAATTTCCTACATCAGTGTATTTACAGGAATATCCAAGAAAGACTAAGGAAAGGACAAACACACATAATTCCTACTCTATGAGTGCTTATATTATGACCACATATATTAGTCTCATTAAACAGCACTGTCACAAATTAACGCTGACCATGACTTCATATGCCACAGGGAAATCTGTTTTCAAAAAAACATTCATCTCTGCCCCTCTGAACTTACAGTGGTCTGTGGCATGGCTCAGGTTGACTAGATGCACTCAGTCTTAGAGGATTTGAATCTTTATCACATAACTTCATATTTAGATCTCAGAAATACAAATCTACTATTATATAAATATGAATGCCTCTGAAACAGAAATTATGAATTTAATTGTGGTGTATAAGCTATGGAAAAGTTCAAGCTGATGCTGTTACAGAGTTTCTGTGTATTCTGTAATTGCTTAATGGATTCTGGGCTGACCTTAAAACACAAGGTGTCATAGTACCTGTTGTTCCTCCTGTTTATGTAAAATAGTATCAATATGTGACAAAATGGTAATTTCTGACGCTTGTTTATTTTGCACAATGGTTTCCGATGGATGTTCTGAACTCCAAAAGGGATCTGTTTTGTTTTCCCTTGTCTCAGCTACAGATAGCTTCAGTAAATATTTCTCTTAAAGCAAACTCAAATTTGTTACAGTGACTTGCTAATCCTCTTGCTTTCTTTCCTACTTCAGGCACACAAAGCATTGTGCATATTTTCTGGCTTACCAGAGTCAAGGGTAAATGGGTTTCCTAATGCATCTTGCTCAAGGAGGCGGCACAGGGCCAGCCAGACACGGGAAACACACACACATACCATGTGCTCTGGGCCCTAAACCAGATTTTAACTCGGATTGTTTTTTTGCCTTCACTGTAAGAAATGCATAAGCCATAGGGATGATGTGAAGAGCTGTGGGTGCCTGGCCACAACCACAGCCTGGATCCCACCACAGAGTGTGGCCAGGCTGGGCTGGACTGGGGGCAACGTGGGGCAGAAGCTCCTGCTGGGACCCCACTATGCACCAGGACCTTGACAGATGCAATCCCTTTTTTCTTTTGGGAAAATGAGTTTACCTAAAGGCCAGAGTTGATAATCCATTTGTTTTCAGAGTTGGCTATGGAATTTTAACAGCTCCAGAATGCATGTACATGAAGTGTGACCACTCCTATTCATTTTAATGCATAAACACTAAAGGCGAAGGACTGAAAGTCCTCGTCTTAGTAACTGGAGCCATTGCAGTGTAGACCAAACCAAGCCACATTTTAATGCCTTTTCCATGTCCTGTAAGCATGTGTTGGGTCAATTTTACTTTGCAGAAGCACTAAACATTTTCAGGGAAGAGGAAAATCAAAAGCATGACATCTACTATTTGTAGTATGCCTTCAGGGGAAGAAAAAAAATGTAAAGAAGATAAATAGAAAAGCAAAAAAACCTCTCAATGAGACCCATTATCACCTAAGTTAAACCTGGGTGCTACCACTTGAAATAGGATAGACCCTTTAGTAGTCCCTTTCCCTTCCAGGTTTAATAATTGGTGTGTTGTAAAATGGCAATAGGTTTTAATAGTTGTTACCTGTAACTGTGACCTGGGAAATCTGGACATATTGCATTTGGTAATTAATTGCCAACCATATTGCCTGGAAACAGCTAAAGAGTCCTCGTGAGCCTTTTCCAGAGATGAAATGGTCTCCAGCAATTTCTTATTCTGAGACTTCAGTAATAAAATGTTAAACCAAATGTTTGCAACAAAATAAATACCTCTGTCTGGCACAAAAAGTGGAAATGATCCCAAGATGATATACAACAACCCTCAGTAACAGTAAAGAGAGTTACAGCTTCCTTTCTTCAGCTTTATCTTCAACTGTGATTTAATTCTGTTTTGTAATTTTCAACACTCTTCAGTGTTTTGATTCTGAGATTGATGGATTTAGATAAAATGTGGATTGAATGAAGGAAAGATTTTTAATGGTGTATTTTTCGAACAACCAAGCTTTAAAGAAGGGGGAATTCTGTTAGGGGAAAGGACTGACTTCTCCAGGGTTTCAAAGCAAGCTTCTGGCAAGGACAAGAAATAGAATCTTGGTCCCCTAGGACTGTGTCTGCCGCTCTGTCCAGCAGTCTCCACTTTTCCTAAGTAACTGTCACAAAAACCACAGCTAAGAAAATGCCTTCATCTTAAACCAAGAAATAAGATGCATTCAAATGCTTCCAGCAATTGTTGAGCTGTTGATTTACAGTCATCCCTCAAAACATTAAGTATGAAGAGCAGCAACTCTTTTCACTCCTGAAGTGCAAATCTGCACGGCATAGGCATTAGGCAGAGAAGGAGCTGCCTAATTAGAAGGGTTTATCCTGGCTTTAATACGGCTTAAGAACAGCTGCTTTAAGTTGCATTATTGGCCAGTGGGTGCCACTAATGATGCTCTCTCCCCTTCAAAATGGATCTGTTCTCTGGCCTTAAACAAATCAATAAATCTACTTAAATAGAATGGAAATACTCTGATTTGGTAAGTGTAGGGTTTGCCAGCAAGTTATCGGCTGCCTGCTTTTAACTCCTAATCCAAAAGGAATCGTCACCATTTAAGATGACATATTGCACTATTTGTAGCATTTTCTGAAAGGCTGCTTAGCCAGGTGCAACTCCGATCCCACAGGGGCAGGAGCCACAGCTGCAAATGGATGGAAATCCAGAATTTTTTAGTGCCTGTGAAAGAGGATCACCAGATGGGAAATTTAGCAGGAAATCTCATTGCCATTATGAATCTCACCCTCTGCATTTCCAAGTGAAAACAAATGCTTGAATGCTGAAAATTATGACATATTAAACAATTATTGTGAATTGCAGTTAGCTGGCTCATATATACCTGAGGTTCTGGAATTACAGATGGCAAATTTAACCAAGCATTGCAATGTTCTTTTGCTGCAGATATTAGGGGAACAGGGAAATGTGCACAGAATCTTTGACAATGGCTTACAGTGGTATTGGGAAACCTAAATAAAGGCAAAGAGGGGATTAATACACAGAAGCTTGTCAATGTACTCTGCTCAGAATAACACAATCTACTAATTCTGCCATCACCTGTTTAGTAGGAAAACTTATTCAGCAAATACTGAAGTAAAAGGGTTCCGCACAAGCATATAGATGTTGTATTAGATTAGATCACTGGAACTTTTTTAGTGAGCACTTTTGTGTGAGGCATACTGTCCTGCAAACAAGTTGGGAAAGGGGAGGTAGGGGGAGATAAAGCTCTTGCATATTAACTGTATTCACAGTGGGAATAATTCGGATTTTGAGGAACGATGAACAATTTTTCACAAAATGACAGCTTCCTAACCTTATTGGTGAGAATAGGCAAATTTGATCATCACAAAAAATCATTGTAATATATATTGATAGATGATAAAATTCACCCCAATGCACCAGAAGAGAGTTAATAGGCTGTAGCACTTAGCACTTACACTTTCCATATGGCTTTCATTTGCATGTTTGTATACAAATATTTCAAGGCATGTGGAATTATACAGAGATATGCCAAGAAAGTGTTTTGTCTTTGTATCTTGTAGGACAGTCACACAGGAAAATGCTGTCAGCCTTTATTGCTCATGTGAAAATAATAGAATATTTTTATATACATTGTATTCATACAATATTTTTCAAATTACAACTTTTTAGATAAGATTTTACCCTCCTGTATAAAGATCTCAATGTGATAGCAACATAAAGAGTAGAAAGCATTACATTTATCATTTGCTAAAGGAGTGGAATAAGGACACCTACCAAAATATTTTCTTGTGTGTCTTTGGACGGTTTTTCTGCCTTGGTGTTATCATCTACTGAAGCTATTTCATCAAATATAAGTTATATAGGTTAACAACTCAGTGACAAAATACATGTTTCCTAATCTCAGAGCTACATTGTTTAAGAAACAGCATATTGCTTACTGACCCAGAAATCAGGAGTGAAGGTTTCCTTATTATGTCATAGGCTTCCTATATCAAGGACTTACTTTGGATGTCTGGTACCAAGAGAAGAATCTAGGAATTGACAGGATTTCCAGAATAAACAACTCTCAATTGAACCTTAACCTATATGAAGACCAACTCTGAAAGTACAAGCTGTGGATCTAGATGAAGGAGGTTCTGGCTGTAGAACAGATTTCTTTGTGACTTTGAAACGAGACTTTTTTGCATGAAGAGCACGTCTGTAAAGTGGAGATGGCTATGCAGTGTTGGAAAGAAAAGAAATTTTAAGTTTTGAGGGATACAAAAGAAATAACTTGATAAGTAGGAAGTAACAAAGTGCAATTTCTAGCATCTGATATATTATTCTAAGTTGGTGGAAATGCAATTTTCTTTTTTTTGGTAAGGGGATAGTCAATGATCCTAGAGAAGTATGGAAAGCGAAATGGAAAAATTACAACTGTATATTTCGCTAGTTAGCCTTCCATAAAAAAGGGGATAATTTTGAATTGAAGTTGCATTGAAGTTGCTTTATCACCTTCATATTCAAATTACAGAAACTAGATACATGCTTTGGGGTAAACAGAGAAAATGAATATCCCTAGGTAGCCTTGCAGATACCATGAAGGTTGCTTAAAACACGTGGTTGAGACACAATAAGAGAATGCAACATTGATAATTAAAAATATTATTAATAATTGTGAGAATTTTAAATAAATGCATGGCTGTATTTTTTATAGAAAACCTTTAAAGAATTGTATTTTTAAAATATGCTTCTCAGAACTGTCCTGGTGAAACAGGTGAGAAACATTAACGGAAGCAAAACAATATTCCTGTCTAATCTACTTCTTCTTTCCTGTGTGCAGTGCTCAGTCCTTGCTAGTAAGTCTTATTAATATCGTAAAACCAGATGTTTCACAAATTCAGTTACAAATGTGTGCCATGACAGTGAAGAATAAGTAATGAAAATTACAGCTCTCAAGAAAAACATTGTTGGGACAACAGCCCTGCAGTGTAACTAAGAACAGGGAACTTACTGCTCCACATCATTGTACAGTTAGATGACTGATTGACATAGAAGCCTGACACAGCTGATCTATTTTGTGTCATATACAGCATGTATGCAAGACAGACTGTCTACAACACTTGGTTGAAAATATTCTGATTTCTCAATAATCAGTGAAACTTCAAAGCAAATTAATTTTTTTTTACAAAATATTCCTATTTTTCCATATTATTTTAATTAAAAAACTTACAGTATGTAAAAAAGGCCTTTATTAATGTCGTAGATGTTGCCATGCCAAGGTAACAAAAATCTAAGTAGTTTATGCTAACATTAGGTTTCTCACAGAGACCAGTAGGTCACTGCCAAATAATGGGGATAAAAGGAGATGAAATAGGACTAAAAAGAACAGCTTTTTGTCTGTTTCCACATACTCTAAACCTATTCTCAAATAACTGGAGCTTCATTTTATCCCAAAAGCATAGAATCCACAAGTTCTTTTGAACACTGAATATTCTTGAGGTCTTTATTAGTACCAAAAGACATTAGAAGTCTTGTCAAGTTTTAGCGTCTGTGAAAATAAATTAGATATGTGGGAGTTAATTTATCAGTTAACAGATATTCTCACTCTAGTTTCTCTAGACTATTTTACTTAACAGCCTCTCTTCATTTTTGTAACATGCCCAGCCTCAGACCTTTAGCTGTCTTTGTGTAAGACATTCTCCAAGCTCTTTTTCATATGGCTCATTGCATTGCTTATATAGCCTATTATTTTACTTCTCTCATTGCATGTAACTTTCCTTTGAGAAGTGATAAACAAAGTTATGCATGTTTATTTGGGGAAAACCTGCAATTTTCTTTTATAAAAATTCTTTCTTCAGCAAAATAATTATATTTGCATTATGTAATATGTATCAATATATGGAATAGTTAAAAAAAGAAAAAATAAAGGAAAGAAGGAAGGGAGAGAGTCTCAGAAGATAACCCATTGCTTTATCATATGGATGAGGAGTAAAAGACAATTTGTGCTTTTGATTGAGACATACCAGTAACATTTAAAGTAAATTTATGTACTTAAAGTCTTTAATTTTTTCAAAAGGCAAGACCGGTAATAAAATTATACAGTGTTTTAAACATCAGCTAGTTAAGGGAAAAAAAGGAACATAAGCTGGAAAAGAGCTGGGTCAAATGTGAGAAACTGCAGGGACTCTCTTCAGTCTTTCAAGAGCTTTTGGATCCAAACTTTTACAGATTAAGAAGAATCAGACAGGTACTCCTGCATATCCAAATGCAAGCAGACAAAGCAGAGAAAGGGTGGTCTGTCATTGTTTTAATAGAAGTCTGAGAAATTACCATAACACCTAACTTGCTTTTCCTGGCTTCACAATTTTCATTACTGCCCAAAAAGGACCATATTCAGGTACCATGAAGTGGGTACAGTGTTTGAAGGATGTGCTCTAGCCCTAATGATAATTGTTTGTTCAATATCTGTGTCTTAGCCAACGACTGCAAAAGGTTATTCTGTCCTCTAAAATTGCTTAATTTGCCTATCATGAGGTACCTGAAAGAATAGTCTGCAGTCACTAGTGAAGATAAATAAGGATCAGTGCTTCAGCTTCCAAACCTTAAGATGTCACACACCTTTATTACCATTATTTATCTCATTTATTATCTGATCAATTTTATTTCAGACCAAGACTCCGAAGGAAACACTATCACTTCAGAATGGCATATTCTCAGAAAGCACACTTCTAAAAAAGGTCAGGTGAACTGAATCACAATGAATTTGGCTTTCTTCCCTACATATCTTAAATGAAAAATAATTAGAAATGGCAGCTTCGGATTGTTCAGAAATACCTCCATTCTAGACACAATCACTTCAAATGCATGGTAAAAAAGCAAAGAGTTGATAAATTTTTTGTCTCTGTATTGTTCTATACTTTTGTTAGTACTATTCATTTCATGGAATTTGAAACCTAAGAGGACTACTCTGACCATCTCATCCAACAGGCCACAAAATTTCATTAACCCCTTCCTGCATCAGACCTGTAATTCCTGCCTGAGTAACTGTAGGTGCTATTCAGCAGATATTTAATACTGGTTCAAACACTTCAAATGGTGGAGTATCATTCACAGTCATGGTAAATTACTACAGCTACTAGTCATTCATATCTATTTTTCATTCAAAATTGTCTAGAGTAATTTCCAGGATTTTATTATGATTTTTCCTGCTTAAGTTTCAAATATTTTCTTATCTTAAATTTGTAGGTTCTCATATGTGATAAAAAAGCTCTCCTTAAACATTTGTTGGATAAAACAGATTGCTTCAAGTCTGTTTTGTGTGAGACCAGTTTTCTAGGCAAGCAGCTATACGGCTTGGGACTTTTTGCTGCAGTATTCTAGAAAATAGCCTTATTTTTAATAGCATTACATTCAGTTGCTATGAATAAATCCACAGAGATGGCTGTGCCTTGAAATAGGGTAAGACATGAAAATGTTAATATATTTTGAAATTTCAATTTTTTATTCTAAAATTTTGATTGTGCCTCTGAAGTATTACAAAACAATTTCCCTTTTAGTCTTTCACCAAGTATTACTGATTCTAATTTCCCTCCCCTTTTTTGCGAGTTCTGACAGCGAAAACTGTCAAATCATGCATTTGTTGCATGACCTGAAAAGAAAACCAAATTTCATCTGGGTCAGTATAATTTTTACGAACAGTGGAGAATGACCTGGAAGATAAGGAGCGATTGTTACACATATTACATCCGGTAATTTATTGCCACAACCTCATCTTTCAACTCTATAGAGCAACGGTGTCTCCTAGTGGTTAAGTAGGAGCTAACGTCAGGCAACGCCTTTTTCAAAAGGTATTCGACTCCGTTTCAGTTTATATATACAAAAGTATTATCATAATAAAGCTAAGACTTGTGCAAATTGTTTCTGTTGGAAGGGGTTTTATTGAAAACTCATTCAAATACTTCAGATACCTGGATTTACATACTTTGGAAATAAATAGCTTCTTTGGGAAAAAAATTATTAACATCAAACTCTGTGCCTGTGGTTTTACCCTTCATTGATTATGACTCAGATTGTCTTCCCCTCCCCCTGGCCAAAGATGTATTTACTAGATTAATTAAAAAACAAAAAAAAGAGGAAGAAAGTTTTGCTGTCTTTAAACATTTTTCATGTGCATTCACTATAAGCACTGCTTGCAGTTAATGGGAAATTTCAGTCCCTGGTGCAAAACAGTGTTTTATAAATCATTCTAATTCCTTCCATTGCATTTTCTCCACTACACGCAAAAAGGGAAGAGAGTAAATGTCTCCCTATCTTCAAATTCAATTTGAGACATTCTACTTGATGAAACATGTATTTGCATAAACATTTCTCACTGGGGATAGCATCTAAATTTGCACTGTGAAACTTGACAGCAGAGCTTTATAACCTTAAATTCTACTCATTGATCTTGAGTTGCTGTGTACTAAGTAATTTCCTATTCATATTTAGCTTAAATTTTGAACAAGATAAGGTCCTAAGCTTTGTAGACAGAGACACATTTTGTGGGAAAGTACTAAGGGCAAGATACTGTTACTTGTCAATATGTCTGACAAGCAGAGTTGAATGAACTTAGATACTTTTCCATGGCAGGGTAACAGACCGACATGAGGTTTTATTTAGCATCAAATTATTTTGCTATGCTAGAAGAATATAATAAAGTACTCGAATGCATGTATTGGAGGTGAGGACAATATAAGGCTGGTGATATTCTAGCATCTGTGAAGTATCTCATACAGAACAGGTAAAAAAAGAGGTGCTCCTTCAGAAATAGAGATAAACACGTAATTTTGCCATCAACAGTTAGGAAAGTATTCAGAGGGATGAACTAATTTTCCAGGAGTTTTATAATTAATGTGCCTTTCTCTTTTCCTACTTTTTTTTTAGTGGCTAAATATGTCTGTAAAACTGCAATACCCAGTTCTACCACTGCAAGCAGATACAGACATACTTACATCAGAAGTGGACAGAGAATGACATGCGACCAAGTATTACTCAGATTAAATCAGGTTTGTTGAATTGACATACTAGAAAGTATTGCCAACACAAAGGCTAACATAGATTTTGAACTTGTTGAACATAAAGAAAGGTGGCAGTTGTATTTGTTCTAGGAATGTTATGCTCTTGAAAACTTTTACTCTCAACAGGCAAAATTGCATACTTTTCTATTAAACTTCAATGGAATTGGTACATGGGCATTTAAAGCCATTTGAGTGATTTAAATTTTTATATTTTTCCTCACTAAAGCTGCTGTTCCTACTACATCCAAGTTCACTGCAAGTGATTTCCCATGTATGAAACTCTGTAGAAATTCATAAAAGGTTGATGATCATAATGAATGAAACCTGAAGCTTTCCATAGGCTACTTAATATATGGATCACATATTAGCTTAGTTTTATTTGAATTTCAGACCTTGTTTGAAATATTCCAGTACCAAATAAAAAATTCCAATGTACCAAAACTCTGGTACATTTTGCACAGGAGCTCCACATATAAAATGCAGATATTGTAAAGCAAAAATTTGGAGATGATCAGAGCATTTGGTTTGTTTTTAGTCCCATTTCTACTAGGGTTGTGATTATAAAAACACACTGGTCTTGTTATTAAAAGCCTTGTATGATGCTTTATATCTTTGAATAGTAGGGTGCTTTTTAGAAAAGGAAGTATCAATGCCTCCAGGTTTCAGATATAGCAAATTCTTCTCTAAAAAGTAAACCTTCTAATGTCTTTGGCAACATAGCTTCTGTACAGCTCCTTTCATCCTTGATAGCATGAGAGGTTGTTCTCTTCCTATACGTGGAATAAAGACCTTGTAAAGTGAAAAGATGCAAAATAACTGTGTCCAAGTTAACATAACTTGTTGATAGAGCAGAGATTACTCAATGTCTCCAATGCAATTTTTACAAACAGAGAATTACTGTAGTAAGAGCCATTTAGGTGCTTTAATGCAACTAAGTGGAATTGTAGAGCCATTCTTATCTACATGTTTCAGCGATTGAAGGAGTCTCAGAGATGGCTTGTGCTTTTCTTTTTCTTTTCAGCAGAAACTTTCACTGTGAAGAGAATACTGAGAATGGTTGGCTGACTTTTCCTAACTCCATTGCTGCCTTTAGAACGATTTGAGATGTTAAAAAAAAATTAATAATTTACAGATAGTACAAGCTAGATTGTCACAAAAATTATAACAGAACACAGCTTTCACTTGCACATAAGACTGACCCATTTCTAATTTGACTGTTAGGAAAATACTTCATAGTACTGATCAAAAACTATTGCTTCAGGTAGGCATTTCCTCATTCCATTTTAGTAATTTTAGTTGCAAATAGGTAAAGTGGTTATCAACAAAACTCTCAAGGTTTTAGAGTCTGTACCTTGGGCATGACTCCCTTGGCATTCAAATTGCCAAACAGGACTATTGCTTATAAGTTAAAATAGCCTTGTTTAAAATGTGACTGACTTGCATAAGTATCTAAAATCAACAAAACTGAAGTGGGTGGATTTGCCAGAGACTTACTTATAAGTATGTACATAAAAGCAGGGTTGTTCCCTTCAATTTGAAAAAGCAAACAAAGGTTTTTCTATTGATTGCAATCTATCTTTAGCTGTATGCAGGACAAGTTAGCAAATCAGGTGGCACTTCCTCTTAAATTTATCTGCAATGCAGAAGGATGAGTGAGAATAAACACAAGTCAACAGTAAGGGGTATCTGTAGTTCCCAACAGAAAAAGAAACAAAGGAGAAAAAGGAAGATATCTGAAATTATCATAATTAACTTATCCTAGGAGATAAAAACGAACTATAAGAACTCTATCAGTATTTCTAATATTTGGCCAGAAAAAAACAACTGAATCAAAGTCCTAGAAAAAAATGCACTCACAGAACTAATGTTAGTTCAGAAGGAAACACAGTAACAGTGCAGATACTGAACAGTTGGCATTTGAAGTGTTTAGTTTTGTCTTCAGTACACATGAAGTTCATCTTCCTGGTCCAGAAAAAACGTCCTAAGCTAAGTGATAAGATACTTTTAGATGGCCTGAGAGAAGACACAGCGACAATTTCCCTTCTAATTCTCTGTTGCCATGACATTGTGAACCTGAACTGTGCTATCTATTACAGCTAATGTACAGGCCAGATTTTCAATGAAAAGCTCAAGACCTTAAAAGGTCTCTGTTTTTGGGACACAGTGGTCGGTTGTCTTTGAAAAATATCTGACCCTGAGCATTTTAGTAAGGGGCTGCAGCATGATCACACCTGGCACTAAGTGTAGAAGCTGTTCTTTTGAAATAACTGGAATTAAATTCACCTAAAATTCTTTTACTACGGGTCTGAACCTTACAGATGCAAGCTATCTTGTATCTGATTAGACTGAAGGAGAGGTGAAGTATGTGTGTGATTCTACTGGATAAGATGTCTGATATGAGAGACAGAGAACATATAATGACATCAAGGTTTGACTATCATAGTCCCTGTTCAGGTCAAAGGAAAATGAGAAGACACAACTGTTTCGACCTTGGGTTAGGGTATAACCCCTCTGTAGCTTGCGGTTACTTTACCTTACAAATTAAATCCTCCACTGATCTAAATTAACAGATATACTGTGGTTATAGTGGATCTATGCTAGTTGATTTCATCTGAAAGACTGATACAAAACTTTCTTAAGAAAATGTGATTTGCAATTTTTCAACAGGCTTAATTGAATCCAAAATTCAATTTGTTCATGCTATCTGCAACCTTTAAACAATCAATGGCTATACAATTTCAACAATAACTCTTTAAAATTAGAATTATTGAACAGACTTACAAGTAGTGATAAACGGAGTGAGGTGGTATTGATTGGCCAGTGGAAGACATTGATTTGAACTGTAAACGGGTATTATGGTAGAAGAATTGGATTACTGTATGTAGTTTTGCCACTCTTGTTCTGAGTCATCTGTATACAGATTCATGCTATTTATTTAATTATGGGTTTGATACGCTTTTAATTGCTTGAGTAGATTTATGGCTGAGGAAACATGAAAGTCTGAAAAACATCATGTAGAATGGATGGACAGCACAAGTTTTCACAGCTTTTTTTTATTTAATAGATTGTGAATGCTTATAATTTACTAAACAAATATGCTTACCATATAAATATATTTACCCTGTGTCTGCAAATGGGCTTTATCAGTACAGAATAAGAGTTCTTTTTCATCTAGATATATTCCATCCCTACTTTAGCCCAGGAAGAAATTTTTGCACTGGCATTTGTGAAACATGTTAAGTATGTATGCTTATTCGCATGCTCTCTGTGTGTATTATTTCGAAGAATAAACTTAAAAATTACTGAAATCTTCCAGTTTCAGTCAGAAAAAAATAGAATAACATTCTGTCTAATCTATAATTAAATATATTATATCAAATAATATATATAATAAATTATATCAAATGACAAAACAAAATAAATAACTAAGGGATCAGAACTAGAATAATAATAATAAGCACTCTGTAAACACAAAAGATGGTACTCTATGCATCAATGGGCTTTTAATCTAAATGTGACAGGTGAAGGAACAGAATGACTAATCTAGCAGCAGAAAATGGGTTAGTATATTCTTACTAATTTTAATTGGTGAGTAAACAACAAAATAGGGAAAAAGAAGAGAAGGCTACGGAAGAAAATGACACATAAAAGCTAAAACCATGCAGAGAATAAAAAGAGAATGAAAAGACATAAAAGATGAACAAACAGCTAGTCTGCACAGAATAGAGAAAATTTGGTAAAACTTAAGTTCTGCAAAAAGAAGATCAAAAGTTCCTTGTGGACCTAGAATCTTACCTTTCACATCTGTTACAGAAGTCTTTGTTTTGGTGTTGTTGTCCATCCCTCCTCTAGTCAGCAAGGATCTGTGTTGCTAATTCTGTACTCGCACTCTGTGCAAGTCTCTTATTGATGTCAGTGGAAATGTCAAGCATGAAATGTGTTTAGTATATGAAAGAGATTTGTACCCAGAGGAAAATTTTGCCTCAGTTTTGTCTTCAGGCTTAACACAGATCTGACCTTAGAAAAACGTAAGCAAAGCTATGTGCTTGCAACAAAGTTCAAGTTATGTCTTTTAAGGAGCCAATTGTCATCTCATACTGACTGTATCCCCATCAATTCTGATAAATTCAGTGCAATAACACCCATTGGACACATTTCTGAAAGGGAGTTTGAGCCCTCACAGTCTGTCATTTGGTACATATAGGCCGTAAAACAGTTAAAAGGCATCACAGTTCTTCTGGTTTTTACTGGCCTCAGTAGGAACTGAACATTGCAAAATCCAGAAATCACATGTAAATATATAAATGACAACTAGTGCTTTTGAAAAACAAGGTTACTTATTCAGCTTACATAAAACCTAATGACTGCAAATCTGTTTAAATCTAAACTCAAAGTTTAAGAAAACTGTGTTAATAATGCCTGGCAGCTCAATATTTTTCTTTCTTTATACATCCATTTTTAAAAGATCACAGGGCTTTTTTACTGTTTTTTCCCCATTTTGCTGTTTGCTGAATGTACACCACTGTGATACCTCAGGATTTCTAGGATTTTTAGCTTTTTGTAGATTTTAACGTAGCTGTGTAGTCTGTCACACTTTAGAATAGTAGTTAACACTTACCAAACCCTATTCTCCATTTCATAACAAATTTTCTAAATTCATTAGGCTTGTTTAGACTCCTTTCAAGGCAGGACTACAGTAAACACATATGCACCCCAGACCTGAAATACAAGATACTATCATAGTCAAAGCAATCTTCAAGCCCAGAACCCTGGAGAAGCTCCAAAGACAGTACGTGCTGTGAAGAAGAGGAAGATGAGGAAGAAAGGGGTCTTGGGACCTCTGACTCAATTTCCAGGGAAGCGTGCCAGAGGGGCAGATTTGAGGAGGATCTGGGGGTGGATAGTTCTCGGATCAGACCATAAATTGTGGAACCCCTGGACACGGGGGGGCACTCCTTTGTACCTTCCTTGTGCCAGAAGGCCTTCATTAAAGACCTGCTATATTAAAGACCTATATCTTTGTCCTAAATTTGCCTGGTGAGTGTTTCTCCTGATTTTTTAGGCAACACTGTAATGCATCATGGTTTCATAATTTACCTGTAATTTTGCATGTGTCCACAGTACGAAATTCCATTCGGTTACACTTGCAAAACAGAATAATTTGTCTTTTAAAAGTTTTCCCCCAGCTGTGTTTTTGGAAAATGCAGGGAAGAGTTTGTCTTTTGCTGAATTGACTGAGGAACATAACTGATGCTGAATTTTAAAGCTTATACTCACTACAACATGATATGGAAGGGACTGAAGAGTCAAAAGAAAATGCTGATATTACCCTAATTTCATATGCAGATGTGATTTGTCTCATAAGGCTTTAAAGATTCATGTTAGCTTCATACAAAACTATTTCCAGTAAGAGCTACAAACACACCAATGTAAGCTTTTTTGTTTGTCTGCATTTATCACCCATGCACACACATTCAACACAAACATACAAAAGGATAAGAAACGTAAGCAATCCGAATATCTTTATTATTTTTTTTTTACAGATATATTTTTATACTTCTAATTTGAAAGTAACCTTACAAAAAAGAAGGGTGTACTCTTTCAAAATCCCAGATGCAAGGGCAATGCATGCTGAACAATAATACTTTCTGCTCTGGTGGGTACAGGCAATGGTTGGACATGTTGGTGAGACATGAGTTTTCCCTCTTTTATAAACACAAAGAAGAACATGTTCTAGAAATACTAGGGGCCACAAAATCTTGAGGACAGAAAATAAATCCCAGGTACCTCAAAAGAGAACCAATATGAACCTTGGATGAATTACAGTGGTTTAGAAGCTTCAAACAATACTGCCTAATCTGCTTCTCTGAGAACAGCTGAAAGGTGTGGACCTGGCTAGCCTGTGGGCACCTGCTGGCCCATGGTCCATGGCCCATGCTGACCCTTCATTTTATTGCTAAAATGACTCTGAATCTCCACATTTGCCTAAATGCTGTAAAAAATAATTATTCCTCTGAACACTTACTCTGTAAATACTTTTACTGGTATTCAGAAGTCATGCTTCATTACTGTCCTGCTTCAAAATCTTAAGTCATCCAAACTAGGTTTAGAAACTATACTTGATGGTCTGTGTGATCAATCATACAGGAATCTAGGAAGACAGGGCCGACTAACAGCTGAAAACAAAAACAAACTTGAATTCTGCGCATAATATGCACAGAGAGAACTTTAAATTTCAGGGACAAAATCTAGTGTTGCCTTTTTCATGTTTGCTAAAATGTTACCCAACAATTAGGGTTTGGTATGTTTTGTGATTGCAGTTTTATCATGGAAACCTTCTGTTTCCATGGAATTGTTTGCTTGAATCTAATCTTTCATTTAAATAAAAGATGATGATTTTTATTTCATTTTGATACCTAGATACATAGAGGTTTCACCTCTGTTAGTAGGCTTTTTTCCTCTTAAGCAATACAATACAGACACCAAGACATACACTCTTGTATGGCCAAAACATCCAAATACCAATGGCATGTGAACAGATGCAGTGCTCTATTCTGCAAACAGTTTGAAAAAAAGGCTCTGAAAGGTGTAACGTGACCCCTTTATAGCAATGGTATATTAAGTGTGAAATGGAAAGATATAATCAAGAAAACTATAAACATTTCACTCCTACTTATGTAATTCAGATCATAAAGTCAAGGTACTAACTGAGACCCTAGATATTATCATGCTACTAGATATAGACAAATTTTCTATGGGCTGCTGTCTAAATACAAAAAACTGTAGCTTAAAGGCAGTCAAGAGGGCAGATTAATAGTTTCTATACAATTTTTTAGCACATTGAGATGTATGGAAAGCATTATGTAAGTTGACATTAACACCAATAATAACATATAAATGTAAATTTATTTAAATTTGTGGTCATAAAATAAATACTTAAGAGGTGAAGCCCTTTATAAAACACCTGTTTTTCTTAAATTTCCCTTAATAAATTTTCCTTAATTTTAGAAAATTCTGAGTACTCACAGCGAACTAAACCACAATGCAAATGCAGTTCCTCCTCTTCTTCACTACTCTCTCTACATCTACGTTATACAGTGGGACGAGAAAAGCTCCTGAGTTAAACCCCATGGACTGTTACACATAGTGTCAATTCCAGAACACTGGTCCCAAAACTGGGAGTAGGGTATGGGAGTAATTCATCTCTGAAGCTTGTCTATGTGAACTAAAGTGTTCACAGAGATCAGTGTGAACTCTTGTGGGTGGAAGGGTCACGTGGCACAAAATGTCCTTGTCTGGAGCATGAATTCAGAATGGACAAAATTAATACTGAACAGATTGCGTTCTGCCCAAGTCAGGTCCAAGCAACGTCTTGGTTCACAGAGAAACACATGAGGTTTTATATTAATTGTTGAAACTGTGACTGGGTTTGAGAAGCAGAATTAATCTCCTTCCAGCTCTAGAAAATCTCTTTGTTACTGGGGCTTGCTTCTTATTTTTGCAAATAGCACAGATTTAAACAGGATCAAAAAATCCCACATTGATCCACCACTCTGAAGAATGTGTAACAGTGCTTAATGTAGTATCCCAATTGTTGAGAAGTCTTTCATCATATCACATGATTTTCCTGGTCACTCTGGTATTGTTGCCAGGGGTCTGAAGACGCTGACATAATAACCCAGACTCACCTGGGATCTCCATTCACACCCTCTGCCTGTGGGCCCAGGAGCTTAATTTCAGCACAGCCCTGGGCCTCCAGCTCTGAGCCAAGCTGAGCTGCAGGTGTGTCCGTCTCCAGCCCCGCCTATGGCTATGTTTCTTGGTGGGACCTGGGACCCGCACTGTAAGCAGCCTGCCTCCTGGTTGAACTCTCAGACCTGTGCTTACCTCCAGTCTTGCCTCTCAGCCCCATCTTATCTTTCTCCTGACTGGCTCCAGCTCTGATTTGCTGCTTGTTGTGCTGTTGATGCCCTCCAATGCTTGCATCTGATTCTACCTTCCATGATTAAGTACTTCGGAACATCACCCATTCCTAAGGGATGTTGCCTGTGCCTGATCACCTTTAGCTCCTGGCTCCTCCTCCACTGTGAGACAATCCAACTCCTTCTGCTCCCTGGAAACTGTAGGAAGGGGGGACATAGCTACTATGTTTTTGTCAGAAGTGCTTAGAGCATTGTGTGCACACCAGGAATAGTAGAAGAGCCTTATCAGGCTGAGGAATGGAGGAGCTCTGAGCTGCTCAGCCTTACCAGTGTGGTGACAGTTCTGTTCTGTGTGCTGACAAATATGCCAAGGAGATAATGAGTGAGTTTCACCCTGGAAGGTCCTGTTTAGAGATCACACTTGGCATGCTCTTAAGGCTCTGAAGTCCTGTTGGGGATCTGTGTCTCCACAGGGTTCACAGCAGCAGTAATTATGAAGTGCAGAGTCTATTTCTCATCCTGTTTCTGTCATGGCACCAGCCACTTCATCAGAGGACCTATCCCAGGATTTGGTGATTTTTCTTTATTTTTGCTGCTTCTACTTTCTAAACTGTAATTCTAGAGTAGCCACGAAGATTGGCAATCAACACTTTGTCTCTGACAACCATCTGCACAACCTATCTACTGGTAGCCTGCCCAGCTTTGCCTGCCAAAACAACAGCAGACATAAGTATTGAAATCTACCCCACGTATGGAATGGTTTGGCAGGTCTGGAGACTGCTTGCAGATCGGGAAAGAAAATTTGCTGTGGGCAGACACAGACTGGTCTTTCTGACATTCTGTTACGACCTGCCCCAGGAAAAGGGGAGAGGGGGTAACTCAGGTTTTTATCAATAATTCCCTTGGGGTGGATTAAAGTGAAACGACACTAAATAATCGGTGTCTGAAAACATATACTGACAAGGTTTATTTTAACAATTCTGTATCAACAGGCATGCTAGCAGTTTGGGTGCTGTCATACAACAATGTGACACAGAGATAACCTTTGGGGAGGAAGAAAATGCATAGGGGAGAGAAAGGCAGGATAAGAGCACGGGAGAGTAAGGGAAAGAAAAGCTGAGAGTGGATAGATGTATATAGTCACCGCCCACGGGGTCCAGCGATGCTTCCATGTCTGTCAGTTGAAGTGGTGACCTTGATCTGCTGGGGGTGAAGGAGGGAAACCCCCATACTCCAAGAAGTTATGGGTTATTATATCCATGGTTAGTGTCACGGGCCGTGCCTCAAGCCTCCAACATCTCCTGGGTCTGTGCTGAGTTTTTTTGTGTCTCCCCTGGTTCCCGCCTTTCAAGATTAGCAGAGGGAGGGAGGGGCCTGATTGCTCAGCCGATGTATCAACAGTCAAAAGCTTGCGAGCTCGGCTTCTTGCCTTTTCAGGGCTTCACACCTTCAGCTCTGGAGGGAGGGAGGGGCCCGATTGCTCATCAGAGGTATCATGCAAGTCAAAAGCCTGCAAAAGTCTCCTAGAATGCATAAATCATTAACCATTTCAGTCTCTGACACATTCCCAGGCAATAAATATCTTTGACTAATTTAACATAATTAACAAAAACAAAAAAACCCATTGCATTCCTTTTTTAGTCTTGTCTTCATGCTATCTTAAGTGCTAAAAAAAAAATGAGGTAATTTAACCAAAAGTCCCTGGGAAAAAAATACAAATCATTTGCCTCATAGAATAATTTCAAAATAAATTTTATGCCCACAGTTTCATGGATGAGATATTTCAGTATGATGATTTCCATCTTAATGGCTTAATCAAACTATTTTTAAGGTTTATGTCATTTCTTATTTGTCTGAACTACTTACTGAGTATAAAATATCTGTACAGTTCATTATTCCTTTTATATTTCTAAAGAAAGATGTGAGTCTGGTATGATTAGGGTTTTTTTTAGGGCAGTTCTTTGCTGGAAAAGGGAATAGTGTTTTTGAATTTTAGATAAAGGATTTAAACTTCAAAGTCTTTTTTTGTTCTTTTATCACTTTGTCCTCCAGTATGGACTGTTTTGTGTGTGTATATATATCTGTACAGAAACAACCTTCAAAGATCACAGGAAATTATTTTAGCAATATCTCAGAAGGTGGCCTCCAACAGCAATTTTTATTACTGCAAGGGATGCCATAAAATAGATTTTTGCTTCTTTCTGTTCCCACATTGAATTCAGGCTCTTCTCTATCAGGGACAATTATATTATTACTTCTTTATCCTCTAACCCACTCCTCACTGGTTCCCTCCTATCTCACAGGATACATAAGACTTTGGGAGAGAGTCCTCTAACAAAATATAATGGTATCTGCTATTTTTTTATGAGCTCAAGTTCACTGTACTATAAGAAATGAAAAAGATACACCCTTATTTTCTGTACTGAAAGACAAGAACAACCCAAATAAGCTCAGGATTAATTGTGCTAAATAATTTATCTATACTAAGGGAGAATGTTCACAGAAGCAAAAATGGGAATGTGGTAGGTGACAAGTCTGTTGAGATTTGATGGGGGGAAAAAAAAGAGTGGTGCTGTCTTCATTTGGGAACCTGCAGCTCAAACACCTTGATTCTGTAAAGTACTTTAGTACTTTAGGCCTATCTTTAAGCAATTCTCTTCTTTGTTAGTGTTATTCTTAGGAAAAAATTGGAGGCTAAGACTAAGAACACATTCCCAAATCTATGAAATAAATGGCTTTATCACAGTCTCACAGGAAGCCTGTTGCAGCCTCAGGAATTGGATTACTGCCCCCTTATTATGAGTCCAATACCATGACCTTAAATTAATGTCTTTTATGGCTATTCGGATAGGAAAATCTTTGCCTCTGTACATGTGTTCTGGCTTCTTAGCTCTATACTGATGGCAGGATTACAGATTCCAGTAGACAGGTCTATTTTTCTCTTTGTCTGTACTGTCCTTCAGCATTTGTACCAGAGTCAGTTTATTTTCTGTTTCTGACTCAGGGCAAGTGATTGTACTAATCAGATAAAATAGATCTCAAGTAACTATAATGGATATAGGCTCTTTTAAGCCTATTGAGACACAACAGAAGAACTAAGCAGCAACAAGATGTCCTTCTGGTAGCAAATGGTCTGATATGTTAGTGAATAGGAAGAAAACTCAATTAAATTACATTTGAGTTGATGTGGATGCACAGATATCTTAATGATGCTATTTAATTTTCATTGCAGTTTGTTAAATAAAACCGTGGGGTTTTTTGGGTTTGTGTTCGAGGATTTTGCTACTTGCAAATGAGAGGTGGGAGATTAATTCAAAGAAATTCATCTGTGATGAGAGAGAAACAACGTTGCTCCTAGTCAGCGTGATCCACATGAGACATAACATATTTACTATTGGGGGAGAGGGGAAATATGGGTGTTTAGTACAAGTTAACCAAGCACTTCACTGGAAGAAATTAATTTCTACCTCCAGAATGATCATATCACTTATTGTGGCAATGTAAGGACCCTACCTGAACAGCACATCTTTCCAAAGACAAGAGGGCATTTTTTAATATTATCACAAGCTATCCTGCATCTATTCTTTGCTGAAGTTTTCAGCTGATTCATTCTGGGGAGAATGTTACTTAACATACTACTTTTTTTTGTTTACAGTGAGATTTACTTTATAAAAAATACAATTAGAAATACATTAGAAATCGTGAGTATAACTTCTGTTTCAAAATCACCTTTCAGAATATTTGTATTGTACATTCATGGAAGGTGCTTTCACCTTCTCTTTAATAGTGCTGAGTGGATTTTTTTTAGTATAAAATATTAATTTTTCCATCTGAATAAAAAGGATTAAAAACAAAACTGTGCTTAGAAATTGCAGAAGTTCTGTAATATCCTTCACAATTAAAAAAAAATAGCTCATCTTCTGCATTCTTTCTTTGGTTTCACAGATGATTACTGCCAAAAGAGACTTTTCTCTGCTCTGTGTCTGGAAATGTACAAATTATAAATGAAGACAAAATATCAGTACTGAGAAAATCTTTTTGTTCGAGGACATATATTTTATGCTTCATATTTTATCAATCCATTAAAACACCTTGGGTATTAATAGAGCATTTCCTTTGCAAATAAAGTATAAAGCAAAAATAATGAGTCTTTCTCGAAATGATAACATCCTATCTTAAAATGTCTGGTGTTTCTAATCTAAGTTGTATGCCCATCTTATTCTGACAATCCTGGGGACAAAACATGTCCTTCAGAATGCCCACAGGAGCTCATCCAAGTGCCATGTTCCTCATACCTTTGTCTCCTCTGGCTGCAAGCTTTTTCTGAATCACTTTCTTGCTGTCCTTGATGATTGCTAATGTTGTATCTTTTCTGGGATGTGGAAACTGCTAACTCATGCCTCCTGTTGAGAAGAGAGGTGGTTTACTAGCACAGCCTTGACTGTAATATCTGAGCAGTCATCAGCGAGCTGGCAGTGGTGATCCAGCACCTGCAGCCATGACAATACCTTCTCTGGGTGGTGAACTATTCCTCACTCAGCTGAGGCTCAGCAGGAGCCACCCCTTGGAAGGTGTTTCTGGGTTTGAGAGTAACATAGTGTTGTCCCTGCATGAAGGAACCTCCCTAAATATCCTCCAAGGTCCACAAGGGATGCTAATGTGGTGCTGCTGGAACACACTGCTGAGCTGCCAAGTGACTCCCATGCACCTGTAACCCTGCTGCCACTTATGGCTCCCCTTGGCATGCTGAATTCCAGCTCTGCAGCTGCCTGACAAAGGAAAGAGCTCTGGAATAGAAAGTTCTTCAGGATAATGCAGCTGGTTAACAGATTCTTTCTTTCTAGTACAGCATCTGATTGGTGGCAAATTTTCAACAGCATGAGGGGAGCTTTGTCTAGAAAATAGTAGAAATTTCCTCAAATTGATGTTTTCATACATCTGGAGGACAAGTATCACTTGAGGTAAGTCTAAAAGATAAAATGTAATAAATATATAGTATAAACAAGGCCCACAAAGTTATAAAAGAATATGGAAATCACCTTAAAGACATTGTTGTAATAACTTATACTGAAATATATTTTCTAAGGCTGATTGGACCATGATTCACAATGCAATTTAAGAGAATACTTTGAAACAAAGAATGAAAGTTAATTTATAATTTTAATTAACACAGCTAATTAAAATAGAAATAATTTGATAGAGATTGCAAAAAATAGAAAACTCATATCTTCCCCAACTATTTTATTTGCCTTATATTCAGTGTGTTGGGTTTTTTGCATCTTTTTTTTAAAAGGCTGCTAATTTTCTTAGCGTTTGTAGTCTACAACTGGCTAAATGAAGCGAGTTTTTTATATTTTTTCTGTATTCTATCAAGCATAATTAAAACCCTCTTATTTCCCAAGTGTTTCACATTTCACATGCTTAAATATCAAAGATCTACCATTCAAAAAAAAAAAAAAATCCCTCATTCTGATAGCATCTACATGATCATAGTTGTTCTGACTCCTTGTAACATCATGAGATAGTAATATTAAGACAATACATTTAAGGGAAATAGAGAGTATTTTTAAATGCAAGATTAAAATCCAAACCTTATTAATTAAGTCTAAAGAACATAACCTTTTTTAGCATAAAACGAGAATACTTTTAATAGTATTTTTAGATGTATTTGTCTTGGGATTCATGATTTAAAATAAAATTTAAATGTAAAAAAAATAAACTTTTGGGTTCAAGTGATGGCTTATTATTATATAAAAGTATTTTTTATAAGTAATGACTTCACTAGCTATCAAATGAGAATAATTACTTTAGATAAGAGATGAAAAAGAGTTGAAGTAGGGTAAAAAAGGGGAAGCCAGAGAAAATGCTAAGGTTTTTTTGGTCAGAGCCAGTGTGAGTTATAAGACTATTCTGTATAGAAAATTACTTTTAAAATTTTAAACTAGATAACACTGAATGCAAATAACATTAAATAAGGAATTTATCAAATAAGTAAATAACTTTTAATAATCAACAATTTCATTGCATAAGCAACATGTAAACAAAGGATGGTGTGTAACTTTAACATAATTTAAAAGACATTAGAAATATTTTAGATAAAAAAGTTTTTAAATTTTATTAACAACTACCCTCAGACTTATTAAGCAAAATTCAATTAGACAATTGCAGCATTTTGACCATATAAACATAAAATCCCACAAGTCCATATAGCCAAAATAACTTAAGCTTTTCTAGAGCCAAGAGGAGATATATTTGTAGTTCTTGGAGAAATCAGGTAGAAGAAGTGAGGTGCTAGCTGTAGCTCAGTTCGAAGAAGTTTCATTGGAGAGGAAAGACCAGCGTCATTCAAGAACGTCTAGTTTTATGAAGTGCATCTTAGTGTTAAGCTAACAAACATTTTACATGAGAAGCTTTACTGCAGTTTACAAAAATAGGGTGTTCAAGAAACTCTTGTATGAAATGGTTAGTTGTCTTTATCCATAAGTCAGTAGTTCTGTTGATTTGATGAAGTCTGAAATATCATTGATTATACTGTCTAGCTACAGAATTATGTCAGAAGGAATTTGAGAGTAAGTGTAATTGTATATTGAATTTTAATCTGCTTGTTCGTACTCACTTAATTTTCATTGTTGGACATTGACCAATACACATTTTGAGATGCAAATGTGAAGTGGGAAAATTTAATATGTCATGCACGAAGGACTGACATTTAAAGGAATGGATATTTAATATAAGCATCCTCTTATGAATATAGTATCCTGAAGCACATAGACAAGGATTATTGAACCTGGATATTAAGCAAACTCAAGTTTGAATGTTGGATCATTAATGTGAACAATACTGAACTAGTGATTATATTGATTAGTAGTTATTATTGAAGTTAATTTTGTTGTCTCATAATGATTGGGTAATTACTTTAGGGTCAATGGATTCAGGTTAATCAAATGCTGACTGTGGAAATGACCATGGGAAATGTGTAGAGACAAACTGGCTGACTACTATTGGTCATTATTAATTATTAACATTTCTAGTTATTAAAATTTCTCAAAGGTAAGCCAATAAATTACTTTAGTTCAGTAATTTGTCTACTCGGTGCCTTCAGCATTGTACTTTGGAAGTCAAATCCAATGTTCTAAATACAATTAACATTGAAGTGATTTGACCCAGTTCTTACAAGATATGATTTCATCATTTGAGGGTGAGGTGGAGCATTGTTCAAACTGTGACACTGGTAGCTTAGGAATTCTTTTTCTTAAAACTAATTTCTACAAGAAGATCTTCTCAGTTTCCAGTTGAGAAAGAATATAAGAATAGAGGGAAATAAGGTAAAACTTAGATGAAACAGTACCATTTTTCAACAAACACGAAAACCTAAATCATAGTATATGATATAGCCTCCTGAAGGTTTTCAGTTTGTCCTTTCAATTTGTCATTATCACAGCTTAGATGTCATCTAGTCCAATCACCCTCCTCAAGCAGCATCAGCTAGAAGAGTTTGCCCCAGACTATGTCTAGACGAGTGTTGGATATATCCGGGAGTGGAAACTGCACAACCTGACTGGGCAATCTGTTCCAGTGTTTGATCACTCTCAGAGTAAAAAAGCTTTTTTCATTTTTTTATATGTAATTTCCCACAACTAGCACAAATGGGCACAAGGAAAAATAAAGTCTGCACAAACCAACATCATAACTTGTGCCTTTAACATATGTAGTCTGAGAATTTACACCAGCTGATTTTATATGTATATATGCTTCCATGCTTTTTTTTCTCATTCTAAATTACTCTGATTTTTTATTAGTTTAGTGGGATTTGTCCTGACAGTTTCATGTTGGAATGTCCATACATATGAAAGACTACCTTTTTAGAAATAAGGTATTTAAATTGAAATTCTATTTTTTTAAGATAGACTAAGGAGATATATAATATATATATGTAGTGCACAAAGAAAATTCCTTAATCCATGGGCATCACTGTTACCCTCACTTCCCCAGACCAGTGCATACAGCTGATTTGGCCCTTGGTTTTTGTGCAGCTCTAGCCTAAGTTCAACAAAATCCTAACCTCTGGAGGTAAAGCTGAGCATGTGCAGAGCAGCTCCATGGCATGTTTAAAGCCAGGCCAGGCTTGCAGCACTTATGGGGTAAGAGGAAAGGCATCACTGTGCTCCACGCCTCCACAGTAAGGCAGTCAAGAGGAGATATCATGCAGTGACACCTGAAGGGTTCTGAAATATACTCCCAGCAAAAAAATAACCCAACTGTAAGAGGATAATTGCAGTAATTTGGTGACTTGGATTTTGTGGTTGAGGAAAGCTCAGGTCCAACAGTATTTAAGATTTTATGAATTCAATTTGCCTAACGAGGTGCAGCAGAGGTGACACCATCCCTAGTGCAAAGCATGTTTTTAATTTTGACGAGTTATGCATGGCCAGAAACAACAGCAATTTCCTTTTGACAAGCATTTTTACTTATAAATCAAACTAGTGCCACAACAGCATTAATGCAAAAGGATAAGCAGATTAAACAAAACCTACCTGATCTTGTTCCCAGCTCTCATCCCACAAGTGTTCACACAACAAGACACAGACAAGCCTGTTACCTTTGGTTCCGTGGCAGATGACACCTATTTTATTCTCCATTAAAGAGATCCTGCATCCTGCCCTTTACTTCTGCACAGATCTGGACAGGGTGAGTGAGGGTCCATGGAACCAGGGGAGGCTCAGACATTGAGCTCAGAGGAGTCTGCAATATTCAGTATTTGAGAAGGTTTTGCTGAGGAAACCCTGGCAGAGGGGACAAGGTGGAGGAGTCCGTGCTCTTGAGAAAGAGAAAGCAAGATTGTGGGGGTGCCCAAGGAGCAACATGCAACTGAGAGCTTGTAAATGTAACAACGTGCAACTGAGAGCTTGTAAATGTAACAACATACAACTGAGAGCTTGTAAATGTACAGGACATCACTGTGACCTTATTGATGAAGTCACTAAGTCGCCTTTTTGGTTGGGTGTAACACTTTTATGATGTGGCAAAAAAAGTCTTAAAATTTGAAAAACATACTCATCAGAGAGTTTAAAAAAGAATCTCAAAATTACATCTCTTCCTAGAAGTGGATACTGCATAGAAATATTAAGAGCTAAAGCATTCGTCAACTTGAAATACCTCTTTTCACCAAAAGCTACTTTGTGTAAAACAAGATTCAAGTGGTTGCAGCTGCCTTTCAGTAACTTTGTTGTCATGCCACGGATGCCTTGTAGAAGTTGTACACGCTTGAATGCCACATAGCATGATCCTTTTTGCAAGTAAAATTTTGCTGTTTAGAGGGTCAAAAGGGAAAGAAACAACAAAAAGAAACTGTTCAGTCTGGTAAAGACTTGTGTAAATATTGTAACAATATTTCCCTGGTATCACTTCAGGATAAAGTAATAACTGTGCTATTGTGTATTTTTATAACAACAATGAAATTCTGAAGTCATATAACCTCAGAGCATCAGCAACTGTCTACTTTCTTGTTGAGAAATGGCAAAGAGGTTTTTTTCTCCCTCCATGCAATTATGCGATTTAGCCAAAGATGAAGTTCAATGCAGTTTTTAAGCCAATATTTGAAATTCTCTTTAGATATGTGTGCACATACGGTAGTCTGACCGCACCTGGTCTAATATCTCTTCTTGACAGTGATGTGCTTCAGTGGGATCACTATCAATCACTAGTTTTACAATACCGCTCTGGCAGCTCTTCTCACCACAAAGTAAAGGGGGGATACTCAGCACTGTAAAGGCCGCACACAGCTAATATCTGTCATAAGGAAATAGCATTCTTAAATCATTATTGTAAGAACTTAGTGGTCTTAGTCCCTTAACAGAGTGACCATCTCATTTTGATCTTCTCTTTAGGAAAGGATTATAAAACTACTGTTACTAGGTGAAGCTGTTTAAGGATATTTGTTACCTTAAAGATAGAGCTGCAATTCTATTCACCTGATCAAAATGGCTCTTCTCCTTCGTAAAGACCAACCTATATGTATACTCCATCTGTACATATATATATATGAATAAATGTATATCTTAATTTATATTTTTACTCTACCTATTACTCTTAATTATATTCCTGTATATAAAATAACCTAAAATTCTTTGACAATCATAACAATATTTAGTTATCTCTGTTGAATCGCACGATTTAAAGTTCAAATCTTTCTAAGTTTAATGATATAACGAACTAGATTTAATTTAAATATTGGAGGATAGAACTTTGACTTAGCAAACTATGATGGTTATGAACATAGGAATAAGGTATGTAGCATAAAAAGAGCTATGAAGAATCATTGAATTTCTGATGAGGAAAATAATAATAATTATATTGATCATAACAGGAATTAAGGCATCTGGACTAATATTAAAAATAGTAATAAGAATGGTTCATTCATGGAATTGAAGTCATACAAACACCTGTGCTTATAAATACAGTAAATAGATGGAAGAGCTGTTGATAGAACTAACATATCAAATTATTTAGTTTTGTGTTAAAAAAAAAAAAATTGAAGCTTTCTGTCTGGACTTGATAATTTTTATTTTCATGGTTATATAGGAGAAAATCTATTGAAACAAAATTGTACTAAGTTTGCTAGTTGTTTTCCATAGTTTCACCTAAATGTTTTGCTTTTAAATTCAATTTCATGATTTGCAGAAAAGCTAAGTTAAAAGAAACATTTAAATCAGACAAAAAGTAGTACGAGAAACAATATTGTCATGGAACTGATGAAAACAAAAAAATCTCATCAGAGTTATGACGAAGTAGTTAATGACCTGACAGACACTGCGAATGTTATTTGCAGAATACAAAACCAGAAAATAGAAATTAATTCCACACACTTTTGGCTTTGGAGGTTATAATTCTTCATTTATACTTTTAGATAGAAATTTCAGTAAAAACTATACATTCAGATGTTCTGTAGATCCTTTAATTTTATTCAGAGTAATATATGACAAGTATTCTTATATTTTATAGAACAAATACAAGCTCTTTACAGTTATGCTTTGTCAAATTCTAATACAGTCCTGTGTCTTACCAGATCTTCTGATACTTGGATCTTATTGGAACAGTGGTTTCACACTTTTCTTCATGGAACTGCAATTCGTGAATTATTTTGGGAAACCAATTGGTTATAGTGTGTGCACTGTTACCCGTGCCCTGAATCTTCTGTGGGTACACATATGAATATCTAAGTACATGGTTCCTTTTTTTCAGGCATTAGAATTCTGTTGTTCAACAGTTATTCAGATTATACTACTGTATTCTTGTGCTCTGTGTCTGTCAGTGTAACTGTTTCTTAAGGTACAATTTTGGTAAATGACTGCTTTAAATGCAAGATGAGAATATTGACATAGCAGACTGATTCACAATTAGTCCTTTAATTGCTTACAACTAATAAGATCAGGTCAGTAATACAATGGTCCTGTCAGGTTAACATCCAGAGAAAAGCTTTGAGAAGTAAATTTGATTAACAAAAGGAGTAGTAATATGGCTTGTTCAGCTACATTTGCATCAGAACTACAAGGTGGATTTTTATAGATTTAATAAGTTCTTTTGTCAACATTTTCTTGGTTTGGAAAGCCATTGATTTGAAAAACATATTTTGATATACACTATGGCCCAGATACTTTGCTTTACATGTCAACAGTTGCAAAGGGTATAGCCCCTGTGTTCTCAGTTCACTAATGCTTACTTAGGCTCTTGGAGTTTCCAGGAGACTGCAGTGAGCTGCCAGCTCCTGAGGGTAATGTAAATCTTCCATCAGTTTCTGGCATCACACACAGCTTACACATTGCAGAGCCTTAGTTAACATTAAGAAGTACTAAGAAAATATCCTGAAATCCTACTTTGAATGAATAGTGTTCACCTGCATTAATCTCTTGAGATTGTGGTATCTGTAAGGAGGCCTGTGATAAACTCATACTGCTGCTGTATATGGCAGGTGGTTAGTCAGCAGTCTGGAGTTTCTAGTTTACATTGCAATTTTGTGTAGACTCCTCTATGAAAAGAGAAACTACACAAGCACTTTCAGACACAGTTTTCTGCTTTATGGATTTAAAGCATTCTTAAGATCAGTAAAGGATAGCTGTAGCAAACTGGCAAATAAACATAAAAATGTTAAATATAGTTTAATACCCCTTTTCGGGTAAAAAGCTAAAATAAGTATTTTAGGATTAAGCACAGCTAAACCAAACATTTGTAGTAAAATTATGCAGGCCCATAACAGGTACAGATGGAACACGGTATTTAAAGATAACAGTGATAAGTTAAATGTAACTGTGGTAAGTGAAGTGTCAACAAAATATAAGGTCACAATAAATCAGCAACAAGAAACAAAGCAATATATTAGTTCAAGTTTGACTGAATGAGATATAAAATAACATATATTCTTGAAGAGGTCCATGGGAAAAACTGGACTGATTTTGAAGGTTTCATTGAAGTAGAATGCTTAGAAAAATATTTTGAATTGCAGCCATTGACATATACTATATTTTAAGATCTATGAAAAGATTTTATCTTTTGCAAAAATAAAAAACACATGAAAAAAGCAACACAGCTCAGTAAATCTAGGACACATTCAATCTACTGAAGTGTGTAAAAGCATAAAATACTAAATTCATCAAGTTTTAAGGCTAAATATACCATATACAAACACACGCTGTAGGTACTTTAAGGAAGAATAATTGTCTACATAGAGAAGAGAGAGCATAATGTTAGAGACTCATACAGATGGCCAGCTGGGAGTTGTTAAAGCTACAGTAAAACTAAATTGAATTTTTACATATATATATATATATTTGTTTTACAGACTTTACAAATAGTCCTCATGTCTAAATTACACAGAACCAAAAGAACTACTCTTAACTTGACATGGAAGAGAGACAACATTTTACATCATCATTTTTTTTTTCCTTCAGAGTTTAAATATTTCAAAATGTCATGTATTCAATGCAAAACTTAAAAGGAGTGCTCCATATCTACCATATAGGCTACCATATGGTAAATATAGTAATTTGCAGATCAATTGCTGGTCCACAGTAGGTCTCACTGATGTCAGTGTTTATAAGACTGGGCATTTCTTTGTGTTCTTATCCAGTTTTGATGAAACTCAGTTAAAGTTTATGTAAATAATACCATGGTGCTGTTTAAAAAACATATTGGGTTGCAGTTGGTATGCTGTCGCTGTTGGAACGGACTGTGACACAAAATATCCAGCAAGAAAGTTTATTGGAAAGAAACAGCAACCGCGGAGCTGCCTTTACAGTTCCTTAAATACAGGTTTTTAGGCATACGTATTCTACACAGATAGGTTAACTCAAATACACAAACAACAATTCTCACAGCTGATAGGTGGACTTTCTTAGTTCTACTTTCTCACAGTCTCTCTGCACATCTGTTCTTGTTTTTCTCTAATGTTTATATTTTTCTCAGCCACTTTGTTCAAAATAAGTCCTTGTTCTCAGGGGACTGCATCCTTGTTCTCACGGAGCAGTGTTCTTGTTCTCATGGGACAGCTTTCTCCTGCTGTTTTTCTCCTCTCTCAGGGTGCATCAGTATGCTGTCAGGATTAAGGCCTCCATTTTCAGTCACCTTTTCGTTCCATCTTAGGGTCTCGGTCCAGCTGAGATTCCCCACAGTATGCTTTTTGTTTCTGTTCACAGCTCTGATGCTTTCCCTTTAAGTCACGCAAATCTAGTCTGCAAATTGCTGAGGCACTCAAGATAATTAAATATCACAGCATTTTCCATTGCCACATTGGATGCATAGATCTTTATGTCATTATAAAATGAAACAAAACACTGAGATTACATTTGCTGTGATTTCCAGATGAATGTCAGATACTAGGGAGTCTGAAGAGGTGACTTAGCACCAACTGTCTCTTGAGATAGCCTTACTCACCTGCCATGCCTACCTGAATCTAGCAGTCCTGTCCTGGTGGGCTTCCTTACACTGTTTTTGTCTTCAGACTTCTGGAAAGAGTTTAACTTCACTGATGTGCTGTCATGCAGTGAGACTACATAACCACTAATCAGGTGGCTACCCTGCTTTGTAAAATCGTGGTAGACTTCGCTGTTGATGTATTCTCATTAGTGTGCTGCTTTGACATTTTCTTGCCTAGGAAGAGAAGGACATGTCAAAAGCAGGGTGAATCAGGATTATAAAATCCTTGACTTCTCTCCTTTGCCATCTAACCACGGATACTGAGATGCAAACATACAGTAATGGCATACCTGGGCATTGGTCTCTCTGCTCTGGGTCTCTACTGCTCATGAACACTAGTTGCTACGTTTGCGGCAATTTTGTAGTGCTACAACTGACCCAGAAAAACAGCACAGAGGAGACTCTGATGTCTTGTATAGTGGTACTTTATTAGAAAATACAACCTGATCAAGATTCAGAGGCAGGTTCCTTCTTTATTCGGTACTTCATCCGTTCAGTAGGCATAGCACATATTTTGACAGTTCTATAGCTTACTGTTTCTCTTTGCAAAGTGAATTAAATGATCAGTGTGTTTTGTGAGAATGGCTAAGCATAATAATCTCATTAATGATAATTCCCTTCATATATTAGATTCAAAGACATTGCTGTACACTGAGTGAAACAACTTGTTGGCTTAGAATAGCTTGCAGCAAGAACTTGATGGATTAAAGAAAGATGAGTTGTTCATTCCAGCTGTTCTCAGGTATGCCCTCAGTTCTGCTTCAGCAGCAAAAAAATTTTTCCCAGAAGGAAAGAGTCCTCCTTGGTACACATAGTTGCCTTGCTGACAGTCTCGACCCAGAGACCACCCATGTCATTATTTTTGGTGAATAACATGAACAGTGATGAAATTACCCAATTGTTTTCGATTTCCAGTCATACTACTGAACTGCCAGTGAAACTGATTTCTGTGACAAAGAGAAGGGACTGAACCACAACTATGGTTAAGTCCATAGAACTGGAAGGGAATTCTGTGCCCGCAAGGTTGCTACGTTTTGTTATTGCCTGCATCCATGTGTATAACTCCTTTCAGAATACTAAAAGTAGAAAAGTGTGAAGGAAAACTATAGGTAGACTTTCAAGGAAATTATTTCTCTCTCCCTTTCGCCTCTCCTGATTCACCCAAGTTTAAAAGCTCTTGAAATACAGATCTGAACTCCTTCTGCTTCTAATTTGACCTGACCCCATCGCGTTTTCCAATTTTAATTACTGATACCAGTGTTCATTCAGTTCTGTGCAGGGCCTGATATGTAATTTTTTGTCTCTTCATTTTCCTCATGATCCTTTCTGGTGCTTGACAGTAGGTGTCTGTGTAAAGCAAGAGTAGACATAAAGAAAGGAACTTCCTGTTTTCATGGCAATTTTACTTCAGAACTTATCTTAATGGTATAGCAGCATTAAATTGGTGGATATGAGGTAAAGACAAAATAAAATTAAAAAAATCAGGAAATATGTGGTGTCGTTTCTTGAAAATTATTGAAATAAAACTGTGATAGACAATTATTTTTATTATAATTGCATTAGTTTACTTTCAAAACTTAGTTATCTTTTGAAGTCAAATTGCCTACTTAAATTTTTATATAGTATATATATTATATATTTTATATCCTATTTTTACTGAAAAAATCAAAATGTTGCATGGAGTTACCTACTTTCCCTTTTTTTTTTTTTTTACAGATGAAGATCCTTCGGCTCATTTTGTTGTATCTGACTTTGTAGTAGAAAGAAAGTGACTTAAAATAGCTTATTTGGAAGATACAAGTGTTGGTTGTTTTCTCCTATCTTTACTATATTACTGAAGGTGAAATAAAGTCTTCTTTAGCTCTGATGATTATCATAATGAAAAACATAGGTTTGCTAATGGCAGACTACTGTAGATTCTTCGTGCAGTTTACAGTGAAATCTGCACAGATTTAAAGCAAACAATTTCCTGAATGTGGGGGGCTTTTCCCCCTAATTTTCTTTTCCCATTGAACTACAGGTCTTGTTGAAACACAGAAGACAGAAAGACTTGGCCTCTTAAACTTATAATTAGCAAGAAAGTACTGCTCCTTAAATACATTTTTTCTGGTTTGTAGAAACCTTTGGTGTAAAGGTATCTTCATACAATGTTTAATTTTTAAGTGTATCTTGCTCTTGAGTAAGAGCAACTTTGAATAACTGTGTTCCAAGGCTAATTCATTCAATTATGTGATACAAATACAATGTAGTGTAATCCCAGTGATCCTTTCTCTGCATGAGGAATTAGTTTCCCCTTGTACCATTTTTGAAATAGAAATGGTACTTTTTCTTTTTTTTCTTTATGTCCTACTAGTCTGGAATTTTTAATCTGCTTGTTTTAAAAAAAAAAAAATTGCTCTGACAACAGAGACCATTTTCAGTAATGTTCTGTTCCTTTCTCATTGAGCCGTGATAACGTGGAATGTTATCTGAAGGAAAGTTAATTTATGTGTTTTCAAAATACTCTTTCACATAAAGTAACAAGAGTCTTGAGCTACACTGATTGTTAAAATACAGAGTTCTGCAATTGAATAGCATTGTTCAGTAAATTTTTCAGCATCACAAGGAAATTTACTGTCCTCTCTCTGCTTTTTTCTGCTGAAGTTTTCATCCCAATGAAAACAAGTTTCTTTACTCAGAGTTGCAATGTTATGGGCACACACGGTTTAAGTCATTAACAAAATTAACAACTATTTAGTTTACCAACACATTAGAAAGTGTATATTATTCGTAGAATATAGAGTCAAAATTGCTTTGTGGATAAATTTATTCTTTATGTAAAATATCTTTGTTTATGGCTTTTTTTCTTTTCATTTTTTTCACTGCATTATTACCTTCTCTCACCTATGCATTTCATCAGGAAAGGGTTTTGTTGTTTAATAGTATATGGTTTCTTAAGAATTCTGTTCAGTTTAGTTATGAGTGTTGTACGAGAGAGGAAGGTGAATGGAATATTTTCTTCCTGGGCATGTGCAAAACAGAGAGCAGCGTGATTTATTCTCATCATAACAAAGAATGACAATAGTTTATGGAAGGATGAGAGAGTTTTAAGTCACCCCAACAAAGCGACTGGTTTTTGCTGCTAGATTTTGTTTCTAGTGCTTTCCAGAATAAAAGAAACAGTGCTTAAGATCACTGACAACTGCAAATGAGGAGCTGCAGTATATATGCCTACAAGAAAAGCTGTTTATATTAGTGGTGCTGCTTTGCTCCCTGTATAGCACAAGGCACAGTTTTCTCAGTTAGGAATCTGAAATAGTCCTTATACTGAGAAGGACATAACTCTGGTGTAGCCAATGGTAAGTGTGAACCACAAAATTGTATCCGAGGTTCTCAGACTTCTTCCATAATTTTCTGTTTTGATTTGGTTTGGGTTTTTTTGTGATTTATTGTTGGTTTAGGTGGTTGGTTGGTTGGTTGGGTTGGTTAGAGGTTTTTTTTTTCCAAATTGCAAAGAGGCTGCTGAACTTGGTGGATTTTAACCTCCAGATGAAGCATATGTAGTTTTGTATATGACATTCAAAGGCCTCCTGATCACCAAAAATAGCTGAGATGTACCTAATACTAGGTATTAAAGTTATCACAAATTACACAATGACAAAGGCGATCTGAAAGTGGCACAAATTCCAAGTGATCAGGAAACATCATGGTTATACAGACCTCCAAAAACAATATGAAAATTCTGCTAGAAAACTAATTCTCATGCTTAGATTTTTAGTCTTTGGATGAGAGTTGAAAGGCTTCTTTGCATAAAAAACCCTGGACTAGATTGTTTGTTATCTCTAACATTGTATTTAGTTGTGTTAAACAGTTAGGCACCTTGCAAAAAGATTACTCCAGGTTATAAAACAGTGACATTAACCAATCCAGTAGGAGCACAGTGCACAAATTTAACACTCTTCCAAAAGCAGTAAGGTTTTACACACATGAAGGGAAACAACTGTTACCTGTTATTAATAGGTTCATTATTTCAAGTGATTTGTGCTTGGCGGTAGTCTCAACTACAGTTCTTAAATTCTGGAAATGAATAGTCTTTCTCTTATTTGGAAAAAGTCATCCTTATTCCAACTAAGTATTGTATTCTGATGGGACTGTCCAGAAGTTCCAGTCAGAACCCTAACTGATTTAGAAAGAAGTAGATCAGTTGGGGATGAGGATTTGGTGGTGGGGGCAGGAAATAATTACTATTTAATGTTTTTCAGTGCAGGGGTGGGAGTCATCTACATTTGCACAGAAAGATTTTTTTGTTAAAAATTTCGAATGCTTTATTGTTGCTTGTGTCACATGGAATGAGAGAAGTCTTTCATAGTGTATATCTAGAATGTTTCTGGGAAGGCCTTAAAGACTGAACTCCTCAGCATTTAAATCTCACTAAGAGCTGTAATAGAAGTGGCACAGGAATGCAAGGGGGAAAAGCTGCTTTTATGACCTGTCAGGTGGTAAGCGTGAGGTTTCCCATCTGGTGCAGCAAGCTGAAAACCACTTCTGTTATAAGGATTCAGATTCTGCATTTTAGTCTTCTCCAATGTTTAAACACATACAGTAGCATAAACTTAAACACCAGCTTTACTACCATACAGTGTTATTGCTTTATTTTTCCCTTTAAATCTGTATATGATTATATAGATTTTATTTAACACACTTCTTGCTAATGTAAGTTCATTTGGATCTTGTCAATATCTCCAGGCTTTCCTGCTCTCTTTCAGTCAAAATGTGATTGTGACTTCTGACTCTTCATTTGGTGGGAAGATAGTCTCATATGTAAAGAAGTCGTGTATGTGGAGAAGGTTTGAAAAAGGTATTTCACTGACTTTTTAAAACTAAATCACTATTTCATAGATACCTTAGAAACTGCCTCATGTTTTTGTTTGTTTGTGTGTTTGTTTTTAATTGGTTTTGTTTGGTTGGTTTTTTGTTGTTTGTTTTTGTGGTTTTTTGTTTCTTTGTTTTCAACTCTGTATTCCTAAATAACTGATGAATTCTCCCAGATGCAACCACATTCAAAACACTGAAATCATCTTCTGAGAGGTGCACATATAAGAAACTTTCCTATTATTGTGCCCACAGATAGCTGATGGAATTAATGAATTACAGTTGTAATCAAGGTATGTAACACGTCCCTAGCCTAAAGCTAGGTCAGTGGTACCTCCACAATAGAAATCTTGTGTTGTGTCAGTGGAGGGCAGCGAGCTCCTTTTTAAAAGGTCTTCCCCTTTGGGAACTTGAACATAGCTAATACACTGACAACAGAATATGTCGTTGCATTACAACTTTTTATGAGATTAGAATAGCCTTCTCTTTTAGTAATAATTACTGGATATTGCTAAGAGATTTTTATTGTCTTATCTCTGCCAACATGGCAGTTCAGTGTTTACTGTTCTCTTTTTTCAGAGAAAGAAAGGGAAAAAGTATTAAGCAGCTCTGACAACCATGTTTGCTTACCTAAGAGTCACAATTTTGTCATTGTTCTAAGCAGTGTACCTAAGCTTTACATAGACTTAGTTTGAATTCCTTCAGCTTTTTTCTCACACTGTCCTTTTAAAGAGTAGAAATTTTGTATTGTGGTAGTTTTGAGATCATCCTGGTTTTACACAGAGTATCTGCAATGAATTTATCTTCCCTTAAGCTTTGATTATATTGCCTCACAGAAAGTCAAAGAGAGGCTAATGATTTTATGAGAGCCATTGCTATGTACATTTTATTTTGCATAAGAAAATATATAAGAGTTTTTACATGAGAAATATTGGAAGTTGCCAGGTACAGGTACTTTTTTCATTTAACTGAATTAATGCTACTAAAATGTTGGGAAATGTTATTTACTCTAATATGGTTCTATTTTTAGAAGCAGACTCTTACAGGTCAGAGAAGACAACTTAAAATGATAATTTCAATTTCTAGAAGTAATTCCTCCTTCTGCAGGATGTTTTTGCACAAAGCATTAGAATATGCACAATAATGTTTCTGTCATTAAGACTGCCAGTCCCTCCTTCAGCAATTTTATAAATTACAACATTCAGGAAAATGAATGTGAATTTAATTAAAGCAAATTGCTTAAATTGTATCAAACTTACACATTTTTATTCAAAATATACTGAATTCACTTTGGAAGTAGACATAAATCCAGATAGGATATTTTTATACTCAAACACATACGAAAGTATTTACCTGAATTTAACTACTTGACTTTAGGATATGAAGAAGAAAATAATTTCTCTATGTCCATAAGGTAACAACTGACCATGCAATCAATGGTAGATGAACAATTAATGAGTTTTATTTAAGAAACCACCCTGCTGTACTTAGTTCCTTTAAAATTATTGTCTTCAGGGAATGTTTTCACAGTGGTAACAAACTGAATATTAGATTTATTTTCTCAATAAAATATTTTCCTTAATTTTTCCATTAAATATTATATTTCAGTAACTAGAATCAGACTCCTAGTTTGAATTCAGGACTGTTCATATACACTATCTATGCAGACTTTAACATGTATATTAGCAACCTGTTCATATAATTACTAGTATAATAAAAAGCATCTGAAACTTTCTGGGGATATTTCACAGAATGAAGATTGATTTGTTCAGTGATTTGTGTCTGGAGAAAGTATAATGGAAGATGTAATCAATGCTTCATTTATGCCCAGTATACTCTTTGTAAGGCAACAACATAATCCTTTCAGTCCCTGCTTTGCAGCATTTATTTAGTGAAAGATGGTTTGAACTGCAGCAACACTAATAATACTGATGACTTTCATTGACCTACTCATTAATGTGTTATTTTTTTTTTTTTCTAGCGACTAGCAGAGATGAGAATAAAACTGAAAACTAGTCAGCTGAGGCAGACTACAGAAAACATGATAGTGATACTTGGTGGAACCTAGGGTATAGGGTAGGAAGACTCAGCAGAGGGATATGAACACACTGGATAGATGGGCTGAGGCCAGTTGTAGGAGGTTTAATAAGGTGAAGTGCCAGGTCCTGCACGTAGGACACAACAACCCCATGCAACACTACAGGCTGGGAGAAGATTGTCTGGAAAGCTGCCTGGCAGAAAAGGACCTGGGGGTCCTGGTTGATAGCCTGTTGAATATGAGCCAGGAGTGTGCCCAGGTGGCCAAGAAAGCCAATGGCATGTTGGCCTATATCAGCAATAGTGTGGCCAGCAGGACCAGGACAGTGATCATCCTCCTGTACTTGCTACTGGTGAGGCCGCAACCTTGAGTCCTATGTTCAGTTTTGGACCTCTTGCTACAAGAAGGATATTGAAGTGCTGGAACGAGTCCAGAAAAGGGCAATGGAGCTGATGAAGGGTCTGGAGGGTAAGTCATATGACAGCTGGCTGAGGAAACTGGGGTTTGTTGAGCCTGGAAAAGGATGCTCAAGAGAGATCTTATCACTCTCTACGATTGTCTGAAAGAAGGTTGTAGCGAGGTGGGGGTTGGTCTCTTCTATCAAGTGACAAGTGACAGGACAAGAGGAAAAGGCTCCAAGTTAAGGTAGGGGAGGTTTTAGTTGGATATTAGGAAAAAATTCTTCACTAACAGGGTTATCAAGCATTGAAACTGAGCAGGTAATTTCTTGAGTTACCATCCCTGGTGGTATTTAAAAGATGGGATGTGGTTTAGTGGGGAGACTTGGTAATAGTAGGTTTATGGTTGGACTCAATGATCTTAAAGGTTTTTTTCTGATCTAAATGATCTATCACTCTATAGATAAACAAAAAAGGTATTTTCATTTCTGTAATGAGTTTTAAATTTGTTATCAGGTTTCATAATTAAAGATTAATTTGAATCTTGAGCATGTTTTTCCTCAGGGAGAGGTGGTGATCAAGAATTTATTATCTATATTTTATCATAAACCACAGACTTACAAGATTTGTATATTCTTGTCCTGTATTCTGTATGACTTATGAAAAGATTCATTCTCATCAGTGTTTCTGTCACACTGAGAAACATTGTGACTCTTTCTCTGATTTCCTAAAAAAAATTGATTTCATGTATACAGCTGACATTGGTGGAATTCTTCTTTGGCCTCTTAATGACCCTTATTCTTAAACAAGGAATAAGTCAATTGCCTTCCTGATCATGAACCTATGAAAATTATATAAATATTTAGTAAAAATAAATTTTGAAAAATCATATCACCCTCCCATATAAAAAAATCTCATTTGTTTTAAACCACTGTACAACCCTTTGTTCCTCCTTGGGAGGGGGCAAGATGTAAGTCATGTGAGTTCTAAAGTGAAGAAAAAGTATGTATAATGTTGATGATAACTTCATGCTATTTTTTCCCCTTCATAAGTAGTTTATATGTCCTGATAATTTCTTTTGTTTCTTATTATTACTTACATATTTATTACCAAAAAAAAATCAGATTGAGCCAGAAATTTTGCATTCTACTGGTTAAACTCTTTGACATTGTCAAATTGCATAAATCTACTGATATGTATAAGTCAGGAGATAAAAAGTTATGATCTGGTTCTTATTATAAGGAAAAAAAAAACAAAATCAATACAGGTCAGTATGTGGAACACCTTTTCACTGTTAAAAAGAATCAGTCTGTCAAGCTGTATTTTGTTAGTTTTCTGGAAAATGAGTTTCGATGATCTACAGCTTGAGGTACTTAATTTTAAATGATGAAACAGATAACATATACTGTATCAATTTTCTGAGTAGACTTAAGCACAATGTTAACTGCTCCAGTGTGACATAGTTTTACTGTGTCAGCATGACTTTTAAAAGTTTTTGGGTACTTTTTTTTAGTTCTTCAATATAACCTCTGCTATGCAGTCAGTTTCTGTTCTATATGAAAAACTGAGGAAACATATTGATTGCTCAGAATAAAATAATTAAGAAGACTCACATATTGATTAATTGTTTACATATTTTGCAAACCTTAAAAATCAAGAGTTAGAAGAAAAGTGTAAAAGAGTTAAACACAGTAATGGACTAGCTGCTTTCCATAGTCTTGTTCCTAGGTTTCTCTAAGGCAGTGACTCAGAAGAATCATACACAGATTTGCCCATACTTAGGTCAATAAATAACACAAAATTCCTTTTGCTAATTCCCCCCTCCCTTTCTTTTCTACATAAGAAATCTTTTAAAGATGTCCAGAGGTTCCTCATAGCTCCTATTATATTAGTAAAAAATCAGTACTAAATATCCTTTTACATATATATATATATATATATTAAGTGTAGATAATTGTAATCAGTAGAGAGAATAGATTCTCTTGTGCCTCAGTTAGATATCAGCTTTTCAACTATGGAACATGTCATAATAGAATAATAATTTTTGTGAAAATTTGATAGAACTCTCTACTAAAGACAAGCAGGCAAGTTCTGAAAGCCTAACTTAAGGTTTCCGAAGTTATGCTGTCACCATTTACATATTGCTAGGAAAACTTACATTCAGGACCACTCAGGAAAAACATTCTTGCCCAGGAGTTTTATGACCTCCGGGGATGGGTTTTGCAGATCTGTGACCCTCACAGCCTAAAACTAGTATGATTTTTACTAGGTTCTTTACTGCTGCTTACTGCTGAGGGACAGAAACAAGGCAGAGGTGTTTAATGTTTTTTTGCCTCTGTTTTCAATGCGGATGATGGACCAAGGGGGTTTCAGCGCCCTGAGCTGGAGGACCATGACTACGAGACTGATCAAATCCCAGTCAATCCTGAAATTGTGTGGGATCTGTTGCTCCAGCTAGATCCCTACAAATCTATGGGGCCTGATGGGATTCATCCACAAATCTTCAAATTACTGTCTGATGTCATTACAAAACCTCTCTTGATGATTTTTGAGCAGTCTTGGGAATCCATAGAGGTCTCAGTTGACCGGAAGCTGGTGAATGTTGTCCAAATTTTCAAGAAGGACAAGAAGGAGGATCCTGGAAACTACAGGTCTATTAGTCTTACTTCAGTGTCTAGTAAAGTCATGAAGAAGATTATTCTGGGAGATATTGAAAAACATCTGAAAGACAGCACAGTCATTGGTCACCGACAGCACGGTTTCATGAGAGGAAAGTCCTGCTTATCCAACCTGATTTCCTGCTGTGACAAGGTAACCCACCTAGTTGATCAAGGGAAGCCAGTTGATGTAATCTTTTTGGATTTCAATAGAATTTTCAATACTGTCTCTCACAGGATCCTTACGGACAAAATGTCCAGCACACAACTGGATAAACACGTCATGCAGTAGGTGACCAATTGCTTCATGGGTTGAGCACAGAGGGTAACAGTGAGTGGGGTAACATCAGACTGGTGACTTGTCACTAGTGGGGTTCCACAGGGCTCCATCTCAGGCCCTGTGCTCTTCAACATCTTTGTAAATGACTTGGACACAGGACTGGAAGGGATATTAAACAAGATTCAGGTGACACAAAACTCAGAGGATCTGTTGACTCACTTCAAGGCAGGGAAGCCCTGCAGAGAGACCTTGACAAATGATAGGACTGGGCAATCAGCAACCACATAAAGTTCAACAAGAGAAAGTGCTGGATTCTGTACGTGGGATGGGGCAACCCTAGATGTACATACAGACTGGGGAATGAGAGATGCTGGAAAGCAGTGCCATGGAAAGGGACCTGGGGGTCCTGGTCAATGGCAAGTTGAATATGAGTCAGCAGTGCCCTGGCAACCAGGAGGGCAAGCATGTCCTGAGGGGCATCAGGCAAAGCATTGCCAGCCAGTCGAGGGAGGGGATTGTCCCACTCTATTCTGTACTAGGGAGGCCTCACCTTGAATACTGTGTGCAGTTTTGGGCACTGCAATAAAAAGAAGACATTAAGGTATTAGAGATTGTCCAAAGGAGGGCAATGAAGATGGTGAAGCGCCTTGAGGGGAAGCTGTATGAGGAGCAGCTGAGGTCACTTGATCTGTTCAACCTAGAGGAGACTGAGGGGAGATCTCATTGCAGTCTACAACTTCCTTGTGAGAGGAAGGGGAGAAGCAGACACTGATCTCTCTGTGGTGACCAGAGACAGGACCCAAGGCCTGAAGTTGTGTCAGGGGAGGTTTAGGTTGAATATTAGAAAAAGATTCTTCACCCAGAGGGTGGTTGGGCACTGGAACAGGCTCTCAAGGGAAGTGATCAAAGCACCAAGCCTGACAGAGTTCAAGATAAGTTTGGACAATGCTCTGGCACATAGTGGGATTTATGGGGATGGTTCTGGGCAGGCCTAAGGGCTGGACTCAGGGCTCTTTGTGGGTCACTTCCAACTCAGCGTATTCTGTGATTCTGTGGTTTTGTGATATATTTCTGCTTCTCTAAGGGAGAGCTGCAAAAGGATTTTGATTCATAGAAACCGTGAAAGTTTTTGTCTTCGACCTCATTGGCATGGAATGTTTTTAAAAATTTTTGAGCTATCTACAAATGAAAATCTGATTTCCAGTGACTGCTGATAAGACCTGGTTCTTTTTTCAACTTAGTGTATTCTGAGCTTGAAATGTTTCACAAAATTCTAGCTCTTTTAACTTACTAGGATGTCCTTTGGAAGTTTCACTAGTCATAGCCTACAGACCAATTACCTATACTGTATGAGCAGTGACTGTAATTACAGAAATATACTAATACAGTCAAGTAAAATCAATATTAATTCCACTGGAAATAATACTGATTTATTACTTCCATCACAAAATAACAATGTGAATTACAACTTTGGTAACCATAGTTAGTCAGTAAGAAGTACTTACCTACTAAGAAAGTTATTATGTTAATTTATAATTTTTAATTAAAAATTCTCAATATATTAAAAGAATACTGGGGCTTTTCTGTGTATGAAAACAACGCTTTCTCTTTGTGAGTCTCATCTGCGAGAAATAAGATTTTCTTTTGGCATATTTTTTACAAACTTCTGCAATCTTGAATGTAAGTTTTAGCATAAGTAAATCTGTACCTTAATATCCAGAATAGAAATGCACTGTCTATTCTGTGATGATAAGCTATCACATGCTAATCATTGTAAGAAGAAAAAGTGTTTAATGTCCAGAAGAGATGAACTGAGCTATCAATAAGTAATCATTCTCCCTGGGTAGCAAATATAAGCGTTAAATAAATTATGAAAACCACATAGAATGAAATTGTGGCATATGTTTTTAAAAGATTGGCTTAGATCTCTAGCATAGGCCAAATTAACAATTGACTTTTACAATCACTGCAAATGAGTAAAATTCTACTGGAATCAACTAAGCAATCATTTAGTAATAAGAGAGTTTGTTCTCCATCTCTCTAATAATGTTTCAAGTTTAATATTTAAATATTCATATAAAATATTAACTTTCCATTGAAATTACTAAGAACTTCTCAACCATTATGCACTAATATAGAAATGTGAATAGTATTTTATTGAGGGGTAACAGTCTCATTTTATTGAACTCCTAAAATTTTATTGAAACATACTCTTTAAAATCTATTAAAAGTATCATTTATCATTAAGTTTTATTACCAATGTGATATTTAAATGTCTTAGAGTGGTTAGTACAACTTATCTTTGTGTAATAATCTCTTTACTGGTTTCACCCTTTCAATGTGCATATTTGGAAGTAGGAGTAATCCATCTAAAAGGCAGTTTGATACAAATTAACTTTGCCAGTGGATCAAAGTACGTAGATTCCTTGCTTTCTCACATATCACCTCTGTACAGTCAACCCGTAATTCACCTCTAGTTTTCAATTATTTAGCAGCAACGGACACAAAACAACTAAAAGTGCTGAGATGAGGGATAAGTTAGAGATACAAAAATCATAAAATCTAATTTTTTTTTCCAAATCCTTCCTGAAGGAGCATTTGTAGTTTTGGCAGTGAAATTTAATACAAGACTTGAGAAATCCATTATACTGTCAGTGGCTAAGAAGTTCTTGTGTTGAATTTTCATAGAAGGTATTGGACTTGTACTATCTAAGCCTGTACTGTGTATTCATGAATCCACATAGTATGTGTTAGAGCTTTTCATCCATCATCAGGCAGCTGAGGTACTTCTTATTTTCAATTAAGTAGCCTTAGGTCAAGCTATGGGGATTAAAAACCAAGCAGAACAAAACAAACCCACAAGACACTTGTCAAGTATTTTGTAAGGCATTCCTAAGCAGACAGGCCTGTGTCCTTGCACTGGTCCCTCTTTTGCAGGGGCAGCACTTGCATTTGTCCTAGCTGAATTTCTTAAATTTCCTGTTGGCCTGTTCCTCCGGGTTGATTAGAAATGTATGAACAGTACCCTTTCACATTATTGACCAGCTTTCCTGGATTTGGTGTCATCTGTAAACTTTGAGAGTGAGCTCTGCCACTTCTTTCAAGGGACTGATAAAAAATATTAAATGGGCATGGTCCTACAATATTGCCTTCATGGTTCATAAACTATAGGCTATAGTCTACAATAGACTTTCCTTGCCCTGAACAGTCTTACCTGGGGCCTCCACCCAGGTGCCGTCTGCCTATTTGTCCAGAAGTTCTGTTTGAGATCAGGCTTGTCAGGCTGGGACACCCTGACCTGTCCTGTGCTCAGTTGTGGTTGACTCTGTGCCCAGTCTTCTGCTGTTTCTGAGTAAACTCTCTGGGTAGACCCCAGCCCTGACTCATCCCTTCACCTTGACTGGGATTGCCATCTATAGGGATTGCCATATCCAGTCCAGCCCTGTTTGGGTCCTGCCAGACTGCACCCTGTCAGGGAGAACACGGCTTGTGCTGTGAGCATCTGATGCTTCTAACTCATCAGCCCCTGTGGAGCAGCCTCACTGCTGCTCTTTGGTAGATGGTTTATTCAGTGCTAACATATGTGTTCAAATCAGCCATTTGTCATAGAATATACAGGATCTTCGTTCACTAAGGCTTCCATGTTTCCAACCAAATTCTCCTCCAGCCTGTGAAGTAGGTCAGCGTAGAGGATGGACAGATACACAGAGAGTTCCAGCCTTTACATTTTGGTGGAATAAGATAAGAATAGATGAGATTAAGATGAAAATTCAGCCTTGACATAATAAAAATCACTTTCTGTTGGATAAGAGAAATGAGTCTTTTATGTAATAGTATTATAATTTTCTGTTTATTTAAGTGATGTTACTGCTTCCTGTGGTATCTACTGCTAGCACTACAAAAATTTCTCAGACTTATAGAGTATTAAAAATTCAGAAGTTTAGTTTAGAATTTTAATTTTCTACTCTGAGGTGCATTTCATGCTTTTTCTTCTTTTGCTCAAACCTGTAGTAAGAAAACAGAAAAAAGCCAAGCCCAATTTTGTTCAACTTTGTCTACACTGTCAACACCGAAATCTGAAAAAAAGCGTAAATGGAAATATTGAAAATACATGTTGTAAGTGGGATAGCTGTATTCACTTTTCCCAGCAGCTTTGATAGTTTATTCAGATCATGCTGAATAAACCATGCCAAATGGACCTGGGAGATCACTTCCTAGTTTCAAGAAAGTAGTGAAAGGTGCATGAGAGTCATGAGCACTAAGTCCTCTTTGTGCTCACAGCTCAGTTTAGTAAACAAAGTACTTCCCTTCCAAGATTTTGCACTGTGATTATACCAATTTTCTTTCCTCTATAGGACAGAAATTATTATATTGGATGGTTTTGTCTCCTGCAGCAAAGTAATTTTCCGCATGACCAGCAGTAATGTAATGTGGGAGATTTTAATAAGGGACAATTATTTTTAAAATTAAACTTTAAACAGAGTGCAGATTGTAATAATACGGCAGGGAAGTGCACAAGATTATCGAGTTCCTTTTAAAACTGTTAACATTGAAATGCACTGTTTGATGATTCAGAATAGCGTAGAACTTCCAGAACAACAAAGATCTTTCCACTTCTTCCTTTCCTTCTTATTTCTTGTTTCATGCAAACCTTCCTAGAACTTGAATACAGAAAGAAAAAATTGCCATATTCATACAGAGAAATCTAAGCTTGTTGGACTTTTTTTTCTTTTGTAAAAAATATAGTGCTACAGTAGTGTAAACATCAGAAAACAAAATGTTCAAGTCAGGAACTGTCACATTCCTGCCAACTTTTTATTTAAGTACATTGATGACAATCTTCAAATATATGATCAAAGCCCCATTTTACACCCAGAAACCAGAGACTGTAGACAAGGCATTCAGAAATTCTGCTGAGACCTCAGTTTGGCCACACATAGCTTCCCAAAGGTTGGAACATGTGAGGTTTTTTACCATGTGAGAATGGCACAAATGCGCTACAGCTAGCATTAGGACTAGTTGATGCTCTTTATGACATCTGTGGGTCTTTAACCAGTGCTATCAAAGTTGCTGTTATTTTATACAGTCATTAATTTCAAAAATGTGTTTAAAACATGCACAGTGACTTTTTATTAGAAGTGGAAAAACCAGAAAAATGTCATGTTTTCAAATTTAGTGAGCTGGTTCCAAAGCATAAGTTCTACTGCAGTCTACTAACCTTCCCTTTTTTAGATTATTTTAGGTTTGACAACTTCTACCCTATAAGAGAAATTCTGTAAACAAATACATACAACTGAAGAGAACAATCAATTATTGGCTTATACACATAGAGCAGATAGTCAGAACTGATGAGTTACCAGGGCTTTGCCTGGTTAATGAGTCTTTGCTGGCCCATCAGTCTTAGATTAGGAGGCTTTCATTTGTGTTGCTCCCTGGAATGGGCCAAGGTTCAATGTCAATTGATGCTGAGCATTACTGTTTTATAGTTTCAGTTTGTTTGTTTCTTTTTCTTACCATTGTCTGTTCTTTCATAGCCGTAGTTTTCTTCTTGAATCCTTAGGCTGTTACTCATCTCTGTCTTTGTCTTCTTGTCTTGTATGACTCTAGCTGATGTAGTTTCTTATGTATTCTTTTTGAAAACCTAAGAGTTTTAATGGTAAACCTGGCCCAAGGTCACACAGCTTGATACATCAGATGTAGACATTGGATTGCAGGCAGCTGAACTGTTGAGCTACTGAATAGACAGGCATACTGGGGGAAAAAAAACAATAAAATAACGTGTCCCTTTTTTTTTCCATGCTATTCTCAAAAAATGGCTAATATTAAATGGTTACATATTTCAAAAATTCAGTATATGGCAGAAACTTAAAGTAGAAGGTTAAGAATTACCTTCTGGAAACCTAATGTGGAATTGCAAGTCATGTCAGGCACTCCTAAACAATAGTGCTAGAAATAATTAAGGCCTACTTTGGGATTCACCTCCCGATGCATATTTTCATTTGATTCAGATCTGTGTGACAGCTGCCAGATTGGTCAGTACACTAACAATTTGCCTGGGAGCATTGGCATGAGTGAGCTCCTACTGCTTTAGCTGAAGATCCAAAGTAGAAAAAGATAAGACTATTACTTCACAGATCTCTCATTAATCCAGTTATTGTCAAGAATGGATATATAATTCTTTCTAAATCAGGCCTTACGTCATGGAGAATATTTTTGTTTACTTCTCCCATGTAGTGTTTAAAATGGTTAAGGAAAAAACCAAACACTCTTCTTCCCCCTGTGCAATGAAAATAGTTTTTAATGAAGTTTTCAACCTCAATTGTCTTTGTGAGATACTCAAAGGCAGAAATGTTATAAATTTTGTAGGATATGTCCATATCTCTCAATTATTATTTCAAAATATCTCTTAGTGTTTTTTACATCTGATGATGGAAAATATGGTGGATGAAACTAGGACTGGATTTTATGGTTAGGAAGCAAGTACATTTGAAATATTAATCAGGAGTTTAAACTGAGCTTTTATTTCCTGTCCTAGCTCTGAATATTGCCAATACAGAAAAAAACTGGCATATTTTTCTGACAAAATTTGTGCTAGCCTGTAAAAGGAAAAATTTTAAAAATATTTCCCCTGTTGTTGTCCGATCATGTTAAGTAAAATGAAAGAATTCAGACTAACAACTCCTCACTTTTTGTGCCACAGAACATCTGGAATTTTCTAATGAGAACTCACAAAGAAGTTTCAAAAAAAACCCCAGAAAATATTGAAGGGGTGGAAGACAGTTTGTCAGGAAAGGACTGAAATGAAATTCCAAGACAGGGTGTTAGATTTACTAAGATTAAAGTTTGATGTTATTCAAAGAGTGCAGAGAGTAAGATCAAAAGAATAACAGCTGTAGCATTACGAAGTGGGTAAGAAATTCAATTAAGTATAAGGGAAGAAATTAAAGAGATGAAAATTTAGAATAACTGAGTTCAGGAAAAAATTACGGTTTATTTTTAGATAAAAATGTGTGACTGTGGAAATATTTCTGGAAAAAAGTAATGGAACATGACCTGTAAGGAGAGTTTAGACTATAGTAAGCCAGTCACCTAAATGTATTCTAGGAAAGCAAAATGTGACCCTAGCATAGGCAATAGCACATCATGTAAGTGTTTTTGCTCTATGGTTATTGTCATACATAAGAAAATGATAGAGTATTTTACATTGTTGAGGAAATGCATTGATATTCAAAGTATTACAGTTGCATTCCATTGCTATTTTACAATAAATTGGTAGCTATGTTTATAAAAAGAAATTTGTTCAAAATCTTATACTTTTTTGGAAAGAGTTTAGTACAGGTATTCACCCAGATGAATGGTCTACATATCCAGAAGTGCTTCCTGAAGTTCTCTCCATATCTGTGTAGGAGCTGATTATCCATCTTCTTAATCTTTCCTGCCAGTAGTGATTTGAAACACATTAATCACCCTTGTGATTAATGTGAACTAGCAACCACTACTAAACTGAATAGGAAAGTTCAGATACTGTGAGTAGTTAAAGGTTATTTCCTTTACACTGTCCTTCAGCTCCTTCTAAATGCTTGGTTGCAGTTTCATTTTATATCTGTTACCTACCCGCAGTATGGTTGCATTACTTGGAGATAGAAGAATTTTAAGAAAACAAAGCCTGTTACTTTTAAAGTGAGGATTCCTTCCACCCCTTGAGCACCATCTATAGAAAGGAATAGTTTCTGTCACGCCAGAAGTTTAGGACCTACTTATGTGTCACCTATAGAAGTGCAATGTTATCTGTGCTTGAGGTATACTGATTTCTGTTAGAGTTATTAAAAAAGAACAGAGCCTGTAGAATACTAGTAGATGTCAATCAACATTGAACATTCAGCATCATATTAGGAATCTGCGACACATCATATCTGGTCATGTGAGCAGTGCTTTTGTGCCCTCTATTATTCATGTTGAATATAACTTTACAATTTTTATTTCAATTACTTGTATAATGTCTAATTCCTTCCAATTCACTGGACATGACAGTGTCAAATAGAGTGACATCAGCTGTGACTGCAAGGCAACTGTGTAGCTGCTCCCCAGCTGAAGACTAAAGAAAAAGATGACTGAAATACGTACATAAAATTTTGCTTAAAAAATAATCATGCTATTTCCTAAAACCTTTCATGAAAGAGACATCTTCCCATATGAGGCCTCATTTCACCAGAAAATGAAGAAAAAGAAAGGTTCTTTAGAAGTTTCCATTCTCCTTTGTTATATTGTACCTGCATACCATTGCTTTGGTTTTTGAGATGAAGATGTGGCACTTACAGTCATTCTTCTGGATGCAGATGAGAAAAGCCAGTGAACTGATAGTCTTCAACAGGAGTGTTTCGAGCAGATTTAGGGAAATTGTCAATATTTCACAATTATAGATTAATTTTGCATTGTTGATAAAATCTCATTTCCTCTTTTATGCCAGCTTTCACTGGTAAGAATAGGTTTTCTCTCTGCATATAGCTTCTCAATCATCATGACAATGTTTTGTATACTTTTATGTGCAACTTTCTTCGAAGAGTTTGCGTTCATACTATGCTTTTATATTGTTTTTCTAATATTAGGAAGAGACTTACATAGAGCAGTTTGATTTCCTTTTTTCAGATATACAGGAAGAATATATAATAATGAGAGTAATAATAATAATATTAGTAATAATAATAACAAATTAAAATGAAAGACATGCAAACAGGAAAAGTTCAAATGATGCCAGATTCTGTCCTGCAATGAATTTAAATCTGTGAATTTTTTGAGGCTTCTGGAATTTATGTACAACAGCAGAAGCTTATAGTAGTATGTTGGAGAAGTTCCTTCTCCCAGAATTTAAAGTACCAGTATAAAACAGGGGACAGGAACTTCAATGCAACCACTCTGAAAAAAGTAACAGATAACTTGTTTCATTTCCATAAGTTCTATACAGAAAGACCATTTGAAAGTTTAATAGAAGTGTTATGCCTAAGCGATAACTTGCAGAAGAAATACATAGAAAGAAAATGTGGAAATCACTTAGTAAGTGTCAAAACTATAATTTGCTCCTTCCTCTTGATACACTGCCCATAGTTTATCTACTCCACTGCTCTTACGCAGTATAAAGAACAGAAGTTCAGGGCGTAACAGATTAATGACATGTTTGTAGCAATATAAATGAGGTTAGGAAATTTACATTACTGTAAGCTACAAGATGGATTAATGTAATTTCTGTTTACAGCCTCAGATTTAATTCATCAGTTTTTCCAGAAGAAAATGCATTATAGGTATCATGCTTCGAGAGAGTTTTGGAGTATAGTTATATTAGGAGTGTATAACTGGAGACATTTGTTATAAATACAGAGCTTAATTCCATAAAATGTTGAGCAGTTTCCTAATGAAATATAGCTTTTCTTTGATTAGAAGGTGAAATAGTGTCAGTTCTGTGGCTAAGTCTTGGAATACATGTGAAATAAAAGTATGTAACTACGGGTGATAAAAACTGCAGAGCTCTAAACCTACATTTTATTTTCTTCATCAAATACCTTGATTGCTTTTCTGAAAATAATTTGAATATTTTCTTTCTGAATCTTCTCAAATTATGAAATTAAAGTAAATTAAAAACAAAACAATCCCAAACATTTTTTGGCATGAAGTAAAATAGAATAGTCATGACACACCGCTGATACTTAGCTATATAAGATGACCCAATTTAGAAGAAGATTTAAGAATAGATGCAAATAATGTGCTGAATAGGAAAGGATTTCACCTGTGTGTGTCATTGTTATTTTTCTTTCTAGATCTTTTTGTATATTTAACCTGAGTTAAAGTTACTTAAAGTATTTTAAAAACCTTAGTGATTATTCTCTTCTGTAGAAAGAAACACCTGGAATGAGGAAAAACTGCTGTTCATTAATGTAAAAATTAATTTTTTTAACATGCAAATACAGTTAGAATGGCAAAAGTGTCCTCATTTGGGGGAATTTGTATTTGTGTAAAAGATAGGAAGCAAAGTAATCTATCTGTGATGAAAACCAAGTCCTTTCTTGACCACTTGCTTTGCATTTGTTCTGCCTCTCAAACCACAGCTCTGTGGCAGCCCTTGCTGTCACAGCTGATGCTTTGAACCAGCTCTGCCTATTTATGACCTTTAATATAAATATGTCATCTGCAGTAAGGGTGATTCTTCCATTTCTATGCTGTTAGCAAATTAAATGGTTAAACAATATAATCAGACCATTATAAAACATAAGAAAGGCAAGGTCAAGAAGTTCAAAGATGGTATTTCACCAGAAATTAATTAATAAACATGTTATTTGGAGAATTCGTTATTGGAGCTTTTCTCTTTTGTTCCTGGGGAAGTTAAGACAACAGCAGCATGTGAAACAAATATTCTGCCAACTGTTTTTGACCTTTAGATAAGAGCTTATGTAAATGTAGCTCTTTTCAGTTATCCAATGGACTATTACATTCTCTTAAGCTATGTTGCTGTTTTCTTTAAATGACCTATAGAATAAAATCATTCTTAATTAAGACTTAAAGATTCATGAATGAGCCCTATTTAAACTTCCTGATTTTAGTCAGAAGATTGTATTGGGTTAATCAAATCTGTTTTCTAACACTGTAAAAAAAAGGTTCATAGTGAAGAGTACAGCAACTGCAAGAGGTTAGCATTCCATTCTTTTTTTTTAACTTCCCAGTCAGTGGTAGAAGGATCTTCTGAGTTTTATCCCTGCATTTATTGCCAGGAGACCTAGGAATTTTTATAGGAATTATTGTTAGCTGTCATCTGGCTGTTGGCTGTATCAAGACAGCATTTTGAAAGAGTACTTCAGTGAGTATGGTGTTTTGCTTGACTTAGAATAGGTCATGAAACACACAAGTTACCAACAAAAGGTGGTATCACCAGGCTACTGATGATTTCTGGATAGGTGGCCAGATACTCCTTCAGTCATGTCTTTTCTTTATACACAAGTATTCTATAACCACAAAAAAAAAAAAAAATAAATCAGTTTTTTTATCTTCTTTTGAGATTGAGGATCATATTGCAATATTCAAACCATGGGACTTCGCAGACATAAATTTATGCACATTACAGTTTGAATTTATTCTTTTCCCAGTAACTTATAAAACTCTAATTAACTATTTTGACTACAGCAGAACTGCATTTGACAATCTTAATTCCTAATATATGGTCATATTGAAATGTTCTCTCTTGAATCGGCTGTTTCTTGTGTTTGGTGCGGGAGAGAGTAAAGAATATGAGATGATTCCCTCTCCTTTCCCTTACCCTCAGCCTTTTCTGTCATCCTCTTGAGTTTTGATGACTAGGTGTCTGATAATCTTTTGAAGTTATTTGCACCGATTTACATCTCTACCTCTTTAGCAATGATGATTAGCAAAACTTAAAATACAGAAAGCTTTGCCCCTTGGTAGTAATGATCAAAATAAAATAGTGTCATTCTATGTACCTGTGGGAAGGAAGGAAAGAATAAAGACAAGCTAAGATAACCTTCATTTTAATTATAAGATCCACAACAAGCTCTAGAGGGGGCATGACTTATCATTCGTTTGAAATGCCATGGAAGTACTAGACTTCAAACATCACCTGTAGATATTTTGTAAAAAGAGGTACCCTTTGGATGGGTTGCCATGTTGCTTATCTGTGTGTGTGCTGGCTTCTCCAAAGAATGTTGGTAGATATCCCAGACGGATTTTCCCCTTAGAAAGGCTCCTCTCATTATTCTCCTTCATATTTCCATTATACTTTATCTTTTTACAACTTCTTAGAAATTAAAGTCTTATTGCAGAGAAACTCAATCCTCTTTTTCATTTGTTAACTATTTGCATAACTGAATCAAGTTATTTTTCTTCATAGATAGCTAATGTTATAGGCTTGTCTATATTAGGAAAACAGGTCATATTGTGAAAAAAGTTAAATTATTAATACTTCAAATAGCATGAAAATCATAAGGAAAAATGGTAATGAAATCTTGATACCAGGAGAAACTAAAGCAAACTCAGCTTAAAGGCATAATATTATTGGACTCAAAATCATTATAAAAACATGAGTAGCAATTAGAAAAATAATTTGAAAAGTCAGGAGAGGAAGAAAAAATATTTCAACTGAGAGAAATTTCTGTAAAATAATAATGGAGAAAAATGCTAGTAACTTGACTACTAAAACATGCATGATTTGTGCATGTTCTCTCTAAACATACAGTAGCAGAGCTCCAGGTAGATGGAGCTCGTCAGCCCTGTAAGGCCATCCATCTAAGAGAAGGTCACTCTAAACAAACCTACGTCCTGAGGACCTCGCTGCCACCGTCCAAGCTCACTCGGCCCCGGTAGATGAACCTCAGGATTAAAGGGTGGGCTCAGTTCAGCGCACTCTGTGTCTCACCTAAAAAATCCATTGCGCAGGCTCGAAGGCCTTACCCGCATTTGCAAAGCCCTGTATCACCAGCGCGCTTGTAACAAATGTGGGTGGAGACCTTTCCCGGATCTTCGTTCGTGAAGACTGGTCATGATACAGTAGCAGAGCAGCTAAAGCCCCCAAATCTGTGGCTTTTCCTGGAGAAGGTAGTACGTGAAGAGATGAACATGTAGTAGGCAAAGAGCACCAAAAGCAGTGGAAAAGATTTGAGTTCATTAGTCTTTAGGAAAGGTCTACTGCTGCATGGGTATAATGCTTTGATGGGACAGGCGCATGCCACGCTTCTGGATAAAGCTGCTTAGACATGAGCAGTCACTACTTCATGGAGGAGCTGGCTGGGGGAATTGCAATAGGAGAAACAGCCTTGCATGGAGTTTTCTTCTTGCAGGGAGTCACATTTTGAGAGCAGAATAATGTGTTTAAAATTAAATATATTTTTAAAAGCAAAAACCAAAAGCTACAAGACAGTTTTGAAAAGGGAAAAAGCCTGTTAAAAAGAAAAAAAAAGTGGGCAACTAATAGTGAAGAGCTGGAGACTTAGGGATACTATATGTGATAGAGGAAGACCAAAAATACAGAACAGGCATTTGGCATTGCTAGATAGCTGTTGTTGGGGCCCTGACTGCACCAGGAAGCTGTACTAGGTAGTAATAATAAGCAGTTCTGTGTGGAATGGGTTATGGACGACGATGGAATAAAAATGCAGCTCAAAGGGATACAGGTGGCTAATATAATGGACATGGGGCACATGGCGAAAACAGACATCCAGGGCTATGAGCAAATGACCACTAGTCAATTACTGGTCACTAAACAGATGCAATGCTGAACTGGGTAAACTGGTTTCAGAGCTAACAAAGGGAACTAAGAATAAGTAGTTAACATGTAAAACAGGTCATATACATTAAATCCAGATACCAGTGAAGAAGAAACAAGGTATAGTGCATGTTTAAGAGTACGTAAAAATAGTTCATGATGAATCATAAGATAAGGATGGAGCAACATTTGATACCAACACAAAAACTCTGCCAGCTGTTACAAGGGAAAAATGGCTCAGTTCATGTATCTTAATCTTAAACTGAGATCAAAGCAATTAATAATTTTTTATGTACTTGTATTAACCAGCTATTATTAATTTATCCATTTGGGATTAATATTTGTTGTACAACACACAAGCCAGAATCCTAAGTATCTTTACATTAATAATAATAATCTTTCTACAACCGAGCCCACAAAATTCTAACCATGGTGGGGTACAGGCTGGGTGCTACCTGGTCATAGTCTCCCCTGGGGAGGTTGTGCTGTTTAATATGGGCAAATGTTATAGTGCCAGCTGTTGTTCTTATTCTGAGGTATCTTCCTCTTCTTTGTTAACAATTTTTGTTTCTTCTATATTTCTCAGGTGAACTTTTTATATATTTTCAAAGTATTTTTGAATTTTCCAGGTGCTGGTTATTTTGGCTTATGTTTCACTTCCTGTTTAGCACCACCAGAGGCTATTGGTTCTCAGCCATGGCATTTAACAAGATCAGTTCTGGGCAAGCAACCTCCCAACAGCTTTGTGCATTTGATCTGTACACATATACTGTGTACATTTGTTCTAATCCTATCCATATTGTTATTCAGTGCATTTGCCAAGGATGGGCTGTGTGAACATGCACGCACCAGTGAAAAATTCAGGATGTTGACAACTTATCATAGTAATATTCACATCTGTTCTTGCAGAGCATGACATTGGTGATCATAACAACAGAGAAGGGTGGATACAGTGAAACTTGCTATAAAGGAGCATTCTAGTCTTATAGCTGAGAACTGACAACACTTGGAGAATTAGGAGAATTTCTTGTAAAGATATCACGTAACTCTTTGAACATATTGTTAATAGTTTAATTAGGGTATCAATAATTTTTGGTTTTGCATATAAGGTGTGTTTGATACGGTACCTCCCCTTGTGGATGTAATTTGGATGAATTACAAGGCCAAAAGCACTTTAAAACATATCAACCAATGTATTTACAAAAATTACAAAATTAAAAAAAAAAATCAAGAATAAAATGCTTGAGTTCCTGCCTGTGATATATATAATGTCTCCCTTGAAACTAATTCACTTCCAGAAGACTCAACAGCAGAAAAAGTGATGGTGATTTTCACAGAGGATTTCAGGGGAGATTAGTCAAGCAGATAAATGCATTGAGGAAATTAATTGAAAAAGGTACTGATGCTGACATCTCAAGAGTCAGAAATAGTTAACAATTTGCCCAGTAGGTTACAGAGAATAAAGGGTTGTGAAACAGAGTCTTGCCTATCTAATGCAAGGGATGAGTGCCCTTTCATGGTTTCTGGAGTCCAGCAGTGGGAGACTGTGACCACTACCTCAAGACCAAGACTGTGACCACCAACTCAAGGAACCCACCAATTCAAAAGAAGACAAAGATGGAGCACATGGACTCAATAGCATGAGAAGCAAGAGAATCATTTAACAAATAGAAGGTAGAATACTGATTATAAAAGAACTAAATAACTTGTGGCCAATGAACTGTGATTTTTTCCTTTACTAAAGTGTATATATAGTGTAAAGGTTTGAGAATCGGTATGCTTGATTTGTGGAAAAACTTCCATCTTGCACCTTGCACAGAATAAACAATGTCACCTTTCTAAACTAGGCCATGTGTTTGTGTTTAGAAAGTCCCTAAAGTGGCAACAGTACCATACTAAGCTCAAAGATATTAAGCAGACACAGACCATCTGTGAATTTTGGGTGATGACATTTAATATCTCTGAAAATGTTTGCTTGACAACAGTCTTGTTATGTAAATAATGGATTAGAATTTGGTTTTATACTCTGTCTCAATACAAGTGCATGTTAACCTCTTAAGTACTATTCTCTGGTGGGCATGTGTGTGCGGGGGAGAAGAAATCACTAGATATTTCATTCCATACTTTGGCTAAAATACATTACTGATAATCATATCTAATTCAAATCTCAAGAACAATAACTTGTGTTGTATTCTTTAGCAAGTACATTTTGCACTTTTCTAAGCACATTTCTTAACCTTAAATTCATTGTCAGTGCAGAGGACCAAATGTTCTTGAAAAGTTATTCGGAGTACAAAAGAAAAGAGTCCTAATGGTCATTTTGTTTGGGCTCTCTTTGGCAGCCTTCAAGTGCTACAGTTTGTACTCTGCAGAAAATTTACAGGTACTTTGAGAGGTTTCGGGTCATCATCATAGAGCAGGGTATGCCTTGTTAAAACACTACCCATCTTCTGAGGACTGTACAGACACAAAACATCTCTCATTCTTGATATTTATCTCTTCTACCCTTCTTCAGGAGTTGTTGCACTGCTATATTTACATATAGGTATGAGTACAATGCCCCTTTTCTAACAGACACAATGAATCAAAGAGAAATACCTTGTATTTGCAACAACAGCTGTGTAGTTCTTTGTTAGTGGAAGAATGTGTTCCACAGGCTTGGATTTTCCATGCTCCCACAAGGTTTTTCTTATTTACAGTGCAGCTGTAGAGCCCCTTCCAGCTTAGGACTTAGGTTGTAACCATACTGGTAAGAGACTAGAGGCTTTGTGCCAGTTACCTGATCGCACTAGTCTTCGGACCTGTCAGGTTTTGTCTGGGCTCGGCCTGTTGGTGGATCTGTTTCTGCCCCTTTAGCTGTAATAGCAACTGCGTAATGACTGGGTAACTATTAACTATCTTGGTTTAGTTTTTTGTTTCGCTTTGCACAGCTGTGTGGAATAACAGTCATTGTTATATATTTGTAACTAATAGGCAATAATAACGAGTAATATTTCTGCATAAAATAATGAAAAACGTATAACCTTAGGATAGAATGCAGAGCACATGGGATGAGAGCAGAAGCCTATAATTTAACAGGTGAGGGTGATAGCCCTTGGATTATAAACAACTCGTAAATGCCTAGCAGTTATTCAGAAGGGGAATGTTGCCTTGGAAGCTGGGCAAAACCAGTTTTAGGGATAAGAAAGGGAGCAAAGAGCAAGTATCCAACCTAAGCAGCCCACACCTTAGTACATCTGGGTGCAATGTGGAGTTGAAAAGTAGTGGGAGGAAAAAGAGTTTGCACACTAGCAAACACATTTAAAATTACACAGAACATGCTAAAGTGACCAAGAGGAAACCATCAGCACTGTAGCTATGCTGCAGAAGGACTTACTCTTGAAAACAATTTGAGTGTAACAAATGGATGTGAATTCAAGCAAACCAGTAAGAAATTGAGATCCAACAAATTAGTAACAACAGTAGAGCTTTGCATATAAAGTAGAATGTTGTTTTGTACTGCAGAAGCTGAGTTAAAAAGACCCAATTCTCATGCTAGACTATTTGTGGTTCCCTTCCCCTTCCCTTCCCCTTCCCCTTCCCCTTCCCCTTCCCCTTCTCCCCCTTTCCCTTTCCCTTTCCCTTTCCCTTTCCCTTTCCCTTTCCCTTTCCCTTTCCCTTTCCCTTTCCCTTTTCCCTTTTCCTTTCCCTTTCCCTTTTTTTTTTCTTTTCTTTTCCCTTTTCCCTTTTTATATGTCCTGGTAGCATATTCTGTGGAAAGTCAATACTGGGTATGAAGGACTAGAAAGTAAAAATCACATGAGGGAAGGAAGAAAAAATGTTGGTTTTTTCAAGTTTTATTTCTATACTAACTTCTGCCTCCTTAAAATTCTAGAATTAAATACCACTTGAATTAGACGGTGGAGATTTTCACAGTACTATTCTGATTTATTTCATGGTCTATGGTTAAAGAGAAAAAATCCAGACATTTCATCCACTGCTAGCACAAAAAAGTAGTTTAATAAAATAAAATTAGTTTGAATAACTAAAGAATACTTTATTTTTACATTTTTAAATATTTGTATTTATAATGTTTAGAACCTAAATTTCTCATTTCAGCATAATTTCCTGTGCAGATTCTATCCCTTTCACAGAACTAACCCTGAACTTCATAGAATTCATGAAAGCAGTTATTTGAAATTCCCCAGATGATTCAGATGCCTTACTAACAGTTTTGTCAAGGCTGTATGCTCATACTCCCACATGTGCTGTGAAGACCAAGTATACATTAATTCAAGTTTACACGTGGCTCATGTCAGCAAAAGGTTTTACAGGAATACCTTCAGAAACTTCTATTTTTGTGAGCAGATAATGCTATTCCTTAGGGTTGACTGCATGGTGAGTCTTCTGTGGGAATCTGTATCAGAAGTAGAGTTACAGGTAGGTTTCTGGTAGATTCAAGATGGTCTCATAAGCAGGTGCTCATTGGATAGAATGTTTGAATTAATGCATTGAGATGAGAAAGATTGTTCATTATCCAAAGTCTTTACCATTATCTATTCAACGTCTTGTCAAATTTTAGTGAAAAATTTGAGAGTTTTTTTGTCTATGATAGAAAATTGTTTCTTTTTTTTCTTTCTGTATTTCAAAAGTTTTAGTTTGTGCTTTAGTAAGTGTCATGGTTTGAGATAGCCTCAACATCCAATTCCCTAGCTCCATTCCCCCTCCCACATCTCAACCTAATGTGAGATGGGTTTTTCCAGACAAAACACACCAGACTCAAAGTGGGGAAAAGGGAATATATTACAATGACTGTACAAATAAATACCATATCACATTATACACATGATCACAAACTATCTCTACCATGACATATAGTATTTACAATGGATCAGATCTCTTCTCCCCTCCAAATAAAAGTCCAGGAGGGAAAGAAGGACAGATCCCTTCCAGTCCTTAAACAGCAGCATCTTCTAAGGCAGCAGGTTTCTTCTTCTCATCTCATGCAGCAGCTGATAGCTGACTTTCTGCCAGCATCCACGAGGGAGGTATTCAAGCTCCCCCGGCCCCATCGCCTCACAACCGAGGGGTCTTCCGTGGACTTCGTAACCCCAGACAAGGTCGTTTCACCACGTCATATCACGAAGACACAGGGGGGTCTTCGTGACGGTCTGGTATCTCCAGGAGATTCAAGCTCCTTGCAGGGCCTCTGTGCCCTGTCTCTCAGGCTGCCACCGTGGCAGCAGTGCAAGGGGGGGGAAGCCAAGGTCGCCCCCCCCCACATTCCATCTGGCCGTCCCGGTCCAGCTGCGGGACGCTCCGAGCTTCTCAGCTCCTCTCTCTCCGGTGCTGCATGTCTAAAACTGCTCTCCAAAATAGGAGTCCATGTCCCTCTTCTCCAAGAGGGATCTCAAGGGCGTTTTGGGGGAGTGTGGTACAGTCTTACCCCCAAGAACTCTGTAGCTCTCAGTTGCTGGCTCTCCTTTCCTCGGCTCTCCTTCCAGGAGTCCTTTCTCTGGTGCTGCATGTTGCTTCTGCTACTCCTCCAGTTTAGGTCCTTATCTCTGGCTCTCTGTCCACCGCTTTCTCTCGTTCGCGTGGCTCTTTTCTGGAATGTCCCTATTAACTACAGGGGCTACTGCATGGTATGTGAGTCTTCTGTGGGAATCTGTATCAGAAGTAGAGTTACAGGTGTAAGGTTTCTGGTAGATTCAAGATGGTCTCATAAGCAGGTGCTCATTGGATAGAATGTTTGAATTAATGCATTGAGATGAGCAAAATTGTTCATTATCTAAAGTCTTTACCATTATCTATTCAACGTCTTGTCAAATTTTAGTGAAAAATTTGAGAGTTTTTTGTCTATGATAGAAAATTTTTTCTTTTTTTTTTTCTGTATTTCAAAAGTTATTCAAACCACTTTAACACGCAACTGTGTCATTACATAGTTCCAGTTTGAACTCTCAGCCTTCACTGAATTGTTTTTAAGTACTAAAGGATAAAACTTCTGGGCATAGCACTGTTAATTGGGGATTTGGATAAAGATATTTAATGTTAAATTATGCATTTAAATGGCTAAAATTGGAATGATTTCATAAGTGTTTGCCAATGCTTTATGAGATACAGACTGTTACTATAGTGCACTAGACTATTCTCTGCACCCAAATGGAGCTAGAGTTTTGTAAGAAAAATAATAATCATAAAATTAATTATTCAGGTAAGCAGAAGAAATCATAAATACAGACTGTCATGTCCTGATAGACATATATGCTTATTGTGTTTCTGTAAAACTGGATGTGGGAAATTGTCAGGGGAATATATAAGTAATCAGCCACATGCTGTTTGCTGTGGTCGTATGCAAGTGAGATTGGCTGTCACTAACCCTGGTGTTGCAGGACAGCAGGGGATTTTTTCCTTTTTTTTTTCTTTTTTTTCTTTTGCTTAGGCCCCTAAATTCTAATCCCCATGGAAACGTAAGAAAAAAGAAGTTTTACATGTTTCCTTTTTGTCATGCTGTGGTCTTATTTATAATTTTCTTCTATTAGACAAATTAAGCATTTTTCTTTAGGGTTAATACTGACAATGTACATTGCCAATGCTTTGTGGGTGAACCTGTAAGGAATTCATTTGCAGGATATATTGACAATATTTTTTTTTCAAACATAATCTTTGTAATGAGGCTGGATACTTAATCCCCGAATTTCATTACTATTACTATTTAGCTAATACATATGAATTCTCTGTTTTCAATACATGAATGAAACATTGTTGAGTCCACCTCCTAATGTTCTTGAATGAATACCAAGTAATCATTTCCAGAGGATCAGATCAGTATCCATAATCACATCAATTTTTTGAATGCCTTTTCCCTCTCCCCATATTTTGTTTCCTTTTAGTTTGGCAGATTGGAGTGGTTGGGAACAAAATGTTTCTTGTGAATTATTTTTAGTATATTTATGCTTTTGTGAATTTTGCAATAACATTAATAGGTATTAACTGTGGAATACACCTACATTTATTGGGAGCTATTTGTTCCTATAATATGTTTTTAACATTTCAAAACAGTGACCTACATATTCAAATGTATTCATATGATAATTATTGATAATGTATTCCTACGATAATATACATTCAAGAATTTCTATTTCATTTTTCATATATCTCTTGAAATTTTTGATAGTTACAGTGGTATACACTGAGACTTCTGATTATGTAAAGTTATGATTTTAAAAGGCTTCTGAATGATGGTCCTGTTAGATGGACCTAGATGTAACCTTTTAGGAATAAAAATGCTTTTAAAATTAAATATTCAGTCTCTGAGTGTCTTGGGAATATTTCTTGTCTGCTTGATGAGATCTGAGAGAGTGCGTTAATTACAGTTTAGGAGGATTCCAAAGTGCCTGAACATGAGTGAACAATTCAAGAGGAAACACTTAAAAAAATCTTCATCCCAATTATATAGTTAATAAAGTCTTTATGGGTTTGGGACTTTGCTTTTTATCTCAATTTTGTGTGACAACTGGTTGCAGTTGACTTCAGCAGAGCTGTGACACTACACTGAATTTGTCACCTCTTACAGCCCATCTCAAGAACAGTGGAATAACGGGTTGCTCTCCCTAGGGTTTAGCAGCTGGTCTCTACCACTGTTTGAAATGAGCACCTGAAGCAACTCTGATTTCTGTCTATTCCTGTCATGCACACAGATTTGGGACATTACACTTCTGTCAGAGACCAGATTCATATCTCACCGGATTCATATCTTACCCATTTGATTGATGGGTTGAACAAACCATGTTTTCTATTTGTATGTGTGGTGGGGGAAAGGGCTAGGCTTAGGCCTGGAGCCAACAAGGCCATGTCCATGCAGAGCAGTTGGCAGGGAAAGCCATGTGGCTGGGCTGGCAATCAATAAGGCCTCCTAGTGGCCTGCCCACACTGCATCCCCTGGAGCCTCTAGTTGGCTGTGGCACCCCTCACTTCAGCTAAGGGGGCAGAGTAGCAGTGAGCCAAGGTCCTCACCTAGAGGGGGGTGGCCACAATAGCCAAAGTCTATAAATAGATGTGCACGGGGTCTCCATCCCCCCATGGCCTCTGCCCTCCTGACCTGTAAACATCTGACCTCCAGAGTGGTAAATATCTCTCCTCTCTTTCTGTCTTTATTCTTTCCTCTCTTAATCTCTCTTTCCTTCTTCTTGTGGGCAACTTGTCTGTATTTCACTTAAGTTGTGGAGTTTCACTTAAGTTTGGGTTGGTGTTTGTCTAGTATTAAGTGTAATGCTTTTGGGAAGCTGCATGTTATTTCTGTTAAACCGTTTTTTGCCAAAACCCCTATTTTTTCATCAAACTAAAAGAAAAATGCCTACTTTTTCTCCGGATGTGAACTCAAGGTACCAAAAAAATCAAAAGGCTTTGCAAGAGTTAGTGTGGGCAAAGTGTCTTGAAGCTTGAAATAAAAGTATAATACTCGTTAAGCATAAAGCTTCTGGACCGGAGTGTAACAACTTCTAATCTCTGAACAGAAACGTTTGTTGCAGTGTTCATATGCTTGTGATAAGGCACATAGAAGAAAAAGCAGCTGATACCTGTTGTATCTGTGCAGGTAAACTAAATAACCTTTTTTAAAGAAAAAGGGAGTACTAATGTTACTGTATGGGCTGTCCAGATTCAGTAGGTGGGTTTTTTAATTTCTGGTTGACTAGGACATATTTCTGTCTTTCCTGTGTTCCAGCTCAATGTGCTGTGATCTCCTGTAGACTGCAAATCTTTCTTAAGTGGAATGTTACTGTAAAATTTATTCAGTAAATTTCCCTGAAAAAATACAAAATTAACACAAATGGAACCTACAAGAGACAAAACCAGGCAGTTTTAAAGCTTTGGCAGGAAAGGGTAAAATATGACTTCCTTTTAAGAGCTGAGAAAAGTTTTTGGGAGGTTTTTGTAGGAGTATAAATGTGAACTATTTGGAGGAACCAAATAGAATGTTCCTGGAGGAAATGGGCAAAGTAGGATATGCAATATTAATAGTTATCCAAAAGCACTTTGTGATGGCTGCTTTTGGATAATTCATTGCAAGAACTGTGTCAGTAGTGAGCTCATGCATGAAATACTAAAAGCTTTGTAGTTTTGGCAAGAATAAATTCCCATATGTGAAAATGATCAGTGAAGGAAGAATTACTTTGCATTACTGAAAGAAAGTTAAGATACCGAACATAACATTTCAAAAGCATCTGTCTCATCTTCAGTCTACAAGTTCTAGCTCTGATAGTCAAGGGTATGACAAGTACCAACTTGCTTTATAAACTTTCTGTTGGATACCTACCCTGTATTTCTTTCTTCTCTCTGCAGTACCTGATAAAAAAATTATCACTTTTTCCAAAAGAAGTATTTTTTGTTCAGAGAATCACCGACCTAGTGATTTCTCAACATTTTGGAGGAGTTTTTAAGGTGTCTCTAATTTGAAACATTCAGGAACTGGGAATTCAAGCATCCCAATGAAGAAATAGGGCAAGTCTTACCAGGTATTACCTGTTGAGTTATAGAACTAGTTGATGCAGCTTAGTCCCAAAATTCATATCTCAACATTAGTTGGACAACTGGAGGACTACTGTGAGTTCATTATTAGGAAGTCATAATGACATAATGAACCCACCTTATCATGACTGTATTGGTGAAGGGGTAGAGAAAATCAAGTTAGGAGTTTTTCTCTCTCTGTGAATCCCTAGGCATGTGTTCACAGGCATTTGGGTCACTTGGGTCTGATGGAACTTGATAAATCCCAGTTCATTGCTCATACTCTAGAGAAGTTTAAAAATATAAATTATAAAATTATTTACAATAATTTACAACATATCTTTGTTATTGGAGGACCAAGAGCCAGGAGTTTAAGGACACTGAGCTATCAATGACTACAAATCAGAAAAGGCAAATTGACCTTCTCAAGGAAGGTCCCTGCTGCATAAATTTCTGAGTCTTTCTCACACTTATGTGTACATGTTAAGTTTTTCAGACCTTTAGAATTGTGGTCTTCCTGTGTTAAGACAACCCTAACTATTCAAAGCAGCATTCATATTGGTTGTTTGTGAAGAATACAGAATCAACATTTTTTTTCTTTTTCCAACCGGACTTTTCTAATTTTAATGCTTATCTGTGAGGTCTCACTAACCTTGTTGCCTAAAAGAAAACTCAGGGAGAAAAAAAACTCCAAGGCAACTTAATTTTGGAGGTAAGGTGAGGGAAGGTTTAATGGTGCCTCTCAGGCAATGGGGTTACAAGTTATGCATGCGATGCTCCCGCCAGATGTTAAAATTTTATAATACTGTCCATCCAATCCCTGATTTTATCCACCTCCCAGCCTTTACCCCCGACCCACGTCTCAGAAATTGGGTCTGAGATCGTTTTGGGACCCTTTTCTTCCTTGTCTTGGTCTTCTTCGGAGTACGGAGTGCACAAAGTCACCCAGTCCTTGGTCGTATCTTGCAGTTCAGGCTAGGGAGCAGATGTTCTTAAACAGTAGAAGGCCTACCTTGAAAGAAGACTAAATATGCTAAATGGAATTTAAGGGGGAATAGATATGGGGAACATAGAATGGGGTAAGAGGGTTGGGGATCCGTGTAGCTACTATGCTAAAGGGCGAGGGAATGAATGCAGCCGCTTCTAAAATCTACGTTTACTATATAACTACTTCTAAAACTTATAAAAATTTAAAAAATCAAAAACTCTATGGCAACACCTTAAAAAATCTCTTGGTGAAAAATAAAAATGTATGTGCTGAAAGACATTTGTCTGTTTTTTTAGTTTCCCAAGACATTGTTATTTTTTGGTTCTGCTCAGATATCTTTACTTATGCTGTCTGATTTCTGGTTCTTCACAACAGCTCTGTTTTGCAGTTTTTATCTTGTTCAGATATGTTTTTCTCCACTTACTGTTCGTGATGCAGATTCTTCACCCTCAAGTATGTTCCAGACAAATCTTTCTCTTGAACTTCTGGTATTTCTCTTTTAATATTCTAGCTCAAAATTCCTTAAAAGAATTTTATATTTTTCTTGGACCAGAGAGTGATTTTTTTTTCCTATCAAAAAGCTGTGTCACTTCAGGGATTTTAGTTGTCTCCCTATATCTTGTCATTCTTGTCATATTGAAACAACTAATACTCACTTTAAATTAAATTCAGTGCTTGTTATTATAGCATTGGGACTTTAGGATTTTATTGGTAGCTCCCTTACCTATCACAGTGCTATCTATCTTAACTTCGATAAATTCCTTTTTACTTTATTAAATGCTATATATGCCTACTCCTAACAATTCACCTTTGAAAAGTTAAATTAAAGAAGATTGGAAAGTTTAAGAAGAACTTCAAATACAAATAGACAGGTCAGGAACTGGTTGAAGGAATTACCTCTCTTAACTGGGTAATAGAAAAGATTTAATGGGTCAGAAGTAAAAGAAAAGGGAAAAGCTATAGCTGAGTAAGGAAACACTGGAAAAATTACTGACAGTCCAGATAGTTACACCTATGAGGAATAAATTTCAAATAGCACTGTCTGTTTGTCCCCATCTCAAAGTAGTGCATAAATCAGATTTGCTTAAAGATTGTACAAGACTCTGTAAATCTACTCTTGTAAGTTCTGTCCATCTTCTATCTTGTCTTGCATTCTTCTTGTGTCTTTTACAAAAAAATACCAACAAACAAAAACCAAACCAAAAACCAAACCAAATCAAACCAGAAACACATATCAGTAGCTCGTTAAGGTTTTATTATAGAGACCTACTGTCCCTTTAGGTCATTTTTTGAGCTACTGAGTTAATTTGGGCTGATTTTCTGAATATCTTGGTGCTGGCCTGAGAGTGGGGGTAAAGTGTGGGTTAATTTGTGAGTAAGCATTTGTAAGTAAGCAGAGCCTGAATACAACAGTCAAGGTGTTCATTTGCTGACTTGACAAAGCATGGTACTAAAACTAGCCTGATGTCTGTGGTTCTTGTATCCTATCATGTAGTTTTAGGTGAATGTTTTGTTGTTTTGCTGCATAATAAGTTATGAAAGTTCTGTTCTGTATAAATTTATGTCATGTGTGAATTATTAACTTTGGTTTTAAATGTTTTTGAATGCAAGTACTAGAGTAGATGGGATGAGTTTGCTTCTCTTTATTTCCATTCAAAAAAATTTTACTTGCATGACAAGTTTCAATATCTGACGAACTGGGTGTAATATATAATACAACCCTCCTTTGAATGAAATCTTTAATCATGCTTAGAGTTATCCTCAATGGTGAAAAAAGCATCTTGGCATATAATTAATATTAGCTCATCTACAGCATATATCCTCAGTAATTTTTACTAATGTTTTAAGAGTTAGACCAGATCTCTATTCAGTACTCAATATTGTGCCTCACTGTTCACTGGCACTCTCTGCTCACATCTCTCAAGTTGATGCATATTAGGCAGGAACTGGAAGTAGAAAATTTCTCTCACTATAGGAGAAGATCAGTTTCAAGACTATCTGAGGAACCTCAACATGCATAACTCTATGTATCTCTACCTGATGAGATACATCCCAGAGTCCTGAGGTAATTGACTGTTGTAGTTGCCAGGCCACTCTCCATGATCTTTGAAAAGTCATAGCAGTCAGGTGAAGAAGTCCCAGGTGACTGGAAAAAGGGAAACTTTGTAGCCATCTTTAAAAAGGGTAGAAAGGAGGACCCTGGGAACCACCAACCTGTCAGCCTCACCTCTTTTCTTGGGAGTATCATGGAACAAATCCTCCTAGAAGCCATGCTAAGGTACATGGAGGACAGGGAGGTGACTGGAGACAGCCATCACAGCTTCACCAAGGGCAAGTCCTGCCAGACCAACCCAGTGGCCGCCATCCCTGAAGGTATTTAAAAGATGTGTAGATGTGGAGTTGAGGTACATGGTTTGGTGGTGAACTTGGCAGTGTTAGGTTCATGGTTGGACTCGAAGGTCTTAGAATTCTTTCCCAAACTATTGTATAGGCAAATCCAGCATTTATTCCCATCACCCCCTCCTCCCGCCACAACTCCCCACCCCACCCTCCTGTTTTGTTTTTTTTTCTCCAATGGAAACTATTCTTAGAGCAGCTTTGATCTGTCAGCCTCTGGAAGTTCTCACCCAGTGGCAAATCCTTGCACTCAGATATGTTGTTGACTGTGGGCTGAATGCTTTCCAAGTGTGTGGAATTTAAAAGGAAAATCAAGAAGGTAGATATTCAGTAAAAGATATGTAGCACAGTTACTATTGCTACAGGAAACATTCTGTGTTTCCTGACTGCATTTTCTGCTGAAACCCTCAACCAGATAATCCTGAATTGGATCATTAGGACAAGTTCATATAAGCCTATGAAACCTCAACATGTAGAGCATTTGATTTTGGCCTCTTTCACAGGATTTCTTGGCCAAAACCCACAACCAACCACACAAAAAAACAACTAAACTCTGTCATAACTGTAGATTTTTAAAAAAAATTTATTATCAGACAATCTGGTGGTTGCTGCATAACCTTGGGTGCTGGGATCTCCCTTACTGTAAGGTGTAAGTATCTTAAATTACTCTTCTCCTTTAGCCTCTAAATTTTTATGTATAGAATGCTGTTAATAGCTCTCTGAAGAAAGCATGTCAGACTTATCGTTCCCAGAGACTACTGAGGTCAGTGAAAAGATGTTCATTTACCTCCACAGACATTAGGCTAAGTAGGCCCAGTAGTTACTTTCTTGTACCCTTGAAGGATATGTGACATCTTTGTGAAGAAGTAATTTTCTGCTGAAGTGTCCCAAAAATATTCTAATTTTTTCTATTTACTGCTGTGTTATCTGTGAAATGCCCATCATTAGGGAATGACATTATCTATATCAACTTGAGGCAGTAAACTTTTTCACTTCAGAAACTTTTCAGATCAGCAGAAAACCTAGATTGCACAGAAGGCTTTAGAAGGTAATAGGGACATTTGTGTATCACAGACGGCAAATAGAATATTTCAATGAACACTCCTCTTAAATTTCTTGCAGCGTTTCAGCTACAGTGAGCCAATAATTCAATACCATATAAAATGTGCTCATATGTGTTGCTGTGAATATATGCTTTTATTATTCCCCTTATGTTATGCCTTTTGTGTTATTTTATGTTCAGGAGTTTTCAATGCAGATGTTAATTAAAAGTCAACTCAAGCTATAATGTCACCCTCTGTCCAATAAATCTGACTTAATCATGGGATAAACCCTGCATCTCTTGCCTGGGATTGCTAATACTAGCTCTTCCTTAAAATTATGCAGGAGTGGTTAAAGAATCTATTGTTTGAATTATTCTGCACATAAATCGTTGCAAGATTGAAAGTTGCTGTTTTTCAAGCATTTGTGTTCTCAGACAATGAGACAGCTTCTTGAAGCTAGAGATCACAAGGCATAAAAGTACCAGCAATCATTAACTGGAAGTGAGGTAATTTTCTCCAACTGAAAAAAAACAAACCAGGTAATACAGCTCTTATGCATCATTAAATTGACCTCTAGAGGGTGTGCTGTGGATGGAGTGATGCACTTAACTCATAAGAGAGTAGTAGTTTATTGATATAAAACAGTAGTTTAACAAAGTTTGATAGTAAATGCGACTTAATGAGACTTGATTTGGAGGTACACTTGACTGTTTACTGCATAGAGGACAGGGTCAGACAAAACTATCAGGGAGACCTCACATAAAGTCATGAGTTTCAGAAAGGACCCCCTTGTGTTCTAAACTCCTCCTCAGAGAGGAGTTTAGGTGCAGCTGGATCCAGATTTAGTCCCAAACTGGTCAATGTTTTATGTCTAAAGTATTATTTATGTGCAATCAAATCCTTTATACCACTTAGCTAAAATTTCAACATGAATCACTCACCAAGAATCTGTTGTGTCAAGGAAGCAAGAAGCAGCCTTGAGAAACAGCCTTGAGAGGTGTCTCTACTCAAGGAGAGATCCTGGCATGTAGCCTGATGCCATACAGGACAGCTCAATGGGCCCTGAGCTGTCCAGTATTTATGGAGTAAAATAAGTGTCTTTCATATTTGCATACTGACTATAGATGTTCATTTCTTCCAAACTCGGCTTGAGTCAGACCATTAACCAGCACTATGGTTAGGCAGGTATGTTGCTCAGATTAGCCCTTGGCTCCTGGGTTGTTATCTACCTCCTCCAAATCCACTCTGAGTCAGCTGCAGCCAAAAGGACCAGACACATCCATGATAACCACCTCCACTGGTGGTTATCACTTAAGTAGACTTACGGGAAATAAAGGTCAGGCTGGGGTTGTGAGGTGGGGAGAGGAGAGCACACCATCACAAGATGTATGGCACCAGAGGATATTTTTTGAAGTGTTATTGTTATAAGAGAGACTTGTCCTAGCATGGGACTTATCTCTCTTTACCTCTTATGATTTCCATTTTCTATGCGTTGCAAGACACATTACAGAGGAGGTAAAAAAAAGAAGTTTGGTGAAGAAGAGTTCCTAACAAAATTAAGTCACTGTCTTTACAAGTCATCCATGTACAAGAACATATAAAAATTATACAAATGTTTTAATGATGCAGCATTTTAATCTTTTGCTGCTTTAGTAGCTGGAAATCATTCTGGTTTGCCTATTTTAAGGAAAACTTGGAGACAATTTCACTTTCACAGTCTTACTGACCAAGGTTTTCTCCACAAGCACAGTGAGTAGGAATGCTGAAAGAGGACCCAGATCTGAAAATTAAGAGGACATATTTTTCCTTTAATAGCTCACATGGAGAGAAGCTATATATTACTTCTCTGTGAAATATGCCACTGTATGAAGAGGAACAATATACTGGTGTTCTCAACTAAACTGGCCTTTTTAGGATGTTTCTGCTAACGTTCTGCTAATGTTCAGTCCATAAAATTAATTTAGACAAAATTATAATGCTCAAGGAACTTCAATTTATTAGGTGATACATAATTGGCTTTTTTGATGCTTAATCTTAAATGGATTCATTTTTAGCAATTTTCTCTCTAACTTTGTTTACTGAGTTGTAATATCTGGTTTCTGATAAATGAAGGGAATTTTCATTTGTTCTGATTATGTCCCATTATGTCAGGGAGTTCCCACATTAAATCAGTAGGGGTTTGGGTTTTTTACTGTATTCCTGTATTGTCATCCATATATAACTTTTCCTATAGTTCTTTCATATACCTTTGAATATCTTATCCTTGCCAAACGTGTCCCTAACACCATCTGTTATTTGCCCATCTTTTGAATATCTCCAGGGATGGTAACTACCCCACTTCCCTGGGCAACCCATTGTAATGGTTGACAAACCTTTCAGAAAAGAATTATCCAATCAAACTCCTCCTGGTGCAACTTAAGGCCTTTTCCTCTTGTCCTCTTGCTTTTCACCTGGGAGATGAGACTGACCCCCCACCCTTGATCTGGTGGTCAATACTCTTCCTAGTTCCAGCAAACGATACTGTCTGGTTTTTTTGCTGTGAGGGTGCACTGCTGGCTCATGTTGAACTCAATGTCCACCAGGACCCCAAAGTCCTTTTCTGCGCATCAGCTTTACAGACACTCAGCCCATAGCTTATACTACTATGTGGGGTTACTTTTTAACAGCTGCCTGACTTAGTTCTTTCCCTTGCTGAGCTTCATGAGGTTCCTGTCAGCCATTTTTACCACATTCAATATCCCCCTGGACCTCAACAAAATCTTCTGGTGTGTCAGCCACTCATCCCAGGCATCTGTAAACTTACTGAGTGTGTGCTCTGTCTCATCAGCTAGATCTTGAATGAAGGTGTTGAACGGAACTGGACCCAGTGCTCTGGAGTACATCCCTAGTTTCTGGTGAGTTATAAATGTGTGGTTCTTGCTGTCTGTGGCATGACTGCAATGTTATTCCAGGGTTATGCAGTCAGTTTGCGTGCAGTAAGTAAAACGAGCTGCTGGGTAGTTCCATAATCAGAAGGACAAATTTCACCTTGACACCATGTGCCCATATTGCTTGTTCCAAGATGTCTCAAGCAGTGTCTCTGTTATGTTTGTAGTAACAGGAGCTGGCTGAATTATGTCACCCCTGAACTAACTCTTGTGTTTTAATGAGATGCCTTTTACTATGAGTGGCTCTCCAGCCGGTCACAAAGTGTTAAAAGTTGTTCCAACACACAAGTTTCATGCATTATGGAAACATTTCACTACATGTATGTGTCTCCTGAAGAGAAGTACAGAAAACAGATTCCATTTACACATTTTCTAAATAACTTCTTACCTTTTGTAAGTCATGAATCATTAAAGTATGAAAGAACCAATTTTACTAATTTACTGGGGTAGATTGATGCGCTGTCTGCAGGAGCAAATTGTTTAGTATGAACCAGGTCCTCCTTCACCTAGCCTCTGAAAATTTTTTACCATGAAAAATATGCTAGCTTTTAACTTTAGTTTTGGTAGCAGTTACTTCTAATGGTTAAGTGTTCATTATGCATACTTTTCAGTTGATATTTTGGCAGTCTCTGGAGAGAAATTGTCAGAGAAGACAATTGCCTGCATTTAGTATACTCCACCTGAACTCCAGTTCTTTAATATCCAAAACTGATGTTAAGATGTCTTTCTGTTAATGATGAAATATGATAAAATATAAACATTTTAACCACATGTAGATAGATTCATACATAAGTAGAGTATAATTTAGCAGAATTTCCTTTATATATGTTACCATTTAGCTACTCTGCACATCTTACAAATTTGACGAAAACTACTGCCAGAGTAGTATTCTGACAAAAACTCGTGTTCTTATTGAAGTGAATACACTTTGGAAACATGTCAGATTTGATTACATATTTTTACCAACCCATATATTTAAGATCTAAAATATTCATTCAAAATGGAATGCTTATTTAACTTCTGATATGAGAGTAATAACATTCAAAAGTGGAGAATGAATTTATTTTATTTAATCACAGTAAATGTTCAAAAACTGAGAAACCTCTTTTTTAAATAATGTTAGAATAGGGACAAACCTGTAGATATTCTTAAACTGTCAAATTTTGTTCTTATCTACCACTAATAAACAAGTTTTTTTATACTTTTTTATACTTTTGGAACTCTGTATGCATACTAACATTGCCTTATGATTAGGTCCATCACCTTTGGACCTAATCGCCTTTTTTGGGAAAAAGCTTTAATATTGGGTTCGGTATCTGTAATCAAATGTTTTCTCTTTTTAAATTTCTTTTTGTGTGTGTGTTTGTGTGATAATGTTGCTTAGTGTATGAACCTAGAGAAAATAAGTTGAAGTTTTATGAATTGTAACATTTCCTTCCTTTTAGTTCCAACTCCCTTGAAATCTGCAGCAAGGTAAAGTGCTGCAGCAAGAATTTCAAGTGAAAAAAAATCAGGATTTTTTCCAAAAACTAGTAGTATATTTATCAAATTATGTGTTACCAATTATGGAAATGACAAGGTACTAAATGCAAAATTAAGAAAATACCTTTTTCTCCAGAGTTTTGTAATAGTCTATAGCCCCTTACATCACCCTCCCAAATAAGTCTGAAGCCAATACCTTTTGCAAAATGTTGTGCCTTGTCTTAATCTCTGAATAGAATAAATAATGTCAGTCATAATGTAGAAGTATCTGGTACTCTGAAGTAAGATTTTGTGAAATTATTTATGCCCTTGAGTAATATCCTGGTAGTCACTCCAATAAAGATTGGCTCTGTTTTTTATCAGAATATAACCTTCCATGGACTTATGTAATTCATTCACTAAACTACATTTTATATTGAGAGAGCCCGAGGGATCAAATGGATTATGTGGTTGCACGAGATTTTCTTTTTATTCTAGATTAATGCTAAGACAAACTGCTTCAGAAATGTGGAGTGCCTCCAAACTGAAGGCATTTGGAAACCCACTAGAAACTTGGAGAGGTGCCTGATGCTGTTGGGTTGCTCAAGCTTATATTAATGGCCTGGGCTGTTGGAAGTATACAAACTATGTAAGAATTGCACAGAGATAATTAATATAATTTAAAAAAAAATGTTACCAATCCATTTGCCTGCTCTTACTTCTGCATTAGCTGTTTTTATATTGCAATTTCTTTAATAATTCTACATGATAATGTTCATTTTTATTGCAGGAAGGCAATATGCAGCCTTACCCATGGAAGTGCTCGTCACTCCCAAAGATTTACAAACAGAAAAAAAAAAAAAAAAAGCGGTAATATATATTTTTTTCTTTCTGTAGGAAGAAAGTGCAGCTTAGCTTACATGCCTATGCCTTCAGTGTTACAAGGAAAGGTGAACCAAAGTGCAGGTTTAATACATATCTGTGCTTTCGTTGTTTTCATGCTGAATATTTTCATTGTCACACTCTGCATTTTCTATTTATCCTTTTAAAGAATGAGAGATCAATTAATTTGGGAAGTTTAAGTTCAGCCACACACTGTTCTCATTCTTTTGTTGTTGTTAAGTACTTGACTTCTCTGTAAAGGCAGTAATGTGTTCTGCTTAAATTCTATTAAAAGTCCTAGAGCAAGCCCTCTTCTGTAATTGCAGAAGCTATTTCTTTCTTTTTGCAAATGGAGTTCTCTTCAGAATATACATTTTATAGGCATGAAAAGAGACAAGTAGAGTGCAGCGACTGCTGGCTTTATGAATACTTTTTCAGAATAGTGGTTTCATTAAACTTTTACAAAAGTAGGGAAGAATTTTATTTTTTTTTAAATTTTATTTCTCCCTGCAGCTCTTAAATTAATTTTATAAATCCTAGATGAAATACAAAGAACCTTCCTAATCTTCAGTGTGAAGTTCTTCAGAGGTACAGTAATAGCTTACCAACTGGAGCATTTACATAAGTCACGAAAGCCTAACATCATGTCCTTGGTTTGCTTGAGCCACATCAAAGTTTAGCTTAGTCTTTTTACATGCCTAGTGGTTAGACAGGCCTTCTGTGTATTGATTCTTCTATATTGTATTGTGCTTGGAGGCCTTGAAAGTTACTTTTGAAGCTTATACTAGTGCATTGGTAGATATCTGGGAGCAGTACAGTCCCTCCTTCCTTTTTATGTTTGTTACACTTACCAGTTGGTGAACGAATTTTGATATACTTTTCCACTGTCCTTGGAGAAAGGTATTGGATGTGTCTCAGTCTGTTTGTATCTAATTTGGATATGTGGCCTTCTAAATAGTCAACATTAATCTTGTCAGTATGGTGAAAGTATTCCATGCTATATAATACAAACAGATACATCTTCAGTCGCACACATTCTCATCTAGTGTGTATTACCTTTTTTTATGAACATTGGAATGTGCTAGACGTCATATAGAACATTAAAAAAAAAAAGTGAAGTGTCATTTAATTTTTCCAAATGGCAAGTATTTGCTCACTCCGAGCTTTCTCTATTCTTGGAACAGTATGTTAATAAACTGATTTATGACTGTAGTTTTACGAAATCTTAATTTCAATGAGTCATTTCAAGAGTCCTTGCAAAAATCAGGATGCCCGAGACATTCATCATTATAACTTTATAAATCATTAAATTTAATTTAATACAGTGGAATCACATATTTGCATGTACTGAAGTTCTTTGCCCCACATTACGTTTAATAACATTCCTCTGTATACTTTCCTTCTCCTACAGATTTTATCATTTTGACAACTGCAAATCCTTAAGACAAAAGATTACATTTACTGAAGATGAGTCACTGGGAGACCACAGAACTTAAATAATTTGCTCATAACTACAAAGTATAAAGAATACTTAATTTGAGTGCTTCTTTTTGACTTATTTTCATTTTCTAATCACTGTGAGTACTTCCAGTAAAAATCAAAGGGCTTGGATTTCATAATACATGGGTACATGGATTTTTAACATTAGTATTAATCACGTCAGCAAAAGTTACAGACAGAACAGATGATGTAAAAGAATAAACAGGGCAAGGGGATTTTGGGATATACATCCTGACATGACTTAGAAGGATGTCAAAGTAAAATAGGTTTCAACTCTTTTAACAATGTTAACAAAGATAATCCTGACTGTTCATTTCAAGCTGCCTGTTCAGCCTATGACAACTATTTTAATAGAAGATCAGCTGTGTAGTGGGGGTCTGGGAGTCTAAAATTATTAATGCGTCAGGGACCGTGCAAGTTAATACCATGAAGTGAGGAATAAATACTTAATAGTTAGATCACAGCTCTTTTTCAGGATTACTTTGCCCATCTTTGTAGTAATATATGAACTATTAATAAACATAAAAATATTCCAGTACACTAATAATAAAGATAGATGTATCTGTGGTGGAAATCAATTTTTCTTCCATAGATATTACTAACATACACTTTATTTCCGATTGTAAATTTTAATTAGGGTGGAAGAAAGGATGAAGAAGATGAACTGTTGAAGTTAAAAGCCAGAATTGAGGGGAAAATGGAATTTGCAACAAATAAAGTGAAGAGCACATTCAAAGCAGAAATATTTTAATATATGTTATGAAGTACAGCACATGAAGTGAGGTGATCCCATTGAATGATTTAGCATATCTGAGACATATTTGGAAAAAAAATGGCTCTGAGAGGTAAGAAGGTATGAAAATGAATTCAAATTTGAGAAATTTAGGAACATGGCATTTCTGTCTTTGCTCTCCTGATTGAAGGGAAAGTCTTTTGAGTTTCTCACCTCTGAGATTCGATTTAGCTGTTTTCTAGTCATGAAGTTATGAGTAGTTGCATCAACCAAGGATGTAAAAAAACATATTAGATTTTCTGAACTGGCTAACTTTAACTGTCATTCCTGAAACTCTTCCAAATGAACTCAGATTTCATTGCTCAACATATTACAAATTAATAAAGTCAGGAATCTGAAATTATTAGGATGCTGCAAAAATGCTGGCTGCAGCAGGATGAAAATATTACTGTTCAGAGACAAATACAAGTAAGTAGAAAGCTGATAAAGACAGGAGTTTTTCTAAATGTCTGCATGAAATAAGTAGGAATTACTTGGAAGAAATAATTAAAACACTCAATTAAATACAAGAAAAAAAAAGTTTATCTTGCCCAAAGTTTCTAAGGCCAGGAACTGTGTCTGTATGTGCCCAACTTCACTTGGAAGTCAAGATACATATAAATAAACGTAGTTAAGTGCAACTTCTGTGGGTTTGAGTTGACTACCTTGTGTGATGGTGTACCGCAACTGTAAATGCAAATCACAAATAATAGATGAATGTTGTGCTTTCAGACTTTTCTTCTCTATTCTTTTGTGTATGCAATATCGTGTTCTAATGCTAATTAGCCAAGGAAAAAATGCAAAGTAAAAAAAATATATTGTTATGCACCAATGCTGGAAGAAGTCAGTTGAGAATAATTAATGAAATACAAATACCCTGTTTACAAAGAATAAAAATGTATGCTTCTATTTGTGGATTTCCATGAAAATTACCTGGAAAAGTATTTTTACTATACTCAGAATCAGAAACAGCTTTTTTAGAAACAAGAAATCTGTCATAGTTTTTCATGTAGTCGTGACCCTTTCTCCATCAGCTGATATACACCTGAGTATAATCAGTTTTACATATTTCACTCTGACGTTAGAATGGTTTATGACCATTGAAACACCTTTGTGACATGCAGAATGCATGAAACTGTAAGACAAGTGCTGTAATAAAGTGCCAGTCAAGGGATTTGAACTCTTGCCTTTTTCCTAGAAGACCAAACTGCCACTAAAAAAGTAAGCAGGGTTGGCTTTTTGTGTGTGTGGTGCTATTGTGTGGTTTTGTCTTTTTTTTTTCTTTGTTTATTTATCATTCAGATATGGTGTTGGCCCTGAGAATACAATCAGAAATCGTTTAATATTTCTAAAAATCTATTCTACAATGTAATACAGCTCAGCTACACTTTCCTGAATGATAAATTAAAAAACAGTGTGGCGTTCTAAACAAGCTGAAAGCTCCCCCTGCTGTTGCAGAGCATTAGGAGATGAGTCATCCCTCTGAATTTTGCATTTAAAAGAGAAGACAAGATCAAAGGCTGTAAACGAGCTAATGGTCAAAAAATATTTATTTCAGTGATGACCTTTTCAGCTGATGAAAGGAAGAAGCTAATATATTTGCATTAATAATAAATTACTGTAAGAATCATGACAGAAAGAAAGAAGCCCTTTCAGTTAAACCAAATGAGGAAAAATGTTAACCATAAAATATCTTGTTTAAATTGCACCACTTAACATAGGGATGAATATTCAAGGTATTTGGATAGATGCCTTTATACCAATCTGCATATGAACAATGTGCTCCTGTTATCCATAAAATTCAAAAATCAGGTAGTGGAGGGATACCTACAACTAAAGAACCTACTTTTGAGAACTGATTTAAGGAGAATATCAACAATATTTTGTGATACATTATGCAAAGAACATGCTGTCCTCAGATCAGATTGCAAATTCCACTAGTGTACTAGAACATGAAACAGAAATTGCATTGATGGGAATAAAAGAAAGCACCTGAATAGCATCCAGATAGAAGAAACAAACTGGATCTTTAATTCCTTTTGTGTTTCCTGAACTGTGCTTCTGATACCTTTAACAGGGGGAGTAGCATCACAATTCCCATTTTTCTTATGTTTTGTTTTCCTTGGAATGCTGATCACACTGTCTTGATATATGTCAGCCAAACATATAACACAATATTTAGGTCTATTTTGTTCTCAGATTGCGTCATCTACAGCTATCATTGCTTGTCTTTCTAGTGGGTTGACCATTGCTGGTTGCCAGACACTCACACAGCTGCACTCTTACTCCCTATCCTCATCAGGGGGAAAAGCCAAGATGGAAAAGCTTGTGGGTTAAGACAAAGACAGGCAGATCACTGATCCATTACTGTCATATGCAAAGTAGATTTCACTTGGGCAAAATTAATTTAAGTTATTACCCATAAAATAAAATTAGGATGGTGAGAAACAGAGGCAAAAAACCCCAACAACAAAACCTTAAACACCTTCCTTCTATCTGTCCACTCTTCCTCCCAGGCTTACCTTCACCCCTTCCCTCCTGACTCATCCACCTTCTTACATCCAAGACACGAGGGGATGGAGAATGGGGGGCTGTGGTCAGTCCAGAACAGCTTCTCTCTGTTACTTCTTCCTTCTCACACTTTTCCCTGCTCCAGTATGAGTCTTCTCCGGAGGCTGCAATACTTCAGCATAAACTTGCTTCACTGTGGGTTTTCCATAATCTGCAGTCTTTCAGGAAATATCCACCTGCCCTGATGTGGAGCCTTCCATGGTCTGTAGGGTAACACGTGCCCCATCGGAGTCTCTCCCGGGCCGCAGGGCCATCCCTGCCAGGGTCTCTCCTCCCCTCCTGCCCTCCTGCCCTCCTCCCTCTCTGCCCTGGAGGCTCACAGGGCTGTTTATCACCCGGTTCCCCTCCCTCAGCCCTGGCTGCTGGACAGCGTTTTTCCCTCCCTTGCCCAGGCTTTTCCCGGGGCTCTCGCCCGCCCACCCGTGGCTGAGGGGCTCAGCCCTGCCATGTGCTGGAGCCGCTGGAGCCGCTGGAACCGGCGGGGTCTGAGCGGGGCAGAACCCGAGTTGCATCGTGTGGTCAGCTGGAGTCAGCCACCCAGGTGGTGTCCCCTCCCAACGTCCTGTACACCACCAGCCTACTCATTTGGAGCATATGAGCATGTGAGGAAGAGCAAAAACAGCTCAGCAACAGCTGAACACTGGTATGTTACCAGCACAGTAACTCACACATTGCAGAGTAAAGGGACTGCTATGAAGAAAATTAACCCCAAAACTCTATACCTCCATCCCAACCATAGAATTATGGAATGGTTTGTGTTGGAAGGGACCTTAAAGATCACCTAGTTTCAGCCCCCCTGCAACAAGCAGGAACATCTTCAATTAGATCAGGTGACTCAGAACCCCATTCAACCTGACCTTGAACATTTTCAGGGATGGGGCATCCACCACTCCTCTGGGAAATCTGTTTCAGTGTTTCACCACCCTCATCACAAAAAATATAAGAAAACATTCTTATATCTAATCTAAATTGACCCTCCTTCAGTTTCAAAGCCTTAACCTCTGTCCTAGTGCAATAGGCCCTGCTAGAAAGTTTGTCCCCATCTTTCTTGTTGGCCCCTGTTAAGAACTGAAAGGCCACAGTGAGGTCTCTCCAGGCCCTTCTCTTTCTCCAGGCTGAACAACTCCAGCTCTCTCAGCCTGTTCTCATAGGTGAGGTGCTCCACCCCTCTGATCATTTTTGTGGCCCTCGTCTGGACCTGCTCCAACAGGTCCATGTCTTCCCTTTTGCTGAGGACCTCATAGCTGGACACAGTACTCTAGTTGGGGTCTCATGAGAGCAGAGTAGAGGGGGGGAATCACTTCCTTCAACCTGATGGCCAGGGACAAAATTGGCTTCCTGGGCTACAAGTACACTTTGCTGGCTCCTGTCAAGCTTTTCATTCACCAGCACCTGCAAATCCTTCTCATCCAGATCCAGTTTTATTCATGGTGAGACCTCTCAAGCTCCAAGTGTTTGATTGCTTATGTTCCCCTCTTGATTTTGGATTACGAAACCTTACCTATTCTGACACTTTATCAGATTTCCCAGGGAGAGTGGGAAAAGTTTAGAGTTTCTAAAATCAGCCTCTGGTTATATACCTTTCCTGTATCTAGAAATGTTTTGTTTTGTTTTTTAAAAAAGTCCTGCTCTGAGGTTCCATTCCCAGGCTCTGTCTACATCACAACAGAAATCTGGTTTTGTTCTGGATTATTTTAAATAGCTCTTTGATTTTTAGTTCCCTCTTTTTTTCTGTCTCCTCTTACAAGGTAAAGGGCTTGTCAAGTACTTACCTCCCCTCATTTGGATTCTGAGTGTACATAATGTCAGAGGTGCTTCACAGTACGGTTCATAGCATCGAATAATAAATTGGTAATACTTTACTAACAAATAACCCCTACTTATAGCTACCCATTTGGCACATTGCATTTGATTTCCATGTTTTATTTGGTGACAACTGTCACAATAATACATCATGTTACTAAATGTAGAAATAAATGTCTTTAAAAAATCTTGCTGCTTGTACTCAAAACATTCACTATTGTTTTAAGAAGGACTCTCAAATCTCTTGGGAATCTTTCATACAAGAAAATTTAATTGAGTTCAATTGACTTATAAATTGACTTATAAATTGACTATAATTGACTAATAAAACTGTTTCATATTTAAGGTTGTCTTATGTTCAAAACAGGATTCATTGATGAATAATATAGCCCAACCCTCTCTGAGGCACAGTCTTTTCTTGAGAATCTTTAGATACAGTGCTTTTCTTGTTTTTCTCTATTCTGAAGGGGTCATTTAAAGTGTAAACTGATACAGCATTGCAAATTGCTGTTTTTCTTCTGCTATTTGAGATTTTTACTTAAGTTTCTTAACAGCAGTCTGTAGTTTGTTTAGTACAGCAGGTCTATACTAAGGCTTTTTACTCCTGCTGGTATAACATTGGTGGGTAAAATGTCTGTTTTACATGAGAATTTATAATGGCTTGTGTTGGCAAGTATTCCTTATCCCAAACAGAGACCTTTATTTATGTATTAACATTACCATCATCATCACTGCATCTAACTACTTCATGCTTATCACATGGTCTTATTTTAACAAAACTTACAAAGAGGGAAGCTATTACCATGAAATTAGAATCATAGACTCATAATTATTTAGGTTGGAAAAGACCTTTAAGATCACCTTAAGTCCAACCATTAATCCAGCACTGACAAATCCAACACTGAACCACTTCCTTAAGTGCCACATCTACACATCTTTTAAATACCTCCAGAGACGACGACTCCACCATTTCACTGGGCAACCAGTTCCAGCGCTCGACAACACTTTCGATGAGAGGGTGAAATTATTATAGGGAGAAATGGAGTCAAGTATCAGGGAGGAATTTCAAGGGAATGATTGAAAATATAGTCATGTGTATACTGAATAGAAATAAGCAGCTCACTATTGTTTCAGAAGGTCAAGTCAGGATTTGTCTCTGTTTCTATATGAAGACTGAGTAGTGGGCTGTCCTTGCTAGCTTCTGCCCAAGAGCACTTTCTATTTGCTTCAAGGAAAAATCAGCTGAAAACACTTAAAAAAAAGGAAAAAATCTAAGCCAAACCTCATGTTTTTTACACGGAGCCAGTTAAGAAGTGTTCTTAGAAGCGGACAATGTAGGGTACTATGTGGATTAAGAGAGAGAGCCATCAGTCTGTGGCTCAAGTGATTCAACAGGAAAACTGATTCAGCCAAGGCTGAGATCTGTCTACCAGCTCAGGATAAGGAAAAATAAGACCATGTTAGTATAGCTAAAAATCAAATTATGTAGATATCAAACTGTTAGGGTTTTTTTGTTTTAAGAATTATTGTTATCATAAGCCCTGTAAAGTCTCATAAAACAAAAAAATCATAACTTCTGCAGGAGCTTAGCAGAACATACAATTCTTTTCTGTAAAGAGTAGAAAACAGATGAGAAGTACAAAGTTACTCCTTGATGTCATTTATTTTTCATACAATTTTAGGTTAAATTCACCTTGGCAATTTAAGATTTTTTTTTCTGCCACTGGTTATCCCTTTTATTCTTGCAGTTTTTGAAGTTACATATGAACAGAGATGAACAAAGAGCAAGTTAGTGTTAGTATGTTAATGGATATACAAGGGAAGAAGAATGCAACAGTCTACCTTTCATCATAGAAAAATAAATTTCCATCGTATGGCAGCAGAGTGACATGACAAATACTTTATATAAAAGTTATTTAATTATATCATTTAAAGCTCATGCATAGGGCCCCTGTCTTTGACATGTTGATCAAAAGGGTAAGAGAGAAAAGCTATCAATCATATTACCATTAGTTCTGTTTTGGAAATAATCAGTGCTTAGTTTACTGTCTTAAAGGTGAATGTGACATATACTGACTAGTGGACTGTTAATAAAAATCATTTAATACCTATGGAGTTCCCAAAATCCATAAGGAAGTGACAAGAAAATTATGCAAATATCTAAGATTTCAGCTGATGAAAATCAGCATTAGGCCTAACTGAATATGAAAATATTTCAAATTTCAGTGCTTTGGGATGAGTACCTATAAATATGAGAACATATTCATTGTTTAATAAGGGTTGTCAAGTATAATTTGGGACTTAGCAGACAGACATTTTTCCTTTTCTTTTTTTTTTTTTCATTGCCTTTTCAGGATTTTTATAGTTTATTTTGAATCTGGCATTATGTTTTGGGGGAAGGACTGTCTCTTTTTGTAGCTGTGCATAAAAATGGAAAATGGTCTGTGCAATTATATTGTTAGAGATGCAGTTTGGTCTGAAGGGTAATAAAATAGCATAGTGTTTGAGAATCTGCCACTGAATTGTTTTGGACAATTTTTTTTTGCTAAGAGTGTGGACAATGTCGCAGTGTCACTGTCATAATTGCAATTACATTAGAAAAACACTTGTTTCCTTTCTTTTTCAGCATATTAAACACCTATGCGCCATTTCAACACGTAATGGGAATAAGTGTGTTATTATTGATAACATATTATGTTGGAATTCAGGAGGCCTAGGTTTTATTGCTGACTGCCAGTGCTTTTATAAAATATAATTCAATGTCCTGGCTTCTGAGGTGCTAGTAAACTTTATAAATAATGAAATATTACTGCAATTTTGTTTCCATGGATTAAAACTGAGTTTCTTGCTCAGTCATTATTTTTCTTGTTCCATTTGTGGATGCTTAAAGTGGGCCTGAACTTTTTGTACTAATTCCTAAAAGTATTCTTAAGTGATCCTAAAAATACTCCACACTGCAGTATGTCCTTGGAAATAAAAAATGTAACTTTTTTTAGGGCTCCTGAACTCCTAGCAATAGCAAACTTTTGAATGGTTTCAGTGACACATACTGCAGCATGTTTTCACTTCCCTTATTTGGGTATACTGGAGGATGGAGAAAAACAAGATGAACACCCCTAACTAGCAGATTTATTGTCAGTTTCTATATATGAACAGAAGCCTGTGGGCTACGACAGAGTGATTATTAAGATAGTGGTTTTGGTCATAAAAACAGTACTGTCCAGAGGAAGATGACTGTATTTTCTAAATTGTTATTGCTGGGGTGATGATCATTGATCTTGTACTGCTAGAGGAATTTTTGCTATCATTCACTGATATGGAGCAGTGGTATTTTTCAAGGCCTTAGGTGAGCTCCCCACCAACTCAGTGCATGCAAAAATGTTTCTTTCTATTAATCAATGGTAATTGAAAAGTATCTTTCTCCTCTTCTGATGCCTGTAATACCAACTCTTAATCCAACTCACATGTATCATCTAAGGCATATATCATCTATCTTATTAATCACCCTCTAGATGTGTTGAAATAGTATGATGAGGAATATCTGTGCTTATTAAAGCTTTTCAATATTAAGTATTTAGATGTTGAACTTTCTTGGACAACAGATGCTAAACAAGCTGTTTTATTACTTCCTCTCCTCTACTTTTTCCTTTTACTTTCTACTTCTATTTTTCTATATCTTAAACATAGATATACTGAAGCGTTTCCCAATGATAAGGCATAACTGGGCAGGTCTAGAGTTTTATCTGCAAGGTGTGGAACTTGATCTTTTTCTGTGCGAGTTTTAGTCTAGGAATGGTAACAGACTGTAATGGTTATTTAGCTGAATATTTTATGAGATCTGACAGTCTTTTCAGATATAGTATGTTGTGTTCAGTTAACTGCGTATTCTTATAGGGATGAATGGGACTGCTAATCTGTATAGCTCTGCTGACTTTTCATTGTTGTGTTCTAGGGAGAGATAGTGAATAACTGTCTTCTAACAGAGAAGAGTAATTTAACAACCATTGCTTTCGGACATTTATATGAAATCACTTGGAGAGCTGAGAGTTAGATTCTAGAGATGAGAGTACCAAAAACTAGTTCACCTAAAGCTTATCTATGTCTCACTTTGACTTGCTGCTTTTTCAAAAAAGCGGTGACGTAAATCAGTCATTCAAAACTCTACATAGTTTCTAGATACTTGTGTGAGGATGGAACATTGTTTGAAGCATATGTGCATGCATTGGAGGACTCAGTATTTCTCGAGTAGGTTCAATAAAGTTGAATGGTTTGGTGGGAAGTTAGCAGAAGAAAAAAAAGGTTATTCAGGCACTAGAATTAAATACAGAAGGTTGTGTTTTATCAGTGGTCAAAGATAGATATGATAATCACTGAAAATATTTAGAATATCAAACCTCTTTTCTATCATTCATTCCTAGCAAGTGATCCTTGTTCTTGATCTTCAGGTTGTCCTAACAGTTATGTACCTTTTATTGAAACCATTTTCCAAAAGCATTCTTAGCTCTTGGCAAGCACTCATGAGAAGTTTACAGAATCACAGAATGTACTGAGTTGGAAGGGACCCACAAGGATCATCAAGCCCAACTCATAGCCCTGCACAGGACTATACCCAAGAGCCACACCATGTGTCTGAGTGTGTCATCCAAATGCTTCTCTGTCAGACTGTGACCACGTCTCTGGGGAGACTGTTCCAGCACCTAACCCACCCTCTGGTTACTTTATTTGGTAAAATATCTGTGGTAGCAGTGAAAAATATCCCTCCTTTCAACTGCAGCAGAGAAACTGATAATGTACTTCTATAATACAGTAATTAATCTAGGTTTTACACAGAGCTTTCCACATTTATGAGTCTTTACATTAGTCACTTGAAACTTCATCAATTCTTTGTGTCCTAAAGACAAATACTATGCTGTAGGTTTTTCCTAAATGTTCTATTCTTGCATCACTGACTTAAGACACAAAACTGGGATATTTAACTTCTTTTGTACTTAATGAACATGTTACTGATTTCTTGTTCTTATCTTCCTTCTTGTTTCACAAGACAAGCAAAAAGTGACATGATTTTGCTCTATCCGTGATCACATAACTTACTCCTGTGGTGTAACATTTCCATTATGCTGACTAGCTGTCTCTAGTAATGTTTTCTCATTGCTTGTGTGCTAGCAGGGATTTTACATTGTGTAGTGCAATGACAACACTTCACTTACAAAATTTTAGTATTAAGCTTTGTGGGTTTTATGATTTTTTTTAAATACAACAGAGAGATTGTTTATTAGGCTAAAACATGGATTTGCCTATTTTTCTAGAAATCAATTAATATTTGCTAATGAAGTCAAGAACTGTTACTTACATGATCTGTATTTGATTCTGCATGATATGAGCTTATTTCTGCAACAGAGTCTGTTAGATGGAAATGTGTAACTAAAAAAATCTGTAAACCAGGGCACAGTAATGAAAAGACTTAACAGTTTCAAAATACTAGATTTGAATAAGCATATAAAAAATTAGAATATGCACAGTTTATCTCGTTGCTATGTTTTCTTAAAATCTAATTCTTTTGCCCATGGCTTATGTATTATATCTAATGTAATTTCTACATATGCCGATTCTTTTGTCAATTTCCCTATCACAGTGCACAATGTTGTAATGTAAACTCACAGATTCAGTGACAAGTTGAAAGAATTTGCTGTTGATAGCATTAGCATAATTTAGAAATTGTTCAACATTAATGTACTGTAAGATGTAGAGGAAACAGTTAATTGGTTTTGTGCCATAGAGAGAATATCATGCTTACAATGGCATTGAAATTGTTGCTCGTCAAAAGCTGTTTGGTCACTGTGGATGAGCTATACAGCCACTGCTAATTGAAAATAAAAAAAAAAATTAACCCAAACCCAACCAACCAAAAAAAACCCCACCAAAAACCCCAATAAAATGACAACAGCAAAACCCCAAACCAAGAAAACCCAACTAAAGGTTTTCTAATATACATAAATCAGCATCAATTTGCAGTTTCCTACAGTATATTTTATCTAAATGTATTTTCTATCTGTGTGGCTTGGTTTGCATTTTGTAAGCTTTTAGTCTGTGTCCCCTGCTAGAAGAAAATGGTTACCTTATTGTCTTTTGGTTTTTGTCTGATTTTCCAGTGGTTCTCATGCCAATCTTATGCTTTGCATTTTGCATTTCATCTCTGTTAGACCGACATTTGTATTCTTCAACGCCTTTTAAAGTCCAGAGGTTGCAGTCATCCAGATTGACATTTGCAGGACTGGACCATGACTTTAAAGTCTTCTTTTTGAGATTGGAGATGATGCTCGTTTTGTTTGAGCTTTGGCACTGCCTACATGTTTCATCATCCACTGCTAGAATTGGCAAAAGGAGGGAACAGTTAAGTTAAATGTTCAAGCCAAAGGTATATTTTAACTGTCTGGATTTGGTGTTTTATAGAACCATAGAATGTCTTGAGTTGGAAAGGACTCAAAGATCTCCTAGTTCCAACTCCCTGCCATGTACAGGGAAACTTTCTTCTAGACCTGGTGGCTCAGAGCCTCTTCCAACCTGACCTTGAACAATTCCAGGGATGGGGCATCCACAACTTCTCTGGGCAACCTGTTCCAGTGTCTCACACTAAGGAATTTCTTCTTGAAATTCTGTAAGGAATTACAGCCCTCACAGTAAAGAATTTCTTCCCGATATCTAATCTAACCCTACTCTCTTCCAGTTTAAAGCCATGACACCTTGTCCTATCCCTACATACTCTTGTAAAGTCCCTCTCCAGCCTTCTTGTAAATCCCCTTTAGGCACTGGAAGTCTGCTATAAGTATTTATTATCTACTTGCATTTCCTTCCTCAATCATATTGGACTACTGAAACATGTTTTATGGCATATTTTGTAGATTTGATTTAGCCAGAAGTGCATAAAAATAATGAAATAATATTGGGAATGATATTTTTGATCACATACTCAGCAGCTGTATCTGCACCATACAGTTCAGTGACACCAGCAACCACCTCTTTGCTTCACTTACGACTTTAAAAAGAAAAATCCACTTGATTTTATTTTCTACAAGTGAGATGTGGAGAAAGACATACAATTTTTCTTTTCTTTAAATGGTTTTTGAGGGGTGTGAGCCATTTATCATTCAAAGAAGTGGTGGTAGAGGAGTTTGCCACAGCATTTGGAATATTAAAACAGAATGTAGAAGAAAAATGTTAGTGAGACATAATGTTTGTCATTACACCTGAAGTCATGCTCCTACATTTACTGTCTTGATTAACATAATATTGTTTAAAGAAGACATATAAGGAACCCAGAATTGATGAAAAGGTGCAAAATTTGTACATTTAATGATATGTAACCTAAATCAGTCTGTACACTGCAGGTAAATATCTCAGTTCCTTGCAGTGACTACATATCAGTAAGGTTGTTCTGAAGTATTTTGTTATTATTAGTATTTTAATGGTTTCCCAATCTTTTAAAACATCATGAATTCGAAAAAACATTTTTGGTAATCTCTCTAATTAAAGCTCACATAAAATGTCTTTCAGCATTTATAAAAAAAGATCAGTTTTTTTGCAGACCAATGAAAAAGCCTAATTTTTCTGGGTTTCACTTTATCAAACTATCCTGTTCTGTCTTCTAGGATACAGTCTTCTAGAGAATCAAAAAGGAAAGCAAGATTATTTGTAGTTATACAGAGAGCTCATAACACCACTCATTTTATTAGTTGGCTGACTCTGCATTGTGCATAATAATTGCTGTGGAAGACAGAATCTTCTTGTTAACATTTTAAATTAGGTCCAAGGACCACAAAAATTGCATCAAATTAAATCTACTCAGGAACTGCTATCATCATTTTGACGAACTGTTGGTGGACTCTCTGAAAGGAAATACAATATGTGCCTAGTTATGCTTATATAATAACCAAAGTCATAAAGAAAAAAATATTTTATCCCTTTACATTTGGGATGCATAGACTGACTATTTCTGTATATTTAAATATAGGCTACTCATCCTATTTTAATTATCCTATATGTTAGACTTTATTGTTGAACAGATTTATTTCTTTTGGAATACAGAAACTCCATTTATTTTCTATTAGCAGAATGAATTTCATAATAAACAATATATCAAACATGCATTAACATAATTTCTGAGTTATTTTTTAGCAGCAGGGTTAATACTTATTTTCATTGTTGTCTCAGTTTAAAAGTATCTAAGTATTAAAACAGCATCTTTATAAAGTACAGCTGGTATTTTATTAACTTATAAGAAATTATAAGTCCACAAGCACTCAGTCTACACTAGTAATATGGTCTACTTTTTCAAAAGTTATTTTGTTTGAAAAACAAACTAAAAATACTTTCATATTTTTTCTAGCTATGAAGAGCACTTACTTAAAGTAGTATTCATGTCAACACCTACTATTCTTTTTCCTTAAAATATTCTAGAATTATATATGTACTTTTCCCTTCCTCTGCAGGCATCCTTATGACTCTGTGTGATTTCCAAACATGCTATAAAACAGACCCTGTGAAAGACTGTTCTTAACCTTAATAATCTTGTGTTCTAGAAAAGGAAAATATTATACGTCATTTGAACCATCCATCTTATATAAGTAACAAAAGCTTGAAGGCTGCACTAATTTATAGTGAAGGCATAATGAGAGCTGTAGGCAAATAATTAAAGTTTATTTAGTCAGTAAAAATGTATATAGTGATACATAAAGCCTCATGATGCTGACATATTTTGGAAATAATTTCAATGATCAATTTTCCATATGAAAACATGAAGCAACATGAATTTCTCACTGTGTAGACCATTTCCTTTTAATACCAGCTGAAGCATATTATCTTAAATTACTTTTATAATGGGGAACCTATGACTATTCCTGAGAAGTCAAATGCTTTCAGATAAGCAGCATGATTCCAGGGATGACCTCTAAAAAGGGAAAGAATGTTTTGCAAGATTCAGCAAAGTATTTGTTTTAGAGGATGTTGGTTTTCTTTCTTTAGAATTATTTTATAGTGGGCCAACTGGGAACAGAGTTTATAGGTGTGCAGAATAATGTGTTAAATGGAAATGCCAAACTTTCTAAAGTCAGTGCTGTAAAACCCCTAATTGTTACAATGGCTGAGTAAGCTGACATATAAACTGTGAAGTTTTATGTATTGAAATATGTTATTTTGGTGATATATTTCCTCTTGATATCTGTTTCCAACCCAAAACCATTTGTCTTAACTAGTGGATAGAAATTGTGTGCTGAAAACTGCTCTAATATTATTAAAAAAGTTCTGAAAACAGTAGTCTATTTTAATGAAGATGTAAATGAGTTATATGTATTTATACTACAATTTCACTGCTTTTAATTTTTATTATAATTATCTTTTCTTAATCTTTTATCTTCCCTGTGTCATTTGGCACTGTATATTATTTTTTTTCTGTGTTATGAGAAAACTCAATATTACCAAGAAATCCTATGTCACATTCACATCATGGCAGCTAGTACCTATAGAGGACACTCCAAACACTTCTGAAAGTGTGAAATTTAACTTTTTTCAGTTTGATCAACAAAAAAAGAATCTTCTTAACCTTATCTATACAATCAGAAGACATCCCTAGGCCTGAAGCAAGGCCAGTGTTTTAAATGTTATTTTGGGTCAAGTTTAGAGACATTACCTTATGGTTGTTCTCTCGACAATTTTACTATAAAGAAATATAAAAAAAACCTCCAAACATCAAACATTTCAAGCCCTAGAATCTTCTTTTCAATAATTCTGTGAACTCCAGGCTCAATTGAAGGTAGATAACTAATTCAGTTAATTGGGCTAAGAAAGATTTTTCACATGGTTATACTGCTTTGGAAAGAATTAAAACTGAGTGAGATTCCTGGGATTCAATGGAGAATATTTAATCAAAATAACAAATGAAAAAAAGCCCTTTTGCACAACAATCAAGGAATAGCTAAGTACTGAAATCTATACTTCAGGTACTTACTATTTAATCCTGTGTTCTTGTATTTTACTAATATTTTACTATTAGGTTCTTCAGCCATCTCTGTAATTTCTGTTTGGTTCAGTGTATAATTTTAATATAAAGTAGAAACATATCTGGGAGACACTAAGGTAGTAACCTAGAAATTCCAGTTGGGCACTCGAGTGACATGAGAGCTTACATTTCAAAGCCTGGTTTCTGTGTGACAGAGCATCAGTTGATGGGCCATTTATAACTTAGATGAGCATTCTAACTACAGGACTATCAGGTTTTGGAGTAAAAGAAAATGTATAGACTTTTTTTTTTGTCTCCACAAAGTTGAAAAACTTTTGTCCAAATGTATGCTGACGTATCAGTTAGTTAGAGGAGGTGGAAGTTATTTCTTATCTAGCCTCAAAATACAAAATATGAAGGGGAGTGGAGAGGTAGTGGAGGGGTGAGAGGAAGAAAAACTCTGAAATAGCAAAAGGCTCAAACAACAGTTGAGAGTATAATTTTCTGGAAAGCTTCAGTTCTTCAGTTGGATCATTCTGAGGGATACTGTTCTACTGTTTGTCTTGCTGCCTTTTTTCAGGGCCTTAAGTTCTTTATCACTGCTGTTGACATCTGGTACTGGCTTTCACATATTTGACTAGTTCTTCTTTTGGGAAGTTCAGAAGAGCATCTCCTGCCTTTGGTTTATAGATCACATTTCTCAAGGCATGTCTTCAAGACACATCGTCGGGACACTCCATATATCTCCTGGATATATGTGTCCAATCTTAATGTCTTTCCAGCAGGTATTAGGAGGATGAAAGCCCTGGTTGAACATCCTGGCTCTGTGTGACTCATGAACAATATGATCTGTTTCAAAAAGCTTTCATAGGAATAATTTAAGGTTTTCCACAATTATCTCTTGGCAGCTATTACATATCTATTAGGCTATCAAAGCACATTTTTCTGTTCTTTCTGTTTAATACATACATAGTCTAGTAACTGTGATCTAAATGATCTTTGACCACAGTTAATATCCTGCATAAAGGAAATAATGATATCTGTTTAACTATTCATTTAGTTCAGTTTATTATGAATCATTATAAAATCGTAGAAAGACCTGAGAGATTTCAGCTGAAAGAATATTAACTGATTAACTGTCAGACGAATGAATTTAAACAGTGAACATTATAAAAGATAAATAGTAGTTATTTGATACTATAGCTATTTTGAGCCTGAGCAACCTATACAGTTTTTTTGAGTAAAGGTTTCCTTCTGCAAATTAAGAAAAAAAAATGTGAATCAAATTACAAAGAAACCTAAGCTTATCTTTGGTTTATGTCAGGTATTTGTTTAAGTTGAGTTTACCATGACATTCTGTACAACTTTCAAGATCAGAAGAAAATATACTTATATCCATTTTGATTATACATAGGATATGGTCCCAAACAAAAAAGTAATTTTGCATTGCATCTGTAACTTCCAAAAAGCATCATTTAAGTTTGGTAATAATTTAAAGCGATGCATAAACTATCAAAATATTTCAGTGATGAGATGTTTTGATCTCTGCTTCATGTCTGTAAATGAGCTAATTTAAAATTTTGATGTGACTCCTATATTTAATCTTTCTGTTTTTAAAACACACCTCATCTTTTCTGAAGACTCATCCTTGATTTGGTACTTCTATTAGCTCTTTTCTTAACCTTCATTGGATGAACTAAACTGATTGAATTGTTTAGCTCTCTGACTACAGTGTCAGCAAGATTGCAAATCACATTTGTGACTCTTCTGTAAAGGAACTGATACTTTAAGTCTTTACTTCATACATTTTCTGCACTGTTTTCATGGGAAATATTTTCAAGTCCTGAGAAGTGTGTTACCATCAACTATAGAAACAACAAGCAGTACAAGTAAAGTATGTCCCATAGTGCAAGAGGTTATACTCATAGGAATTTTGGCTATTTAGAGCTCAATTATTTCAATAATTCTTTAGCTGAAGGTTAAAAAAATATAATCTAACATATACAGGATTAAAAACTAGATTTAAATGGACAAAACTAGGCTGGAAAATACTGTACTGAGAAAGAAATCCAGCATATCAGTTTTAATATATCTATTCAATATATCCCAGTTTTTCCCAGAAAAAGTTAATTGACACGTGAGAAATGTATATTGGGAATTGGTGACTCAGCTCCCACCATCCAGCTTTTTGTTGTTTGTGATGTATCATCCCACTAAGTCATAAGCAGCTTTGTAAGTCATAAGTAATCAGCTTTGCTAATTTATGACATCATGGGGAATCTCTTACGAGATCTAAAAACTGAAGTGACCCTGAGATTAGCCCAGCTGGTTAGAGCTTGGTGCTAACAATTCCAAGGTTGAGAGTTTGATCCCTGTACGGACCATTCACTTAATTGAGCCTTCTGGGTCCCTTAAAACTTAGAATATTCAGTGATTCTGTTATATTGCTATCTATGCTTACACAAAGGGTTTGATTTCAGATTAACCCTTATTAAGGTGTGCCTGCATTTGACTGCTTTCTGCTTTGACTGCTGAGGAAGCATGAGCAAAAGAAGTGAATTCTTAAGTCACACACTTAAGAAGCTGGAAAAAGATAAGCTTTCTGATTTTACATGTACTTGTACTTACACATGAATACATGTGTGCATTTGCTAGCCAGTAAATTTCAAAAATTTTTTGACTGAAGTGATAATTTATAGTGTTGCTTGGCTTATTAGAAGTGAGATGTGGTCATAGCTGGGAATTTTCTTCTTTGATACTTCTGAAATTTAACTCTTAGCTATACCAGTTCATAAATAAACCTACTTAAATTGACTCCAAACTAATCTACTGCAGTGCAACAAAGTCAGTGGCTGGGTTATACCATACTATTACCTTATGCTAAGGTGTCTGAAAGACTACAGGAGGTCTGTTTCATATTGCTACCATTGTATTTTGGAAAAAACCAAAATCAGATTTTAAATTTTATTATGGTTTATTATTTTATGAAAAAATGACATAAGTACTGAATGACTTTGGATGAGGTCAAAATATTCCTAATATTTTTCAGGGTCATAATAATTTTAATTAATTCATTGTGTTGCCTTACTGGAAATCTCTATTTTCTGTTTGTCCAGTAAATCATTATATCATATTCACATTCATAATTACAGCCACTGTACAGGGGTAGTATAATTATTGATGAACCATCATATAATCTGAAGGGTGGTGAAAAAATCAGTCAGCTGTTTCACCACTTCTGGTCAGAGTAAAATTAAAGTATACATAAAATTTATTCACATTCTTCAATAGGTGAAAGGAAGTAGTAGTCACACACAGGAGTATGCACTATTTTACTCAAATATAACAAACTCAGTAAAGTGTAACATACTGAAAATCATATTGTCATATGCTAAAGACATTTTTTTGTGAAAAAGTACAATAACTGTAAATTTACATACTTCAGTATTGAAATATTTCTCTTGTGAACAGCAAAAAATGCAGAATCATAGAAAAATATCAAGTCTTTTCCTTTAGATCTTTCTAAAGCTGCCGTTAGAAATATTTAACGATAGATACACATTTTGAAAGATCATGCTTAGACCTGTTACCTGTCTCAAAATTTTGTAACCCATACATTATTTAACATCAATAATATTCTGTCCGTTTCATTCAAGTATATGAGAGTTACGTGAACAGTGGTGCATCATTTCCTACGTAATGAACTTTATCAGGGAAGCAGTAAAGTCACGTAAGTTACCAAGAATAGTATGAGCAAACTCATGGCAGAACTGGAAAGGAAGTTTAAATCTCTGCAGGCATTATTCTACAAACCTGTGGAAGATCTTCTGTTCATTTCTATAATTCCCTAGTCAGGAAATTCACCTCTAAACTCCCAGGTCTGCATCTGGTAATAAAATACTTTACCCTTTGCTACAGTAATGTATGGTAAGGATCCTGTTCTATACTCAGTACTTCTCCTTTCATGTGGTGCAAACATGTTTTATTTATACAAGAAATATCTGTTAGAATCATGGGGTATGTAGTATCTGTATGTAGAAATCTTTCTACAGTGACCTAGAGCAAAATAATGTTTCTCAACAAAGTATGAAGGTAACATCAGTGCAGAGTTGCATGGTTGTATCATACAATTCTTCACTAGTATGCTTTCACTGTTTTTTCTTACCTTATATTCTTCCATGTCAGCTGAGAGGACTCTCCAGGCTTTTTCCATGTTTCTTATGCTATAATAACACTACCAGGGAGCTTGAATCTGGCCTTATATCTTAGATTAGAAATATGCTAATTTAATACTTTGCGCATGTAAAACAGCCTTCCAATAAATATGATTATTTTTAATAAAAGGTAGAATCTGACTGATTCAGTGCTTCATGAGCAACAGAAAACATCTAAAACAATTAGACACCTGCAAAAGTAGAAATTCTCATTCCCCCCCCCCCCCCCCCCCCAAATTCTTTTATTTCTGCAATATATAGGGCTTAGCCTTTGACACTCTGTCATGCGATGCAATGCAACCAAGACTGTGTGGGTTATCTGCTGTGGTAAAATACATTGTTGCTGCTTTTATAATAGATCTACAGGTTCTTACAGCCACTATTATCAGATCAGTATTACAGCATTAACAATTTACCGAAATGCATTAGTAACTTAGTGCAATCAAGATAGTAGATTTATTGTGCAATGGCAGTCATGTAAAAGCACAACTAACTTCAAATCAAATTGCATGCTGTATAACAGTAATTATCAATCCTTAGAGAAACTATATCCAAAGTGCTGGGGTAACAAAGTTGTCTTGGTGGCTATTATAAGATATCACTCTTGGAAGACATTTTTTTGCAAGTGATCAAGACTGCTGCATCTAGGAGTATTTGGGGCTAAAATTTTTGACAGTGCTGTATTTCAGTGAAAGGGCAAAAAAGTTTTCTTACTACCAGTGATGCTACATTTGGAAGGGAAGAAGTCTTGTTGGGGTCATTCTATCTCTTCTAGGCTTGTAGGAAGAAGATAAACTGAAGCTAGACTGGACTAGAGTCTTCCAGAGAGTAATATGTGAGAGTGTTAAACCAACACTTTTGAGAGGCTAACAGGTTATTTTCACAGAATCACGGAGTATGCTGAGTTGGAAGAGACCCACAAGGATCATCTAGTCAAATTCCCTGGGGCTGTGATCACTTCCCTGAGGAGCCTGTTCCTGCATCCAACCACCTTCTGGGTGGAGAACCTCTTTCTAATATCCAGCCTAAACCTCTCCTGTCACAACTTCAGGCCATTCCCTTGGGTCCTCTTCACTCTCACCAGAGAGCTCACTGTCAGCTCCTCCTCTTCTCCTCATGAGGACTATGCAGGCTGCAGTGAAGTCTCCCCTCAGTCTCCTCTTCATCCAGCTGAAAAGACCAAGTGACCTCAGCTCCTCCTCATGTGGGAGGAGGGCCTCAAGGCCCTTCACCACCTTCATTTCTTTCCTTTGGACACTCTAAGAGTTTAATATCTTTCTTATATCATGGTGCCCAAAACTGCCACAATATTCAAGGTGAGGCCACCACAGTGTAGAGCAGAGCAGGACAATCACCTTTCTTGATGTGTTGGTGATGTTTTGTCTGATACACCCCAGGACATGGTTGGTCCTTCTGGCTGCCAGGGTACTGCTGACTCATATTCAGCTTACCATCAATCAGGACCCTCAGCTCCCTTTCCATAGTACTGCTTTCCAGCATCTTATTCCCCAGTCTGTTTGTACATCCTGGGTTGCCCTATCCCAAATGCAGGATCCAGCACTTGTTGAACTACATGCGGTTGGTGATTACCCAGTCCTCCAATTTATTGAGACTTCTCTGTGGGGCCTCCCTGCCTTCAAGGGAGTCAATAGCTCCTCTGAGTTTTGTGTCATCTGCAAACTTGCTTAGTATCCCTTCCAGTCCTGTATCCAAGTAATTTATGAAGTTTTTGAAGAGCACAGGACCTAAGAGCTGTGGAACCCCACTGATAGGTCACCAGTCTGATGTTACCCCACTCACTATTACACTCTGTGCTCGACCTGCGAGCCAATTGCTCATCCACCACATGATGTGTCTATCCAGCTGTGTGCTGGACATTTTCTTCTCTAAGAGTATGAAGTCTACATCAGTTTATGCTAGAGGCTGCTACTTTTTTGTCAGTGTTTTACACCATGAGTTTCATTTCACTGATAACAGGTGGTCCATGTTTTCTTAGAAACAACTATCTAGATGTCAATAGGATACTGGCCCACAGAGCTTTGTTTTTTTTTTTTTATTTTCCAACTTAAAGTAGCTTTTTTTTCATCATACTTACCTAGTATGTAACCCAGTGTTTATCCCCTATAGAAAATGAGGCTCTCTTTGTCTTTCAGATTGGATAGATTGTGCTTTTTGTTTTAACTTGATAACTTCTATCTGTTGCTAGAATTTAGCTGACTAGAGAGTTTTTGTTTGAATACTTAATTTGTTTCTGCTTTCCTCAAGTGTGTAGAACAGATCAGAAAGGACAGAGAACAAATTAGAAATGGCAAAAATCATATTAAAAAATCACATATTGCTTTGTCTCTTTTTGTTTTCATTATCTGATGATTGAAGGCTGTTGTTCCACTTAATGTTTTGGCAGTGGGTTTTTTGTGTTTGTATTTTTGCTTGGTTGGGTTTTTTGTTTCTTTGTTTGCTTGTTTCTCTGTATTTCAATATTTAACTATCTTTTTATTCCAATACTGTATATCAGAGATCTGTGTTGTAAACACACTGACATCAACACTTATTCTGCTGGACAGTATTTGGAGGAAAATGGAAATGGCTGATTTAATCTAGTCTAATTTCTTTTTAGGGCATGGATTTTAGATCTCAGTAAATTCTTTCTTTAGTAGGTACAAGTTCATTTTTTTTATTTCCTTACACACACACACACACATACCCTCTCAGGATGGAAACAAACCAACCCAACAAGAACTCAACAGATCTGGGAATGCTTTAACCTTTTTTTGTTGCCTCTGAATACAGAGAAAACCTTATAAAATATCATAATTGGCTATGTTCCTGGCTCATTTATTCTCATAAACTTAATATACCACATGAAGAAAGAAAACTATCTTGGATTTAGTCTAAAATGCCAGAGAGTAAAATTTAACTAAAATTGATACTTAGAAATTAAATGGAATATTGATCCATTTCATATTAGATAAATATAGCCAATGTTCATCAAACAAATGCTTTTTAGTCACTGCACTAAAAACTATATACCAGTCAAAGTACATTTTTTGAATTATTCTAGTAGCTCCCCTTGACCTGAATAGTTGCTAAATTATTCATCATATATTGTCTTTCAATTATGTAATAAAATCTAATTATAAGAAAGCAATTGGAAACTGTTCTTATTTTTTCCCTTTAAGTAGAGAGGAAATGAGAGCTGCAAAATTTAGAGTTTTTACTTTTATGAATGAGGGGGGTACTGTTTAGCCTCTTATTAGGATTAGTCTTCCATGTTTTCTTCCTTTTAGCATTGGAAAAATTCTGAAACAGTGTAGAAAAAAATTAACAGCACAGAAAAATAATAGTTTTGTTACTTTCTCCTGAAAATATGGGGAGGCTAGTATGATGAGAACAGCAAAAAGAAAAACAAATGAACGAACAAACCAACAACAAAAAACCCCAAGAGCTGATTTTGAGACATTCAGAACTGGAGATGCAAAAAGATGACACAATGAATTCCATAACAAGCTTCTTTCTTTTCCATTAGCTTTGGGTCTAACCATTTTCTTTTCATAAACACTACTGATGTTTCAATGTTATAAGTATAGCAGAAGCAAAATCTGAGGGAAAAATTAGTGATACTTTATCTGGCTTGGTTTTTTATGCCTGTTATTACTTAAGTCTATTTTGCTCTGGATAAAAATGATAGGATTAAAACCTGTTAAGATTTTTAGCAAGGAATTAGAGGCAGAAATATTAGAGTGTAATATCTTTTCTTATCTTTATTATAGTAGAGAGTTTAAACAATTATTGTTCACCTTTTGCAGTACTTTATCTTTTCTGCATTATAATAAGAACCAGTTCTTACCAGAGAAGTAGTATAAAGATATAAGACTCAATGGAACATGGGAAAAGTAAAATCACAGAGATCTGAAAAGTAGGCAAATTATCATCATAGAAATTAAGACCTTGGTATAAAAACTGAGCATAACTTACCTGCTATAAAAGTAAGATGACCTCATGATCAATTTGACAATATAATGAAGGTCATACAGGGAATATATTCCAGTACCATGCACTGGCAGTTGATCTGTCCCCATCCAACATGTGCAAGAAAAGCAATTTGTCCAGGAGCCTAAATGATGGATTATCAGGATTAAATATACTCATAAAATCAGTAATATTTTTGGGAGACAGAACATTTTAGTCTTTCTTTTCTCTCCCTTTTCTACCAACTTAGACCTTTTCTACTCTGTCCTGCTTTTCAAAGCAGCAGAGAGCGTTGCTCTCCTATTCTTTCTATTATCTCCTTATTTTCCTATCTTTTAAAAAGAAAGTTTTAACATTAAATTAAGATGATGTAGTTAGGTCAGAAATTTCATTTAAGAGTTCTGATATACTACGTATGATTTGTATAGGCATAATCATATTTGTTCAAAACATTAGTTGCTTTCTGCTGGCCAGAAAATCTGTTGCCCTAGTCTTTTTCACTACTGGTTGTACTGTGGGGGTGTATTTTGAAGAGACAGGACCAAATCTGTATGAAATGCTTTAGCCTTCAGATTTTCTCAAGAGGTCCTTTTAGGACTTTTATATGAGACTTGGAAGTCTGTTCTTGTGTCTTAAAATCTAAGAGGTTTATAGATGTTAAGGCAAACTGAGCTTTATTCAAAGGGGTAATAGGGCATATTGGCATTTGCCTGTTCTTCCATTTGAAAATAAGCCATGCAAGGAAAATTCTTTTATGGTTCCTAACACTGATGTATTGTTTCCTTGTAGAAAAAAATATAAACCAAAGCACAATACTGCCTATTTATTAATTTTTAAAGTATGCATTTCTGTAGGAATGAGATCTACAGCCATATGATATGCCATGAGATATGTGGTGATGGGATTTCTGTGGGAGTGATGAGGTGTGACAGGTTATCAGGCAGAGGCCAGATGACCCTTGTGATTGCAATCAGACAGGTGGAAGGGAGAGTGATACTAAGGTGTCACAGTTTCCTTCTGTCCTTGGGCAAGATCCAGTCTTTCTAATGTCTCTCTTTGTAAATCTCTATGTTCCTCATTTACATATAAATAGGCTCTCCACCCACCATGTTTATGATGGCAGTAACAGAATATTTGACTCCTCCACTTCTTCCAAAAGTATAAATTGGCATCTGAAACCCTCAGTGGTAGACAGTGAGAATAAAACCACCTTGTAGACAGGTCAATAGGCTTGCTACTGTCTCCTCCCCAGAGCAGGGATACCTCCTTGGTAAGATTTGTGCCTCCAACTATATCTGATTATACCCAGGAACACTGTGTGCATAGTGCTATACGCTTATCCTTTGCCGGTCTAGTGAAATTATCACTGGCAATTTAAAAGATCTATTATTTGTTGCTTCAATAAACTATACTGTTGGTGAATCTAATCATGAATGAGACCAGACTTAAAGTGTAAGCAACACTATTTGTTCATGCAGGATCTTATTGAATGCAGCTAAGTTGCCAAATTGGTTCTAATCAGAAATTGGGCCCAGTCACACCCAGGCCCTCTGATCTCTGAGGACCAGGTGGAATGCAAGGGGGTTTATTTTCTGCAGGAGAATTTCCATACTCTCAACTCAACAATTTCCCACTTTACCCAACTATAAAAAAAAAAAATGTCAAGAGGGAACTGGATTATTTAATTTAAATTTAAATATTTTTCCATTGGTGAAAAGAAACCAGAAGATAAGGATAGATGGATAATTACATTGGTCTTAAAAAGAAATATTGAGTCTAATATCCTGTTAAGACTCCATTATACTTTGCTCTTTTTGAAACTTAGAAGAGAAATAAAAAGTTGAAAAGGTCTAATGCTTCCTTTGATAAGAAGCTATTTCAGTGGTCTTAAAAGGTCATATTTTACAACTGTCACTAAAACATAGTATTTATGTTAAAATTATTATTATGGAGACCCTCAGAGTGATAATTTTGGACACAAAAATAAAGAAATTTAAGTTCCTCTAACACCTTTAATCCTTTAATTTGATATGCAACAATTAAACTTGCAGAGTCTCTTTAAGTCTGACTGTTGAAGGATCATATTATCGATTTCTCTTTACTTTCTCTTCAATGGGAAAATCCTTGTAGCTTGATTAAGTGTTAAGATTTCAACAACTCCCACGTTTGAAAGTAACTAGTAACTCATAGTTACATTTACTTAGGGACACCAGTGTGGTGACACTTAAGTGGTAATATTTAGTCATTTACTTTCTCCAGATTTGAAGGTTAGGATTTTAAGATTTAGATTAACCTTGCTCAGAGGACAGGAGTTTTCGAAGGCATAATCAGTGTGGTCTTGAGCTGTACTGCAGATTTGCTCCAAGCATATTTTACTTCTGATTTCAATTACAAAGACAGGTCATTAAATTCATTGCTCTAGTGATTGTTCTAGCATACTATTTAAATTATTGTTAACACTTATTAACTCAGTCGTGGGAAAACTACTGTCTGATAGGAAAAGAAAAAGTCTTAAACTCATCACGATGGTGTTAAAATAACTTCATGGAGTAATAGACAGAATAACTGAAAGCACTAAGGTACAAAAGGAAAATTCCAGGCTTCATTGTCTAGGACTCATTAACTGGTAGGTTTTGTTTTGCATTTTGTGTTGTATGTCATTAATTGTTTGTTATAGATTAGCATGGCAATGGTATCTTACAGATTTTCTGCATAAATGGCATCACTCTTTTCAATATTACTGCATACAGAGCAACAATTTGCTGGAAACAAGAAGTAGAAGCCACTGATAGCATAGTCAAAGCCAGCATAGTCAGGAGAATTAGATTTAAATGCTACCCAAAATCCTTGGTGAATATTCATTGGTTGTTGAAACATGCATATACCAAAATACTGAGCTACTCCTATTATATTAAGGAACTGGTAACCAGTTTGACTAACTGATATTCACAGGTCTTGGAAACTGAGGAATTTTCTTGCTTTGACTGTGCGAAATTTGATGGGGCTATTTTGGTGTTTAATGCATTCTGGTATTGCACCATGCATCAGCTCAATTACTATTTGTATGAATTGAAGAAGGAAAGTCAAATTTGTATAATGATAAATTCTGTTAATAAGGAATAACTTGGAAAGTTAAGGTACTTTCTCATCAAACTTTTTGATCCTTACATTTTTAACAGAATTGCTACACTCAGCACTTGAAGAAGCACTTGTCATTAATGCTGACATTTCCTCTCAAGATTTTCTAAATCAGTTTGTAAATATTAATATTCTTTAAAATTAAATTGGAGACAGAAATTTTAAAAGGATAAAAGATATCCACATTAGGTTGCAGACTTTACAGAAGCTCTAAAAATAGGGCAGCAGGATGGGTTCCTATGGGAGCAGTGTAGAGTCCTAGCTGCCACTTGAAATGCCCACACAAATCATGACTTGACCTTTACAAATCAGATGCATGCCTTCCTTTTCATAACCATGATTTTAATTTTGTAGTTAACTTTGTGCTTAACCTCTGGTGTATCCTGTCAATTCTTTTGCTGGGAAGGCGGAATGCAGATTTTGAAATGTGAATCAGCATAATGGAAAGTTGCTCAAAGTATTGCATTTATACTCTGCAATTGCATTCTCAGAGTTTTACTGACCTTGGGGAATGCAAGTGAAAAATCATTTCCACAAAAATTGAACTTGTATTTTCAAGGAACCTTTAGATAAACCTTATGAGCCTTTGAGAACTTCTTAGACGGGCACGGCTTTCTCAGTTTTTGAGCTTTATCATTTAACTGAAACACTTTGAAGTAGTTCTACAGATTTGTGTGGCAGAGAAAAGTCAATTACAGCCTTGAATTTACTAGCAGTTAGAAACCAGTACACTGCCAGATAAATTAGGAGACCTCCAAATTAGTAACTCTTTATTGTAAAGCCAGAAATGCTCAGCAAATGCATTCGTCTAAATTTATTCCATTAGTTTACATTGTTCTTACATGATTGTGCCCAAGTTCTGAAGATTAAAAAAATAGATTAGACACAGCTCAAATGTACTCTGTTGTGGAGAAACTACTCAGTTTTCCAGAAGTAGCAAAATATACCTTTAATATCTTGGTAGGCATATGCTGCAAAACTGACCAACTGATATGGGCAGAGTCCTAGGACATACTTGCCTGGTACACTGATGCTAAACTTATCTTTACTGTTACATCTGCACAAAACAGAGCAGTGCAGTCCTGCACAGACCTACTACTTTGGGTTCCAGAGTCCCAGCAGACAAAAGACGCCCCCTTACTTCACTGGACCTGTGTACTGGCTTTACATAGTCAGGTTTTGGTAACAAGGGCGCTACAGGGGTGATTTCTGTGAGAAACTGCTAGAAGCTTTCCCCATGTCTGACAGAGTCAATGTAAGCTGGCTCCAGAGTGGACCTGCCACTGGCTAAGGCCAAGACCATCACAATGGCGGTAAGTGACTCTGGGATAATATATTTTAGAAGAGGGGGAAAACAGTAACTGCAGCCAGAGAAGTGAAAATATATGAGAGAAACAGCCCTGCAGACACTGAGTTCAATGTAGAAGGAAGGGGAGAAGGCGCTACAGGCACCAAAGCAAGGCTTCCCCTGCAGCCCATGGTGCAGACCATGGTGAGGCAGGCTGTCCTCCTGCAGTCCATGGAAGTCCACGGGGGAGCAGAAATCCACCTGCTGCCCATGGAAGACCCCATTCTAGAACAGGTGGATGTCCAAAGAAGGCTGCAACCACGTATGAAGCCATGCTAAAGCAGGCTCTTGGCAGAATTTGTGGACCTACCACAAATTGGAGCCCACATTGGAGCAGATTTTCTAGCAGAACTTGTGACCTTGTGTGGGAACCATGCTGGAGCAGCCTGTTTCTGAAGGATTGTACGCTATGGAAGGGACTGATGCTGGTATAGTTTGTGAAGAACTATAGGCCAGGGGAAGGACTCCTGTTGAAGAAATTCATAGAGGACTGTCTCCCATGGGAGGGACCCCATGCTGGAGCAGGAGAAGAGTGTAAGGAGTCCTCCCCCTGAGGAGGAAGGAGCAGTAGAGATAACATGTGATGAACTGACCACAACCCCAATCCCATGTCCCTCTGCACTACTGCAGGAGAAGAGGTAGACAATCAAGGAATAAAGTTAAGCCTCGGAAGAAGGGAGATGTGGGGGAAAGGTGTTTTAAGTTTTTATTTTTATTTCTCATTACCCTGCTGTGTTACACCTCCTCTGATTTGACTGGTAATAAATTTGGTTAATTTCCCCAAATCATATCTGTTTTGCCAATGATGGTAACTGGTGAGTGATCTCTCCCTATCCTTATCTTGACCCACAAGCCTTTTGTTATATTTTCTTTTTCCTGTCCAGCTGAGGAGAAGAGTGATAGAATAGTTTTGGTGGATATCTGATATCCGACCAGGGTCAACCCACCACAACCTGCCTCAAAACTGAAAAACTACTGCTTTGAGTCCCAGAGCAAGCTTAACTGCAAACTAGACTGATTTTCTTTCTAAAATAGGGTACACTATGATGAGGTAGACATTGGTCTGTCCTGCACTGTCACCCAGTTAGGAGCAAGCCCTTCAGTGGAGGATACTTCAGCTTCCCTGAGTTCCTGTAAATGATCTAAGAAAGCAGCATTTTTAGTAGTGTTCTTTGCAGAGGAGAGAATTAAAAAATCTCCATTTGAGATTTTTAGCTATATGAAAAGCATAAACCAATGTAAAATATTTACAGAGGGATAGTTTAACATTACAGCCACATGAAGTAATTAACAGTTAAGTACCCAATTTACTATCTAGTTTTTGGTAAGGGTAGTGTGTGTGTTTACATGTATGTTCATGGGTCTGTATAGGAGGGAAGATTTCCTTTGCTTCTTGAAGTTCCATCTAGGAAAATTCTACTGCTTTATATTTACAGAGGCAATTTTGTACTGTGCTCTGTGTTTGTCATGGGAGAAGGCTTTGTGATACCAGAGAGGGACACTCATCTAACACATGCAAGATACTTCTCATTCTTGGTGCCTAAATTCTGAGATAAGAGGAAATAAATTACTTCTTGTAACTGCACAGTAAAATCTTGTACTGAGAAACAATATGTTATACCTTTTTTTATTTTACCATGCTTAACTATTTCAAATACTGATATTAATTTTTTTAAAAAGGGGGAATGGGTATGGTAGCTTTTGGAAAGTCCAAAGAAAAGATTTCTAGTTGAAGGTTTTCTGAACTTTCACTAGGCTTTAAAATGTGTTTTTGCAGAACAGTGTCAATTCAACTTTAAATTTGTAAATATATTGAAATAATCCTCTGAATGGTATAGAAAACCCCATTAGTGTATGTCATGGTTTGAGATAGCCCCAACATCCAATTCCCTAGCTCCATTCCCCCTCCCACATCTCAACCTAATGTGAGATGGGTTTTTCCAGACAAAACACACCAGACTCAAAGTGGGGGAAAGGGAATATATTACAATGACTGTACAAATAAATACCATATCACATTATACACACGATCACAAACTATCTCTACCATGACATATGTATTTACAATGGATCAGATCTCTTCTCCCCTCCAAATAAAAGTCCAGGAGGGAAAGAAGGACAGATCCCTTCCAGTCCTTAAACAGCAGCATCTTCTGAGGCAGCAGGTTTCTTCTCATCTCATGCATACAGCAGCTGATAGCTCGCTTTCTGCCAGCACTCCACGAGGGAGGTATCCAAGCCTCTCTCTCGGCCCATCGCCTCACAACCGAGGGGTCTTCCGTGGCCTTCGTAACCCCAGACAAGGTCGTATCACCACGTCATATCACGAAGACACAGGGGAGTCTTCGTGACGGTCTGGTATCTCTTGCAGGGCCTCTGTGCCCTGTCTCTCAGGCTGCCACCGTGGCAGCAGTGCGAGGGGGGGGGAAGCCAAGGTCAACTCCCCCTGCATTCCTCTCGGAGCTCTCTAGCTCCTTTCTACAGTGCATGTCGCACTTCAAGGCTCTTTCAAGTAAGAGTCCGTCATCTTCCTCCTTCCAGGAGGTCTCAAAGGAGTTTTGGGGATCTGGTATCAGTCCAGTCTTACCCCCAAGAACTCTGTAGCTCTCAGCTGCTGGCTCTCCTTTCCTCGACTCTCCTTCCAGGAGTCTCCTCTGCAGTGCTGTATGTTGCTTCTGTTGCTTCTTCAGTTCAGGTTCTTATCTCTGGCTCTCTGCCACTGTTTCTCTGGTCAGCGTCGGCTGCTGCTCTGTGCCCATGGAGAAAACATCTCCCGGCATACTACAGGCACCTAGCCCAGCTTTATGCTGTTCCAGGTCCCTGCAGCCCCCAGCCAGGGGCTGGGAGGGGGCCCAGAGGCCCCAAGGGGCTCAGAGCCCCTTCCTCGTGGCTCTACAACATGGCCACCTCTCCTACAACAACCAAACTACAACTCTTCTTTTCCGGTCTGGTTGTGATATGTTTACATTTCTGCAGGAGCGTCCATTGGGCAGAATTTCAAAACTTCCAGGGGTTTCCACCCCTTGGGGTCTACCACTTCTCCCAGCCTCTGGGGAAAACAAGGTTCAAACCACTACAACACTCCACCCCTCGCTCCTGCGAAATGTCAACATATCACACCAACTGAAAAAAAAACTCTAATCAACATGCAATCTTCAATAAACTAAAATATAATCAAAATCTCTCTGCTACATATCAATATAGCATCATCACAAACTTAACTCTACTCTTAATACTTAACTTACATTACTATAGCCTTACTTACTCTACAATGGTACAGTCTGTGTTTTGTCTGGAAAACTCTTTCTGTTACCACAAGCATCATGGCTCTTATCTCTCTCTCTCTCGATGGTTCGCAACCATCCTCTGCTACCATTTATGTCATGGTTTGAGATAGCCCCAACATCCAATTCCCTAGCTCCATTCCCCCTCCCACATCTCAACCTAATGTGAGATGGGTTTTTCCAGACAAAACACACCAGACTCCAAAGTGGGGGAAAGGGAAATATATTACAATGACTGTACAAATAAATACCATATCACATTATACACATGATCATAACTATCTCTACCATGACATAAATGGTAGAAGAGGATGGTTGCGAACCATCGAGAGAGAGAGATAAGAGCCATGATGCTTGTGGTAACAGAAAGAGTTTTCCAGACAAAACAGACTGTACATTGTAGAGTAAGTAAGGCTATAGTAATGTAAGTTAGTATTAAGAGTAGAGTTAAGTTTGTGATGATGCTATATTGATGTGTAGTAGAGAGATTTTGGTTATATTTTAGTTTACTGAAGATTGAATGTTGATTAGAGTTTTTTTCAGTTGTTGTGATATGTTGACATTTCGCAGGAGCGAGGGGTGGAGTGTTGTAGTGGTTTGAACCTTGTTTTCCCCAGAGGCTAAGAGAAGTGGTAGACCCCAAGGGGTGGAAACCCCTGGAAGTTTTTAAGTTCTGCCCAATGGGCGCTCCTGCAGAAATGTAAACATACCACAACCAGACCGGAAAAGAAGAGTTGTAGTTTGGTTGTTGTAGGAGAGGTGGCCATGTTGTAGAGCCACGAGGAAGGGGTTCTGAGCCCCTTGGGGCCTCTGGCCCCCTCCCAGCCTCTGTCTGGGGGGCTGCAGGGACCTGGAACAGCATAAAGCTGGGCTAGGTGCCTGTAGTTATGCCGGGAGATGTTTTCTCCATGGGCACAGAGCAGCAGCCGACGCTGACCAGAGAAACGGTGGCAGAGAGCCAGAGATAAGAACCTGAACTGAAGAAGCAGCAGAAGCAACATGCAGCACTGCAGAGGAGACTCCTAGAAGGAGAGTCGAGGAAAGGAGAGCCAGCAGCTGAGAGCTACAGAGTTCTTGGGGGTAAGACTGATACCAGATCCCCAAAACTCCTTTGAGACCTCCTGGAAGGAGGAAGATGATGGACTCTTACTTGAAAGAGCCTTGAAGTGCGACATGCACTGTAGAAAGGAGCTAGAGAGCTCCGAGAGGAATGCGGGGGGAGTTAACCTTGGCTTCCCCCCCCCTCGCACTGCTGCCACGGTGGCAGCCTGAGAGACAGGGCACAGAGGCCCTGCAAGAGATACCAGACCGTCACAAAGACGCCCCTGTGTCTTCGTGGTATGACGTGGTGAAACGACCTTGTCTGGGGTTACGAAGGCCACGGAAGACCCCTCGGTTGTGAGGCGATGGGGCCGAGAGAGAGGCTTGGATACCTCCCTCGTGGATGCTGGCAGAAAGCCAGCTATCAGCTGCTGCATGCATGAGATGAGAAGAAAACCTGCTGCCTTAGAAGATCCTGCTGCTTAAGAACTGGAAGGGATCTGTCCTTCTTTCCCTCCTGGACTTTTATTTGGAGGGGAGAAGAGATCTGATCCATTGTAAATACATATGTCATGGTAGAGATAGTTGTGATCGTGTGTATAATGTGATATGGTATTTATTTGTACAGTCATTGTAATATATTCCCTTTCCCCCACTTTGAGTCTGGTGTGTTTTGTCTGGAAAAACCCATCTCACATTAGGTTGAGATGTGGGAGGGGGAATGGAGCTAGGGAATTGGATTTTGGGACTATCTCAAACCATGACAGTGTATCAAAATTATTGTACTTCTTTCATCAAGAGACTCCTTATGTCATCAGTTAAAGGGTGGAGACAAGTTTGATTTGGTAACCAACTTGTTCTTACTTGCTGTTGAAGCCTCGAGTTCCTAATTAGCAGTGCATAGTGTGCTTCCGTGTGCAATGTTTGAGACAAACAAGGACCTCTTCATCCACGAAAGAGTATCTGTATTTTATATTTCTTCTCCATTGCAACTATTTGCACTTTATCTCATGTTGTTGAGCGTGAAAGATTAATTTCTTTAAATTTTTTCCTAAATGGTATCTTCCATTATGATTCATTACCTTCCCAAGGAAATGAAAACCAACAATTTCTATTCAGTAATTTCACAGAGTGAGAAAATGGTGGCTTCTTCCACCATTGGGGAAATCTATTCAATAAGTTTGAGAAGTCAAGGCTGGTTCAAGTTTAAATAGAGGATGAATAATATGAAGTAGCTCTTTGTAGGTGGAAAAGTACAATGAAGTTCAAAACAAACAGAACTCAGATTTATGGCATATCACAGTGCCAAATTCTGCTCTGAATAAGAAGGTGTAACTGCAGAGCAACTCCAGCTGTTTACACAGAAAAATTCCAGATTTACTGTCAGTCCTGTCAGCTGTATCTGACTCTGGGTTCCTTCATTAATATGTGTCCTTGGTGATGAGGTCTCAAATACTCTGATATAAGACTTTGGCTCAGCATGTGCTATGCATGCTTAAGGAACCTATAATTACATTTCAAAAACCAACGTCTTCATATTTTAGTTCTATGATGTTTGTTTCTTTGGTGACTTTCACCTGGCAGCTTTCTGGCAAAAATGAAAAATAAATCACAATTCATATATAACAAAAAGGAACTGGATTCAGTAGTGAATTAACATCTATAATATATATAAATGTAGATTATGTTTAAAATGGTTAACATTTTTGTAATCCTTGTGCTTAAATGGTGGTATGAGCATTAAATACTTCAAATCCTTTTCATTTGTGTCTCCTGACAAGTCCTAGAATCCCTTCAGAGTCTTCCTTGTGATCCACAGTTCATCCATCATAACCTCAAAAATGTTGCTCTTTTTAAAAAATATATATTTTATTAAATTATCAGTGTTAAAACTGTAAAATTTATAAAAGTTTTCCTCCTTTCACACTTTAACCCAACGGGACAATATTTTTACAAAAATCCCTGTTAGAATGAGATGCCTCAGAAAAAATTAACCAGAAAGTAATCAGAGACACTTCTTACCAGTCATCTTTGTAGACCAAGGGAGGGGAGAGAGAAATCATAAGCCCTGAAACAAATGAAGGCATATGGATGAGACGACAAGTGTGAGTTTAGGGCTGTAATTAGAAGCATTAAAAGATTCTGGCTGTATTAGCAATGAGAAAATAGTGTGAAAAACGACTAGATGGAACACCTGGAGAGCTTAGTTGTTACTATAAGGCTCTGCACCATCAGCACTTTCTTTTTAAGTAGCTCATCAAGCTTATAGCCTTTACACCAGTTTCAGCCTTGATAACCCTGAACCACACAGTATCTTTCCTTGAAAAAGACTACCTATTCCAAAAGCAGGTCACTGACCACAATTGCTCTAGAATACTTACCTTTAATAAAAAATTGCTGAAAAATTTGTTTGCATAATTTCCTCCTTTCGTGTTTACAAAGAATGGGTGATTTTGCAATGGCTTTTCTTAATACTGGAAGCGTTGCCTCTTGATCTTGTTTTTGTATTCTTCAGAAAGCAGAAGAGAATCATGAGACTTGGGTTGCATGTCAGCGTATTATTCTCTTCCTACCTCTTTTCCTTTTTTATTTCTTACTTATGGAAGGTTGGAAAAGGTGTGCAGTATTGTTTCTATTTACTCTTGTGTTTTCAGTAGGCAAGAACTCAAATTTAAACAAAAGAAGGCACAGAGTAAATGGAAAATCACACAAAATACCTTGATGAGAAAGCACTGAGTGCCTTTGTACCATGCCATAACAATTACTTGACAGAATAGCAGCTGTAGCATTCAAAATTACTAGCTTAGAGATTTAAAATTGTCACACTTGTTTAAAGATAGCAATGATACAGCTGCCTGAACTACAGAATACAGCTTGTGTATCAAACTCTTCTGATTTTATTATTCTGTACTTCCATAGAATCTCCAGCAGTAATAAAAATGAAAAATATTAAACAATAGTAAGTTCAAACAGAGTTCAGTTTAATGGAAGAAATAAGTTTTTGGAAGAGAAAAAAAAGCATTTTTAGAGAGCCTTAGACAAAGAGGGAATTTACTTATAGCTCTCCCAAGCTACATGTCCTCAGAAGTAGCTTCTTCTCAGGTAATTTGTACGTGAAGAATTTTGGTGATGGATAGACCTTGTCCTTACATACGGGAAAAATATAAAATTGCTATAAGTGAAATTTAAGTTACAATGTTTCCCACCTTATCTTACCCTATTTTTGCACATTTTTACAAATAACACAAGGAAACACTGTAAGAAATATCTTTACACAGTTCAGTCATAATTTGCTCCTGGTTCAGCTAGATTCTTTCCAACCGTGTGAGAATTTCTTGCAGCATATATATAAAATAATGCAGACTACAACCCTTTAAGTGATGCTCCTTGATGGTACAAGCATTAGGTTTTGTGAATACTAATAGTGGAATAAAGTTAAGTAAATTTTATTAGGTGTGTTGAGTCTGGGAAGGCGGCAAGAAAACAAGAGGTATGCAGCTGTCAAGTTGTTAAGAGGATGGAGCCAGGCTTTTCTCAGTGCCACCAAGCAACAGGACAAGAGTCAATAGACAGAAATTGCGGCACAAGAAGTTCCATGTGAATATGAGGAAGAAATTCTTTACTGTGTGGGTGACTGAGCACTGGAACAGATTGCCCAGAGAGGTTGTGGAGTCTCCCTCACTGGAGATATTCAAGAGCTGTCTAGGCATAATGTTGTGCAATGTGCTCTAGGATGACCCTGCTTGAGCAGGGAGGGTGGACCAGATAACTCACTGTGGTCCCTTCCTACCTTACCCATTCTGTGATTCTTATTCTTTGATAGCTGAGTATCAGAAATAGGTCAAAGTGTCAGGTATCACTAGACCATGTTGCCCAGAATTTTTGTGGTGTCTCTCTGCAGATATTCAAAACTGACTTGGGCAAAGACCTGGACAACCTGCTGTAGCTGACCCTGCTTGAGCAGCAACTTAAATGGTTGTGTGATTTTGTGTAAATAAATACAGAATACAAATATGTATTAATTATATATATATATTTGTTATATAAAGTATAGCATTGATTTGTGCTGTAAGAACTCTAAGTAATCCTTACAAAAAAAATAGAAGAAAAATCTCTGCCAGGAGTAATTGAGGCAAATATATCAAATATTTGACAAAACTACCTACAGCAACAGCATTCTAAAAAATATTTTTTATTTCTAACAGTGTGCTACTAGATTTTTGTTTTTTAGGGTAATGTAACCTTTCATTTTGTTTCACTACAACCTTTGTAATTTTTTATTGTAATTTGCATAATCTGCTCCAGTCAATTCTGTAGAACAGGACCTTTCTATGGTGTTACCAAAAAATCTGTGTCCACAGTTACAAGTGATTGATCAGACTGATGTTTCCAACTGTCAGTTCTAATTAAATATTTTTCTGCAGTCTTATATTCTTGTGTTACTCAGTTTTGGTAACACCGACCTTTTTTATCTTGATACTTGCACACCCTACCCTTGGAATGACACACATTTATTTTTTCTTTGTTTTTAGTTGTTCCCCATACAGATTTTCCTACTAGGACAAATAAAGAGGAATGGGTAGTGGGGAAGATTAAGTTGTTGATATTGCTCACTGCATTCTGACTCTTCTACCACAGAAAACAAGCTGAATCACAAATACAGTGTACACTGTAGAAAAAGAACATCCATGTTTTACACTTAAATTTTTTTGTACTATACTTTGAAAATGGTAAGGATTTTTTTCATATTATAAATATATTTTTATTAAGAGGAATCTTACAAAGGTGATCTCTAGTTGCATGAGCAGAATACTCCTAAGAGAAACTTCCTCTATGTAGTTTGTATTTACCTCTGAGAAAATACAACCAGTTCATTTCTGGCGAAAAGTAAATTCCAGGTGCAGGTCTATAAAATTATTTGAGGAAACGTCACTTGAGAACAACAAATTTTGGATGCCTGATGGCTGGCTGGATTATGTTTGCGTGATGACTGATGAAAGATGGGAATTGAATTTCTGGCAAGAAGAAAATGCAAGTTGCAAAAATTTAATAGGGCATTTTTTAATTATCAGAGTGAGGAGGATTTGTAGAAGTGAATTCTTTCCTACAGAAATCCTCTATGGTGCCAGGTAAAATTTCTTCTTGGTAGAACTAAACAAGAACATTTATTATGTGGGATAGTATCATCAAAACTTTCATTTTGTATGAGAAAACAAACTTAAAGATTGATAATTGTGATTTGCAAATACTTGAGGGGGTTTGGTTTTGGGGTTTGGGTTTTTTATAGTATAAACCGACATTACATGAGAAAAAAAGGGAGAAACTGTGTAGTTTTAATTATAATGTTAAACTACTCTACAGGTGTAAGGTAATTTTGAAGTTGCATACTTATTGCAAATAGCAGCATGTTTTTGTTGTAAAAGGATAATTTGGCTTCACATAGCCAAAAAAAAAAATGGATTTGAGTGCTTTTCACCCCGATAATAGTCCCCATTCCTTTTATTTTTCGTTTTGATGCTAAGAGCAGTTTTCATATGGAGTGAAACTACTGTTGTCATGAAACAACATTGTACTTTTAATAACAGTCATTTAGACAGATTCGTACTTGCTGTGCACAAATGGCTCAGCAGTGTCACTTCAGGACAGTGTATACTAAGGGCTGTGTGGAATCACATCATCCTTTATGGAGCAGAAAAGCCTTTATGGCTGCAAGCAACTACTACACTGTAGGGATTTGTTTAGTGTCTCACCAGCGTCATTAGTCAATTCACAGAGAGGAGGCAGAGCCCGGGACCAGTATCCTGCTGGTACATAATTTTGGAATTACTGGGCCAACTGAGAAAAGATTATTTGTGCAATGGTGTTATTTTTTAAAACTAAGGCTGAGAGAGACTCTTTGTGGGCCAATTTTGAAGATAAGCACTATTTAGCCTAAAGGAAGGTTTTTTGATGACCTGAAGAAAGAAATAATGCTTCCGAACAGAGAATTTTTTCAGATGATCAGGTCAATATTAAAGTGTGTTCTAAGATCCTATGTATCCATGCATATCACCCACATCATGTTTGGAAGGGCTAAGCTGAGGATGATGACTATCCATCTAAATCAGAGGTTCAAATCCTGATATAATGGAGAGGCAGAAACTAGATTTTAGAAGTGAAAACTAAAGTAAAGAGAAAAAATATGGATATGAAAACTAAAGAGAAAAATGTAAATATCTCTTAAACATTTGCATAGGGAATTAGTTTATCCTTAGGTTAAAGAGAGAGCTGTGTTTTTTAGTCTTTCCTTGTGGTTTGTTTTTCAAAGATGCATTGTATCGATAACAAAAGCCTTCACCTAAGAATCCTTATAAAACTCATTGTAACCATTCTTAAGATCAGATTGTCTCATTATTTTTCAAAATATTCTGTCTAGAAATGCCTGGAAGTTTTTAACCCCTGAAGGCCTGCTTGAACTGCTTTCATGCTGTGATATGAAGAGTAAAAATAAATGTGTAAATCCTCTAGTTCTTCTGAAAAAATGCTGTCCTAAATTTTCACCAGATGTAGCAAACTATGCACTTGTGTTACAGGGTGATACTAAAACTCTTTACTCAGAGAGGCAGGATGGCAAACATAAATAACATTAGATGATAGTATGAAGTATTGAATAAGTTGGGGACAATTTAAAACATAGAAGACATGGTGAAGTATATTAGACAAAGTTCACGCTGATGGACTTCCCTGCTTTTGCCACTCACAGTATTCCTTCATTTCTGTCTGACTGAGTTTCTAATGATTTAATAAGTAGATTGATTTTTGTGTTTTTTGTCTTGAATTAGTCTGATCTTTATCAGGCGTACTTCTTGAAAAGTCAATGGAATTGGAAAAGTTCATAGCAAAGCAAAACAAAACAAGGTCTTTTTTTCTTCTCAAAATTGAAAAATGAAATTTGCAAGGAACTTGTAAGTGTTTTGACAGAAAATCTTTTCTTAGCAAAATATTTAGGGAAAATATTCATAAGGCAATAAGCTCTCACTGCAGTGTGCGGTAATGAAGATGAGGAAAGATGACTGAAGAAATATTTGGTTAAACTAAACAGACAAAACAAATATATTGTGTGCCCTGAAGGCTTGAGCTGGAGAACACTTACAGAAAAAAAAAATAACCCCACAGTCTTTAATGACTTGAGGCAGAAATAGCTTTAATTAATGTCACAACTGTAGCACAACAGCGTAAAACCAAATGGACAACTGGGGTGAGAAAAAGCTTTTTTATTTTGTCCTCTGTATTGTTTGACCTGACTTGGAGCTGTGGATTAATTTCTGCATTGCGTCTTATGCAGACAGATGTACGCAGTTCCCCCTGCATTTGTCTGCTACAGTTTGAAAGAAGGACAAGATATGCAGAGAACCAGAAGTTCTATTTTTCATTGCTTCCTGGAAGAGCCAAGTGGATGGGATGTGTGAAGTGCAAAAGTCTGTTCTTACCAACTTGCTGGATAACAAGTTGTATGTATCACCTCAGAAGACAGCACTGAAAATGAAACCCCTGCAAAAATTGGTGCATGTTTTACAAGACAAAATGCTAAGACCTTGATGTCTAAAGGAGCTGAGGAAAAAAAACTCCAAAGCAATTTAACTGGGGACAAGATAAGAAAAGGATTTAATTCGGTAACAAGACGCACGCTTCCCCCCGTACCTCAAATGTTACAATTTATAATACTACCTGTCCAATCTGAAGTTTTCCCACCCTGTGGTTTTTGCCCTGATCCACCCCCATCCGACCCTCTGGGAATTGGGGCTGGGGGTTTTTCGAGACTCTCTCCATCAACCATCATCTTCTTCAGAGTACAAGGGGTACACAGTGACCTCATTCCTGACCATGTTCTGCGGTTTGGGCCAAGATACAAGCATTCTACAAACAGAATAGAACTATCTAAGAGTGAGACTAAACATAGTCTAGTGGAATCCAGGGGTAGAATTGATATGGGGAGCATGGAATGGGGTAATAGGGTTGGAGAATGTGTGTAGCTTCTGTGCTAAGGGTAGGGGAATAAGTGCTGCTGCTTCTAAATCTACTTCTACTATATAACCACTTATAAAACTTATAAAAATTAGAAGAATAAAAAAAAAAAACCTAAAAGGACCTTCAGACATCAACTTCTAGAATATTTCTTAGTGAGGTGTGATTTCTACACTACCCTTTATCTTATGCTTTAAACATGTACACAGCAAAATGACCTTGGTGCCTCAGCCAGTTATGTGAACAGGGTTCAGAATCCAGCACAGGCTGGAATACAAATCTGTAGTTAGAGTACAAATACCTTAGGGACTTTTTAAAGTACAGTTTTTGATTACTAAATAGAAAAGAACCTATATAATGCTTAACATCCCTTCAGTTCTCAGGACTTAGTTAAGAATTTATTTCCAAACCATGTTTTGCTTTTGCTATATAGTGTATAGAAAAGCTTTAGTGATGCAACATTTGTTAATGTTACACTCCTAGTGTGCAACAAATATTAATGGCTATACTCAATTCTTGTACTTAGTGCACTTAAATTGCTGCACACTCAGATGTGGCTTGGGGAAAGAGAAAAAGGATTTAAAGCTGGCTGAAGAAAACAGAGAAAGTTGTAAACTGGCTGAATTTGAGACAGAACATATATGGTAAAATTTCACAAATTAATGTTAATTTAGAATTTTGTTTCCCTACTATTTTATGAGCAAATTATCCCTTTTTTAATCTTCTTTTTCTTCTAGAATCCTTTGTCTTTTGAACTTTGCATTCTCATGTAAGTACTGCATACAGACCTTCTTCATTCTCTTTCTGGCTGCAGATTTTGTGCCCTGATATAACAACTTTACAGAAAACTTCTTTATTAGGATGGTGGCAGAAGGGTGACCTGCTCTGACTGCATATCTGTAGGATGCAGTCATGTGTATGTGGCAATTTCAATGGGAATGATTATGAAGTAACATACCAGTGCTCAGAAAAAACAAAAATTCCAACAAAAAAAACCCAAACAAAAGCCCAAACAAATAAACAAAAAAAAAAAAAAAGAAGACTATGGACTTGATTTGTTTTACTTGCCTTTACAGCCTGAGATTTTGGTCTGGGACAAATTCACCCCTTGAGTTATGGCCAGGTTTATTGAACAATCTGTGGTAAGGACAGGGAGAAGAATGATGAGAAGAAGACAGAGAACAAGGTGTGTTCTCTTTACGTGTGAAAACTTAAAATGCTTCATTTTGACATTTCATCTTGCTGTTGCAAAATGAAGTCTCAACCCCAAATTAGGTTAAATTAAAACCAACAAACGAAACCCAAATAAATCAAAATAAACAACCCCCCCCAAAAGCCAACAGAAAGAAAAACTAAAGCAAAATTTTATTATTTAGCTCCAATAGTGTTCACTTTGACTGAGAATTATGTTTTGAGGGGATAGGGAAAATGTAAATAAACAGAAATTCTTTATTTTTCTATCTGTCTTAAATACTATTTTTTCATTGTTTTTGGTGCATCAGACATATCAACACAATCAGTTATTTGCACAGATTTACCTGCAAAACTAATATTGTAAGCCTAACACTAGAAGCTCTCTCCTCCCTAAAAAGTACAGTGTAGTTATCTTTAGTAAATTGTATAATTTACTGCAGACATAAATGAATGTAGCTGCACTGCTTAATCTTGCAGAAATTTGTTGCAATTAAAGGTATCATCTGGTGAAACCATCTTGAGTACTGTGGCCTTCACATGAGCTGCAGGATTTTGTTTGTAATGCAGAACAGTAGTTTTCATAGGAAGTTATGTCATATAAATGAAATATTCAGCCTGAAGTCTGAGGCATGAGGAAGAGTCTTGCTTGGATTCAGACTGTCATTGCTGTAATTGTTGAAACTATAAATTGCATAACCATGTAAATTTATATGGACACAAAACCTTGGAATTTCAAGTTGGCATTTTTAGCCACCTGAGAAACGCTATTGAGAATTGTTGCCTTAAGACAAATTCTGCATAGAGTCACCTCATCATGCTAAATCCCACTGCTTTAATGTTTTTGCATGGGGATAAAAAAATAATCATTTTTCACAGAGGCAAACCAGAAAGCAGCTTACAGAGGGCTGATGTGTCTGCATAGTCTGCTGTTGGATCATTGTTCAGAATCCAACATAATGTTAAATTAGCAGTAGTGAGGATAAGTGGCTCTGTTTTTCCCAATGCATTTGACACTCGATGTGCCCAGGTATCCAGAGCTAGGCTGCCTACTGACTCCTCCCCATACATGCTCTCTCAAGCAATTAGTATAGTACCCCAAACAGCATGAGGCAGTGACCTGGTCCTTCCCTTTCTCCTGTACTTGCTATAGTGACCCAGGAGAATAGGGAAGAACCAGTTTTCTTTCTTGGGTTTTTCTAATTTTAAATATCCCTTTCCAGGTACCATCTGTCTTCACAACAAAATGATGACAGAAGCCCTAAGGTAACACATACTGCACTGAAGTATTGGTAGAACTGGTTTGTTTGGTGTTTTTTAATGGCATTAATGTGAGTAGTTTTCATGAGATGACTCATGAATGCTGTATTTAAGATTTCCTGTAAAGGTATAGTATTTTTTGCTGAGGTAGAGTTAATTTTCTTCAGAATAGCTATATGGGATTATGGTTTGGATTTGTGTAGGAAACAGTGTTGGTGACACAGGCAAGTTTTCATTACCATCGAGCAGTGCTTACTCAGAGTCAAGTCCTTTTCTGCCTCTCACACCACCCCACAAGCAAGGAGGCTGGGGGTACCCAAGAAACTGAGAGAAGACACAACCAGGACAACTGATCCCAACCAACCAAAGGGATATTCCAGATCATATGACATCATTCTTAGCATATAAATCTGGGGGAAGAAGAAGGAAGGGGGGACATCTGGAGTGATGGCATTTGTCTTCCTAAGTCACTGTTACGCATGATAGCTCCCTGCTTTCATTGAGGTGGCTGAACACCTGCCTGTCCATGGGAAATGGTGAATGAATTCCTTGTTTTGTTTGCTTGTGTGCATTGTTTTTGCTTTCCCTATTAAATTGTCTTTATCTCAACCCACGAGTTTTCTCACTTCTTCTCTTTTGATTCTTTTCCCCATCCCACCAGGGAGGAGGAGCAAACAGCTGCATGGGGCTTAGTTTCCTAGGTGGGATACACAAGGACAGTAGTAAATAGAATGACCTGTTCCATCCAGTGATCATACAGTTTTTTTCATTTCTTCAATTTACAAAAGAAAATGCAGTCAGGGTTTCATTTCCCATTGTAACTGGTGCAAACCACACTGCTCACCATGGGACTCCTTCTGGGACGCTTGTTCTTCTCCACAATTCCCATGCTGTCTTGAAAAATCAATTTGCTATTCAGCTAAGTTTCTGTTCCTCAAAGTTTTACATAACTTTGGCACATGTATCTGTTTACCAACTCCTAGTTGGATCTATTTTAGATACTGTGGGAGAGGATCCCTCTGCCTTCCACCACCAGACTCCTGTATTTGTTTTGGTTTTCTTGGAATATATATTCTGAAACAAATTTTTGAGTAAAATTGCCAATTCAGTTTTTGGTTGGAAACCAGTGTTTTCATATGGTTGCAAAAGTTACCTTTGTCATTAATTTTATTTTTTCTTTTTTATTAAATGAGAATTTTTTATTTATAAAATGTAGTTTACTTGTAATGTATTGTTGAAACTAATTTAGGTAATCCAAACAAAGCATAGGAAGGTTTCCAGGTTTCTTTCGTAAATTAATTATTGCTGATGTCAAGGAACCTTTAACTTTTTTTTAAACTACTCCCCCCAATTTATGAAGAGAATAATTTTCAGTTATCACAGAATAAGGACATTTTCTTTCCTCTTTTTTTACACTCTGTTAAAAATCTATGACAAGTTCTATCTTAGGAATAAATCATGGGAAATGATGAAAACTAAAGCACATAGTAAATCCCAAGATACCTATGTTTTAAAATAATTATTTCTTTTTTAAATTAATTGTTTGTTTAGATTAACATTCTGTAAATGTGAAAGTCATATTGAGTTTACATTTTTCTCTCTTTAGGTTTGCTGAATGTCTTGCTGTGATCTTCTTCATTATTCATCATCTTTTCTAGTGGAGTTGACTAAATTATTGCTGGGACAAGGCTGATTAATCCCTAAAGGAATAACAGTGCATCCTAGCAGTTAAATTAATAACTGCAGACAGAAGGTTAGCTGGTAAATGAGGTTGGGTCTTCTGTTACAGGGCTGTATATCTACAGACTTATGTGTTAGTTTTCTCAGCATTTTTCCCTGAGAAAATCTATTCATTCTAGCAGAGGTGAATGACTTCTGCTTCTTCTGCAAAGAATAATTGCTACACTTTTCATCTTAAGTATATTGTCCTGTGTTATTAGTTAAGCAAACATCCAATTATGTTTATCTAAAATGTTAATAGTAAAATGAATAATGATGAAAACTTTCTTTGCGAATACAAGTTTCCATCTACACAAAACAACTGAAAGCATTTTTCTTTTACTTTGTTAGATAACTACAGTTCTTGCTTAAAGGTCAGTTCTCTGAAAGAATGGGGTTGTTTACATGGGATTATCACTTTTCATAGTGCTTTATTAGAAGTAGTATATTATATTCACTGAGGACTTTATACTCATGTATGATATAGCGTTGCCCTCAGTGATATATCAGAAAAATATTGGTAGGAATCCAAAGACAAGGGAGAAAAAAGTACTCGTCTTTCTTCAGGCTTGCCATCAGGTGCCACAGTCCCTGCTTTAAGTTAGAAAAAGCAAGTTTTATCAGCTGTCAGATACCTCCACAGTCTCTTCAAACAGATTGGTGAAATGTGGGAAAGACTTACATACTCTTTAATTATAGTCCCCAAACACTCACACTAAGGAAAGGTAGGACACTGCTTTGTAAAACTCTCCAAGAATGTAATTAAAAATGAGACATCTTGAAAAGATTGTCCTGGGTCTAGACTGGGAGCTGGCTTATAAGAAGTGTTGGCATGAAAAGTGATGGTAGAAAGTAACACAGTTAAAAATGCATTGGTTTAATTTTTTGTCTGTAACTCTCAAATAAACAAATGATAAAGCATATGTTAATCATGGCAGGAAAACTCCTAATCCATATTGCTTTATTCATTAAATAAATAGATCAGCAATAGCAGTGCTTTAAGATCTTTTCTAAGCTGCTGAGGGACAGAGTGAGCAAACAAATAGCTCACTCTCCTAAAGTCAAAGATTTCAGGCTTGTTGATTTTTTCCTTTTCTTTTAATTTATGATAGTTATTTCATGACATATCAAAGAGTTAATATTGCTAGTGCTGTCTACATGCTATACAATGATATGTGGTGGAGAAATTAATTTGACCCCTTCTAATGCTTCATAGCTGTGCATCAGCTAAGGGTGATATCATGTTTCCATCTGGCCTTTTGTTGATTATCAGTGTTAAATATTGTGTTTTCCACATCAGTATTTCATAGTTATTAGTGGTTCTGAGTAAGTGGACACATTTACATTACTCTATTCCTTTTATAACTTAACATATCAGGAATAAGAACTATTTAAATTACTTCATGCATGAATCTGCATACAGGCAATTATTTTTTTTGAGCTTATAAGCCACATCAGTATCCTCATGGATATTGACAAAGTTTTTAATACAGAGATGTACACAAATTCTCCTGTTGCCTACCCAATTTCTTTAGTTTTCCTGTTAGGAGAGAATCATGTATTATCAAAACACTCCTACTTTACCCTACTCCCAAAAAAAAACAAACAAAAGACATAGCCCCCAAAAGCCTCACAAATCCAATCTAAAGAAAATTAAATCTAATTATACTGTGGGTAGAGAGGTTTTACATTCTGAAGACTGTGTTATTGCATTTTTAACATGCAGGTGACAGTAATGCTAACTGGAGAAGAAGAGGATTAGTAAATATATCTGTTTAATAAGCTGGTAGGTACACAGAAGAAATTTTTTTAATTAAATAAGGATTTATGATGCTGCCTTAAAAATATGTAGTATTAAAAAATTAGAACTCATAATGCTTTATTCAAAACCTGCTATCCCCAAGATCAGAAACTAAAATACAGGATGAGATTTAGAATCCCCATATAAGAATTTAGGGCCCTAAATTAGAAAAACTAACATTTTCTGAAAAGTTGGTTCTTAGTGCCTACCTAACTAAGGTCTGTACGATTAGTGAGATTCAGAAGCAGTACTATGTCTTTGACATTATCACTCCAGTTTCTAAGAACTAATACAATTAACAGCACACTAAACATATCTATTCTTTTTCGATTAGCAAAATAGAAAAAGAAATAACTTTTCAAAAGTTGATGTAATTCTAATGTTCTGAACGTTACTGTTAATGCAGGTATGGAATTAAAACATGTCAAACCATTCTTTAAATGGACATACTTCATAGGCATGTATAAGAACAGAACACGACCCACAGCATTAAACATGATAGATTCCTCTAACTTAGAAAAATAGTTATTGCTGTAATAGATGTTTATGCACCTCTGGGCATTTTTTTTAAATATTATGTCTAACTGTTTCTCTTGTGTTTGAAAGAACTCATGGTGATTTAAGTGTGATTCCACAGAACATGACACCTTCTGAAGAAGGTTGGAGTTAGTTTTGCAAAATCAAATTGAGGAAAAAAAAAAGTCAATATTTACTGAACAGTTTGTTTAATTTTGTAGAAACTTAATTGGAGAATTTCATTTTAATATTAATAGTAGTGAGTGGATACATCTAAAGTTGTGTTACACAATGGGATTTGATTACCCCAACTGCACGCATAAATACTATTTTTCTTGTGTGTAAGCTTTCAAGTACAAAATTAGATAATGAAAATTGAGACAGAACGCCTCTTTCAAAGTTTATGGTAGCTTCTTGGTAAATTTCTAATAAAAGTTTTTATTGAGCATAAACCAGTTCATAAAAAAAAGTACTACATCTCTTGGCAGCTGGAAAGTGTTACAATAAACTATAACAAAACAGTTGAAACATGAGACCCCCAGTGTGAGAGTGGGGACAAAGTAACAGTGTATAGGAGCTGAATATTGTAGTGCGACTTGACATTGAGATTAGATCAAGCCACTTAAAGAAGAGGCATAGGAGAAATGAGATATGGTATTTTACACTTAGAACTACTGATTTGCAAATAACAGTAGAGTGGCTATATAATATAATACCAATAGCATACAGAATCCCAGAATCTCAGAATCACAGCATGGGTAAGATTGGAAGGGACCACAGTGGGTTAAGTGGTCCAACCTCCCTGCACAAGCAGGGATTAAGCCCATAACACAAGTGTGATAGTCTTTCCTGTATTCATCAAAACAAGTATTGCACGGTTTTTGAATGTGCATATACACATGTACCTTTTTCTTTCGTGCAGAAACAAGTAGCTTGTTTATGTTATAGGAACCCTGTTTTCAAAAATCTAAGTATTTCAGTTGCTTTGAAATGAAATTTTGTGCTTTTTTACCTTAAAGGTTTATCTGAAATTTCTGAAAAAAAAAGAAAAACTGGTTTATATGAATCCAGACAGTGGGCAGGAAGGGTGGAGAGTAATTACATTTGTAATTAAACAATACCAAACAAATAATTTGAACAACCATAGTATTTCTCTGAAATTGGCCAATACTTGTTTTCAGTTCATTTTTTTCTTTGGTTGCAGAATGGATTTAATAATTTATAGTAAAAAATAGGGATTGCTGATCATGAAAAGCTAAATATATTTGAAAAGTGTACTTCCACTGATGAGCAGTACAGTTTCCCTTTGTTTACATTCTTTTATTTTCTCACTCACTTCAAAAGTTAAGTGAATTTTTCCTCCTTCCTCTGAAATAGGAAGGTATTATTTTTCTCAGCTTGAAAGGAGAAACAGTGTCTGAGAGATTCTGTTATTGAACAAATAACAGAGGAATGGATTGTCTGAATTTCATGGTTACTGTTCTAGAACCAAGGCTATCAGATTGGTACATATGGTAGGGGGCACTGTAGGTACTCATACCAGGAAAAAAAATATCCAGAGAACACCGAGAGACAAAGTAATGGGATTATTTCTAGAATTATTCCGCTTTATCTTAAAACACTGAACTGTGACACCTGAGATACCCACCTACTTACATCAGATTCCCTCAATCAATGAAGATGGCTGGACTGAAGCTACATTACTCACTGGAGAATCCTGATTTATTTCAGAGTAAAGAAGGAGACTAAATTATCCTGAGAACTATAGAGGAAAGCAGTATGCAATATATGTAATTAAATAACCTTTTTATTTTCTTCCAACCAACTTCTCTTCTATGCTTTTAAAGTCTGCAGGTCATTATTCTTTTAGACACTCATTTTGGCATATCGATGAGCTTGTTTACTTCCGAGAAACAGTTTTATCAAGGATTCATTAATTTTTGAGATGCAGAATGAAGATGTTCTTGTTAAGGAGAAAAAGATAGAATTACTTATATAAACACAGTTTAATAACATATCCATAATAGTTCTATTATAATTTTAGGTGTTTACTGTACTGCAGCAAATAGAATATTCTTTTTTTTCTTCACACATAGTTTCATTTCTGATACAGAAGATATAGACTTATTGATAATTGCTTGTACAGTGGTGATAACCCCAGCTAGCTTATACTACTGGATTTTTTTCTGCCTAGAGTGCTAAAAAAATCTCTGTATTTTAATTCAGGCTGTTAACCCTTATAGTTCACTGTCCTTCATGTTAAAACAGGCAGCAGGGAAGATTTTCTAACATATTAAAATGCATCAAAAGCTTGTCTTCCCACATGGAGCCACTGATTGTTGGTCCATTGTTCATGATCTCACAGTAGCCAGTGGGACTTCTAAAATGGAGTCCAACATATTAGTTGGGTAAATGGAAAACAGTTAAGTTTTGTGAAAGTGTGAGAAAGGTCATTTTGATCTGTGCTTGCCATACATCCATAGCCTCATTTCAGTATGGACAAATTTCTACCTTTAACAACACGATTTTGTCTTGGAGAATTGAACAGATTACTGATGTGCCTAAAGAGTTTGTGTGAAAGTACTTTACAAAGTCAAGCCAAAATGAAAGTTTACAAAAGCTTTTCTTCTTCTTTGCTTCTACAAATCATTATTACTACCATAGCAGGGACCAGTGGCAGCCATCTCTGCCCTTCTCACTGCAGGCTATTGATACACATTATTAACAGTTACATAAAACAACCTAGTTGGAAATCAAAGGGGGAGAAGGATATATTGGTTTGGTAACTTGAGTTACTATTAGAAAGTACATAAAACCTGTACCCTGATTGTCTTCTCATTGGTTTCCAAAGAAAGTCTTACACAGTGTTTTTAAGCTCAGATCTACAATAAGCCAAAGCAAATTATGTCCTCATGACTTTTGGTCAGTGCAGAAGGCACTGAAACCAAGCTCGTGCACATCTACAAAATCCCAAATGAACAACTGATGCCACGTTGCTGTGATTTGTTATATTTAAAAAATTGCTTGATAATTGCAGGGGTTCTTTTAGATGATTTAAAAATGCATCAAAACTACTTAGACTAGATCCTTTGTTTGTTCACAATAAGAAAAATTCCAGGCCAAGTAACAGGAGTTATGATCCTGACTGCAGATACTTTTGCTAAATGACAGTTCCAGAGAACTAATTTTTTTTTAATGTCTTACATAGAAAATATACTACATAGTAAGTAACCTTCGGAAACCATGTGGTTGAACTTGGAACAGGTGGAACTAGTATGTTTGCACCTGGTGGGGTTTCTCAGAAAGTTTTATGACAACAGGTTGTGTCTTGCATGGTGTTTCCTTGAGTTCTGTTTTGCTGAACTCTTTACTGTTCTGTTTTCTGAACTCGTTTTGTTTTTTCAGTATAACTAATAGATAGTACAAAAGTAAAACAAAAAAAGAGGAAGAAACATCTTAAAAAGGCATGCATGGAATACTTAATCCTTCTTTTTACTTTACATATATGTAGTATGAATGAGAATAAAACATGTTTAAAACCACAATTTAGATTAAGGAAATTCTGGAGATAAACAAAAACCCTCCTTTATCTCTGAGTATTAATAATAGCAAAGACAAAGCTAAGGATCTTTGAAAAGTCACAGTTAAATTTAAATGACATCCATAATGTAACATTTTACATATTAATTGCTGACATTTTGTCACAGATGTCTCCAGAATTGATGAATCTACAAAATCAGCCTCAAAATAAAAGGAAAAAGTACATTTGCACTGCTTCAGCAGTACTTACCATGTAATTGCTCACTGTTATAGAAAAACGTCTAATAATTTTTGGCATTATTCATTGAATATTCACCAGACAGCTGTAGTAAATCAGTTCAAAATCCAGATTTGTGTAACTCCTGAGACCTAGATAGAAACCAAAATCATCTGTCTGAACAACCTCCTGAGAATAGGATCTGAACCCTATGGCCATTTTTTTTCCCAGTTCACCAGGTTCCTAGCAAAAACATCTGTATCCACTGAAACTACTGAAAACCTCAGCTTACCTCACTTCTCCCATATGTTTGTGAAAAAGTTTAAAGTTTCATTGACTTTACAAGGAATTTTGAAGGTAGTTGTCACTGTTCTCTGTGTTAGAATTTCTCCTTATATTCAAAATAATTGGATGTGTTTTCCTTGTTCCTTTTCAAGAAGCAGAGGAAAACTATTCTGCAGTTATTCAGTGCTAGTTTAGGTTCTTTTATATATACAAAGTTTTAAGATGCAAGCTAAATAACATAAAGTTGCCCATTAAAAATTATTATCAAGTACTGGCAATATCAATAAAGCAAATGTTTTAATTATTTCTCTCAGAGTTTCTTCATGTTCATATTTCTTTAGTAGGAGTTATGATGCAGTTCAGTTTTCCTATGTTAACACGTTAAAGAATACACAGAGATTTAACAGTTTCTATGTCCATTTCACAGAACTCATAAAATGTTATTATTTCATCATAACAAAATAATGATTTCAGAACATTTTAAATGACTTCACACATTGATTCATTAGGCTTATGTAATATTTTTGAGAATGCTGATACCAAAAAAACCCTTTAACTAGCAAAGAAGTGTAAGAGGGGGCTGAGGAAGAGAGACTGTGTTTGAAATTGCTGTATAGATGGTATCTCTGTAAAATAACTTCTTTTTTTTTTTTCCTTCCTACAAAATCAAATGTTTTGACCTTTTCCAAATTAATAAAAATTTCCCTTAGGACTCCTAACATAATCTTGGAAAGTTCCTTCTATTTAGAATAAAGTATTATGAGAGCTGTCCATCAAATGAATTATACTTTGCAATTAAAAGTCTGTGTTTACTGTGTCTAAATAGAAAATTGGTTCTAACTCAAAGAACTCTATGGTTTGAACTCTAAAGTACGTCATGTGTCATAAGTAGTTGTGGTGATTTTACCCTGGCTGGACACCGAGCGCCCATTAAAGACACTCTATCACTCCCCTCACCAGAACAGGGGAGAGATAAAGATGGGAAGAGATCACTCATCAGTTGCTGTCAGGGGCCAAAGAGACTTGATTTGGGGAAATTAATTGAATTTATTACTAATCAAATCAGTGTAGGAATGAGAAATAAACCCAAAACTTCAAAATACTTTCCCCCCCCCCCCCCTCATATCTTCCCAGGCTTAATTTTATTCCTGAATTCTCTACATCCTCTCCTGCAAAGGTGCAGGGGGATGGGGAGTGAGGACTGCGATCAGCTCATCACATTCTCTCTGCTGCTCCTTCCTCCTTAGTGGGAGGACTCCTCACATTCTTCCCCTATTCCAGCATGGGATCCCTGCCACGGGCTACAGTTCTTCATAACCTGTCCTAACATGGATCCTTCCCATGTGGTGCAGTCCCTCAGGAACAGGCTGCTCCAGAGTGGGTCTCCCACGGCATCACAGTGCTAGCAAACATGCTCCAGTATAGGCTCCTCTCTCCGCCAGGTCACGGGTCCTGCCAGGAGCCAGCACAGGCTTCCCACAGGGTCACAGCCTCCTTCGGACATGCACCTGGTCCGGCGTGTGGTCCTCCATAGGCTGCAGGTAGATCTCTGCTTCCCCGTGGAATTTCATGGGCTGCAGGGGAATCTCTGATCCAGAACCTGGAGTAGCTTCACCCTCTCCTTCGGACATTGCACCTCTGCAGGGCTGTGGTCCTCCATAGGCTGCAGGTAGATCTCTGCTTCCCCGTGGAATTTCATGGGCTGCAGGGGAATCTCTGATCCAGAACCTGGAGTAGCTTCTCCCTCTCCTTTTTCACTGACCTTGGTGTCTGCAGGGCTGACTCCTATTCTCACTCCTCTCTGGCTGCAGTTGCTAACTTTTTCTCTCAAATATCCTATCCCAGAGGCTGATGTGCTCAGCCTTGGTCAGCAGAGGGTCCGACTCAGATCTGGCATTGACTCTGTCAGATACTGGGGAAGCTTCTAGCAGGTTCTCACAGAAGCCACCCTTGTAACCCACTTGTTATCAAAACTTATCCCTGCAAACCCAATAGTGTAGCAAAAGCAAAAAAAATAAAAAATCAGGCATATAAAGAATCATATTGTCTATCGTTGTTAAATACTAATGAATTATGTCTAATTAAAAATTCATAAACAGATTCAAGAATATTTTACTGATTTATTGCTGTAATAAAGTGACGTCAAAGAGGATTATCTCAATACTTTGAAAAGCAGATCTGACCTAAAGAAGTGCCAATCAGTGTTTACAATTTCTGCTCTGTGAGAAATGTTTATATTTGAATATTTGATTTCATTTTATGAAAAAAAAAGAAATTATGCAGCTGTTCTGAAAACATTGTAGTGTGCTCTGTTTCCAAAAATTAATATGTACCCAAGGATAGTGAAAACTTATAAATTCCTGGATCCTTTGGGTTGCCTGTTTCTAACTGTACTGAAATCCAGGTGCAGAGAGATCTGATCCAGAGGATGTAAGTGGAAAGTGAGAAGAGCTGGTGTTAGAGGTTGGTATACTTTGTGCTTACTGCATTTATTCATAGAAGTCTTCTAAGAAACTGATCCCACTATGGGCATTTATTTTTATCCTAACAAGAAATCTATACTAGAGGCAAGTTTTGAAACTCGGCGCTTCCATAAAGTGATGTGCAACTCTTGCCTGATATGTAACAAGTCTGCAGGATTCATACCTTGCTTCCTACAGCAGTATAGATGATTCTTCTTTTATCACAATTCAGAAATGTCTCCCTCTTTAAAGCCTATCTGATAAGTGAACAGTTAAATCTGTCTCATAAGTAAGCTGTTACAACTCTTGCTGACTTGGAATGTTCAGCATTTTTTTCATAGCTGAGTTCAGTCTATTGCTCTTAAAAAAGTTGCAAGCACTTAGCAGGAGAAACATTACTCTAAATACAGGAACTGTGGAAAATAATTCTTGGGTACTTGCTATTCATTTATGTTTTGCAAAGTGCACAGAGCCCTCCACAGTGTCGATATGTGTCAGACAGTGTAGTTTTGGTAGGATTCAACCTTCTCCTTGCAGTCAGTAGCAATCCTGATTTCTTGTTAGCTAGTATTTGATTGTCAAATTGTTTTATTCCTGTTTCTGTAAAGTTTTGGGCAAATCGAAGTGACTTTATTACAGAAAGAACCATTATCTCTGATGCTAGTATAATGCTATAGATTCTACAACTAGGTTAAACCCCATATATCCTGATGTCATGCTTTTCAAAATATTTTCAGATTCTGAATGATAGTCCTTTTCCATAAGAGTAACTGAAAAGCTCAAGGCAAGTAAATAAATGTTTACGAGAAGTAATGGTGTCAAAGCTTTGCTTTGTTGGGGAGAATAGATGGGGCAACTGGTGTGAGTCAGTGGATTGTTGTTGCAGACTGAACAGGTTAGGATAATGCACATATATGAAATTTAGAATTCCTTTTAAATTTCTGTTAGAATTAAAAAAGCAACATATCTCTTCTAGAGTTTATGGAAATGTCACTGTTGACAGTAAGGTAATATGCATTTCAGCCTTTGTTTATGTGATCTATTAATAGATTAAAAAAAAAGAATTAAAAACAAAGTAATAGTTTTGTTGTAGTTCCATTGCAATCTTTGTTTCTCATTTCTTAATACATATAAGAAATTCTTGTTACTGGTAATAGCAATTAACCTTACTATTTCAGGATTAATTGACAACATCCAATATTATTTTTATTTAATTCACGATGTCTAATATTATTTTTATTATGAAAGCACATGAAAAAATAAATGTGCATACATGCTATGTCAAGGAAATAGATCTTAAAAAATATAAATGAGAACTCAGATAGGAATTCCTAATACTACCGGCTACAACTTGTTTCTTTATGTATATTTACTGTTTCTAAGTGCAATGAAACTCCATCGGGTCCAGCAAAGTTTGAATGTACTGTAACAAAAGTACACCTGTCCGGTGTTTGAACGCGCCGAGGCCCCTTTTCTACCTTGAAAGGACTCCTAAACCTACCAGTCACATGAGGGCAGCAAAGATCTAAAGTCTAAGTGAGGGTCGCGCGAGAGTTTGACAAAACTGTACAAACCGGAGTGGCTTCTTCCTTTTAGTTCTCTTTTACTTTTCCCAGATAAATTTTAAGAAGATCATGTCAGTGATGGTAGAAAGTCCATTACTGCAGTCTTTTAGAAATCACTGGACAAGCCTCTGATGGGACATACTTGATGGCATTCTCTTACCATTAGGAAGGTTAAATGGCTTTCAATAAGAATCTCCAACATTACTTTGGTATTCCAAAGCAGATTTATAAAGCCTGCTTTTTTCCACAGTGTGTATGAGAGGAACTGAATCATGGCAATAAAACCAGAACTCTTCTCCTTTGTTTCTAAGGTACGGAATATGAAAAGTTTTCCTGTAGTGCACTGTTTTAGTAATATTTCTGTGTTTTAGTACTATTTCTTCCTTTGAGTCACTTTGTTCTTTATTTTCACAACTGTTTTTTCTTCATTACAAAGGATCTGAATACCTTGATCTTTATAATTTTTTCAATTCTCTGTAAATTCACCGTGGAAACTTTAGGTAATCTCAGCCAAGAGAACTCTCCACTATCTAATGCCTTTTCAGTACAAACTTATCCTAAATGACAAAGCTATAAATTTCAGATTTCTGTATTTTTACTTTCTAGTGCTCCACTTACCAAAGAATAAACTTAAAAAGAAATAGAAATGCATAAATTACAGATTAATAAGCGTGAACAGCCTGCAGCCCTCTTGGCTTGTATAAACAGAACATTTCACAACTAAACACACTGAAATGAGTCAAGATTTCTGTCAAAATTGAGTCAAGGTTCTCTGAAATGTAAAGTTTTTGTTGAAAATTAAAAATCCTAAAACCTACCAGCTGTGTGATTTGATATGGCAGTGATGAAATTTGCACGCTTCAAGTTTTTTCACTCAGTAGTTGTCAACCATGATAGTGCCATTTTCTAAAATCTTAGCGCTGACAAATATGAACATTACCTGAGCCATTAAACATTTGTAGTAGGAGAATCTCAGATTTTTCAGAAGGGAAACTTAGTCCTATTTCACATAGACAAAGAAACAGATCGTGGTAGTTATCTTCTTAGTCTTCAATTGTTATCCTAGTAGCAAAGAGAAGTTATTTTCTTGATGTTAATATAAACTTTTTACTTAGTGACTCTGGCACTAATGTTCAAATAGTGCAAGTAGAGATGAATGGCAGACATCTCTTCTTTGGCATCTTCACCCTACTCATTAACTCCCACTTCCCATTGATCAGAACTAAAATCCAGACTTTCGAGGAGATAGCAGTTTGGGTTTTTGCTTACACTAGTGTTGCCTTGCACATACTGGGAGACTTTAGGGAGTTCTTAGAGTTGAGTGAGGAAATCAAGTCCTTGCAGCAAAGAACTTCTTTTATACTTACTTTATATATGGATCATATACCATCCCTAAAACTCCATTCCATCCTTTTTTCTGTGGGAAAGACTGCATATCTGTCACACTACATTTGAGGCATAAGCATTTATGTGACTTGTCTGCAGGATGAAAAACAGATTGCTTATCAGCAGCTGGTGTTTTCAAGATGTGTATTTGTGTTCTGCTCTAGCAAAGTCCTCTTCAGCAGTTTCTCAGAACAAATAAATCACCTGTAAGCATTCTTCCTCTAATATAGAGCATATCAAGCAAAAGGAGGGAGGCAAGGGCTAGAGCATATCTGATACAGTTAGAGCAGAAAAGGATCTCAGTGTGTGTGAATGGCCATTGCATGAGTATAGTACACCACAAGACAGTTATGGTAAGGAGCATTTTGATTGCACATCAAGATTTGTAATGATTGCAGGACAGCTGTGAGCGCTTCAGCAGATTGTTGCAAAAAAAGGTGACTTAGTGGACAGACAAGAAATTAATGATATGTTTTCAGGTGTAGAGGGTATATCTGAGACAGGATGATTTTGTGATCCCTTTAAGTGATCGAGAGTATCAGCAGATGAGTAATCCTACTTACACATCAGAACAGACCAATATAATAGTAATTCAGGATAGTAGTAGCCACCTCTTATAGAAAACATGACATATCACTGCCCATAGATCAAAAGAAGCTTTGGTACCTAAATGATCCATTTGTTGTAAAGTGAAAATTATTCTAGAAAGGATACTTTAAATGGGTTAGTGAAATAAATTGAACTTTAGCTCTCAAAGATGAAACTAACTCTAGCTGTATATTAATCCTGGATCCGTGTTTATTTTCCAACACATTTGCATGCCATTTCCATAATTTCTTAGCAGTATAACATTTTTCAGTCAGTCATGCTGACTCAGCCAGTCAGGCATTGCAGCGTGTAAAATGTTGTGCCTAGCTCCTGTGAAAATACTTGGTGATATATTTCTTTGTGGTGTTTACAGAGGCTTTAAACCATCAAAGGCTTTGAAGTCTTTGTAAATTCCCTCTTATTTCTTTTAACTTCATTTTCAGAGGTTGTCTCCAACACAGTAATATTGATTTTGCAGCGTTTTAGCAAAGTAAGTAATCTCAGTGTGAGTCTTTATACTGGAATGAATAATCCTATTAGAATTGTCAGATTGATGATGAACTCATTTGCTGAAGTTCCTTCATATGCTTAGAAATCCGTGTATTGAAATGTAGTGATCATTTAAAAAAATTACTTCAAACATTTTCAATATTTATTGTAATATTGATTACAATATTTATGGAAAATGGTCAGCATTTGGTTTTAAAACTTAATAATTTCAAACTAAAATATTACCAAATTTGATTAAATAATTTTGAAAATAACTTCTTGATGACTAAGTGGAAGTAAAAAATTAACAAATGGTTTAAATACAATATCATAAAGCAAATTAAACACAACATCATCCAGATAAGTAAAGTCATTTCATATGTAGTCCTAGATGTATCAGCTTGACTGCAAAGTGAAAAAAAAGTCATTTGAATATAAGAAATCTGGGGTTTGAAGAACAGGTGTTATTGTCTAGATACACAATATTCTTTAAAATTTTCATTGCCTTTTTCTATTTTTAATGGGATTTATTTTGAAAGATGTTTACTGGTACTAAAAAAAAAAATTACTGACAATTTTTCCTAGTATGCTGTACCTTATTTATTTCAGTGGCTTCCCTTTGCTTCTATTTGTCCTGTGATTCATACCAAGACTTTCTGAAATGCTTTAAAGCTATGCTTGAGGAAGTTCCAGTATTTGTTTTAAACACATTTTCTGTTAAAAGTATATTTCTTGTTCTAGTGCCTAGAGATGGCAAACTCATGGCTAGGCTTCGCGAACGAAGATCTCGGAAGGCTCTATCCACATTTGCTACAGGCACGCTGGTGGCTTATGAGGCCAATACGTGACAGACATATCCGATTACAAAAGGCACAGCAGAAAGATTCCTTAGATGGTGTATTCTGCAAGACACGGTTCTTTCTGCGTTGCCTTTTTTCCTCAAGAGTGATCCTGCGAGTGTTCTCGAAGGAGACAGCAGCGTTATAGATGGTGTGTCTCCAGGCCTCCCGATTTGAGGCCAGAGTAGACCAGTTATGGTGATCAATATGGCCAAGGCTGAGATGTTGTTTCAGGGAGTCCTTGTATCTTTTCTTCGGGGCTCCTCTCATGCGGCAGCCAGTGGCAAGTTCACCATAAAGCAAGATCTTAGGGAGGCGGTGGTCCTTCATCCTGGAGACGTGCCCTGCCCATCGCAGCTGCGTTCTCAGTAACATGGCCTCAATACTTGTGACAGCTGCTTGCTCTAGAACAGATGTGTTGGTCACATAGTCTGACCAGTGGATGTTTAGGATTGTACGGAGGCAGCGTTGATGGAAGCGTTCTAAGAGACGCAGGTGGTGGCGGTAGATGACCCATGATTCAGATCCATATAAGAGAGTAGACAACACTATGGCTTTGTAAACACTGATCTTGGTACTTTTCTTCAAGTGTTTATTACGCCATACTCTTTTGTGGAGTTTTCCAAAAGCACTATATGCCTTTGCTAACCTGTTGTCTATCTCTCCGTCGATCTCACCATCTGAGGAGATGAGGCTACCGAGGTAATTAAACTGTTGGACTGATTTGAGCTCTGATTGGCCAATGGTGATGTGGGGATGATGGGGGACTTCTTGAGGTGCAGGCTGATGGAGGACCACAGTCTTCTTTAAGCTGACTTCCAGTCCAAAGAGCTCAGCAGCGTCTGCAAAGCAGGATGTTAAACGCTGCAGAGCTGCTTCTGTGTGGGCCACAAGGGCGGCGTCATCAGCATAAAGCAGCTCCCGGACAAGATGGTTTAAGGTCTTAGTGTGGGCCTTCAGACGCCTTAGATTGAATAGACTTCCATCAGTACAGTATCGAATGTAGATACCGTCCTGATCATTGAGGTCTGCTGTGGCCCTTTGGAGCATCATGCTAAAGAAGACGGTGAATAGGGTAGGAGCGAGAACGCAGCCTTGTTTCACACCATTCTTAATTAAAAAGGGCTCAGAAAGTGTGTTGTCATATCTGACTTGGCCGTGCTGATCCTCATGGAGTGAGATGATCATTTTAAGGAACTTGGGGGGACAACCTAAGCATTCCAAAATCTGCCACAGACCTTTTCTGCTCACAGTATCAAAAGCCTTGGTGAGGTCGACAAAGGTTACGTAGAGAGCTTTGTTCTGTTCCCTACACTTCTCAGAGATGCCAAACTAGTCTGATGCACTTTTACATACCTTTTAAATAAAAATACATAAATAAAAATAATAACTAACAATAAAATATACATGTTTTCAGTGAAAACTTGTTCTGTACACGCGAACTCACTTTGCAACTCAAAGTAGCTATTACTTGCATTTACAAGACTTGTGTCACTGTAAATCAAGAGTATTTCTAATAGAGTTCATGATGTTAAATTACTGTAAAAATAAATGACATCTGAAGTCAAGCACTTAAAAAGCATTATATGACAAAATCATACAAATAAAAAGAAATATTACTTTATTGTTTAAAAATGTTTGAACCATTTGTTTGAACCATTTGTATTGTAGAATATCTAGATGTCCTGTCACATGCAAGGAAAATAATGTTCTGATATCTCATTTTTCATTAAGATATACTTTTTTTGTCCTAAATTTTATTTCTCAAGCTCTTGGTATCTGAGCATTGCAGAAGAAAAGCAGGAAAAAGTTTCCTCTGCCTATTTTTAAAAATGATTACCTGCAGTAGTCTCTTTTACAAGTTTTTATCATTTCCTAAATAGAAAATAGAACAAAGTTCTTCCATGATGTTAAATATTGCAGATTCAGCATGTGCAGCACAGACAAAATGAACCAGTTATTACACACATAGAAAAATTTTTTACTTTCTTTTATTGGATGGCTACAGAAAGCAACTTTAGGCCAGAAAAAAAGTCAACACGGTGCTTCAAGGTTAACTACATGTTAAGGTTCTCTGTATGAATCTGTATGCCAAACACTTAGGGGGAATCAACATGTACATGACTACATATAGTTGGAGGGTTTCGAGTCCAAGTCCTAAGAAATATTTGAAAACCAGCCTGTACTTATTCTTGATTGATTGAGTCCAATCTTCTTATAAAGTAGATATTTTGGTCTTCATGAAGGAAGAAAAGTCCTTGGAAGAAATATGACAAATGAAATTTCATTCTTTCTTCATACAGGGAAGAGGAGTTTGCCCAGGACTTGAGCCTGTAAAAGGCAAGGATTAATTGTGGGAGAAGAACCCAGAGACCAGAGTGTCTTACTTGTGAACCTAACCTTTCCTATGGATCATGTAGGTTATATTTTCTGGGTTTGGCTTAATAAATCATGTACTCTTCTGCACGTAATTTTTATATGGTTTCAGCAGATGGTGTGAGGAACAAAATAATGGCCTCAATATGCTTTTGGGAGAAGCAGTATGCTTACTTGCTGTAACCTTTGGAGTGCACTAAAATTGGGTCTTCAATTTTGTGTACATGCTTTAATTGCTGAGCTATTGCATAGGAGAGGAGGGAGTTTCTTGTAATTTGGCACAGTTAGTTTTTTCTCTTGTTTTGATTGATTTCTGCAAGTGACTTTTGCACCCTCTATGATACACTAGGACTGTGGTGAATGGGATTGCTATTGATGATTTAGAAAAGGGAGGATTTCCTTCTGCATTTCACCAGAATGTAGGTATGTTAGCACTGTCACTGGCTTTCCACCTTAGGCGAAAATTCTCCGTAGAAACGTTATCCTGGTTAGTAAAGAAAACCTATGGACAAATGCTCCTACAAGGACCTGGCACACTGTCTTGGGAGGAAGAATACTCTTCAGAGCAGGTTTTCAGTTGTGTGTAAATGAGGCCATGCATGGTATATAGGTGCCTGCAAGAAGTTTCAGATTACTTGTTCTTCATCACCCCTTCAGAAGCTCTGCTGGATCTGGCTGTGATGGAGCTAGCTTTCTTCATAGTAACCCTTTGTATCTGTGAGTAAAGCAGCTTTATTTTCCCTACTCTGTCACTCCAGTGAGGAGGCTGGGGGTGCACAAGACACTGGAAGGAGACAGTCAGAACAGATGCCCCCAACTGATAAAGTGATATTCCATACCATATGGTGTCATGCTCAGCAATAAAGCTGAGGGAGGAGGGTTTTTCTTGGGAGGTAGTAATTGTTTGGAGACTGGCTGAGCCTTGGTCTCCATGTAGGAGGAAGTGGTGAGTCCATCACTTGATTTTGCTATGTGTTTTTTTCATCCCCTTCCTCTTTCCTTCTCTTATTAAACTGTCTTCATCTTATTCCATGAGTTATCTGACTTTCACTCTTCCTGCTCTGTCCCAAAACTCCGTGGGCGTGGGGAGTAAGTGAGTGGCTGTGTGGTGTTTAGCTACTGGCTGGGGCTAATCCACCACAGAAGCTCTGTCATATACAGAGAAAAAGTCATATTTCCGTATAAAGAGAAGATAACATGCATGATGGAACCTGGTCAGCTCAGGGACTTCTAACAAAATGGAAAGAACCGTTATGGTTCACAACATTTTTTCTGATTCATGTTATGCTGTGTCATTTAATCCCGCAAGGCTTTAGTGTAAATGCATACATGGTTTCTGAATTACAGAACAGCAGTGGTGTGCTATTTTCTAGGGAGGCCATTCTGCCCTACAGTACTTTACAGTTCATTTCAATGGGAAAAATGGTCCCATTTAGCTTTTCCCACATACTTAAGTTTCCTCTGCTGCTGAGTGTTTGAAATGAGAGTCTTACTCTGCTCATGGCAACAGTTTTCTAGAGCTGTTATCTAGATGTGTTGTCAAGATGCTGTTTCATAAAATCTAAACCCTGGCAGGGCATTCTGCTCTCCATACCCTTCAAGAGAGAACTCAAGGACTGCTGTCACCTTGTGATGCAAAGCACTGTCTTCCAGATAGGCAGCAATTCAGACAAATCCCTTTGCTCAGTATCTGTCATTGAATATCTCTGTTTCATGACTTAATAGTTTCATTAAATCATTTTTCTGAGTTTACTTAACATACTCTCTTGACTACATATGATATTAAGGATTTTCAGTCACATCATTTGGACCAAGCACAACAACTAACATAAGTGATCTGAAATAACTGAATTTTAAGAAATGGAATTGCAATTATAAAAAATTAGTTCTAGAAAAAAAAAATACGGCACTTACCAGTTGTGGGACAGCATTACTAGAAGCAATAATTATTCATTGGTGAGGTAAATTCAGCAAACCTGAAAAAAGATAAACTGAATTTCTGTTCTCAGCTTTCTCCTTTTAAGAATTGAATATTGATATCTTCATGTACTGCATTCAAAATATTTGTATTTCATTTGCTGTTGATAAATCCCCCTTCATTTCATAGAATGTATTTTTCTTAATTTAAGGCTAAGAAACAAAGTTGAGCTAAGAAATGTTAGCTTGTTATTTATAAACACAAAAGGATGCTAAAATCAAATAGCAGAAAAAAGAGAGCATATAACAACCCCAGAGTCCTCCACCTCCTTCTCTTTCTATCTCCCTCCCTTCACAGAGATCAGGTGTGTGACATACTGTAGAATGGGAGAAATATGCTAAAAGTTTTGATACTGCAATTAGTTTTTTGCTTTTTAAGTTCATAATCTGATTTTTGCTGATGTCGGTTTGCAGAACATTATGTTGATGTTTGTTCATTCTGAATTGTCTTATGTAAACCCAAACTGCATTTCTGCACCTGCCTCCTGTGTCATGCATTTTTTGGTTAGAAATTTCTACTGTAGAACTTCAGTTATAATCAGATCTGCAGTAGCAAGACCCATAACTGAAAATGTAACGAACAAACAGGGGGATAAGATCAAACTTCAAAGTAACCCAAAGAAGCTACAGCAGTAGGGGTTGAAGGCAGTGGGATCATTTGAATAATAATAAATGTATTGCCCTGATTTCACTTCCAGCAGTGAAAAAATGAACTCCAAGGACATAATTAAAAATATGACTATTTACTGCATCATGTGACCAAAAAATATAAGACAAACTTTTAAAGCATATTTTTTTGTGATCCCTCTTGAAATGATTCCCTTTTCTCCCCATACACCTTTCTGTGTATACCACTTGAATCATCCTTTCTGATAGAAGCAGGTAGTAGAAAAACATGCATTTGAGTAGTAAATGCAGAATATTCAACATATGAGAACAATAAATCACCCCTAACATTACAACACATAGTAGAAGAGCAGTCGACTGCATTCCTGAATAGTGGACTAACACTGGCCACTTGTCCAGCCAGACAGTCACTACATTCTCTCCTCTTTCTTCAAGTGTTCTTGGAACACAAGGAAGTAACCAAGACAGCTAACAAAATGAAACACGTGCAAAAGATGGCATGTATTATATAGGTTATCATCTTTATGTAGTAATAAAATTTATTTTTAAAAAAATAAACTAGGCCAAACCATGTCATTGTCCCTGACAGCAATCAGTGTTAGTGTTCCTGTTAAAGACAAAAGTGCATAAGCACTGTATAAAAGTGTGCAGAATTGAAGGAAATATAGCAATTACAATGGTTAAAATCTGAGTAAAATAGTAAAATATGCATGCATGCATGCATGTGTTATGTAATAAAAAAGAAGTGACTTTATCTATGCAATCTGTAAAATTAGAGCTGAGGGAATTATTGATTTGAAGATCAAGTAAATTTACAGTAAAATATACATGTTTTATAATATAATGTAATAAGAAAATAAGGTTAGTCAAACTTTTCCAGCATTGGCATAAGCTGAGATCCCAGCAAAACATCTAGAAACAGACCAGGTTATGTGGCAGATGCTAATCATGCACTAATAAGGGATACCTTCAGCCATGTGTGATTCTTCTGTAATAAGCAACCCACAAACTATTAGTTTTTCGGAGGTATGTCCAGCCTCTTTTTCAACCTATGTAAACTCTGACTGTCTCAACTACTCACCATGTGAAAACCACCTCTGTTTTTTTTATTTTCATCCTGACATCTGCTAGTTTCATGTGATGCCCCTTGTGCTGGAAATGAAGGTAGGTAATTTATCCTTGTCCACACTATCCACATTGTTAGTAATTGTATAGATTGCTACCCTATTCTTTCACTCCTACCTTAGCTGTCTCACTAAAGAAAGTCAGTTAATATGGATGGAGCTTTAAGCAACCCAGTTTAGTGGAAGGTGTCCCTGGTCATGGCAGGGATTTTGGAACTACATGACCTTTAAGGTCCCTTCCAACATAAACCATTCTATGATTCTGCTATGCTTATGTAGTTAGGTCCCTAAAGATACCGAGCTTACTAGAGATAAGGAGTCTAAGTATATGGGATAGTTTAATAAGAAGTCACAGAATAGATGAGGTTGGAAGACACCTCTAGAGATCATCTAGTCCAGCATCCCTGCTTACAGCATGGTCAGTTGCAGCACATTGCTCAGAAACAAATCCACCTGGGTTTTGAATATCTCCAAGGATGGATACACCACAATTTATCCAGGCAACATGATCCACTGCTATACAGCCTGACAGTAAAAAAATCCACTTTTTCTTGCATTTTAATGGAATTCTATGTATTTGAATTTATGTCCATTGACTCTTTTCCTGTCACTGGGAACCACTGAGAAAAACCTTTCTCCATCCTCTTTGCTTCCATCCATCAGGTATTTATACACATTTATAAGATTTCCCTGAGTCCTGAGAAGTAATTTGATTGACAACACAACAATGAAAGTAAGATTAAAAAAAAATTATCTGGGGATTTTAGTTGCAAACTAAAGTTGAATTAAGGAAGTCTATGAATTGAATAAATAGGTTAAAAAAATGAAAACAACACACAAAAAAGCCACAGGAACTTACCTTAGTTTTTATCAAAATAGTAATAATTGCTCACGTTCTGACAACTTATCTGGTTTTTGATTTAAAAAAAGAACAGAAAAGGATTCAGATTATTCTATGTTTTCCATCAAGAAAAGGTGGTGAATGGGTGTAATATAAACTTTGATTTTCATTCACACTTTAATGTCACCTCAGTACAATTATTATTAGGGGTCATTTCATTATTTGCTTTCATGGAATTCTGTAAAGCTCAAAGATATTTTTATACACACAGGATTTGAATGTCTGTGCTGATGCCTTAAGACTCTTTTAGTTTTTTTGACTTTGCTAATTTTTATAAGCTTTATATGTAATTATAGTAGAAGTAGATTTTAGAAGTAACTATATTGTATTCCTCACCCTTTAGCACCCTTTAGTTTACACATTCCTCAACCCTCCTACCCCATTCCATGTTCCCTATATCAATCCTACCCCTGAATTCAGTGCCAATGTTTAGTCTCCTGTCAAGGCAAGGTCTATGCTGTTTGGAGTACACTCATATCTTGGCCTGAACAACAGAACAGAGTCAAGAACTGGGTGACCGTGTACCCTTTGTGCTCTGAGGATGATGAGAATGATGAAGAGGGGGTCCCGAAATACACCCCAGACTCAATTCCCAGGGGGTGGGCCCAGGGCAGACCAGAGCAAAGGCTACAGGGTAGAAACACTTGGGATTGGACAGATGGTATTATAAAATGTAACATCTCAGGCACAGCCGGCGCACGTCCTGTAACGTCTATGCCTTGGCACAAATTAAACCCTTTCCTTATCTCACCCTCAATTAACTGCTCCTGAGTTTTTTCTTTAACACCAGCTGAGCTGGCATCAGTGCTAATAATAATAATAAACGTAATAACTGCAAAAAAATTTACAACCCCAAATCTCAGCAAGTAAGATCCAGTCATTAATGTCATATGAAATGCCTTTACCCAGGGAGTTATTATTATTTGTTATTCCATACAACACAGTCTTAAGAACTATTTCATATCAATAATGGGGTAAATCTAGAATGAATATGGCATCTGCAGAACAACATTTTTACTACTGTAAAGGATAGATTGTGTTTAGGTGGATATGGAAATCTTACTTTTAAGGCAAGAATATTTTCAAGGCAGTCTCTAGAATAATATTATCAGTAATCTGCTGAGTCATTTATTGGTCTTTGGTCCATAATGAACTCTGCTTCCAAAACTTAGAGTAAATCATTAGTAACTGTGATTTTATTTTGAACTGCAAAATTTAGCCAATTTGTAAAATCAGTAAAAGTCATGAAAATATAAAATATTCAAACATATCTTTGTGCAGGAGTCATCATTACTGTCATTGCTTTACAAATCCTTGCTATTTGGCTCACTGTTGTTATCGCAGACCTATTTTCCAAGAATAGCAGTAATTTCAGATTCATGTAGCAGCATTCTTAAATCCAAATATTAGCAATTGTTCATATTCTAACACCACAAAGAAATTGTATGAACTTCCCTAAGTATTAGTATTTTCACCTTATTTGGGAGGGCAGGGAAGACTTTTTCCTTCTCTGAAATTCCATTCAGATGTTCTATTATAAATGTGTCTTCAGTTCTGTATAACTGTCATGTAAGTTTAATAGCTAGATTTCCTGAGATACTTCCATTCTTAGCTGAATACTTTACACTTATATTTTTATTTCAGCACCACTACTGTATGTCATAAATATTTAACTTAAAAAGTGGATTTGTTTGTGTTAGTGAAGTGTTTCAATGATGTCAAGTGGAGAAAGTGTTTTATGGAATGTCTTGTGATTTGCACTGTTGAGACATTTGAGAAAATGTTAAATGTTTGTGCACCAGTAAATTATGTTCTGTGCATTTTAAGCATTTTGTTAGCTTCTTGTCACTCTGGCAGTGGTTGAGGCTTCAGCAGAAAAAGAGACATCCATTTTAACATCTTGACTGTGCAAGGGTTTGCAGAGATTTTTTTTTAAGATGTAGTGTTTAAAAACTTAAGTAGTGATTGGATACAATTTACAAGTGCACTGGAGTTTCCCTAATCCTATAGACTTCAGGTCATCTCAGATGCCTTGATATATTTTAAATTTTGCAAATTTAGTATTTGTCTAATTACCTTTTAAAAATTAAGTTACTAAGAACCTGACAATCATATTTTAGAAAAGGAATGAGCAAACATGGAATTAAACAAAAATTTCCTGGATCCTAGGTTAAGGATAAGGGAAAAACATTTTTTTTCCTTAGTTCTATAGAGCTGTTTACAAAAAAAGACCCCTATTAAGTTAAAATTATTTGATTGCTCTTCAAAAAATGTCTTAAAATATTTTAATTATGATTTTATAGGGAAATTGCATTAGTAATTACATATTATTTTTTTCTAAAATCTTCCTGGATGTTTATTAATTATGTGATAGAAACATCTCAGTTACAAACCTCTTAAATGTCAAAAATATGCATTTGATATTCAATATGGTATTAATTTAACATACAGCAACTCATTCTCAAATACAGATTTTGTGTAGCAGCATGTTTAAGACCACATTTTCTGTCTACCCATTTTGGAAGTCAGGCTCACATACAGACTGTCTTGCTTAGAACAAATGCTAGCCTATTCAAGAGAGCCAATGTTCACCCAGTATCGACTACAAATACATAGAATTTCATATGCAAACAGGCCACATGATGTTAAAAAGTCAAACACTGCTCTCACTTATGTTGACTTTACTAGTAAAATACATACAAAGGACTAAACAGTTGCTCAGAGCAGAGTTTGGCTACTGGACTGCACATCTGTAAATGAGCAGCATCAGATGTTTGTTTTAGCTATGGCAAAAGGACAGAAAACATTGCCATGCATATGCTACATGAGGAAGCATTGTTAATTACTTCCAGTAGTGTGAATCTTGTATGAATCAAATCTCAGTTGTAACTAGTAGAAAACTTTTTTTCCCAGTTCTTTGTTTTAGGCCCACTCTGCAGTATCAAATTGCCTTTGATAAACTGTAAGGATGTACAAAAATTTAAACCACAATCTTCCACAATAAATTTCTAAGCTGGGAAATGGTCCCCATCACTTCATCTGCTTCCCTGTCCTGTGAAGAGAGAGCTTTTGTTGGTTTAGTCTGTCTTTCAAGGCACACAAGATACCTTTGCTGATAATGATAAAACCCACAAACCTTCCTTGTTGCCATATGCTGTATCTCTTCCTCAGCTCTCTGCTGGTAGAAGCTATGCCAAATGTGTTTTTAATGCAGCGCTGTCCAATTGTACTGGATGATCCAAAATTTATTTAAACTATACACCTTTCAAAGTCTCATTGGGAGATTAATTTATACAATGTTGAAATATCTTTACTTTTCCCCAAGAGAGTAGAGGGAAATTTGTGTTTGTTAATATCAGACTTGTGAGCTAAGTATGTCTGATAGTTATTAATTCTTCAGCAGTACAAAAAGTAAACTGTAGATCTGAGGTGAATAAAAGACTTCTGGTTCATGAAAGACTCAGGTTGACCTTGGCAGTGCCATTAATCATGAGTAGAGCTCAAACAGATTGCAAGGACTTTAGAAGGAGAATATAAGGATATATGCACTTCGGGAGACATAAACCATTGTCTTACAAAATGTCTATGCCCTAGATCATCAGAAAAAGTCACATGAAATAGTTCTGCAAGATATCTTCCAAGGCGTAATGTCTTGTGTGTATCTGAGCTTCTGTCAGCCACACAGTTACATTTATGCATGGATATGTACATAAAGAGTGGACAAATGTACTGTTTTGTATTTTTATTCTGCCTCTGTTTAAATATTGTCAAGAATAAAATTAATAAAGTGTCCAACCTCAAAAGGCTTTCCAAAATGTTTCCTGTGGGTATGGTAGTGATACAATGATATGCTGAACTGTAGCAGACGATCAGTGGAAAAATAACTATGTCTATAATGTATGCACATGGTATCTACAGAGTAACAGTCTACTTGCAAAGAAAAGTGATGTGGAGTTCTTTATGTGTACTTCTTTAGTGATACTTACAAGGGAAAAGGTGTCTTGGTACTAAAAATAATACTCTTTAAAAACCCTCTTCACTTTTACATTCTAATAATAGTCTTGTTTTAACAGAAGAGGGGGAAGAAAGGGAAATTTCCTTCACATAAAGGAATAGCTGCTTTCATCTTTTTATTATTTTGGAAAAATGTAATATTTGCATGAACATTTTAAATATTCATTGATGTATGCTAGGATCTTTGCCTTTTTAATTTGGGCTTTACATCTTTAGAGTGAGCAATAGCATTTTAAATTTAAATTTTCAGTGGAACTTTGGAAGAAGAAATATGATGTGTTGACATACCATTTGCTTTAAAAAACCTCAACAAACATAACTCCCAAACACAATGTACACACCCTCCCGCCCCACCCCTTAGTTTAAGTCATTAGATATATTCCAGGAAGTGATCTCCATTTTTTTTTCTAAAAGAAGTCAGCATGTTGCTATTGCTTCTTGTCTTAAAGTTTGCGTCCAATTCAGTTTTGTAACACCATCACAGCAGACTTTTTACCACTTAAATGATAAAAGTTTCAATAGGCACTTTAGTGGAATTACGAAAAAGCTACCACTCTTCCACCACGATGCCAGAAAGCTATCTTCGTTCTAAGTCAGGTCAGTAAACTGCACCTTGAAGGCCTGAGCTTGTCTCAGTGTAATTCCAGAGTAACAAAATAACAACAACAAAAACCTGTGTATGTTACAGGATTTATCATTCTTTTGCAGATCAAACCAAAACTGACAGTATGATAAATGTAGTAACTTGCTGGAAACAGTTGCTGTCTTATATAATCAAAGTAACTGTGTCATATATAAAGCTTAGGTTTATCTTTTAAATTTGTTGTTGGTTTACTTTTCTTTTTATTTCACTGTTGTAGTTGTACTTAAGTGACTTTGTCAGGGTTATAACTTTCTTCTCCGAACATGTCTGCCAAGATCTTAAAGCGAGGTCCCCAGTCACTCAGATAGTCATAATCCTGATCTGCCTCTGTAGTAAGGGAGTCTATAGAGCTGAGAGACTCTGCAACAGATCCATTTCCTTCATAAGCATAGGTTGCCAAGGAGTCATAAGGGGGGGCAGATGGATCTGCATCATTTTCCTTCAGCCTTTGATTAATGAAATCTCTTATGTCTGTGTTATCTTCTGCTGGTGGTCTGTGGCGCGGAAAACGCAAGGTGTCTGGTTTTATGTCCCTGCGTATTTTGTTATCTTCAATCACTTTGGGATTTCTCAGGGCACCTATGTCGAAAGCCTGGGTGTCCTCTTCTCCACCTCCTTCATCATCATAATGGATAACATTATCTCTGATGTCTTCTTTAGAGGTCATCAGGGTGTCCTTTTTCTTCTGCCTCCGTAGTGCTACATACAGTACCACAATGACTGTAATGAGAGACAACTGAAGTTAAGACATGCACAGAAATAATTTTGTACTCTCATGACGTATCCTTTTATCTTTCTTTGAAAGCTGCAAGCAATCAAAGGGACTTTTCTCTTTAGAAAAATGCAGCGCTTAGCAGTGCTCTAGCCAATGAAAAGTCATTTGCTCTTTGATGTATGAGTCTAACATTCCTAAGTGCTTGCTCTACTGCTGGAGGAAGTAACAAATAATTTTCCTACTGTTCTTCTTTGCAAACAAATAGAACTGGACAGGACTTCATCTTGTTAGTTCATAGAGACAGAGATAGGATTTTTTTAAAAAGTCTTCCACAGCAAAATAGAGAAAAAAAACCCTAAATTTCCACATTGAAGGGAAGAAAAAAACCCAGACAAGTGACAAACAATCACAAGAATCAAACTCACACAGTTACAAAGAGGAAAAAAAAATTCGGAACTTTCAATAATAAATAATTTGAATAATTTAAAATTTAGAATTTTTGAAGTGCAGAAAAAAATAATCCTACATTAGCTTTTTATGCGGTACACTTTGATCTCTTCAGGGATCTGCTTCAAAAAATCATGTGTTATACAGTTTTGGAGAGAAGAGCGGTCCAGGAGAGCTGGTTGATTTTTAAGTATCACCTCCTCCAAACTCAAATTTGGCCCAACCTGAGGAGCAGAAAATCAAGCAAAGGCAGCAGGAGGCTTGCATTGATGAATAAGAAGCTCTTGACTAAACTCAGTGATAAAAAAAGAGGCATCTAAGAGCTGAAAACAGATGAGCGAGCCAGGAGAAATATACTGTGGCAGTCTGAACATGCAAGAGTGCGGTTAGGAAAGACAAAGCCCATCCGGCACTATCTCACAAGGGACGTGAAGGGTGACAAGAAGGGCTTGTACAAGTAAGACAGCAAAAAAAAAAAAAAGGTAAAGGTGGGCCCATGGCTGAATGGGGGAGGGGAGCTGTTGACAAATGACATGGAAAAATCCAACCTAGTCAATATCTTCTTTGCTTCTGTCTTTATTGATAAAGTTTTCCTGCAGTAATTCCAGGTGCCTGAGATCAGAGGGTAAGTCTGGAAATAGAAAGACTAATCCTTGGCAGAAGAGGATCATGTTAGGGAACATGTAAATGAACTGAACACATAAGTACATGGGACCTGATGGGGATACATATATGAATGGTGAGGAAGATGGCTGATGTCATTGTGAGGCCACTTGAGATAATTTTTGAAAGGTCTGGGGGAAGTTTCTGAGGACTGGAGCAAGTGTCAAGCCTATCTTCAAAAAGGGCAAGAAGAATGAGCTAGGGAACTACAGGCCAATCAACCCCACATTGATTCTGAGGAATGTGTTGGAGAAAATAATTCTGGGAACTAAGAAGGGGAACAAGGCTAGCAAGCATAGATTTATGAAAGTGAATTGTGCTTAACTCACCTGATAGGTTTCTACACTGAGATAACTGGTGGATGAAGGGAGAAAAGTGCATTAATTTTATCCTACCTTTAGTAAAACTTCTGTTGTTATCTCTAAGAACAACTTCCTTAGAAAATCTGAGAAAGTGTAGACAAGCAGACAGTGAGGTGGATTGCAAAGCTGGTAAAACTGTCAGACTGCAAAGATTGTGATCAACATTTCAAAAGTCAGATGGAAGTTGGTCATTATTATTATTATACCCCAGGGTTTGATACTGGGACTACTTTTCTTTTTTACGACATCTTCATTTAAGACATCTTCATAAATTACCTGGATCATGGGATTTTTATCACCTCAACAAGATGATAAAAAAGAGAAGTCGTGCCACAATTCAAAGGGATCTTACCAGGCTGGGGGAATGGGCCAAAAGGAGCTCCAACGTTCAACGAACAGAAATTCCAAGTCCCACACATGGAGAGGAGTAACTGTATACTGCAAATGCTGTTGTCTGACTGACCAGAAAGCAGCTTGATAGACAAGGCCTTATGAACTGGTGAACAAGTTCACCATGAGCCATCAATGTGCCCCTGTTGCAAAGATCAACAGTATTTGGGACTGCAACAGAAGAAACACTGTTAGCAGGTCTAGTGAGATGATCATTCCCCTCTTCTCAGCTCCGGTCACGCACGCTTGGAGTTCTGGGTTCAGTTCTGGTCTCCTCATTACAGGACAGTCATGGAGAGAATCCAATGCAGAGTCACAAAGGTGATTAAAGGAATTGGAACATTTGCCATACAAGGAGAGACTAAGAGGACCAGGTCTGTTCATTTTGAAGAAGAGACAGCTCAGGGGGATCTTATCAATTTGTATAGGTATCTGATGGATGGAAGTAAAGATGGAGCCAGGTTTTTGTGAATGGTGCCCAGTGACAGGACAAAAGACAAGGGGCACAAACTGAAATGCAGGAAAATCCATTAAAATGTAAGAAAGAAAGCTTCTTTATTGTCAGGATGTCAAGCAGTAGAACATGTTGTCCAGAGAAGCTGTGGGGTATACGTCCTTGGAGATACTCAAAACACACCTGGTTACTAAAAAACCTGCTCTAATTGGAATTGTGATAAAGCAGACACATTCATCTTGCTTCAAAAAAACTGACCTATTTTGGTTTTCTGATTGATTTGGTTTTGTTTTAAATTCTCCAGAATTAATGTATTTTAATTGCTACTCCGTGGGAGGTGTGACCATTTGCCATTCTTCTGATTTGAAACAACATTTTTCTCACAATATAATTTTTTGACACAGAATAGAAATTCTCACTTTTACCTACTGCTTCTCGGAAGCTATTTATGTAACCCTGAGCCTTTACTAATTTGCTTAAGTGGTAAACTACTGTATAATCCAAATGTAAAGAGATATCCATATGGTATATTCTGTGTCAGGAGCTATTTTTGGATATGCATTAGACCTACGTAAGGAATAGCACGGGATCCAGAAAGCCCACTAGTATCAAGAGGAGACATAGGCTAGCATTTGTAAGACTCAGTCTGCTTTTTGCAGCCCACGTTGTGCCTGTGTAAGATATGAAGTTGGTTTTATTTTATTATCGGTTGATTCAGGCCATATTATAAGTAAGATGCGCACGGCTATTGACTGCTTTGAATATGCTGTGAATAAGGCAGTGTTTAAATATAAAGCAGATCAAATAACAATGCCACCTTATGATACCAATGTCTGCCTGAAATAAAAATCATCCAATGAAGATTTATATGGCTATAGCCAGTCATAGTCTACACTACAATTATTTTCTCCTCTTCCATTTCTTCACTGTCCTTTTGTCCAAGTTCACATACAAAATCAAATAAAGGCTCTTAATAAGTTCTTACTGGTATTACTGTTGGTAAGACTTATCTACCTCAGTAGTATTCTAAAAAAATTATTTTTTCATGAAAGATATTTAAAACTATTTCAGATAAAAAAATATGGTTTGGGTTCCACTGAAAACTGGTTCTCTTCATGCAGTAAGAAATATTGCATGGGTTGGCAGATTCATGGTCATGGTCAGTGCTTTGGGATATTTTCCTAGAAATAAACTGCCACACATTTTCAAAAGCTTTTGTTAAGCACTAGATGAAACTAATGAATAATCAGAGTAATGCACTTCACAGGGTTTCATGAGAACTAACCTAGAAGTATAACAATACACAATAAGATTGCAATCAGCGCTCCTGTGCTGAGGCCAACTGGTAAGAAGATTGCTTCCACGTTGCAGGACTGGATGGTACCATCAGAATCACATCTGCAAACTCGGATAGTCAATGTGTTTGTGCTGCTCTGGACAGGGTAACTGCTGTCTTCTATTACTATTGGAAGAAAGTATAGCTCTTGCTGCCTTCTGCTGTAGCCATTTCTCCTGGTTTCAATCCCAGCTGTGTTGTCTGTAAAACATGACACAGTCATCACCAGATTTTTATTTTGTACTAAAATTCATATTGTAACTTGTGTCAGATTGAGTAATAGACAGCTATTTCATATTTGAAACTTGGTGAATGACATACATTATGTAATTGCCTTCTTTTATCATTACAGAAGGTATTGTATTGTGACTGGTACAGTTATTTTTTGCAGAGCATTAAACAATATTCCTTTTCTTATAAACCTATTAACAGTTAAAATTTCAGAGAAGATAACAATAATTTAGGAAACTCCAAAACTTTACAGGTAGAAGATTAGAAGAATTTTCCAGTTTTCCTTTTCTCCTTGTCTCCTTTTATTTCTAGTCTGTGGCCCAATGAGTTTGGTTGCACATGGATTTAGAATCATGTGTTTATCAATTAATTAATTTCCCTTAAAAACTCAAAGTATTGTACCTGGACAGTATGCAATCACTTTAGCTTTCCTGCCCTGTTAAAAATAACTGAAGAGTACTTCAAAATCAGTAGAGTTTCCATCAATTAGTCAACTCCTAGAAGTTATGTTTTGTCATTTCTTCTCAGTAGGTATTTTAGTTATTGCTGCCTTTCCTGAATCAAACAGAGCAGCAAGGAAATTATGTACGGATTAAAAGAATTACACTGAAAGCAAAACCAAAATTAAATTAGTGGGGAATTAATTAGATGGCAGAACTGAATTAAAGTAGCCTGCAGCAGTTACCATTTTACCATCTCACCCATATTCCTTATTATATTTTTGGAACATGTCATTTGCTGTCTGTGATGGCTTTCATTCCTTGTAGTTTTGTCACTTGGTAAAAGGATTAAGACCTCTGAATTCCATGCTCAAATTGTTGCGTGAAGTTCTGATTAAGGACAATAAGAAGGAATCCTAAATACCCAAATCAGATATGTTATGATTAGGCACCATTGGGAAAGTGCTTGACTGAACAAAATGCTTCAGATGTCTCCTTTTTATCGAACTCAAACATGGACAGGTCAAGTTCAGTTATACTTAGTTTTGAAAAGAAAAAATGTCTTAAAATTGTTCAAATCAAGCCAGCTTCCATCCTCAGCTTGTTCTTTCTCTCTATGATTAATTATCTGCACTGTATAAAAAGTTTTAAAACTAATTTGGATACATTCAGTTTAACCTTATTTCTATTATTAGAATTATCTCTATTATTTTTTTTCTTCCTATTGCAACACTGAAGAGCACTTTAACATGTTAGGATGCAACTAAATGACTTTCCTTTCTCCTTTGAGAAGAATCAATCAGATCAAGCCTCTAAGTCCTTGATTTTGAACAATTTCCGTTGCTCTTCTATGACCCCTTTCAGTAGTTCAAAGTTCTTTTGAAAATATGGACACAGGCATGTGTTTGAACAATAGAGAATAACCTAGAGAAGTTGAGATAGCTTCTGGTTCTTCAGTCTGTTGGTAATAAATTCATTTTTAGGATGTGTGTGACAGCTGGAGAGAAGGAAATTCTGTCTCTTACATGAGCAACGGTGTGTACTCCACATGGAAGCTGCCCTCTAAAGAGCAGAGTGAGGCCAGCAAAGCAGAATGAAGATGTGCAGTCCAGCTGGAAGCACTCCAGCTCTGCCAGGGCCTCATTTCTATTAACATAGTGGATTGGTCTCAGTGCTGCTGAATGGCAACTTTGAGCTTCCGTCTTGCTTTGGTCCTCATTAAGGTTTATCTCGAAGTATAAATAAACCTGGAAAGGTTTATTCTCTTGGGTGCACCACAAACTTATTACACCTGCTGTAGTATCAGACCACCCACGATTTTTAGTTGTATAGAATAACTCTGTGGTTTGGGCTTCTTGATGTATTTAAACATGTTAAGTGCCACCTTTACTTGTAAAAGTGTTCACTGTAGCACAGTGAACAAAACTGTCTCCTTGAAAAATATAAAGATTCCTTTCACAAAGTACCGGCATGATATTAACATAATTGATAACTTAAAAGATAAAGGTATTAGTTTTTAAAAGGTTTCTGCAGGGAAAATAAGGTTGTGTTATAATACCTCTAAACTGTGCACAGAGCAGACCTTCCTCCACTTTTCTGGCAAAAAAAAGGCAGAAGATATTGCAAAACAGAGTTTATGTTTGGACAGATTGCTTCTAATAGCACTGTAAATCATCATAATGAAAAAAGGTTTCTATGATTGGAAAATATTCCACAAAATCTTTTTGTTTGTTTGTTTTTGGTCTTTGCATTGTCACAAACAGTGCACTTCTTTTTTCTTTTCTTGTAAGTGTTAAGAAATGCTTTTAAGTGTCTGTATCTTGGTGGTTTTTAATTCAATTTTTTAATAGCAATATTGCACTTGTTTTTAAACAGTGATGAAACTTCATTAACAGATTAATGAGATCCAAAGTCAACTCAGTGTCATCATTACTGGTTTAGACAGGGAAATTTAATTATCTAACAATATTTGATCAATTTCCTCACCAAACCCATATGCTAAGCACACTTTTCAAGAGCTGTAATTACTGTATAGACTTTTTAGGTTTAAAGATTCTTTTGACTTTTTAAATATATTATATCGACCTGAGAAGACCTGCAAGATTTCTATTTAAAGCAAAAGTTTGTAATGATCTGAAAAAAAATAAATCTTATTGAAATTAAGAGATATTTTAGGAAACAGACATTTTAGGGAAAAAAAAAGAAAGAAATTAAAGCCGTTACTTTAAAGAAGTCTTGACCAAAATACCAAACTTATTTAGAAATACATAGTATTCATGTTCTAAAACTGTGTAATTGTGAAGATACTACCAATATGGACCTTGAAATATGTTTAAAGTGAAAAGTTGAAAGTAATAAATGTAAAGTATGAGGAAGCTTTAAAGAGGTATATTTTCCTAAATCTGTTAAGATACAGAGAACATTCCTTTTTTCTTCTTAATTATAATCATTAGTTAAGTTCATCATGCTGAGTTTTTGAAGGAAAAACTACCAACAGCGAAGTAGGGAACAGAAACTAACAGAAACTTCAGTGTGGCATTAAGAGGAAGGAAACTTAAATGTTACCCAAAATTTTAAATCCAGTGGGACATAAAGGTAAAGCATTTAGATCTTGCTTGGCATAATTGTATTTAGATTTTAAAATGCCACAACTTTTTTTCAAATACTGGTGCCTGTTATTAGACTAAGAACTTCCAGAGAAAAGACCTAATCTTCCAAGAACAGAAGTAAGGGAACTTGAATCATTTATAAGGTTGTCTTTCATATTCACTGAGCTATTTCTCTTAAGCAAACTGTTTGAATGCCCTCTAATAAAATGCTGATCTACATAGTTTTGGCTTTATAAGATACTATTATTCACGGTTGCAATACTATGAATTATTACAGTTTCATTATATACTCTGTTTATCCTTAAGGGAAATTCTTTAATAATCTGTTATTTTTTCTTAACTATCTATGATACAATGAGAAAAAAGTCGCTAAGTTTGTGAATAAACCATTTTCATCATATCAGCTTCACAGGAGAGCTATACATAAAGAGAAAATAAGCATAGTTTATTTTCTTAAATTTCTTTCTTCTTGGATTCTTGAGGATGCTTATTTTGTCGGCTTTAAATTTGTATTACTTGACATTGAAAGAAGTGCATGGCTTCAAAAATAATGTGGGCCATATATTTAAAAGTTTTTTTAAAAGGCTAAAAAAAAATGGCCTCTGCATTTTTTTTCATTTTTTGTATTATTAATTTCTAGCACTTTTTAGGGATTGGATAATTTAATTCTCCAGAAAGAAAACTTTACATCATAATTGGTATAATCTCAAATTTAAATTGAAAAAAGTAATTTTATATAATTATTAAATTTTAAAAAATTAAGAATTATATACTTTTTAATAGTAATACTTATAAACTTCATAGTTGAACATGCAAAAGAATGTTACTGAACTCTGTTGGATGGCTTTAGGTGTTCTTTCTTTGCAGAATAATGTAGACCCTTTTTTATTAAAAGCTTATTTAAAGTTATTTAAAGTTATTTAAATATCACCTAATAGCTCAAAAACTCCTTTTCCCCCCCTTATTTGATTGAAGTAATTAGCGGAGAAAATTTACTACATTTTATTATGTTTTAGCTATGTCTATTCACAAGACTACATTCTTGAAGATGTTTAGACTAGAAAATGAGATCTGTTTTTTGTCTTGGTTTGTTCTTTGCCATCTATCAAATGCACACAAGTTAAAAAGAAAAAAATATATTCAATTACAAAGAAATTGGAAGAAAAATCAGGGATGTCAATTATATAAATCTACAAATTATTAAGAGTGTTGCGAGATGTTGTACTCCAGCACCACTGTCCATATTTAGAACTAACTCTTCTGCAGGACTATGCATTCTCTAGAAAACACAATGTCTGAGTACTTGGAAAATGGCTAGTGAAGTCATAGTATTTAAACAAGACAGTAATAGTGCCTTGTTTAAAGGTATACCTGCATTGGGATATGGATTCTTCCTGAGATACTGAATGATAAAAGGAAGAAAATAAAACAGGTAGCAGTGTTTTTGAAGGCCTGTAGGGAAATCTCAGCCTTTGGTGTTCTGACAATTCCTGTCCCCTAAAAATGAGAAAAGGTGCAAGACCTGAATTTATATTAATATATGTCCCAGATAGTTTAGCAGTTAGAAATGTCAAATAAAAAAGTTAGGTCTGTAGATACAACTGTAATTCAAAGTAACCATATTTGTCATTATAACCACAGCCTGGTGCTCTGAAAAAGATTAGGGGTAAACAACTTACTTCTGTAGTCATGGACTGTGAAATTGGGTTTGTTGGAAGCCTCAGATGACAATTTGAAGGAAAACCTTTGCCCAGCTGGTGACAAATCTTTGTCTGCTGCAGTGATGATCTGTATCACCTGAAACCAGATTAATTCTGAAGTCAGTTCAGTCTTCTAAAAGAAGCAGTTTTGTAGAAGTGCGAAGTGAACACCAAACGAAACAACTGACAGTTAAATCATGCTGGATTACTCTCATTCCCCCAATATACTGGACAGTGGAGGCAGTCTGAATACTATAGCTACCAGAGAACTAATGATGTCTCAGAAGGTCTTGCTTTGATATCTGAAGGAAATCAGAGAGATTTACTCTATATTCATGGTATTTAATATTTGCTGTGTGTGTTAAAATACTAGTGATTGCTTTCAGTTAAGTGATTACACTTCACTTTATCTGCTACTACTGTTACAATCAGTACATGTTGTAGTACTACACAAGCTGAACTCTAATTTTATAGCTTGAAATGGAGTAGGGAGGGTTGAAAGTTCTCCGTCATCTAGGCACAAAGGAACTCCTGTGCCCCAGAGTCCTATCTACTACATTTCAGGTAAGCATAGTTCAATTAATATATTTCAGAGTAGAATTTCTATTGAACTTTTACAAGGGAAGACTTTTTTTATATATCAAGGGTCTGAATATCTATAATATCTATAATTTTGAATCTCAATGCTTGTCACAGCCATCCTGTATCAGGTTTCCCTTTCTATTATTAGTGCCTAAAAAAGAAACCCAGAGTATCTGATAAATTAGGGATTAAACTAGGTTGTATCATAGTTGAAGCACATGGAAAAGGAAATTATATAGGGTTATCATATCAAGTCAGTGATATATCTGTAAAAAAGACAATAAAAATCACATAGACTGATCACATACTATGTACGTATAAAGAGAAGTCAGATTATACGTCAGGCTGAATGTGTTCCTTCCATGACTGGCAGTAATTCTCAAAGCTGAACAGTCAATGTTACAATTCTTCTCTTGGAAACAGTGTTAGCTGTTAGTATGTAAGTTGGTCAGCCTTGGTGCTTTGAAGCACTGTGTTTAATTGCACAAATTTTGTGCAGATGGAGCACATACGAAGAGCCTCTGGGGCCAGCTTTAATAATTCTGGCATCACTCATGATATAAGGTCCTGTGCTGAACTTGAAATAGGTTTTACATACTGTGTATGTACTAGAAACTGCTTATTAAAACAACTTTTCAGTAGGATTGTCTTTAGGGTTATGGATTCTTATTCTCAGAATAGGACACAAAAATGTGTGTAATCCATCTTTCTCCATTTATTCACTGCAGTTTTCCCCTTATACTTAAGTGTGTTTAAGGAAGAGATTCTCTCTCCTCTCATAACTATTTCTTCTCTCATAGCTATTATATGCATATTAAAGAGTGGCTTGGGTCCATATAATTAGGGAAAATAAAAATAGATTGCAAATAGACCATAAAGGTCAACAAACAGAATTCCAATAGGTATTTCCGACACAGACATTTTATTTGTAAAAGAATTCCAATCACGATGTCATTTTCAAACCTAGAAATTTCTACTGCTATAAAGAAAAAGGAAAGAAAAAGCAAAATAGCAAGCATTACAAATTTGAAATACCTGTCCTGGCTTGGCATTTTCACATACAGATGTCTCATACGGAACTGAAATTTCAGGAGGAAACTCATTGACATCCAGGACATTTATTATAACGTTGACTTTGCTGGCTAATAGTGGGTTACCTATAAACAATTTTTAGGAGAAAATAATTATGTTTGTTGTCATCACCAGTCTACATATGCTGTCATAAACTTTGATCCCAGTACCGTGACTCCCAAAAGTCCTTGACTTCTATTTTTTTCTGATTTGTACCAAGAAGAAAACAAGAGCAAATATATAATTTTGTACCAGACTTTTGTGAAAAAGAAATGCTGAACAACAGTATACATTATGTTTCTTTCAATTGTCCTTCCAATGCAGATATCTTCATCAGTTACTAAACGCATTTTATAAACAAGTTTAGTTGCAAATGCAGTGTCTGATAGAAAGGAGACACAAATTCAATACAAAACAGAGAATATTCTCTTTTACTTTATGCTGAAATCTCTTGCAAGATAGCAAATACATGAAAAACAGTATAGCTGGTAAGTCAAAAGGATAATTCTTTTATTCTTTTGCATTTAAGAAGAGTGACAGACAGATAACTGTTCAAGAAATCTATGCTATGAATCAGAGTAGTGTAGCATTGACAGCATGGGTCCGTGTTTAAGTACAAAAGGAGTTCTCTTGAACATTCTGGCATAAATCATAGAATGAGAGAAGGGCTTGGGTGGGAAGGAACTTTAAAGATCATCTAGTTCTGACCCCCATGCCACATGCAGGGACACGTTCCACTAGAACAGGTTGCTCAAAGCCCCATCCAGCCTGGCCCAGCCAGGGATGGGGCATCCACAACTTCTCTGGGCAACCGTTCCAGTGACTCACTGCCCTCACAGTAAGGAATTTCTTCCTTATCTCTGATCTAAGTCTACCCTCTTCCAGTTTGAAGCCATTACCACTTGTGCTGTCACTTGTCCTATCACTGCATGCCCTTGTGAATTGTTCATCTCCGGCTTTCTTGTAGGATCCCTTCAGGTACTGGAAGGCCGCAGTTAGGTCACCCCAGAGCCTTCTCTTCTCCAGACTGTACAAGCCCAACTCTCTCAGCACGTCTTCATAGGAGATGTGCTCCAGTTCTCTAATCATCTTCATGACCCTCAATGGACCCTTCAAATTATTTGCATTAGGGGCTTGCTTTGCAGTTTGTATAAATCTTTGTATTTCTTTTTTTTATAACTAACATGGCAAGGGGCAAAGTTTCTTCATGTTGGCACTGTAGGAACTTTTCATTTCTTTCTTGTTCTTAGCAACTACTAAATGCAGTGTTTTCAAGAGACCTCTGTCTAAACCAAAGAGTACTCCCAATGATTTCCTAGTTATGTGGGACTAGTTGCAAGAAGAACTTTGCTTTACCTATACAAGTAGCAGATAAGCTGACCATGCTATAAACACAGTTTGAAATCTAGAAGACAACAAAAAACCACTACCCAGATCGCACAATACCTGTAGTTCCTTCCTATGAACATATATATTTAATGGTGAACGTATCTAATAACATATCTTTGAATCCTCATTAATTTCCAAATCACATCAACTGTACTTGGAAAATGTCTCTGTGGAGAAAAGGCATTGTGCACTACAAATGGAAGCAGAGTTTGTTCCAGCAGCTGGGAATTAGGCACTGATTCTTTAAATGCCTGAAGACCTGGAAGAAATCTAGATTGCTTGCTCACAGTTGAATTGGTTCCTTTGCATAATAGGAAATAAAAAAGTCCTAAGAATTTATTTTATTCGGTAGACAGTAGGACCTCTATAGAGAGATCAGAAAATCCCTGAACAGGTCAATTTCACACAGTTGTTGGCAGAAAAAAGCTAACTTAAAACTTCCCTTCTAGCAGTACTCATTGCAAATGACAGATCAACTCACATGGAGTAATTCAGGTTTTTCTTTAGTTTTTATGTGTTTGTTTTAAGGTACAACACTGAGCAACAGGGCCTCAGGAGACCTTTAAACACATTAGAGATAAATGCGTTGTCACAAAAGCACAGGTATAAATGTTAGTTCATGTCCTTCTAGGAATATGTTAACAATGCCTTTCAAATAAAACAATGAACGTATTCAAAATTTATGTGTCATGTACATGGAAAAATTAGCTGATTTTGATAATTTCTATTAGACAGGCTAGTTTCTATGAGGCCTTTTAGGCCACAGTTTTGTGAAATAACTTATATAAATTACTTTTTTTTTTCTGTTTTTTGAAACAGCTTAGGTACTATGTGACTAATATTTTTAAAATTAACAGAAGGATTTGACATTTCTCCCTCACTCAAAATCACGATAGTAAGAATGCTTTGGAAATACACAATTATAATTTTTACAGTTATTTCTCGTTTCTCTAATGGTCTGTGATTTATTCTCTGTGATTCTTTGAAAGATATATTAGAGGCCAAAATTTTTTCTTGATAAGTATTTTAGCAAAGTAGAATTTTACCTTACATAAATGGTCAACAAAAGTCAAATATGAAAGTAAACAGAATTACTAAGATGAACTTATTTCAGGTTTTTCATTTATTTATATGGTTTTCTTTATGGTTTGCACTCATACTGGTTTAAATACTCATGTATATAAAGGAAGACTGCAAGAAGGTTGTGTACAGCTTTGAATTCTTATATAATTAAAAAGACCTGTAATATTCTATGTGAACAAGCATGAAGAATTGCATTTTAAAATACCGCTTTGCAGATTTAACGTCCATTTTCTCTGTTTTTTTGTTGTTGTTGTTTTTCTCAAAATCAAGTCTTTTTGCACTTTGTGAACATGATAGTGATGTACCTGCTGATATCAGTGAGTGAGTCACTAAAAACATTGTCTTTACGCCTTTTAAACCCAAATTACACAGATGAGAAGACAAATTGGTTGAATCATTAGTTTAGGAATTAAGAAACTGGTTTTATGCTTCAATTTTACCTTTAAGATACAGGAAAATTAATTAACTTCATTAACTTTACTTCATCAACTTAATTAATTAATTAACTTCATCTTTCCTCAGTTTTCCTGTCTGTAAAACAGTGACCAACCTGATTCCTTTTTTCACTTGAGTACCATCATTTGTCAACATCTTTATTGTTCAAGGATATTACAGCAGTAGAAAATTTGTAAAATTCTTTGCATAATGAACCTGTAAAAATCCAAGATATCTGAGAAAATAGATACTGATTATGGAGGAGACCTGGTGATTCCTTAATCCTGATTATGGTATGCAGGAGAAGATTAACTGCATTTTGAGATTTAAGCTGAGGTGTCTTTAACATTCTCAAAATTCGAGCCTAAACTTGGATGAGTTGGGAAGACAGTTTGAACAGGAAGGACTATGGTTACTTTATTTTTACCCTTAAGTCATGCTTTTAGGGCAGGAAAGCAGAAATAAGATCTTATGCATTTTATCTATTTCCTCTTCTGTAAAATGGAAAAAAAAATTCCATACTAGGTAATTAGTCAGCACAAGGGGGAACTCTCTGATCACTGGACTGTGATTTTTTTTATGCCATTATGCTCTTACAGCAGCCCTTGGCACAGTTTTGGCATAGGACAACTAGTAGTCATGTAGACAATTCAAATGCACATACTGGGAGTTGTAAGGGACTACTCCTAAAGGATCGATCTACATGTGGACACCCTGTTTGGAAGGTAAGAAGACATAGAAATAAGCTACTTGGTGAGAGCTGGCCTTTGTGCTTTAAATAAATGCAAACCATATTTAATTTATTATTTTGGATGGATCCTGTGGGATCAAAAATATTCGGAAACAGCAACCATGGAAGGTGCTAAGGAGTTGATTCACTCTAAAAAGGAAAAAATACAAATGAACTACAATGAAATATAGTCAGGAAATGAAAAGAAGCACAATGAAATTAGGAAGTGAAATGGGGGAAAACAATATGCATCTGAAACATCCTCTCCCTGCTCGTGCATTTTGTTCTATTTAAAAGCAAAATGTTATTTCTATGACTGGGTAAGGGATCTTCTGCATTCAACTACTTTCATGTCTGTTTCATCAGCATCATGTCTGCAGAACAATCATCCACCTCCTGCTTAAAAACATCACTACTTTGGGACAGGTTTTTTTAACAGGGGCAAGAATAAAGTTATGGTGTCTTGTGTTAAATGTGATAGTAGACTCTCCATCACTCCATGCTGGGTACACCTCTGAGATGTTCCCAAGTGTCAGTTGCGCTATTATTTGGAGACAGATTCCTAGACGGTGTTTAGATCAGATGTTTGGAATTTTTTCAGGGTTAGAAATAAAGATCACAGTATAATGATACATGGCTAGAGTTGGTCATTGTGTAACTTGAGTGGAATAACTCTCCTTCTCCTTATCCCAGTTCCCTATGTGGAACCAGTAACTGCTGTCCTTGTGTAAGATATGCTGTGTTACTGCTGAGTACTGGCAGTGAGTGTACAAGTTGACACAAGCAAGCCTGGAACAAGCAGATTTCATAATTAATCATTTACTAAGGAACCAAGTTCTGTCCCTCTTCAAGCTGCCAGCCTGCACCACGTCTGATATAGGAAGGGATGAAGGTGCAGGATCTGGAGTTTAGGGAAGAATAATCTCAGTGTACATATCTGTATATGTTAAAGAAGTGCAGAATGAGGACACTGGACATGAAACCATTTACAAATTCCCTTACAATCAGGTTTTGAACAAGACTCTCCCCCCGCCCATCCTTCAGTAACAGGTAATGTCAGGAAAAGGTAACTAATAAACACAAGATAACTCTTTGGCCTCATTTTGAAATATTCTCCTTTAAAAATTATACCTTCTGGTATTTTCATGCTAATAATAGTCACATTTATCAGCTACATCTATATCTACATTTACATTTATCAATTGCTTTCTCCTATATTTAACTATCTAAATTGTGGGCCATTTATGCCATTGTTTGCCCAAAATTCATATTACTTCAAGATTTTGGTGGCTGTGAGACAAAAATGTAACATAAGCATCATCTGCAACTTACACACAGGGAGTTCACGCAAGCCTGCTGATGACCTTGGCATCATTTCCCATACATACGGGAAGGATGGCAAAGCCAATTTAATTTATTTTTCTCTCTGACTTGATTGGGATAAAGCTGGTGGGCTTGATTTATAATTGGCCAGTCCAAGAAAAGATAATTTAAAGAATGACCAGTAGGATGTGTCTAAAAGGTGTGGGAAGGGTTGTTGTTGCTATTCTCTCACAATGAGAATACAAAATGCATATTTTAGAAATAAGTTTTTAAAAAAACATAATTTAATATGAATACTACTAGTTTCAAATCCGGTTATTTATCCTTATTATATAAGTTCAATACTGGGCCACCTTCCTTATGCAGTCATGTATATGTTAAGGCACTGCTCAGTGCACTTTCTTCATAATAAGAGATGACAACTTCAGTGTTTCTATGTCAGCACTGAACAAGTGGCAATTTTTTTAATAGTAAAAATTCTTCAAATATAGTAAGTTCCCCTCACTCTTTTTCTTCAAGTGTTTTCTTCTCTCTAACCTTTTTGGCCTGTGTGCAGTGTTTCATGCCTCAGACCTCAGCCTTTATTTCTGTGCTCTTAGTCAGACATCTGCACGTAAAGTTTTGACAGTTACCATACCTCAAATCCTCCAAAATTTTGCCAATTACTGCTATAGTATAGGTATAGCAATTGTTTTTAGTGCTATAGATAGTGGCCAATGTATAAATTTTTTGAGGTATGCTGCAATGAATCACAAATATGTTTTAGGTGTAGATTCTTAACTGGGCAATTGTTAAAATTTAGAATTTCATAATATTTACTACTCTTTACAGCTCTACTTAAATATCATACAGGTATTTATGTGCCAGGAAGGTACATAGGCAAATAAACTTCAAGGTTTTAGATAGCTTTAATTGCTTTTGGGAATAATAAACAGATTTAAATCAAGTTTACTAAAACTGATGCCCTACTGCAGGAAAAAAAATGTACAAATCTCAAATGTCCTTTGTCTATCACTAAATCTAAATACTTAAGCTTTACTGAAACATAGACCATTATGAAATCTTCCTTCTGCACCTACCTGCCTTTCAGTTTCTCTGGAAACAAATTACAGTTCTGCTGGTCTTTCTGTGAATATACACATGCACACATATCTCCATGAACTCAATCACTTGTGACAGTTTAGTCTTCTCTGTTAGTGTATGTCTTTTCCAAGCCATGGACAAAATTCAGATGGTTCATTTGGTTGGTGTTGTCATTGTATTTTTGGGTTCCAGGGAGTGACCCCATGGTTCTTTTTGAGATAACTACAACTGAGAATTTATTTTTTTATCTGAAATAATATATACCTTCTCTTTTCTCAAAATCTCCCTCTTCCTGTTAGTAGCATGTATTACTTTTTGAAGACTCAGTCAAGTAATGCATTGGGGAAAACGTGTTCTTTGCTATAGAAACTTGCATTTTTGGACACATAAACAACAGACAATGAGTAAGAAATACAGCTGGATCCTCTTCTACAGCCTGTTGATGTCAACAGAAAGACTTCTGTGGCCTTTATACAACCACCAAGTCACCAAAAGACTTGCAATCAAAGGGTGGAAAATATCTATGAGGATTTCAGTTTGACAGGATCATGAACGAGGAATACTACACAGAAGGATGGCAATGAAGCAAGTTGGAGCTAAATAATATAGTGGAAGAAGGGACTTCTTATATATAAAGAAAAAGGGCTATGCAGAAGACACAAAAATAAGAAATGAAAATATTCCACCACAAATCACATAAGAAAAGAAAAGAAGGAGTTAGGCATAATATTTTGAGCAGAGTGATGAACAGATGAACAGAGATGCAGCACACAGATGAATTAATTTAGGGCATTAAATCTTGACTCAATTTTAGTGTACTTTTTATTTGAGAATCAAATAACTCAGAATTTTTCTACCTTCAAAAAGCACATTGACAGACTTGTTTCTTGAATAACCTAATTTCAAATGGAGTGAATTACAAAATCAGAAATCCTCCATAGGCCTCCATACAGCTCCTCATGAGCTTCATGCTGACAAAATGGTTTTCAGCTTCTGAGGCAACTGCGCCTACATGAGGTCTACTAGAAAAACCTCACTATACAAGACACTTAGCCTCACAAGGAGTCTGGCAAAATGATATTTATTGAATCTTCTTAAATAAGCTCCCGGAAATACATGCACTCTTCACATTATATTTATGCCTGAGCAGTACATTCTGAAAAAAAAATACCACATTAGCATATTAATTCAGTTTGTGTCATACTTACTAACTTTACTTGCAATTATAGAGAAATTGTATTGTGCTGTGTTTTCTCTGTCCAGTAATTCATTGGTAGCAATGGTTCCTTCAGTAGCATCTATTGTAAAGTAGCTGTCCACATCATTCTTCCAATCGATGAAGTATCTATATGTGAAAAATATTAAAGTAAGTATATGCAAATGTGCAAAGATTACTCATTTGTCACAGCAGCAGTGTAGCCTTCTCAAGTTTTATTATTTTTCTCTTTGCAGCTATTACCATCCTTGCAGGAAAAACACAATAAAGAATGATTTGTTTATTTCTTTTTTCCAGAGTTGGAATGCTCAAGGGGAAATGGGATATAATGAAAGATTTAGTACTTCTGGTGTTCAGATGATTTGAAAACTTTGAGGTCCCAAAAAGTTGATCTGCATCTGTGACCCTGATCACTTACACCAGCCACTTTAGAAAGCACTAGATAGGCTTAGAGGGAAAAGAAGAAAAGGTATGAGAAATAGTGCTTGAATTATGAACAGCAATGAAGAGTATATCAGATCTGGTCTCTTTACATCCATCTGTAGCTGCACTAGGCTGGACACAACCTCACTGGCTTGCAAAGAGGTGTCCTAGCAGATGTATGCAGGTTGTTGGCACAGTCTACTCAAAGGTCCCTCACCTTATTAGCAGGGTCACAGCATGAGAGATGAAGAAGATTATGCTTATTCCCACATATTTAGGATCAAAAAAAAGCTCTTTGCCTTTGGGAAGAATAGGTACCTTTCACTGGACCTGTGAGGGTGATACCTTTGGGTGTGTTTTTCTTTCTGAAGCCTTTATTTGTCAAGTATGAACACAGAACAGGTTTAAAACTGAAAAATATGTACTCATTTGTCATTTTTCTCTAGCAAGGAATTAATAAAAAGCGGAGATGCACTTGTAAACATAACTGTCTAAAAACAGTCTGATAACTATCCCAAACCCATTTCCCTTAAAATGCTAATTAATTTGAAAGTCTATTTTCACATTTGATGCTACTGCTTTTAGTCATAACAGAATAATAATTTTTCTGATGCAGTTTCCACTAGCTAATTTCCTTCTCATTGTTAGTCTCTTCATACCTTGATGGTGTTTCTCAAAAACTAGGCAGGATGAAATTAAGAAAGCTGTTTGTGAGCAGTAGGCAATAAGAACAAAATGGCACTCAACAACAAGTACATTAGATCATAAAACTTAGATAACCATTCCTATGACACCTCATTGCATGTAAACCAGTGAGAATAAGAAAAAAAGCTGACATGTCGTTCTCTGATGGGAGTAATTTACGTAATTAATGTATAGAGAATGTAACGATAAACACTGTATTCGTTTACTGCTGTAAAAACAAGAAATGGTAGAAAGGGGTATAAGTCATATTCCCAAAGAAAATATCTCTGATTGGAAGTCCAGAATATCAATAGCTCAGAAAGAACTGAACAGTAAAAAAGTAAAAGAAAAGGTAGCATGCTTGTTTGGAGACATTATTTTAATCAAAATCACCAAAAAAATCCTATCTGTAGATGAAATAGGTTATTTCATCAATTGACAGGGATCATTACCATTTCACCGCTTTAACTGAAAAGCTTCAGAAATGGTTTGCTAAAGGCAGCATGTATCCTTTTACACAGTTGAGCAGGCACATTTTCTTGAATATGATAATATTGTCTACACACATTTGTAATTTCAAACTCATTGTTCAAAATTTGGTTGACATAAAAATTATGAAAAATATATAAGCCATTTATTAGAAATATCATTACCCTAAGATACTCTCTCAGGAGCAGCAAAATTACTCTTTCAGGCTTTGCATGTTTAATAGATTACAATTTCTTCCAAAATGAAATATGCAGCAACACGCAGATAAATGAATTCAAAGCATGAGAAAGTAACTTTGCTTTTATTTCCCCTTAGAAAGATTAACTTTGTCTAAGTAACCTGCACATCATAGTATGAACCCATGAAGAAAGTACAGGCCTTAATTCAAAGCACAGTGTAGATGATGGACTCTTTCACCAGGAGGCTTTGAAACTACAGAAAACATATTAAGTATGAACACTGTTGTGTTTGAAGTGGACTTAAAGCATGAATATTTGCAGGATCATAATCTGATAGTCTATCTGCACGCATTCACACAGGTGATTAACTTCATGCACAGGCCAAGTATGCCTATTCCTAAAGATAAACAGCAGCAGAACCCAAGTCCACAATAAACCCTGCAAGGCTAGCACTACTAATGCTGATACTAAGAGCAGAATTCCTCAGGGCTTCCATGGAAATGGGATCTGTAATAATTGAACAGTTCGATAAAAACAGAACTGTAGCAATTCTTCCAAATCCATTGCCTTTACCTGTGTTAACACTGTGGAAACTATTATGCCATTACTGTTAGCATTGTTAGTATATTTATTTATTTATTTTAACTTTGGTATTATCTTTAAAGACATCCTTTCCTTCTCTCTCCATGTGCTGCACAGATGCTTAAATTAGGGGTGTAAGAGCCAGTTATTTCAGTTTCTCTCATTCTAAGAATCTACAGAAGGAAAAGATGTAGGAGGAAGTATTAGGGATGGATTGCCTAAAATATATACATTTACAGGAAAAGTTGCAAACAAGCATCCCTTCTTCCTCCTTTCATTGGTTCTCCATGCATAGTACACATGAAAACATATCTAGCAGAAAATCCTCTCACAGACATCTCTTCTGGAAATAGCATTGCTCTCAGATACCTCAGTAAGTCTATAAAGCTTAATAAAAGAGTGAATGGGGCCCCATCTGGCTGGTCTTCAAATGGGAATTTTTGGGACATCCCAGGGGGAGGTCACTTTTGGCAAAGGCTCTAAAGGAAATGTGGTTTCCTTCTGTAGCCCAAAAGCATTCTTTACACTCTGATGCTCAATGTGAGATTTTTTGTAAATAGAACAGCAACAACTAATATGTTTCAAAGGCCAATGGTATTGCCTGAGCTCTGTCCTCAACATGGAAAGAAAATACTTTAAAGAACAGAAGAAATAGGAAAAAGGTCTCCAACCAGAAAAATCATTCACTTTCCAGAGATTAATCCAGGTATCTGGGACATAAATCCTGACATTTCTTGTTAGATAGTGATACGAAGAGGAACAGTGTTAAAATACTGGTATTAGGACAGCTGTCTAGATCTTCCAGTCATGGTCTAGCGGTTTGAAGAACTGAGGTTGGTTTGTTTGACTGCTCAGAGTGCCTGCCAGATAGATCATTGATGACTGCACTGATCTCAAGAGTCATTTTCCTCCTTGAAAAGTTAGGGAGAACTTATTTGTTGACACAGCAGTATTATTTTTCAGCAATACTGTTTTTCCGAAGCCCCTGAACAAGCCAGCCTGGCAGGTCTGAGTACCAAACATTAATATAGTTCATATTCACTGACAGGGAAGAAACTTTGAATTATATGTCTCCCTGAATATTCTTCCTAGCAGAGAACTGTATTCCAGATTATGCTATTGAAGGCAGGGAGAGTGGAATGATATACCTTTGCTAATGTTGTCTGAGTTTTCTCAAGAATACCTGCATTTGAACAGGTATGGTAGAAGAGACAGAATGGAAATATTTGGTTTAAAAATGATAAGGTTCAAGCCTGTAGGGCTCATCCAGAACATTCGAAAACACAGACTGCCTTCTTAGGAGCTCCAAGAATTATGGGCATTCACCTTGCTTAATGGTGAGACTGTGTGTCCCTCATGTGGTGAGAGCACTCCCCTGAAGGAGGGTTCATACCCTTTTGAAGAGTGGAGGACAGTAAGGAAGACTGTTTTGACTCTAACTGCAGCACAAAAGATGATAGAGTGCTTGATGAAGTGCTATTGAATACATTGAGTGACAGCAGGTCATCCTTGTGAGGATAACAGGAACTCTGAGCCATTGAGCAGACAACTGTACTTGCTTCAGACTGTTGTACCATGAATAAAAGAACTGGACAGCTGTCCTGCTGCTTCTATAGAAATATGCATGACAACACGGACAACATGCTCAGAAGGAATGGGATGTAGCAGGATGCTAAGGAGGCTGTGAAGCTTAGGACTTGACTTGTATTTTTTTTTACCTTAAAAAGCAGGGGGAGAGACTTCCCCTGACTAGCACAGGCATCACTTTCATGGCAACAGTAGGGGTGCATCCTCATTAAAAGTTTATAATCTTTGTCAAAGTCTTTTGTTGTTTTGTCTTAATAGACACAGCAGCGGTGACGCAATGCAACAATGCAACAGAGGAATCATATAATAGCACGTTAACAATGTACACCATATTACAATCTTAGTTTCTCTCTGTTTTTGGTTTCTTTTTTTTTATAATGCTTAAGCAGAAAGCAGAGTATGCATCTGTGTGCCTATGCATTGGCCCATAATGGGGATTTCACCAGATGTTCCCAGCACTCTCAGGTCTTCTTCTGAAGAGGATGTCATAAATGTAGAGAAAGTAAAACTAGCAGGGAATCAAGTGGTACCAGAAAAATTTGCATGGTGTTGATATGGTGAAAGCTGAGTCATATTAAGGTTAAGTGCTCTCTTGTGCATTCCTAGTCCAGAGGTACCCCAGTGTATTTATCCTTGCTTAAATGTTCATGTAGCTGACAGCTACATCCATCCATGTCTCAGACAAGCAACTTTGACATAATTTTAAACTGAAAGATCTCAAAGACTAAAAAAATAGGCAGACTCACAATACCCTGCCCATATATACCCATACCTCCTAAAAACGAAGAGCACAAGCAGGCCTGTGTAACTCTGCCATATCACTGCCAGTGAGACACAGAAGTACTTATGAATCTGGAGAAAAAAATATTTGTCTCCAGAAATTTTATTTTTGATACTGGAACTAAAAGATTAATAGATGGAGCCTTTGGTTAAATTCTGAATATCTGAAATGGAATATACAGTTCTTAAACCTTTTTCATGATATTATGATCATGTAATTTAATGAGCAGGCTAAAAAGAAGAGAAGTTAGAGGAAGTAAGTTGGAGGGAAGCAAGTTAGAAGAAGAGAAGATTGCTTTAAAGCTAGGCTAGGAGGATCAAGACCAAATGCCAAAGAAGTAAAATGCAAGGAGTGACCTCAAAGAGTGCTAAAACACCTACAATAGGTAGGGTGCAGTGATGGTACGCGTGGTAAGCGTGAGAAGAGCTCTGATCTGCCCAAGATTACTCCTGACAGTAACAGCAAAGACACCCTTCATATGGCAAGCAGGGAAAGGAAGCATGGATCATGTTCCTAGAGACACTGTTATGCTAAAGGCACTGAGACCAAATTTGCTCCTGCTGCAACAGCATGCATGCAGAAAATCATCTGAAGGATTAAAGCACATTATTCAATAGGAATTGGCATGAAAATGGAAAGGAATAATACAATTCAGTGAGCAGTAACACATTTAACATTTAATTATTGGCTTTCATTATTGTTTTATTGTGCCATAAATAGGGACCAGTAATTGCAACCAGGTTCCTAAAAGAAAAGGGGAAAAAAAATAGAGGGGGACATTTCTTCAATTTTTATATTTGATACAGAGTTGTCCCACATCATCTGTTCTACACCAGGATAAACATTCTTGTCTGTATTTCAATTGCTATTGTGAAATTGTATCTTAAGGAGACCCAGATGGTGAATCAAAGAAAACAAATATCATAAATTTTCTGTGCAGACTCTGAGTGATTTGACTGTCAGTCCAAGTTTAGAAAGCATCTCATTACTTCAACTAAAGCATGTCAAACCCAAGCACTGAATGAAGAATTGAAGATTTGAGAAAATTCTTGCTGCAGTGGGATAAAAAGAAGTGTAATTTCGAAGAGAAAGTAAGTTCTCAACTATGCTTTTCCATGCATAATTTTTTCTAATTTCAAATATTTACTTAATACCTTTCCCTGTAACCGAATGAAATTGGAAAAAAATCCTTCCTTTCTGTAGTTTCTTGAATGGCTGGGCTCTTTTAGAGTTTAATTTCACTTCTTTTGGGTCACCAGTCCCTTCTGATCTTCCCCAAGAACTTCATCCTTGCCCAGCCACTGGGGAAAGGGAAAGCCCCTATGACTGGTCAGTGGAGGGAGGAGAAGGTGCCTGCAGCCCTCAGAAAGTGCTTCTGTCACCTTGAAGATGCTTGAGGCAGTGGTTGCGATGCAGGTCTCAATTTCAGTCAACTCAGTCAACTGAAGTAAAGGCAAATTTCTTGATCCAGGCTGAATAATTGATGTATTTTGGTGTTTGAAATTGGTTTAATGTTACCCACTTGAGAGGTTTCGGATTGACTGCTTTGAGAGAACTACTGAAAGTAGTTCTGTTAATAATGAGAAAATGAGCAATATGTATGAAATGTAATATTTGCAAATTAGCTACTCTGCACTATGAACCTTAAATGATTAAGAAAATGAAAGGATTTACAGAAAAACAGACTTTTTCTGCTTTCGGGGAGAAAGATTATGGGAAGAAATAGGAACAACAACCATAAGGCAAAGATAAAGATGACGTTAAAAGGATAAATAACCTGGTATTTTTTCTCCTTTAAGTGAAGACTACATTTTGTATTATGTAAAATATCAGATCGATTGTCCAAGGGCCTCAGAGATAATTGAGACTGACTAAGAACATATGAACTTAAGTGATTTATCTTCTTATTAAATCACTTAGGGTCTCATTGCTAGAAGTACCCTCGAGTTAAAAAAAGGAGTGCAAATATAAGCTCAACACAGCCAAAATTAGGTATTTGAAGGTTAATGGCCTCTAGTCATTGTACGTTCATGCTCAATAAACATTTCCTAAAAAATTCCTATTGATTTTTTTTAGTTTGAGAGAGAAATAACCTGGTTGATAGAGGTACTTTATAAAAATATCTCAACTTTTCTCAACTCACACATTAATGATATCAAGTACATTCCTTACTCTGATACCTAGTGACTTAAAACATTGTCTTTTTTAAGAAAAATGTTGCAAAGAAAGGTAAAAGATGAAATAACACATTTCTGTAATGTGACAGATCACTATTTCTGTATGTAACCTTTATTTGTTTAAATTGTATTCACTTTAAGGTTTATTTAAATATTGAGCTTCAGGTAAACAAAATTCAGAGTCCATACTAGCTTGGGATAGTTAAATACCGCCTATCATATCAGAAATAATAAGCAGCAATCTAAAACAATTAGAAACATAAATGACAGCTTACAGGATTCAGTTGGGTATTGTGATCAGTTATGATTTTTTGTATATCCTACATATATATATATATATTTAAATGAAAGATGAAAGAAACAGTAACACAGAAGTGGCAAAAGGGCTGAGGGACTGGAAGAATACAAATCAGATTTTAGGTGTGATTTGACTACCTGAAAGCAAAAAGAAATTTTCATTAGTAGAATAATCATATGCCCTGGCTTGAAATTATTAGATCTCTTCATAATAACTGGATGTCATGAATATGACACCTCTATGAAAGAATTTTCTCCTTGGCATCATGTCACTAGATAAATATAAAAAAATTGGAGGAAATTTACAGAAAAGCAAGAAAATTTTCTTTGGCCTAGGAATTCTGAGTTATAAAGAAAGATTAAAAGAACCAACATATGTTTAGCTTGGATAGGAGATGAAAAGAGGGAGACATGATAATGGCCTACACATAACTGAAGAGCTTAAACACCGAAAAAGGAAAGGTAGAATTTGTCCAGCACAGAGAAGTGGAAGGGCAAAACTCAGAAGGGAAAATTTATGTTATGCAGCACTATCTTTCTCTCAGTGATGTATACTATGCTGCACAAAAGAGGAATGACATGAGTTCTGTCACTTGGTATTAGAAAGCCAAACTGGGTAATATAACAGAAACTGTGGAATAAAGGAAATTTCTAGAAAGATGCACTAAATAATCCTATTAGCCCCTGTAATGCTAAACTCTGCTAAATATAAAACAGTATCATCATGCCAATCAGAAAGTGCAGTTCCAAATATTTTAAAATATAATAACAACAGGTTTTTCATTTTTTATAAGATTGCAGTTATTAACAAGTAGGAAAACAGAAAAATCACTCGTACAATGAGAAACAAGAAATTCAGACTTCAAGTCAAGCCTGAAAGAGATTAAAAAGTTGGAGAATATGATGTGTTGAACAACATATCTTCCAAAATCGCATTCTGCCAGCAAAATTTCCTGCCTGCAATTGTAAATCCATTCATGGAGTTACCATTGTTTAAAACCTATCATATTTACATGCATAAATACGTGAAACACTAAGTCAGGTCTTTATTGCTCTTCTCAAATGTAAGTGCTAAACTCTTCTATTGATTACTCTATCTTCCATTGCAGTTAAGAATAAGGAGTTATTGCCATGATTTTGCTAAAGGTGCAATGAAGAATTCTTGAAATGACTTCCCTGTAGACCATGTGTGCTTAAAGAATCCATTAAGTTCAAACAACTATAATTAAATGTAACAAAACATTTTATTTTCCTATGCTAAAAGATACAGTCATCTGAGTTACTTGCTTTTAGGGCTAAATAGGATAATTAAATTTCCAAAGTCTTTCTCAGGGCTGCAGCACTTGAATCAGTATTAAGTTACTTTAGTTTCTTTTTCATACCTTCTTTTGATTTAAAGATTACCCTTGCCTCTGATTCTTGTGATTTTCTATTGTTTGAAAATTACTTGTCTCATGCAGTTTTACAAGAGCAGAAATGTTAAGCAATCTTTTTTCTCCTCTGTGCAGCATGATAGTATGAAATAAGGTGTCATGTACTACTTGCCTAACAGGAGCACACTGCCTTTGCATATCAATCACATTGTCCCGTGCTAGTAGAACTACAATATTTTGGAAGTGCCCCTTACACTGTACAACCAAGCAACTAATGTGCATACACAGTATTATTCACAAAATATATGAAATATTTTAGATTTAAAAAAATAAAAGTACTTGTTATTGAATAAATTCTGTTAATATAAAAATATTCTAAAAAAAAATTCTTAATAGAATGAAAATAAATAGGACCTCCCTTGTGCAGAACTTCCAGTTTTAATACCCTGGGTTTAATACTGGGATATTCTTCTTGGAGGAAGTAAATGCGACCAAATTTTGCCAATTATCACATAAAAACATGATCTAATATATTCATACTAAGAGTTATTAGAAAAATCTAATCCTAACAATAGCAAAATAACATTTGAAGTTTTGTTGTAAAATTTTCTGTTGTTAACCAAAAAATGTAAAGGACATGGTAATGTTCCTAAGTGGCAGATGCTGTTCTGCCAGGTTGCCTTTTTTTTGTTTGTTCGTTTATATGTTTTAAATAATTTATTAAGCCATCTCCCTTAATGGGAGCAGAAACTTTCTGTACCTTTGCTGAATATCTTCAGAACACTGCTGAGGTGTTAGAGGTCAAACAGAAGGGAACTTTCACTGGTTTGTTGTCAGATCGTATCCTTTTGGTAATCCCGTGGATACCAGCTGGATCTCAGACTAAACCTACCCATGCCAATACATAACAATATCAAATACTTTTTTGGTTTTTTAAGGGGGATACTAGAAATGGAGGGAAAAAACCATAAACATGCAAACAAACAAAAAAGCTCAACAGACAAAAAATCAGCTCTAGCTGAACTGTGAAAAGTAACCAGCACCTCCATTCACTGTTATCTAACTATTACCATTAAACCTTAATATGACATTTCTCCTAAGTGACCCAGATAGACACAGTCATAGAAGGACCTCGGCTGCTGTTCCAGGTTAAGTGACCTATCCTGACCTCCCTTCCTGTTTCCAATCAGTTCTAGTCTTGCAGTTCTCCTAAACGTGATTTCTTTTTCAAATGGAAAGGGACAGTTTGTGAAGTAGTTTGGTTTCAGCTGCTTTCTAACCTAAGCTGTTTCACACATTGAGTCACTGGTCAGTTGCACTTGCCGAACTCATATCAAAAACTGTCTCAAGTGTGATGCTAAGAAATTAATGTCTCAGTGTTGCATATTCAGATGCAACCAAAAATGAGCAACCAGTGTAGTTGCTTTACTGTCATATAATAACACAAAACCAACAAGGTGAGCATAGGTAGAAAGGTCTTAGTGGCATTGCTTTGTTCCAAGATATCAAAAACTAGAGGTACCTGTGTGGTGATGGATGTGGTGTGAATAAGTGGCAGAATTGTCTTTATATGACATCACACTTTCCACACCTAAAAATAAATACAGACCCCAATTTACTAACATATTAAAATGTTTCTGTCAGTTTTACAATTATTTTTGTTTCAGCATTTCAATCAAATCCCCATATTTGTTTATGATTTTGTAGGTATTTTCAAAGGCACTTAGCACTGATGTAAAGTTGTTGCAAATGTCCAGGCTGAGTGGTTTTTGAAGATCTCGTTGAGGTAATGTATCTAGTCTTTTAGATAGGAGAGTTTTGTATTAATTAAAATATTTGGGCTTAAAAAGGAGAGAATTTTGGGATTCTTTTGACAGAAGCCAAAACAAGATGTTGCCTCTGTCCCCTTTTCCAAAGGAGTTCAGCAGTATAATTTCTCAGACTGATATCCTGTGTGCTGCACCCTAGCCTTCCAACAACGAGTCTTGTCTATACTGGACATCAGGTAGTGATGCTTAAGAGAAGGACTGAGGAATTGTTACACTTTGGGAGAAAGTACGAACACTTCTTGTCAGTGTTCCATCCGTATAATTTTCATGCCTTTCATACAACATTTGGTCTCCCACATGAAAAAATAACAGTTTGAGTCTTCTGCATAGTACTTGACTGGGTTCACAGTGCTCTGTACATGGCTTCATACTTCTGTGCTTTTAATCAGGAGGTTGAAGGGTTAGTGATTTTAGCAGTCAGTAGCTTACCTGATCTGGAATGAGTAGTATCAGTGCAAATAAATTATACTTTGCTCCTTTGGACAAAATCAACCATTATACCAAATTAATTGACAGGGAAGCATTGGCTGCAGACAGCCAGACTAATGATGGGTCAGAGTCAAGTGAGGGAAGCTGTTAAACTTTTCATAAGCCTTATAAATCTTACATAAGAATTTTAGTAAAACACTCTAGGTAATACAGGAATTAAAATGTGGTGCAGCTCAGTTATCATCCCTTCCAAACTGCCAGTTCTGCCTGTCTACAAGTTCCTGTGATTTCTCTTCCCTCTGCTTTTAAAGGTTTTGTTCATTTCCTTATCAAACCCTCCAGTCAGCTCCATTGTCTGCTCTGCATTTCTCATTACCAGCTGAGTATCTTATCAAAAGCTGTTGTCATTTGGAAAACGCATTGTTTTTATTCAGTCTCAACATCATTTTTCCTGCCTCATTGAGCAGGCAGAACTGCAAGACAGGCAGAGGGAAAGCTTTGTCCTGTAGTTTAATTAAGTCTCAGTTGTTTGGACTGTGAGCAGCAGCAGAAGTCACATTGGACTTAACCCCCTCATTCCAGGCTTAGCAGTCAATACTGCTATGGTGAGAAACAGTAGAGTACTTTCTCTACCAGCACCACAAATTGTAGACCCCGAACACCATTTCACCCTAATCTTGAAAGGTATACATTTGCCCTCTGCACTGTTGCCCATGGTCTGTTCTTTCGATCTTCATCCTGCCAATAGCATGAAGAACCTGCACTCACCAGGGCACACAGGCAGTGGAGAGCACATCTCACATTTTGTAAAGAGGAGAGCAGGGCTCCTGTTTTGCTGATTTTAGGTGGGGAAAGGGCATGTTGAGATGGATGTCTGGATGACTATCAGTACCTCTACAAATGGGCAGAGTATAGACGACAGAGCAAATAATTCTGAGTGGATATCTCAACCCTTAAGAAAGCTGAGAGGGGGAAAGCAGATGCAATGACTCCATCAGATAGTCAGCCTCAGTAGAAGTTTAAACTATTTTGCACTTGGGTGCATCTGACCCAAACACCACAGAATAAGACAGAGACGCTTTCTGGGCCTCTGCTCCTACACCTGGCCTGTAATTCTTCGCCTGATAAAGTGTGAAGGCAATAAGTAGCATAGATACTATGGAGGAAAGCTGGCCTACTGGCATATATTCAATAGTAATAATATTTGATTGTTTTCTTTTGCATCATGCAAATATTAGCTCTGTTCTATGTCTTCTGGATATCAAAATCTGAACAAATATTTTATATTTTTACCCATTAAAAAAGCTGAAGTAAAATGCTGATGCTGAGACAATCAAAGGAAAAAACAAATAAAGTAATCATGCTGACTCTAGAGAAAACTGCAGCACACAGTAAAAGATTTACTGCTTGCTTAGATCATCAGCTGGGACTCACTTGGATTATCAGCTGCATCTGCAAGAGGAAACACTGAAGTCAGGAATTGGAGGCTTCATTGTGCTGCTTTGAATCTGGTTTGATGAAGCACTTATAAAATAAGAGATTATTTAGGACATTTCTGATGCTTCAGGAGCTGCTGCATTTTCCTCTTTTGTTTCTCCTCCCCAATCCTCTGCATGTACCAAGGAACGCAGAATCTGCAGAGATCAGTGTAAGTATGAAGTCACCTTTTCAAAGATTTTATGGATTTCATGAGGGCAGCATGTTGCAGTCAGAAATTTGAATACCAACAGAAAAGGAACTGCTAGGATAAGCAGAAAACCTTGGACCACAGAGGTTGGTGAAAAAACCATCATCTAAAAGACCAGACAAGATCCATTGTCCTGATCTCCCCCAACAGGATGCAGAAAGACTTTGCATGATGCTATCAGATATCCCATTCCCCAAAACGTAAATACTTTATCCCAGAGAAACGTAAATCCATTTTTCCCCTTATGTCACCTCTGTTACTGGAAATGCTAATAGACTGTGGGAACCCCTGTTTGGAATAACCCTTCCTCCTCATTAACATATAAGCCTCCAAGACTTAAATAGCACTTGCATGTTCAATAAATCATTCTAGTTTTTGCCTCTATATCTGGGATCGTGATAGTTTTATTAGACCGTTACAGTAGCAGGAAAATTTGCAGAATAGGCACCTCCTTACTCTTATCTGCCTGCTGGTGGTCTGACCTGAGCCACATCACGTCCCATCATTTGCCTCTAAAATTGGCTCCTCTCTCCTCCTATCTGAGGTGGAATTTCTGTACTTTGTTTCCTTTGCAATATTTTCAGATTTATTTCCTAATATAATCTGTTACTATAACTCTGTAGATTTAATATATAAGTGAATGCTGATAGCAGTCTTTTTAGCCATCACAGATGATCTTCTGCCATTATTTGCCACACACTCTGTTCCAGTTTACTAAAGAGGGATGATGCAGAATCACAGAAGGGTGGAGGCTGACAGAAAACTCTGGAAGTTATCTGATTCAAACCCCCTGATCAAGGAGAGACACCTAGAGCAAGTTGTCCCAGACCATATCCAAATATTTTTTTAGTATCTCCAGAGACAGACTCCACCGCTTCCCTGGGATGCCTTGCCAGTGCTTGGTCATCCTCTCAGCAAAAGAAGTGTTTCCTGTTCCTGATGTTCCGAGGAAAACTCCAGTTTTAGTTTGTGCCCGTTGCCTATTGTTCTGGGCACACTGAGAGGAGGCTGTCTCCATCTGCTTGGTACCCTTCCTTGAAGTGCTCTTATGTGTGCTATTAAGTGCATTTATATGCACTCTTAAGACCCTCCTGAGCTTTCTCTTCTATGGTCTGAACAGTTCCAGCTCTCTCAGCCTTTCCTCAAAGAAGAAATACTCCAGTCCCTCCATCATCTTCTTGGCCCTTTTCTGGGTTCCTCACAGTATGCCCATGTCTTTCTTGTACTGAGAAGCCCAGAACTGGACACATAAAAGTAGAAATATCTAAGATCTGTTTGTATCTACAGTCAGAATGTGACTGAAATGTCCAAACACATAGATCCCAAAAACTGTATAACTCTCAAAACCCCTGTTGTGTAAACATCATTTACAAGCCTGACAGCAAAGAAAAAAACCACACAAATATATAAGAAATTCTATATGCAACCATTATTTAAATATAATGGCTTCAGGATCGACTTTGTGTACCAATGTGCAGAATAACCAGCTAACATGTAGCACATAAGTTTTTCTTAGACATTGTTTTTAGTTCTGACCCCCCATAATTCTCTTAATGTCAAGCCCTGAGAGGTTCACTGATTGAGATGATATGGTTACAGCCATTAAAGCTCTGTTTTAATCTCACAGTTGCTTTCTAGAATGCTTGAGAAATCCATTGCTGGTGAAATTTGGAATAAGACTTCTTGATCAAAAATCAGAAAGACTATTATTTGAGGTAAAGTAAAATTACAGTGTGTGCCTTTGGGATGAGAACTGGCTTTGTAAAATCACATCACTAGTGGCAAAAGTGCTGTGAAGTAAACCCAGAACTATTATGGCCATATTGTTCCTTTCTGCTCACTTTAGCTACCTAGCTGTTCTCAATTGATTTGAAAGCTTCCCCTGCCAAGTTATTCTTTGCCTTGGATCTCAATGCACACTTGATTTTCAGTATCCATTTCCCTCCCAAACAGGCTACTCACAGAAAGCTGCAGTCCATAAACTTCTTGGGTCTACACGTCTATTTTAGTTCAATCTCCTGACTGATGTTTTATAGTGTAATATGACTGCATATGCCAACCGAAGATCACTTGCTGTTTTTCACAAGCTGCAGTAAGTTGATGAATAACTGACTGTAAATAGAAGTTACTGGCCTCTCTCAATTTTAGTCTTTGTTTTCAGTTGCTTTTGACTTGCTGGACTTAGGAAATAATACTTCATGCTTCAAGTTCAGGTGTTATCTAGGAAAATTTATGCATGTCAAATGAATCCTTCCAATTTTTTTGGGGAAAGGCCTGATTTTTCTCTAGTGCAGTCTTTCTAACTTGTGCCAGAAAGTACTTACCTTTGCTCCATGTTCCTGTCAGTCCTGAGAAAACCCATACAGATCAAAAGATCAGTCTGCATGTGTCCCAAAATTACAAAGAAGAGTTTTTAACTCGAGTCTCTGACTGTTTAAAGTGAACCTGCTGCAGCATCACAGAGGGCTAATGTGACAGTACATTTACCTTCCCCAGTGAAGAATCATGTATGATCTCTTCAGCCTTAAGTATATACATTTAAGACTAAGGTTAAAACAAATCCACACTCGTTTTGTAGTGGCTCCTTGTAGTAGCTCCAAGCTGATCACTGGAATCGAGATACCAAAGATCTTGAATTGATACAATTGAGCTACTTGCCTGCTGAGCTGTGGTAGTTGCCTGCTTGCATGCGTCTAACCCATTGTAAATGTGAAATAAGATGTATTAATTTAAATTACCGTGAAGAGGATTACCATAATAATTTGTTATTCACATCTTGTTTCATGGTAAAGATAAAGCAGAGACTGACTGTGTTGTGACTCTGCTAGAAAAAAGCTCCTTTTAAAGGACAATTTATATACAGAAGAGAAAGCTTTTTCTTCCTTGTGTTTAAAGAGAAGTGACCTTTCTGTTCAGCCCCTTAAAAACACCCAGTTGCTGAGAAGGAAAGACAGCTCATTCAAACCCAGAGAATGGTAGAGCAGTTCATGGGATAATATGGGGAAGAACTTACAAGAAGAGGACAGTGGAGTGGAGGATGTAACTGCCTGAGATCATGAAGACAAAGTCTAAGAGTCAGAAAACAGGGAACAGAGGAAGAATCAGAAAGTGAGGAGAACAGGAAGAGGAAGTAGGAGTTCACTGCCCTATATAAATTTCAACTTTGCTGTAAGGTGCGTAGATAGGGATGCTGTTGTGTATATGGTAGGTTAGTGTTTACAAAGCCAAATGAGAACTGAAAGTAGAGAAGATGGTGAGGAAAGAGCAGATGTGTCTGCCAAATATACACCTTCGGATTCAGAGAAATTTTTGGATACAAACCTAGTTTCTATAGTTCTAGAAAGAAGATAAAGTAATTGAGACAAAGAGAAAAAAATACAGCAAGCCACTGAGATCACAAGATATGTCTTTCCTCCACGGAAGAAAGGGAGTAGAGCAGAACATCAATGAATATAACGGAAGATGGTTCAGGAGGAAAAATACAGAAACCGGCTGTGAGAGAAAGAAAGACTCTGGAATAGGAGACTGCTATTTGACAGAGCATAGGAGATACAAGAAAACAGTGGGCTGGTAGAAGGACTGAAAAGTATAGCAAGGCATCTGCAGCTGAAACTGAGAGGTACTGGTGCAGGGATTTGAACTGGACAACCTGGAAAAATCAGAATTTGGAAAAGAGGTCTTAAAAGCAGTGGAGGTTACAGGCACTTCATAAGAGGCAAGGGATGGAGTATAGCTAATATTGCAACAGAAACTGAGAGCACGTAACAGAACAAGAAGTGTGTAAAAGTCATCAGACCAGCTAAAAAAGAACCAAAATTCCTGAGTTCCACCATCTTTTATCTACATGAAACCAACTGGCAAAGCACTTTGCTCTCCTTCGGCATAATACCATAGACAGAAAAATAGCTATCACTTAATCTGTTATTAAATGAAGAGATGCTGGAACTAGATGTCCCAGACTTTCTATGTATGTATACAACTATAAAATAAATTGTGATGCCACAGGATAGAATTTTTCTTTTTTGAAGAAAAAGCAAATTGAAAAAGTATATGCACAAAAAATGTCAAAATAATTATGGGATTGAAAGTTCAAACTCTTACATATTTAACTGTAATTCATCTTTTTTGTGCTTGTACATTAAGATAAGGTTGTGAACTAGTTTAGAAAATAAATAAGGCTTTTCCTTTGGATGCACATGCTGGGAATAAAGTCTTATCCCCAAGATACTGAGGGCAGGATTGACTAGTGCACATGGCCTTTTTTATCACTTTTATATCACTGTTTTATGACTCTGGACTTGGTCAAGAAAATGCATAGTCCCCACAGCTTTCCTACTTTGATTGGTTCTTTCGGTTCATAAGGCAAAACTCCCGAGTCAAGCAGAGATCTGAAGGGTAGTGTTGTGGCACAGAACACGGAACTCATTTTAATTGGAGTCATATATGGGATTCACATCAGGAACAATAATTCTTTCATACTTTGTGGCCAAAGATCATTTCCATAGATATCTGACAGTTTCAGAGCAAAATTGAACTTCTCACACACTATTAGGCAGAGCTCACTATTCTAGGAAGTACTGCGAGTAACTCAGTGTTGGCCCCCATTTGCAATTTCTTGTTATTTTGACAACTCTGTCTATAGCATTCATGCTGTATGGACACATATAACAGTGATTTTTACAAATTACATACATTATAACACACTACAAGACAGCTGCTTTTTTTTCCTCATAGACATCTTTGAACTGTTTTAACTAGAGAAGTCTGAGAAGAACATGAGATCAGTGGTTTTTTTACAAGTGTTTTGGGATTTTTAATGGCCACAAAGTACGTAGAGCTTCACCTTAACTCGTATGCTGAACATTTCTTGAAGCACTATGGATAAAATGGGAATAGATCTTCCGAGACATATAAACTCCAGATTTAACACAGTTTGAAAATTAGGTGCACTGGGGTAATGTTCCAAAAAAGCTTCAAAGCCAGTCACCCTTGCAGGTGTTGAATACCTGTGGCCCCTTTTCTCCTTGTGTTTAATTTCCTGTTCATTACCGAATGTGCGCTTTGTGCCCTTTCACTTCAACATCTCTAGCAAATATCATCCTACAAAACAAGCCTTTTAAAATTCCTGTCTTGTCCAAAAACTTGATACCAGTAACAGGAGAAAAGAGAAAAAATAATATAACCCTTGCCATTTTCAATGTCTTTCAGTAAAATATTTTTCTTTTTCTAACAACTGAATTTAGTCTTCATTCTTAGCTGTTACCTCCCCTTTCCTGATGCATCTAGCATAACAGACCTAAAGTTTATTTCTGATAATATGCATTTAGTTGCTGGAACTAGCATCATTTCCTTTCATGTGAACTGTTCTAAACTCTGTTGTTCTCTGGAATTTTGCATTCTGTTGCATACAGTACAGATTTTATCACAGTCTTTATTGTTTGGCAGACCCTTGATTATTTTTTTTTTTTTTTTTTTTTTGCTATGGACACCTTAATAGCCAAACTGCTCTAGGAGAACATTTCAGAGAAAATGAGAAACTGTGCCACCCAGTAATTTGTATGGACTGTGGCTTCAAAGAACATGACCTGCTTTTCCACATTTGTTTAGAGAGAATATTTATTCAGAAGTTGCTTGGACTCCTTTGAAATAGGATGAAACCAATAGAGCTATTCTTTACATCTATGAGATGATCTATATTTTAAACAGCTGACAAAGCATAATTGGCTAAGGTACATTAAGAACTTGCAATCACATGCAATTCTTTCAAATGAATTTACATTCTTCTAACCTATGGTCATGTACTTTTTTTCTTATAAAACTTATAGAATATTGAATACTAATACATCAGTAACCAACAATTGCATATAATTTCTTGTTCTGTTTGGAGTAGTCCATGTTTAGATACAAGTAGGGTTTCCCAGAACATAGAGCATTGTCAGAGTTCCAGTAAGTTAATAAGAACCTTATCATTAATTTCAAAGAGCTGTAGATCAAGCTGCATACAGAGAATCACATATATTATTACGAATCATTATGATCATGTGAATTATTATGATCATATGGTTATGAATATATGAATCAAAAAATGAGAGCCAAGGAAGACTTTTCAGGATTGAAACATGAAAATTCATAGAAATAAGAGGTCTTACAAGGTCAGAAGAGAGCTGCATGTAGAGGTTTCCAAATTAATCTTCTCGGCATGTCAATTAGCTTACTGGAACACATTCCTCTCCTTAAAGCAACATCTCTCCCTACAAAGTCTGCCAAATTCAATATGTGGCTTACTTCTGGGTAGGAACCCATTTGTCTGAGAAACTGGTAATACTGGGACTTAGTTCATGTTTTTCTGTGGGCATGAACCAGCCAAATTGGTTCATAAAGGTGACCCTGGGAGCACTTCTGTAGTTTCTCAGTGTAAGGGGTCAGCAAGTAGAGCACTTAGCCAAAAAATGTAGAGGTATTTTATAATATTCCTGATCTTTTAACTGTAGATGAACATTTGCGCACTGAAGTAGAGATTTCAGGATTAAAAAAAGGTAGACATGGACACTTTAAAATGGATCCCTTAATATTCCAGGGAGCACAGTATATGGATAAATCATCGTGAGACTATTATTTTTCTTGTGTAGTTGGATATGTAGAATCAGTAAAAAGCACTTGAGACTCCCAGGAGGGTTTGTGAAATAAAAACACTCCTCACTGAGGAGTGGTTATACATCCAAATGATTCTGCTGTCATATGAAAAACTGCTCAACTAAATGATTAAAGGCTTGCTATCTTGTTGCAAGACAGTATGGTTTTCAACAGAATATTGACTTCACTGGGACTATTTTCATAGGCTACCACCAGGGAAAAAGGTTCCCACTTCAGTCTTTGTTAGTGAAGGTTTTGATCCTTTTTCGGGGAAGCATTGTGTCACAGATTCATGGACAAATAAGTTTCTATATTAAAAAAATAGAAGATGCTATTATAAAAAAAAAGTGAAACAAACAAAATTAATAACAGTTTTAAGCAAAAATTCACAGGACAAAGTAGGAGTTAAACAGTCAGTGTTATATGTTAAATTTTTGCATATGATTACAACTAGCATGTTTATCTTATATTTTGAGAACATAAGTGGTGAGCCAAAATACACATAATTAATAAACATGGAAAAAAGTCCAAATTCAATTTGTAATTAAATATACATGAATATGTAGGCACCTGGTAGACACTAGTGGCATTTTCCTTTTCTATCATAGTCGCATTCGGTAAATATTAATATCTAAAGATTGATGACATGCATTATGTCTGCAATATACCTCATGACTATCTAGGGATAAAAATGTTTCCTGAAGTCAGGTAGGCCCAGCATGAATTGGTACTGAAAGTATGTGTAATGACTGCCTAAATCTTACACAGGAGCTTCCTTATTGGTACGTGACTCTGGTTCACTTTAATCTTTCTAATGTGTCTGCAAATAGGTCAGCAAAATCAATATATTACATTTGTATAACAGCTCCCCTCACCCTTTTATTGCACAAAAATAAGCTATACCAGTAAATGAGAGGTTTTCCAGGCAGGGTTTACTTATGCTGAACACAGCCATGTTGGTAAGCAATTACATCCCCACAGCCTCAGCCAAGACATATATGACAATTATTTATCAGAGTATTTGTTCTTTGCCAGATGTAGAGGGTAAGTGGTTCTTGTGAAAGGGGCAGTGCTTACTGTCACCCACTGAGGTCTCCTTTTAGCACACACGTATAGCACATACGGCCTCCTCTTCCACTACTGTACTTCAGAGACACTTTTGTGGAAGACCCAGACCTAAGTGTGTTTTGTCTCAAACTCTTTGAGCATTGATCAGAGGAAAGGGTCCTGCAAAGGTGGGGCAACTCTGTGCTGAACCATCTTCCTGCTCCACTTTGAGACTTGTGCTTAGTCCTGCCCCAACTCACTTCCTGGAGAAGGGCTGCCTGCACACGCGCAAACAAAACAGCTGAAAAATCTACTTTATGTGAGAGGCATGCATCAGGTTAACCATAAAAGGACATGAATTGGGTCCCCTCGCTCTCTTTTTCCTCTTTGTCTCTCATTTTTTGCCTGGGCTCTGGATCAACATACGCAACCAATGTGGGATATAATGACTAGTAATATTCTTTGTTCTCTCTCCCTTTTCTGTCTTGTTTTCTTCCATTGCTTTGCCAGGGCAAAGCACGGCTATAATATTCTACTCCATACTCCATTCTTAACTTTGTTGTGGGAGCAGGGAGATTGTGGACGTGTTTTGTGGCTTGTGAGCCAGCACCTTTTGAGGCAGAAACCTTTTGTTGTGGGAGTTGAGAACTTACTGAAGTGTACGGCACAAAATTAAGGGCTTGTTAGCCCCCGCTCTTGTGGAAATGTATTGTAAGAATTTAAGTGCTTGTTAGCCAACACCCTGTGAGTCTAAAACAGTGGGCTGGTCGCCAGAGTTAAGTTGACTATACAAAAAAACATGAGTTTCCTGACATGTGCCCAGTGTGAGCCTGATGACAACTTATAATGAACATCACACTCCTACAGGTGGGTCATGACACATAGACACTCTGCTTTTCCTTTCTTAGTCTGAACACACTATCTCTGAAGTCATGTCAGTGTATGGTAACTTCGATGATCAGTATGATAAGAAGCTGTCAGTACTTAATGTATATTTCCAGATAATTCACCCAAATGAGCATGTCTTTCCACTATTTTTTAGAGCATCAGTTATCTGCTACAGTGACAGACTTGGTATATTTCATATCTTCTTACTAAGCTCTTTACCACCACATCTCACTGTCAGTAGCACTTTGGGTTGTCAGAAAGTTATTGAAGGAGGAAAAGCTTTCTTACCTAACTGAGCTGCTGCCAGCATCAAGGTCTTGTGCTGTCACTGCACCTATGATGGTCCCCACAGGTGTGTCCTCATAGACCTCCATCGTGTAGACAGGTTTGCTGAACACTGGAGGTTCATCCATGTCCAACACATTTATCTTCACAGTGGCAGTATCTTTGAATGGACCCACTGAGTGAAATCGATGGTCAAGATGGAGATTGGAGGCCTCGACTTTAAAGGTGTATGCCTTTTTCGTTTCGAAGTCTAGTGGCTGCAGAAAGAACAAAAGCAAAACATGAGATTTGACTAAGAATTAAACATTGCAAAATTACTTTTGTTGTATTACTATGACAAAAATGAAGATACTTTTAGTGTAAAATTCCTCTCCTGAGCTAACCAATCATCTAAGTTTGTTTTGCAGTTCATCTCATGATAAGGTGGTTTCTGAAGTACTCCAGGTGAATCATAGCCAGGAAATGACTGCTTCTGCACACCAAAAAAATCAGAATGACTGGCATGGATGTAAACAGTTACGCTGTAGATGTCTGAAGTTAAATGAGTGATATTCATCTCTTGCAAATGAGCTGAATGCAGGTTAGTCAGAGATTTGCATTTACAAGTCCTATGCACAGGCAATCAGCTGTCTCTAGCTGATCCAGCTCCTTAAATAGAACACTTCTATTTTTTTAGCAGGAAAAGCTTTCAGAAGACCATGACAGTGATGGAGATGAGCTCAAATGAAAATTCTGGTATGTATCAATGGGTCAAACCAAACTTAAAGTATGGTTTGGAATGTGAATTCTAACTTGATCTGAACAAAGTTTTTCCTGTAAAATATCTTAATAGTGAACTGCTATTCACACCATATGTTTGAGCTGCATGTACTTTGCAAAATGCAGACTTTGGCTCTGCCTTATGATACTGTAGGTGTAATCATGAGGTCTTGAAGATGACATGACAGCTTTTGTGTACTTATCTGAGTTTTTGATGGAGATGTACCCTGCAATCAGGTTGTTTTGATGTGGATTTCTGTCAATGCATATCAATTTAGTGCCTTTAGTTTTAGAAAAGTAATCATCTCAAAACCCTTAATGCAGTCTTATTTACTTGAAAAGATGCAGAAACTTTATTTTCATTTAAAGGGTTTATTTAGCTGAATTGGCTTTCTTGTTTTTAATGTTTCTGACAAAGCCTTTTCCTGATGTCTGGGTAACACTGGCACCTAGTGGTTTCTGCCTATAATTGTTAAGTTGGAAATTTTCTAACAGGAAAGAATATGCTTTTTGGAAAAGAGAGCACGTTCACGTGTATGAAAAAGAATATTTCAATGCCTGTTATTTCTTTGCCCAGTGTTTCCAGTCATTTGTCACAATCAGGATAGATTGAAATTCTGCCATTTTCTGTCCTTGTCACAAAAGGACATAATTGGCCAGATGACTGACTAGTGTAAATTGAAGTATCTCCATTAAAATGAATTGAGTTACCTTGACTTGCATTAGCTGAACAGCTAGCATATTTATTTTAAATCCTAGATTTAAACTAGGACTGAACATCCTAGACTAGATGTTCAGTCTTTTCTGAGCTTCAGACATAAAATTAGCCATATAAGTCTAAATGCTGTAAAAATAATCAGGCTTGGAAGCAATCCACTACCACACAAAATCATCCTCCTACAGACAGAATTCCCAGAAAAGCCAACATGAGTTGCACCTTCATGTCTGGACTGACAGAAAGATGAAGAAACTCAGGCTGAGAAGAAACAGAAAAAAATTAAGTCTGGTATATCTTGTGCCCCAGTGGTAAAATTCTAAGCTATTGTCTTCACTACAAATAGACACGTTGCTCCATTATCCAAATTGTTGCTATACTGTGTTTTCAGTTTCTATACTACTCATGCTCACCTTTATACATTGCCAAAAAATTTTTCCCCAAACAAAAAACTCCCCCCAACTCTTCTCCAGATATTTATATAAATTGTTCATATATTTTCAAAAAATATAATAAGAGGAGAAATCTGTTTTAGTTTAAAGAATTAATCTGGAGAGGAAAAAGTCCAAGTATGAGGAGTTAACCTAGAGATAAATGATGAAGACAGGGAAAGCAAGAAATCTAAGCTCTCATGTAGTTAGTAATACCATGTAATGTCTTGTATGTGTCTTTCATATCCCCAAAATTGTGTTAAAACTGTTCAGACTGGCTCCTGTAATGCATCAGCATATTTGCAGAGAGATGTATTAATGGAAAGAGCCATAATTCATGCAGTCCTTGCAGGCTGTCTTTCAATAAATTACTCTTCAAGTCAGGAATACCAAATCATGGTACATGGCTAGTGCCTAGTCGCAACTTTTCATGATGTAAGGGGAACAGAAAGCAGTAAGATTTCAAGGAATTCTGTCTATTGGTATGCTCAGACCAGCATATTTCACTGCACAGGTACCCAGGAAGCGAATAAAGTGGTTACATTGCTTCTCTACTCACCAGCATTATGGGGCAACACTAAGGTATGTTTTTGAAAAGACAGTGTGATCCCAAGAAACGATAATGTTTTCCCACTGTAACCTCAGAGCTACTCATCCTCTTTCTATCCTTCTATAAGTCTGATGATAAATATAGTTAGAGGTTAAGCAATATATAGCCAATGCAAAGCACAGATGGCAGTCAAAATATGAAGAGACAGGCTGAAAATGATGAGCCATCATCAGAAGAAGAAATCAGTGACAGATTCCCACAAAATAGCAGAATTTAGCCTTTAGCCTAAGTGAGCCTCAACTGCAACTGAAATGTGTGGAGAGATAAGAAATATTGCAAGTAGTAAACCTAGGACTTAATTTCAAAAAGAAAAAGATTTTGTACAACACTGAGTGTACCATTAGCAAATTTGCAGATGATACCAAGCTGGAGGGGAGTGTCAATTTACTGGAGGATAGAAGGGCTCTGCAGAAGGACCTGGGCAAGCTAGAGAGATGGGCGGAATCTAATGGTATGATGTTTAACCAGACCAAGTCCCGGGTCCTGCACTTTGGCCACAACAATCCCCTGCAGCACTACAAGCTGGGGACAGAGTGGCTGGAGAGTAACCAGGCAGAAAGGGACCTGGGTGTGCTGATTAACAGGAAGCTGAACATGAGCCAGCAGTGAGCCCAGGTGGCCAAGAAGGCCAATGGTATCCTGGCCTGGATCAGGAACAGTGTGGGCAGCAGGACCAGGGAAGTGATTCTTCCTCTGTACTCGGCAATGGTGAGGCCACACCTGGAGTGCTGTGTCCAGTTCTGGGCCCCTCAGTTAAGGAAGGATATTGAGGTGCTGCAAAGTGTCCAAAGAAGGGCAATGAGGCTGGTGAAGGGACTCGAGTACAAGTCCTATAAGGAGAGGTTGAGGGAGCTGGGGTTGTTCAGCTTGGAGAAGAGGAGGTTCAGGGGAGACCTCATCACTCTCTACAACTACCCGAAAGGAGGTTGTAGCCAGGTGGGCATCAGTCTCTTCTCCCAGGCAGCTATCAGTAAGACAAGAGGGCATGAGCTCAAGCTCTGCGTGGGGAGGTTTAGGTTGGATGTTAGGAAGAAATTCTTTACAGAGAAAGTGATCGAACATTGGAATGGGCGGCCCAGGGAGGTGATGGAGTCACCATCCCTGGAGGTATTTAGGAAGAGACTGGATGTGGCACTTAGTGCCATGGTCTAGTAGACAAGGTGGTGTTGGGTCAAAGGTTGGACTGGATGATCTCAGAGGTCTTTTCCAGCCTAGTTAATTCTGTGATTCTGTGATATCATGCAACAAAAGAATATGGTTTTAATATCTTGTGTTTATAAGGAGTCCCTGCTGCAATTTATTGATCAGTTCTGGTCTTCCCAAATTCGAACAGCTGAACCTTAGAGATAGCATTGACAGTCTCAAATTTTAACATTTGTCTGATATGTCCAGAGTCTGCCTGAAAATAGAAGAACCAAATTTCTTCCTGGCTCCCAGGCAAAACTGTTCAGATTTTTGTTTTTAAAGATGTTAAAAAAGCAGTTTATTATATTTATTTTTTCAGTAGATACCACTAAAATCTGTCAAGGAAATGAGTGAAAATATTGTTCACACAATATTTTGACTACATTAAAGAAAACGAAGAAACAAACAAAACGCCAGAAAAAACAAACATGTGCTTTGCTGTTACATAATAAATGTCTGAGAGGGCTCAGTACCATTTGCATTTAAAATGTGGAATTCTGGTAAGGGTAAAAACATAGGAGAATGATTGAATCTTACCAAAAAACCCAAACCTGTAAGGTTGTTAAAATGTCTTTGAATTAATCAGATTTTAATGGAATGACTTCATAGATTGTTTTTATAAATTAACCTATTTAAATGTTTACTCCCTCTATGGAATAATTTTATATATAATATAACATAATATATATAATATATTGTATATAATATAATATATAATATATTGTATAATATAATAATATTATAATAATGTAATTACATGTAAAAAGGTAATTTTGAATAAAGCTTTTATTTTGTAAAAGTTTATTTCCACAGTAAAGAGAATTCATGCTAATATTAAGGCAGTCTTATTAACAGTGAACTATTCAATAATCGGATGAGTATTTCTAATTGATATTTTAAGTACCAGTGACAGAATAGATGTATTTGACCCCCCAAACTTGTTGTCATTTGCCTTTTCCTATGTTGCAGTTACAAGCTGCTCTTAAAATTGCCTAGTAAAGCACTATCAGTATATACACATCTGTGCACAGCAAAGGCATTCTACAAATCCACGAATCAAATAACACATAATGACAAATCACCTTACCTTGCAACTCTAGAAGTACCACAAATGGACTTATTTAGTATGACTAGGAGAGCATAAAATTAGCTCTGTGTTAGAACCAAACATTTTTAAATGTTGCTGATTTCCACATTCAGGGCAAAAGTTAAGAAATGCTGCTATATAGATGCATCTGTATCTGAAATTGTTTATTAAATAGATAGATAGGTAGATAGATAGATAGATAGATAGATAGATAGATAGATAGATAGATAGAAAGAGAGAGAGAATTAAAGAACTGAAAGGAAAAAAAAAAAGTTGTGAAAGATATAATGAATTCTGATGACAAGCATGACAAGGGTGGGAAAAGAACTATCCCATCAGTTTGTTCTGATTCACAAAGATCAAATCCGAAGTGAGTATTTCAAGATTCGATTGGAAGCGAGCAAAATACATGTGTGCTCTGTATCTGGAGAAGGGGAAGGGCTGACCAGTGTCAGGGGTTTTGTTTGCTGCTTTCAAGCACCTCACCTGTTTCCAAAGGTACCTTTCCCTGCTCTAGGAAAATACAAACCCAACAGCTCTATCTGCAGTCTACAGAGACTGAAGATCTCCTCTTCCGTGCTCCTCCTGACATTCTTCTTTGAGTGCCGTGCTCTTTGTGGTTGTGTCTGCACACAGCTCACCATTTTCTGCCTGTACTGAAGGACTTACTATTGCCTGCTCTTCCTCCTCAAAATGCAAAACTACAATTCCCACTCACACAAACTTATGAGTTATGATTACAGGAAGACAGTGCCTATGTGCACAGCTGCGGAGGGAATTCCCTGTCTCTGGCAAAAGAAGAGGTGGTGAGGGATGAGCAATCAGTACAATTTTGGTAGTAAAGCAAGTAGTAGCCCTAATGCAGTTCTCGCTGAAGGACACCAGGAGTCTGCATTATGCTCACTGTTGTGTTGCACAGGTGCTATCAGACTGCTCTTACATTATAGCAATGCCCCAGTGCTACATACATGCACTGTCCCATGAGCAAGACAACTCAGTTTAGCCAGCAGCCAATGCTGACTGCAATTAAAAGCTTCTTAAAAAGTTGCTCCTGAAGGTACAAGGAAGCACACACTCCAAATACTTCCCTGCAGCTACTGGTTCTGTTCAACTTCCCCACAGTTTCTGTGATTTATCATCACTAAAACTACTCTTTCTCATCATGCAGTGCTATGACATGCTGTGATTTCATGGCTACAGCTTTTTCACCTGTTCAGTTAGCAGTGATGCACAACGTACAAAAAAGTAAGATGCAGATGTTCCCTGAGCTTCCATTGAGCCATGTGGAGAAGTTCATGCAGTATAGTAGAGCAGTGTAGTACCAGGTGAAGCCTAAAAATATATTTTTTTTTTTTACTGTGTTTTAATGACACTCTGCACAAATTAGTAAAGTGATGTCTTGAAGTAGAGCAAACTCAGTGCTTGAACCCTACTCAGTTTCTTGATTAGCTCATGCTGAGCTAATTCAAAAGCTTCTGTGCACGTTAGGCCTATTGTATAAACTCATCCTTAGTTTCATAAATATAGTGCCAACTGTTCAGTGAAGTTTGGACCCTCCTATTTTCCTTTACTGTTTTGCCTGTGATTAAAAATTTCAAAATCTGGAGCTTACCTAGGACTGAACGCAACTGAGGCCACTATGCTCTGTTATGAAGATGATGGAGATGATCTCTTCTCTCACCTTGCTTCTGGTAGCTTACACTCACTGTAGTTTGCTGAAGCATTCAGGTAGGATGGCAGATATTACATAAATATCAAATGTAATAAGCATTGTATTAAACTGCACTACACAAGGTATGAAATTATAATTCTGTTCCTAATATAGTAATATTTCTTACTCTTAAAGAGAACTGTATGCAGCACTATCCTAAAGCCAAGCATTTACTCCTCTTTTTAGGGATGCTATTTTCCTTTATTTTTTCATTTTTAGAGAGGAAACTATTACAGTACTAACCACACAGTGGAGCTAAATGGCATTTGGATCATTTATGTAGTAGAATATAAGAAAAGCTATTTCATTCCTAATGTATGTAATTAACACAACAGTAGTAGTAGAGAAACTTATATTAGATCATACCATAAAAATAAATGAGCAACCAAAACAGATGATTTAAGATCGCAACTTGTCCAGCTGTAGCTTTTTGTGCCCATTTAGCATCCTAGAAGCAGAGAATGGCCTTTTGCCTCTGCCAACACATTTAACATGTTGAAAAGAACAGTTTAGCCTGTGCAATTTTTTTATCATCAAATATATTTTCCACCAAAAATAAATGTAGTCCAGAAAGGCTTCATTTCTCTCAATTTTGATATAGAAATCTCTCCATTTTTTTTACATAACAAAAAAGCGTCTATGCAGTAACTGACATTTTCTGGCTGCAAAAAATTTTTCAGGAAAAATAAAATCAAACTTTATAAATGGTTTGGAAATGGCTCAGCACTGAATAACTGCAGTACTTACAACATCAGAATATGCTACGACACAGAATAAAGTGCAAACCAGTTTTTAAAGCATTTTTTATTAGTAGCTTTGACTGTTTATTATTGATAACTCATATTTGAATTAATATAATTAATAATTGAATGTGTTGGTCGCACTCATTCACCAGCTTTCATTTTATTTAAACGAGGGCTTATATGAATACCTAACTTAAGTAATTGCATAATCCCACAGGTCAAATCAGTGTTCTGAGCATTATGCAATGTAAAATTGCTTCTCTGCAGGCAAATGAATAATGCTGTTGCAGACCTGTACAGTACAGGTAGCATGCATTTTAATAGTGGTCTACAGAATTGTGAATGTCCAGTACTTCTGAAAATCTGAAAACTGCAACCCATGAAAACACATTTACATTACTACAAGTGAAGAGAATACAAAAAGACAACTGAGTGAACAATATCTTTGAGAATCTAGATTGCTCTTGTTTAGCCTGGGATCCAACAAGGAACTTAAGTGGACGATTCCAAAATATTGTAAACACTTGGATCATTTAAAGTTTAGTGAAAGGGATCTTTTCCCTGAGAAAAGTTTTGTGAAAGGCAATGTGTAGAGTCAGTATAAAGGCATTCCTTGCTGGAGGACCTGTGTGTTATGTTTATATTCCTTACTCCTGCATAGAACAAAGCTGGTATTTCCTGATCTTCACATTTTGTAACTGTCCCTAGGCTCACTATGATGATGATTAAGAAGGGATTAGGATTATACTTTTTTCCCTCCTGTTCAGTGACAGAGATCTAATGATAGATTAGATTATGTTAGGCAACATCAACTGATGTTCTGGTATTGTAAAAGTGCTCTAAATTTTCAGATTATACTATATCTTGTTAATGAAAAGACTAAATATATTTAGCAAAATCCAATGACTGTCTCTAATATATCTGGATACAGAACTGGTTGTGTTAATTTTATTTTTTTCAAGTTAGTGGTTCAGTTAGATACTATGTAATTACCCATATAGCAGTCTCAAAAGTGGTCAAGCATTTTGCCTGTGACGGTCCTAAAATAATTGTATCAGGCAAATTCATATGTGAATGCTCTTTGTCAGCAAAAAATAATATATGCATGTTGTTGGAACCTGCATTGCCAATTTGAATGCTTTGTCTATGCTATCAAGTACATATATACTGAACCATAAGTATGGAAAAATTCTATTATGTATAAAAACAAGCAGCATAGCTGAGGCTTAGGACTAATCCAGGGAGAACTAAATTTTATCAAAAACCTGCTCTTAATGATCAAATATTCATTTTGCAATGGTTCCCACTCACTGCCATTTCTGACTGGCAGTGCATATGGAGGGGCATGCAGCTGCTCAGCTTGACAGTTCCAAATGGATCTATTTTTGAGTCACTTGCATAAAGGGAAAAAGGTGATCAGACTGTTTTTTTAAATGAAGCAAAATCTAAAAATTCACATTAGGAGGAAACAGTGCACTCAAACTTTTAGTCTGAATAGAAGAGAGGGTATGAAGAGGGCAAAGAGTTTTTGTCTCTGACAAATTACTTCCTGTGGGTATAGTGGCTTTCATTTTATGTCATTAAAACCAGCAGAAAAGTAAGTCATCATCTTGTCCTTTAATGTACCCATGGATAATTTAGTATTTCCCAGGTCAAGAGGCTGAATCCAGGACTTCCATTATTAGAATGAATATAATGCAAATATAGATCCATGGTCAGAACCAGGGAAATTTAAGTACCTAAATTCTAAATTTTATTGGAACTAAAGCTTCAATTTTCCTAAAGCTTATTTTAATACACATGTCCAGAACTCTTTCATTCCCAGACCCTTGTGAAGTGCTCAACTCATAGTCGCGTTCATTTTACAAAATTTACACCTACAAGCATGAATTGTCTATAAAATATAACTATGCCTTTCAAAATGAGCTGGTGGTTCAGATTTCTTTCTACCGAACAAGTTGATCACTGGTGTATATGTATACCTGGGCTCAGAAAACAACCACTGGTTAGAACGTGACACTCCTGGTTTGGTATCTCTCCTACTGAGTGTTTTAATCACTAAATTCTGAATGACACACATCTTTTCCATCTTTGAAATTCATAGATTCAGTAATCTTGAACTTATTCTAGCACACTAAAGCAACATCAACAGCTGAGATGCAGTGTGTTGCCCTGCATGAATATCTGATAACCAGTTATTTGGGACACAATTATGAGACTGGAAGCAGCACATAGCAATTTGCAACAATTTGGGACTCCTTTACCCTGAATAAAAATTGTGTTCACCACATTACTGTACAATGGACTCATTATTAAAATAACGAAGTCAAAATTCTCAAAATAAAATACTTATAAGTCATAATGAAGTATATTATCTCAAGCATAAAATATAGCTCTTTCATTCCATGCTCTGCAACATTTTTCATATGATTTTAGGTGGAAAACTTCCCATAAAAGAGAAATTATACTTCCTAGACGGAGATAAGAATTACTTCTTTGTCACAACATTATTTATGAAAAGTCACACCTATGTGAAATGAAAGACTAAATTCCAATGCCTTTTAAGATAATGATCACAATCACACATTCTAATACAGAGGCAAACTACTCTGTGTTACTGATAAGGTAAAGTTGCTTATCGTTTAATTCTCTTACCTGGTTTCTCATTTGAGCCATAGGCACATCCACCCATTGGTGCCACATACCTTTTTCAGTTTAATGACTCCTTCCTGGGTGTTCTCATCTGTTGTGATGTCAAACAAGTTTCCTCCATCTCCTGGAACTATGTTGTACTCTATTTCAGCATTTTTCCCAAAATCAGGGTCCACAGCTCTGATCCGTCCAATAGCAGAACCAACATGAGAGGACTCAGGTACTTTTAAATGGAAGATACCTGTGATAAAGTGGAAGACAGTCATTCTTGGGATTTCTTGATAATTAACACAGTATTTCTGATTAAAGTCATGGAACCTGGGCAAAATAAAAAGACTTAAATAATCCAACTAAAATTAGGAGATCAAAACAACAAAGGATTAGAAAAATATACGTGTGTTTTACCCATTGATTTCCCCTAGTTTCTAGATTTCATCCAATGCAACTTTAAAGGCCTTAGCATATCTATATCTTCAGATATATATCTATATTTCTATCTTTAATTTTGTATGTGTGGATGACTATTTTGAACTAAACTGTAGACAGTACATTTTTGTAGGTATTTTCCTCCTTCTGATTTTTTTTTTTTGGAGCAGATATATCTATGGATTTCATAGCAGTTGAAAGGAAAAATTCAGTGGAAAAAGGGTTTCCACCCATTTCTTTAGAAGTCAGTATTATAAATATATGTTAAACTCCGTGGGGGGAAGACTTAATGAGTATTGTTTATACTAGAGCCACCAGAGGGTGCTCTTACTAAAATTTTATAGCTAAACATTAATTTTTAGCTTTGAATGGTGTTATTTTCAGATTATTTACTACTAGCAGTAATAAAAAATTTAAAACTCTCCCCCTCCATTCCAATATTACGCACTTTTAAAATAAGCATTGCTACCAATATGTGAGGCGAAAATGGTTTCATTCAGGGAAAAAGCTACATTGAAAAACGCTAGACATCAGAGTTCAAAGAGATAAAAGAAAAAGTCCAAAGCAGTTTGAGGCAGCCTTGACTTTAGCAACAGCAGTAGCAGCAGGTTTATAACATGGTGCCCTGACTTATTTCACTGCTCCCAAAGCATCTGTCTTCCCTGCTGAGCTGCACCTCTCACAGGAGTTGATACTCCGCACAGCTGCCAGCGAACACCACCATGACCAGTATTTACAGTGAGCAGGCAGCTCACCTTTCTTCATGCAGCATCCTTTGCTGCCAGCAACTCTTGGAGCTGATTTGGAGCCCAGGATGTTTGATTCACTTCATCCTGGCTCTCAACAAACCTAACCCCATCATTTGGTTTTCCTGGGTCAATGGTCCGCAGCTCTCACAGAGCAACCCCTTCAGAAAACATCAGCACTGGCCTGATCAGTTCCTCTACACCTGAACACGTAGGAGGAAATTTACACCTCTTTTTCAACAGCATAGCAGGGCACGCAGCTGTGACTAGTGGGAGGCATATTAGGGGGATGTCTGAGAGATTTCTGCCCGGCAGTGGTTCAGTCACACATCACAAAATGAGGCTCTGAGAAGTTGTATATTATGTATCAGCAGGATAGATGACTTTCACATCCAGCCACTGAATTAAACAGTAGACGCTGTTCCCTGTCATCTCCTTACAATGCACAGTGTCAGCTTTTTCAGCTTTACAATATTTCCAGGTGAGGAAAAAAATGACATTTGCACTGCTGGATTAGGAGCAAACCTACTCTTTTGTGAGCTAGTAGTTTGTGCTGTGGTACCTATATAATTGTCTGTTTGATTTCCTCTGAAAAAATCTCTTTTGTCTGCTTCCTCCCTCTGCCCATCAGTATGCAAAGTATACCAGAAGGCAAAATTTGCTTTGTGTGTTAGAGAGAATCCCTGTAAGTAAAGGTGGCTTGTGTCAGCATTCATGTTTGGACATTGCCATGTATAGCTTTGTATTACCCATTAACTGAGCTTCTAAAGATTGTGCAATTATCATTTCACTACTTTTTTTCCAAGGGAATATACTAAAGAAACCTTTTGTCCTTCTTTTGGCGAGGGAATGTACTAAAAGAAACTCTACTTCTTAGTGTTGTTTTAACAGCAGGAAAGGAGTACTGTGATGCAAAATAGTATCATGACAAGATAGTCTCAGTTATCTCTTAGTTGTACTTCAATAAAAAACATTCAGTAAAGAATAAAATTTTAACATGGTATTCATGACACAATCACAAATTCTCCTATTATTTATAGTCACTTACAAATACGTGTATTACTGGGTCTCTGCTCTACCAGTTATGCAGAAAAGGTAGAAGAAAAGAGACCCAAAAAACCTTTGCCTACACTTGAATCTTATATTTTTCTCAAAATAATTCTAGCCCTGATGACCATGTCTTTTGCAGCCATTTATATTGGACGACAAAAATCATTGCTTACATTTGCTGTATACAGCCACAGTTTTGGTGAATGTGAAATACAGGAGCATATGATAATGGATTTTTCCATCTTTATCTAATTGATCTATTCTTAGCGATTTGAAAAACCCTCAGATTCATTAAAACAAACATTTCTCTATAAAATATTGTAACTGGTTATAAAGTGTGTGGGACTTAGATGAAATCAAGGAAAGACTACATTATTAATTTCAGATTGTTTAGGCTTTTATCAGTTATTTTCAGTGGCATTTGGCATTTCATAATTTCCAGAAATTCAGCAGCAATAAAATGAGGTCATTAAGATTAATTTGAAACTCTGAAGTAGTCTTCAACTCTACAAGAGTCAGATTTCTGAAGATGTAGTATGTAATTACACTGCCATTGTCCTCCTGTAATATTCACAACATACGGAAGCTGTTAATGAAGCTACTGTGACAACATACTTTCAGAACAAAATAAATGAAAACAAATAATGTATAGTGCTGCCAGCTCAGGGAAAAACTTCAAGAGAATATAATATATAGCATGAAAACCTCCTTCCCACTCTTCCCTTCCCCAAATAGTAGGATCACAGAATACGCTGAGTTGAAAGACACCCATCGGGATCATCAAGTGAAACCCCTGGCCCTGTGCGGGACTCACCAAAGATCACACCACGTGCCTGAGAGCATTGTACAAACACTTATTGAACTCAGGCAGGCTTGGTCTCTGTACAGAGGACATTTGAAATGATCAATACATGTGGTACATGAAATCAGACAGAAAGACAGTTTTGCAGATTTTTATTTTTCTGTTTCCAGAAGACATTATTTCTTGCTGTGGACATGCTGTGACAGTTTAGCATTATTCAGTTTTTATTGTCCATTTTGCCTGTATACACTACTACCTCCATTTGCTATAGAGGTATATTGAAACAGCCTGAGTAATAGCTTTTTACTCCCAAAGGTCCTGAAAACCTTGTTCTCTTCAGCTTCCAGGAATGATGGAACAAGCAGCTCTGACAAACTTATACAGCAGTAGGTTATGCTGCTCAAACAGTTCTGTCAAATTTTGTTGATTGTCTCATGTGACTTCTCTGCCAACAAAAATCTTTTTTCTACTTGTATAAGTCTCTTTTAAATGCATTTTCTAAGTTTGGTCCTTTTTTTTGGTAAGAGATGAGTGATATGAAAGGTACCAAAGGAGCAAGCCCTTATTTTCCTCAAACTGCAGTACAAAACTGGACTCTGCAACTAGCTCTCCTTTTGCTGATTTTAGTCACATATATTGCATGCTAGTCAGAAAATTTTTACATATAGGAAAGCTGGTAGCAATGAATATTCCCTGGTCAAGATCTTTTGTTTCATGCTGAGAAGCATCAAAGAGGATGATAAAAATAAATGAGCAATGATGCTGTTGAAGCTTTTAGGCTGAAATAACTGACAGGGCTAATTACTTAGCCCCAAAAGCATTCAGAAAACCAAGGCAGAGGTGAGCTAACAATTCATACACACCGCCTCTGAGTTTCTGAAACAAAGATGGTTTCAAAGCCCAGTGGGAAGAAATCAGAGCTGAGTAAGTGACAGGTAATCAGTCATATTGACTGAAATGCAGCACACATTTACAGTTCCTTTGACATGATTAGATTAGTTTTAGTTTTTAAGGCTCAAAAGCTGTTCTTGGGTTTGATTTTTACTTATAAAGAGAGTTGGGAGATTTTTGTTTGTTTTCTACTTAGAAAGAGCTTTGGGTTTCTTTGTCTCTCCATGCTTGCAGTTTACAGTACAGCATCATTTACAAAAAAGGTTTTCAATTCTGGTAAGAATAACAAATGAAAACCATTATTACTTCTCATCAGCAAAACAATCATTAGGAAATAATCCAGGTTACCATCTAAGGGCTTAAGCTAACTTCATAATGGCATTCAATCAAAGAGCTGTAAATGCTATTTGAACGTTTTTTCTAATCTGTCACCATGTTGCACACTGCAGTTAATAATGATACCATGAATCTTAAAGGAAAAAAACATTGAAATAAAAGAATTTATCTCTCTTTCATCTAAATCTTTAATGTTTCCTCAGGAAAATCAAGCCAAACCAAAATGAACCGAAACAAACCACAGCAAACCAACAGGTTATGTATAATATAATATTCTCGCTAGTTTAAATTATCAAGACATTTCAGGTTTTATCCTGACCTGGTTATAAGGGCACTGATTTCTACCTGTTTAGGAAGAAACATAGGACAACTGTTCATATTTACTTGCTGGTGTTTTAACAACAATGTAATAGGTAAAGGATAGTGTAAATATAAGCAGTTATTCAAGATACTAAACCTGCTACATCAGCTACAGCTAATCAGCCTAATAATTACCGGTATCTGATGTGTATACTCCTAAAACTAGGGAGATATGATTTAGCATAGCATGTTCATGCCTCTTCTAGCTGAGGCTCTGGGTCCTGCAGAGGATTGGGACCTTGTATAGGGAAGAGCAAGGCCAGGCTTGGTCACCATGTGCTCTGATGCAGGTCACGCATGACCTGGGACAGGCTTGTAAAACTTCAGTTATGGCAAGGCTCCTTCCAGCCTCTAACCCACTGCTCTGAGTTAATGGCCTCATTAGATATAACACAACCATGTTTAAAAAATCCTGGTTCTCTGCTCTGGATTCCAAAGACCACACCTGTAAAAAGGTACATCTCCCAAGACTGCAGAAATCATGGATGTCCAATGGTTCCCACTTCTTTAAGGGAAAATGAGCAGAAGCAAAACCCCTTTTGAGTTTGATCCTGCCCTAGTGTAGGATAATCCACATGATGGAGCTTCCCCAGAACGGGCTGTTGCTGAGTCAGGACTCTATCAGCCCCTGCGTTGAACTAGCAGACCATGCTTTTGAGGCTATCCTCTTTCTTCTTTCCCTAAAGCAAAAAATAATGTCCATCATAATGGTATAATTTTTGTATACTGAAAAACTTCATTTGCTGTTTTTTTCTACTGATAAGCTGTTGTCACAAAGCTTTCTAAAAATAAACCTTCCCATTGCATGTCAGAGACTAATTCTACAGAAACTAATATCCCACTTTTTGGAGCAAGGATTCAGGAAATTGGAAATACCAGTTCCTCAGCTCAAGATATTCAAGCCCACAGCTTCTGTCTCCAAAGTGTGCTAGTTGTTGCAAATACAATAAAGGAGATTCTGTTTAACAGCGTAATGTAGAAATAATTATAGAAACAGTTGTTTGGAGCCGTGGACTCTCAGATTTGTGTGTCCTAATACTGATGCAAGAATAATACTTAATCTTTTTTGAAGATCTTAAATTTTCTTTTATGGTACCACAGTTTTACCAAGTGGGGAAGAAATAATTTCTAGAAATTCCTTGAGTTCATAATTAAGGGTTTCTTCTAGATGACATGGAATTGAATTCCTACTGACTGAGGATAACAAATCAAGTTCCTGAGTAACTGCTTTAATCATGCTATTATTATTGTATAGGAGAGATCACAACATTATCACTTGCTTTTTTTGTGAAGTCTACCTTTGCCAATGCATTCATGTGTTAGATAGTGTGCTTCCTGTATTTCTGAGGGCTTATGTGGAAAACTAGTTCCACATGATCAGCTTCATTACATATCGTGACCAATAAATTCTGCTAATATCCAGTCTAGTGATTAAGAACTTATTACCAAATAAAAAAACCTCCAAAGTACAGTGAGAGAAATATTTTTTTGGGGTATAATCTAAAAGCTTTAATCAATTGGGTTTTATGTAAGTTATATAGTGGTTATGAAGAATTACCAAGGTGTAGCATGCCTTACAGATAGAAAAAAATTTTCAGGAGAAAATGTCTTTCCTGTTTTAGAATTCCAGGCAGCATATAATTTGGATTTATCAGTTAGGTCTGTTGGTAATATTCTGGTGATCACCATCACCATGAAGTAAATCAATAGACTTATTCCCTCTATCAAAGTTAAATTGCATGACATATGTGAAACATTAACATGATAAAAAGTATATTGTCAGGAAAGGGACACGGATTTTGTAATGCTCTGCTTCTGAGATATCTCGTGGGAGCCTTTTAATATTTTCTTTATCACTCTGGCACAAAATATAATAACACACTTGAGCTACAATAATTCATTCACCCTTAAGAATATGGTCAAACCATTTACTTTAGGATCTAAGCTAGGTACTCTAAATCATCTATATTGGAAGAATCATTTTTCTGTCCATCGACTAAGGAAATTAGGTTCCTACCTTTAGTCCTCCAAGTCACACCTCAGTTGCAACCCTAAAATCACCTAAACAAAGCAGTCTCAACATCAGTATTACTCAAAAAACTCCTTGTGTAGCTCTGATTTTCACATACTTATTGGGTACATACAAATGCTTTTGCCTGACCTATGTATTACTTTTCTTCACCATGTTGGCACAGGCTGAGGCAGAAAATTATTACTTTTAAAGATACAACTGTGAAATCATCCAGTACAAGTTCATAATTGTTTACTATAGTTTGTTTGAAATTTTGGGTTACTGTATGCAGTTTCCTTAAAAACTTGTGATTTAATCTGTGATATAAGAAAAATAGTGATACAATAGGATGGCAAGTGAACATTTTTCATTTATAATCTCTTATACTTTACAGCAAGTATGATCAATTTATCATAAGTGATGTTTATGTCTTCCAATTTAAGTGTTTAAAGGTGAACTCTCTGTATAAATACTGCTTCTTTTGCAATGAAATGTAAAAGTAGTGAGTGCTTAATTCTAGATCCTTCTCTTGAGAGCATTGGCAATCACATCTACAAAATCAACAAATTTTCTGTGGAAGCCACTGAGAACTAAATAATTGTCATGAATTCCAGAAAAAACTTGAGACAGATCCTCTAGAATATTTCTGTTATTTTCATTTTATTTTTATAGCTTTATTTATGCAAAAATTCAACTAAAAGTATGTTTTGTACTCAGAGAAGACAGTTTCAAACTGCTTGGTATCTTCAGCTTAGCTCCTATTTTAAAGTCATTAGAAACATTTGGATTGTTGCAAGCACTTGGACATCTCATTTAATGCTTTTACAAGAAGTGGAGCACTCCTGAAAATCTGAAAAGAAGTGTGGTTCTTAGGTATTTTTGAAAATCGTGAGCCTAAACTATTGTGATTATAATTAAATAATTACATATGGTCTGTTTCACTTTACGCTGCCCTGTAGCCTCTAAATTTTCAGAAAGCAAGCCCACCACAGCTAGAAGCAGAAAGAATATATTGATTTCTTACTTGGATGGAAGGCCTCAGGGAAAAAGGCAGATGCTGCCAGAACTGATAGTGATGCAGCAAGTGACACTATAGTCAGAGTCACTTTGGAAACAATTCTCAAAGCATTGCAAGGCAACCCCATGCTGTTAAATCTGTAGCCCTAGTTACTTTTCAATATCAGAGAGTAGGCGGAGATGCATGGGACTTTCAAGACATCCCAAGGTTACTGTGGATAATTTCATGCATCTGATCTAAATACTCTCTGTGTTTTGAATGACTAATTTCTTCACCACTCCTCACAGAAGACACACCATAGTGGAATGAATGACATGATTCCTGTTAAAGGTTGTTGAATTTCTATAAACCATATTTGTTTACACCTTCTCTACAGAAGGTAGCAGGTGTAAAATACAATTATTAATAATAATGATCTACTATGATGATAATGATGTGTTCAAAAATAATTTACCTATAAATCTTTATGTTAATGATCAATTACCACTTAAAGATGATGATAGGAGGGAAATGAATTTGATAAGTATAGACTAACAACAGAATTTTATGACCAACAGATAACATTTAACTTCTAACCACTATTGTGGTCATTTGTATTTCTCGAACTATTGCTTAACAATACAATCAGAGCATTGCATTTTACATCAATAGAAATTACCTATATTTTTCATTCGCTATGATGTAGTATCAGGAAATAGCTACTTTGGTTTTATGCGCTACTTTGCAGCTAAGGGTTCAGTCTCTCTCAGTTTAGAGGTTTAAACAAGTGTTTTGCTTTATTCAGTCTGTACTCCAAAAAGTCTTTAGGTAGCCTTTGCTAGTTTTGCATTCTTTAGAGAGTTAAAAAGCAATACAAGGGTAGAAGACATAAAATTGACTAAATATTTAGTGTTTTGAGAATCTATGGTAATTGAATATTTCTCCCTCCAGTTTATTTCTCAGTTTTCTTCCAAATATTATGCTTTAGTTGGCAATTGTGTCATTGTTCAGTCTGAATAAAATGTTTCACTCTTCAAGATGCTTTATGATTAAAATCATGCAACAGTGACAGCTACCAAAAAGAAAAGAACTTTCTAGGGAGTTTTTACTAAGGCTACATCCACCTTTGGGGGAAAATTGATTCTTACTAAAAGTGTGTGAAGAATTCTGATGTGGAAAGCAATAAGGAAAAAAATAAGAGAAAGTTGGCATAAGTGTAAATATAAATTTTATAGGTGTTAAATTTAATGTTAACCCCTTTATGTTACATACACACAAATAGTGACAGAAGTCTACTTAACTGTGGGGTGCTGTGACCCTAGGTGGGCTGCATGGCCTGGATTGTAAAGCATAGGCTCAAATAAACTACAACTGTACAAAAAAAATCATGTTCCAGCTGTACTCTGTCCCAGAAGTTAGCCAGTATAGAATGGCCTATTTCCATGTTACTAAACTCTTTTACCCACACTAAAATAGGTCAATTGCATTGAAAGTGACTGTAGAAAATAGTTCCTGTTCTGTATTAATTTCTCCAAATGCCCTGAATTTCTCTGAGAAAGCTTTACGTGGTGTTGGTGACTGTTCTAAGACTAACAGTATAGACAATTTAAATATCCAGGAACTTTTTCTGACACTCCTATGTCCTTCTTTTGCTTTGAAAAGCGAAATATAATAAGCCATTGTATACTTTCTTTTGGTCTGTGTAAAAATGTCTATAATTGCAATGATTAAGTGGTGGTGCAGGAAAAAGAAAGGTACAGAGGCTTTTTTATGACTAGTTGTCAAACATGTAGCTAACTCAGGTGAGTGAAATGGAAACAGCAGGCAAGGGTCACTGAACTGTTTGACAGGGTAGTGGCCAAACCAAGAAAGACAGAGCTGAAAAGAGCTTATCTGGGATGGTGAAGAATCCTGATTTCAGTAGAGCAAAATGTGAAGAAACTCAGAGCTGGAAGTGACCCAACAAAGCATAAATTCTTTTATCAGTGCTATTATTGGGGAGGAAAAAAAAACACTCATGGAATAGAAGGAGATGACCATACTGTAGTTATAAGATGAAAATGAGATCAAGAATAAATTTGTACCTCTTATAGGAGAGGGGACACAAAAGTCCATGTTGAATGTAAGGATAGATGTTGGAGGTGCCCCAAGAGAGTCCTACGAGTGGTGGAAGAGACTTAATGAGGAGAGATCAGAGGAAGAGGAAGAAAACATCTCAGAGTGCACCTACACCATCATGCACAAGACATGATCATCATGACCACGAAAGTGTTTGTTTCCGGCACTTTACTTAGTTGTACAATTGTTCTCTTGTTGGCGAAATATGTTTTATTATGAGATTGTATGATTCCCTTCTCTGTACCCCTGTTACCTTGTTTCCTATTGGTTCTATGTACACACTTTCCCTATTCATCCAACCCTGTGGCAACAGTACCCCCTAGAGATAGTTTCTCATTTGTTCATGTTGGGATAAGTTCTGCCCCTTGTTACCCTGATTGGCCACTCCTTGAATATTCCTCCAGTCTCCACCCTTTGTTCCAGAAGGGTCCCTACTCTCCCTTTATAAGCCGGCATCCATGTTCAATAAATGGCCATTTTGTGTCACACTGTGGCTTGCATGCAGAGTGGTCCTTCTGGGTCTTGCTTAAGGGGAGTTACAGCTCTCCTCCTGTCAGATAGACAGGGTGAGGAGGAAAGAGAGGCCAGAGGAAGATGACAGAAATGCAAATAGTAGAGCGGTGTGAGACTTGGAAGGAACCTGGAATGAAGAGGAGTTACTCTTTTTCCTCCTCTGATTCCTTTAAGAGTACTGTGCAAATACTGGTCAGCTAGTATTTATTATTGTACTTATTTGACTACAGTTTTGCTGATTTTAAAGATGTAGTTAAGTGAGTCACAGGCATTAAAATCCAAAATTATAATGACGTCTGCATGGCTGCTGGTTTCATGATTGGCTTGTAATTGCATGAGCCTATTTCTGTAGTCTTTGCATTTGTGTCTTCTATCGCTCTTTGAAAAGGCTGATTAAAGTATACGTTCAACTCAAAAATGTAGCTTTAGTTAGCTCAAAACTCACAGGTAAATGAAAATCAGACTTGCTTAAGATTTTGTGACATTAAACAACATAAGCTTTGTTAACAAAACCAAACTGATGCTTTTTTCCCTTCATGTTTTATGAAATAGTCGTTAGAAAACTAACAAAGATGAAGAAAACAAGGATTTGACCTTCCCTCCCTTTTTGATTCAAAGCAACCTCTGGCTCAGTCACCCAACTAATCACTGCCTGAAGCTAGTCTGCAATAAATCTGTCCACCTGTCCTGTACAAGTATCTCCCAATTGGTATAAAATAAGTAATTAGTTGCTGGAACTGAATTAGGGTATCTTGTCTGCCAGGCAAATTCTTTAATCAATGAAAGATGGACTCATTGTCATTCTGAGAGCCAATGAAGATTCAAGTGCTGTATACAAAATACAACAACTTTTAACAGGAATACCAAGAGAAGCCATACTTCCATATCTAAACTACAGGGGGTATAATAACTTCTCAGAAACTTTTGCAGACTTGTTAAAATGCTTAATTAGGCAGATCAGAGCTTTGAACCTTAATCCTGAGTAAGTTTTCTAGCAAGTTGTCCAAGTAAAGGGGGAATAAATCTTCATTGCTTCTTTTTAAATCAAAACCTATGCTTTCCTTATTTAAATTTTTTAGATTAGTGAACAGAATAATTTCCTAATCACAAAATACTTTTCTGTAGATGTTTAATATATTACTGGGTGTGATCTCTGTTACATACTTCTGAAATCTTTAAAAGTAGATACCATTATCTGAGGAACTTGTCTCTCATCGGCCACTCATCCAAAGCAATGGTTTAAAAGATTTTCTTTTCTATCTCATGTGAACCGGAAGACTTCTTACTTGCACTGTGCTTCTGAACCCAATTTTGCAATAAAATCTGAGCTAGACTTTTTCAAAGCCACTTGAATGGAATCAGCCACATTCAGTTTACTGAGTTAACAAAACTGACCAGCCTTGATGTGGTGAAACCTATGATAAATAATGTGTGTGCAATTTCTGTAATGTACTAAGCTTCCAGTAACATATAAATAAATAACTATGATAAGATTTTTCAATATATAAAGTGTATATACATAAGTACATAGAGGTAGGCTGTTTGGAGTTCAGCACTTGGTTGTTCTTTCTTTTAAAATATTTCTACAGATTGTATAACCTGAAAGTAAATCTATTAAAATAACCAATGAGCAAGTAAATAATCACTTAAAATAGATGCAAAAGGGTAATAATGTTCAAAGCCTATTCAAAATATATAATAGTTCTATACAATAGATCATCCAGATAACAGGTCATTCCAGTGCCACACAAAGGCTATATAACTAAGAGACTAAAGGACGAGCTCTCATTTATAAAGGTCATTTATACTTGCACTGAGATTCCTGAAACTGCATCAATGAAAAATTTTTTTCTGGTTTCTGAATTGTCTATTTTGTGGACTTTTCTCTTTAAGATTGTTTTTTCCTCTGCTGTTTCCAGTGGAGGATTTAATGTATTCTGTGGTATGCCTTGTACTGGCCACTCATGAAGTATAAATCCAATTAGCTGTGAACTACTGCAGTATGGACAGGCAACGGATGTACAAGGTTGTAGGAATGATCCTTCAACCTTGCTTTATTTAAAGTGTCATTACTGGAAAGATGAATCTTTGTGTTTCTGTTTCCAAACACGTTAGCATTTCTGGAAATTTGCCATGCTTTTTATGCAAACTATCTTGATGGATTTCACTGGGATGCTTCTGGAAAGACCAATGACAGCAAAAAAAAAATGGCCCTTGTGATGTTGAGGCGTTGCTCTACAGCTGTCTGAACATTTTAAATTGTGGTTGCAAAGCAGCCCTGAGATAATGGTTTCTGACCACCAGAGAGATGATTTTTTTTTTTTAAACAAGACATGCACAAGTAGGCAAAATTCAATATTGGGTTCAAACATTAATTAATTTTTCTTCTATTGAAAAGAGCTTTTAATCATTCTCTCACAAAAGGGACTTCTGTGAGCTGGAAGTGATGTGATAAAACATAGCTTTAGCCAAATAGTTATTTTGGATTAAAAAAAGTAAATTCAGGCAGTGTCATCTTAAAAATACATACCTTAAAAATGAACCAAACTTATTACGGACTTCTTAAGACACTTGACAATTTCTTTTTTTTGTCAATATCAAAATAAAAATTGTATAAATTTTAAGATTCAATTACACTTCTTCTATGTCAGGGCCTTATTCTTTAAAAGAATATTTATGTCATATTAAAATAAAAAGACATACTATTCCTTTGACTAAAATGATTTGTGTGTGCTTTTATTGCTCAGTATATAAGGGTTTATTTATCTAAATTGCTTTCACACTCACTCTGTCATCCGTGAACAAAAGAAAGAGACAGGAAAACTAAAGCATAAACCCTTACAAAATATGAATCAATATAAAAAAGCTGAATCACTTCACTTAATTGGTTTGATTCCATAAAGCATAATTGATACCAACTAATTATACAGTTTTTGTCATTTAAATGTTGAAGTAAATATAACCCATCCATTCTTTCTTGAAGCTTATTTTAAGAATTGGAAACAAACCACAGCTGTCCTGGCAGCTAGCTCAGACTGGTCCAATGCTTGTTGAGTTAAGGGTTAGATCATTAGCTTCTAGGAAGGATGTGCTGAGTTATCTTTTTACTTAATCAGCTATCATGTACATAAGTAGCTGACAGAGAAAGGCCATCAGTTCCCTTCTGGACCTGGATGCATGCCTACAGAACAGCAGCTTTTGTCCACTCTTCACTGTTCAAAGGCAATGTTGTGTTATACTAGATTTTCATTCAATTTCTTGAACATCATTGTTATGACAGGAAAAGTGCTTTCTTTTGCAGTCTTCGACTTTTCTTCCGGTTTTTGCAAAAATCAAACTTTGCTATGAAATATTTATTTTAATATTTACAGAAAAGTTCTATCTTTAACAATGAAACATACCCAGTAATTCAGAAATTTAGTGTACTTATGAAGAGTCAGACAAGGCAGAAACACTTCTGGAAATAAATTTCTGCTAATAAAATCATTCAGATTATTTTTTTCTACTAGTTTTAAAGAAAATATCAGTTTTCTGAAGTATCAGTTTTCTGAAATGTGGGCCAATAGATACCCGCAGGTCAAACATCTCTGACAGAAATATGTAACGTTTAGAGGTTTCCCCTGTGTTACACTCTTCATTACTATGAGACATACAAGGTGGGAGTTCCCCACTGAATATGTTCAAAAACACAGGTTCTAAATAAAAAATTCCATGTTCAGCAGGATAGTCGGTGGTGTTTCATCACTGGATGCTGATAACCCATCCAAACCTGCCTGTTTCCTTAAAGGACCCTCAATAAGATGAAGGTGTTCCATGACACATTTTTTTGCAAGCTTGTAATGTATTTTTTATCAATGTAGTTTCTTCCAAATATTAATAATATATGTTCTCCTACTTCTACTGTGAAATCTTTCTTTTTTTTTCAGCTCAACTGAGTTCAGAAAATAAATTTAAACTTTATCCTGTGAAATTTAATATTGTCCTATTTGATAAGGTAACCAACAGCAGAACTTCTTTGGCATAAGCCCTTTGCAAAACTGTGCTCCTGATTATGTGATGCAAAAACATTTACTCTGTAGCAGTCTGTGTTAAAGAATCTTCAGTCTTTTTCTTCAGTCTGCACTTCCTGGCTTTCTTGACCAACAGTGAGTAATGGGATATTGGAGGTCTCAACTCCCAGCAACACTGAGGGGTCCTTAGGGCTTACCAGGCCTGAACTTGGCACCTATGTAGACCTGATTTTAAAGGCTTATTTTTCACATAAACTTAAATTCTGTACAAACATTGTTTTAGCTATGGTAGTCAAGCAAATGACAAACTCCCTTTCCTGGCAGGTAGTCATTCTGAATCACTACAACATTTTCAAGGAACAAAACTGAAAAGTACAGTTGCTATGTTAGAAATTCATACTCCACTTTTTCTCTATCAGCTCTTTTTGTTTAGCTGTAATCAGCATTGTGTCTCTGTGAAATTCAGGCACACTACACATCATCTCACATACCACTTAACCAAAAATGGGACTTGCTAATTAAATCCCCATTGATCAGGATTGTTGCCTGTAACATACCAGAAGAAAGTCTTTACCAAGCTTGGTCCAGTTCACTGGAGTCCCTACACTGATGTTTTAGCTTTTAAGCCATATTAGGTGTTTTTTATTTTCAAAATCAACACAAACCTCCAATGTTATTCTCCTGTTTTGTTGAGAGTCACTGCTGTAATTCATCTTTTGGGACATTTGATATAATAGAAAGAAAAGGTTTTCAACCTTATTAGCATGCAAAGCACAGGACAAGCTTGGTCTCTTGTGTGTGTTTTTTTACTCCTTTATAGCAACAATTGGGCAAAGATGTCATAACTGCAGTTCATGCATTAAATAAGACCTCAAGGCTATCTTCTTCAAAGAGGATGATATATTCCATGCTTTCTCTGTGTCATGAAAACTGTCTGACATTATGTGAAGTTTGTATATTTTTACCATGTTTATGCTTGATTAGTTTCTGCATTTCAAAAGTATGGGATACACAAAACTTCAATAAATTTATGGAGAGAAGTAAGTAACAATCCATCTAGTCATACCCAGACTATGAAACTCTAAATTAGCATTCTTCTGAAAAGCTTCATTTAAACTAATTAATGCGAAACAATAAATTATCAGCGGATGAGCACTATTTTGAGTCTGCAAGTATTTTCAAGGACAGATATAGTCTTCTGGGCCAAGATGCATTAAAATCTGTTTCTGAATATCATAACAATAATGTTTAGCATAAGCTAGCTCTGTCTTTGGTACACATAAGTTACCTGGAAGTGTTATAACCTTTTGTCATTTGAAGGCATTCACCCAGTTTCCCTTGACAAAATAGTATTTCACAAATCATTTCTATAATGTAAATTAAATGGACTCTTAGGATCAGGCTGGTCCTGTGGAATGATTATATATTTCCTCTAAAACATTCAACTCATAATTTCAAATTGAGCTTTATATACTTTAAAAACCAAGGAAATTCTATTTTTTTTTCATCATATACTGTTCTTTTTCCAGAATCTCAGTTCCTTATCTAAAGGATTTTTAAAATTAATACCGTCAGTCATACTTATTAGAAAATTAGTGCTTTGGAATACTACATACTCTTAGGAAATCTGGGCGGGTTGTCGTTGACATCTGTGAGAGTAATGTTTACAGTGGTAGTACCAGCTAGTCCTCCCAGCTGTCCTCCCATGTCCTTGGCTTGGATTAGAACTTGATATTGTTCTTTCACTTCTCTGTCCATATTTGGTAAAGCTGTTCTTATTACACCTACAAGAAGAAATGGGAAAGAGAAGGAACAAGTAAACAAAGGGCTCTTACAATTTAATACTGGATCTCTTGGACCAGGAATAGAATTCTTCTGAAAGGGTTGACAAGAGAGGAGTTCACAAAGAAACACAGGCAAATCACTCAGACTTTTCAAAAGTGTGTTCGTCAGCTATTCAGCCACTCAAAATTACTGTTTTGTCTTTTCAAGAGGAGACAAATGGGTGAAAGCGAATGGTGCATTTTCACTAGGGATAGCTTCACCACATCAGAGAGGAGGAACTCTTCCTTGTATAGAGTACAAAAAAAGGTGGACAGATCTGATGGCATTGCATTTCAGAGCCTGCATCTTCAGTTGTTTCCCACCAATCACTTACCAACAAATTTAAACTACTGTAGGCCGAGACAACATTCATCTGTACAAAAGGAGGTCTTTACTAGAAGACTCTTCCTTTGCTTGAGAAATATTTCTTGATATAGCACAAAGATGCAATGAAAATTTGGGGCATTTCCTTAAAAAAAGTAATTAAAGTATCCTGGTAAGACATTACCACAATGACTCTTAATCTTCAGTGATTTGGGGCAGCTGATATCTAAGTAGTATGCCATAATCTCCCTTCTGATATGTTAAGAATGTATAGGATAAAAAGAAGACTTAGAGAGAAGAGGGAAAGAGAGACACATGCTACTGAATACAAAAATTAGCTGATAAGGTCATATAAAGCTATAAGCTTTCCGGCACTCAAACCATTTTCTTGAAATAAAATGTGTAGGAGAAAATGCATTTCTTTGTCAAAATTTTACAAGTGTGTATAGCATTGAAAAATGCTATATGTTCAGCAATATTTTTCAGAAAATGGCTAGGTTCACTTTGGTGCAGATAACATGCACAACTGAAAGATAAACCAACTGGAAGTATGACTCTTCCTTGTTATTATTGATTTAGAAAGTATTATTTTCTAGTAGTAAACCTTTAGAGACTAAAAGCAGTTTTTCTACTCTGGTGTTATAATGGGTCTGAAATGACAAGAAACAAATTTTAAGGATAATTTTTATCTTTATAGCAACTAACTACTGCTCTGTTAATGAATAAGAATAGGAACCATTAGCTTATAGTACTTTTTCAGAGTATAGAAATAACTTTGACCTAAATCTGCTATTTCTGGGACCTATCAAAAATTCCCACTGAACTGAACTGTATAACAATTTCCTTTCTCTCCACTTGTAACAAGATGATAATGACAACCTATTTAGGAATCACTGTTCTCCTTCCTCAGGATGGCATATACTCTCCTGCTTGCAGTTGTTCCAGAACAGAAATATTGAATTATAAAACTGCAAAAATTTATTTGTATTCATGTGAGATTCATGAAAAAAAATAATTTATAAATAGAATGAACATTAGTAAGTTTCCTCTTGAATCTCTCTTAATCCATAATTTGGCATTGTGGAGCCTATGTGTTCCACAGTATTTTATAACATCCTTGGTATGCTCATTCTAAAAAGAAAAGAGCTATAAGAATGAAAGACCTCTTGTGTTATATTAGCAATACAAAATAACATAGAATCATAGAATCACAGAATATGTGAGTTGGAAGGGATGCATCAGAATCATGGAGTCCAACTCCTGATCATGTGCAGGACAACCCAAGAATCACACCATGTGCTTGAGAGCATTGTACAAATGCTTCTTGAACTCAGACAGGCTTGGTGCTGTGACCACTTCCCTGTGGAGCCTGTTCCAGCTCTCAGCCACCCCCTGGGTGAAAAACATGTTCCTAAAATCTAACCTAAACTTCTCTTGAGTCAGCTTCAAGCCATTTGCTTGGGTCATGTCACTGGTCATGAGAGTGAAGAGATTAGTACCTGCCCCTCCCATTCCCCTCAAGAGGATGTTGAAGACTGCAATGTCTCCCTCAGTGTCCTCTTCTCCAGAACGAACAAACCAAGTGTCCTCAGCTGGTCCTCATAAGGCCTTCTCTCCAGATTTTTCACCATCCTTGTGTCCTTCCTTTGGATGCTTTCTAGTAACTTAATATCTTTTTTTTATATCGTGGTACCCAAAACTACATGCAATATTCAAGGTGAGGCCACACCAGTGCAGAGCAGAGTGGGACAATCACCTCCCTCAACCAGCTGGCGATGCTTTGCCTGATGTCCCCCAGGACACGGTTGGCCCTCCTGGTTGCCAGGGCACTGCTGACTCATATTCAACTTGCCATCGACCAGGACTCCCAGCTCCCTTTCTACAGAGCTGCTCTCCAGTATCTCATTCCCTAGTCTATACCCACAACCAGAACTGCCCTATCCCAGGTGCAGAATCTGGCACTTTCCCTTGTTAAACTTATATGGTTGATGATTGCTCAACCCTCTGATTTGTTGACGTCTCTCTGCAGGGCCCTTGTGCCCTTGAAGGGAGTTGACAGCCCCTCCCAAATTTAGTGTTGTCTGCAAACATACTTAGTATTCCTTCGAGTCCTGCATCCAAGTTATTAATGAAGATGTTGAAGAGAACTGGGCTGAGGATGGAGACCTGTGGAACCCCACTAGTGACTGGATGCCAGTCTGATGTTACCCCAGTCACTATAACTTTGTACCTGATCTGTGAGCAAGTTGCTCACCCATCATGTAACATGGTTATCAGCTCTGTGTTGGGCATTTTCTTTCAAAAAGCAGTATCCAAAGTTTTACTGAAGTCCAAAAAGATTACAGAAAAAGATTACAGAAAAAATGGAACACATAGCAGGTTGTGAGGAGAAGATGCAGTTTATCTGGTTGATATATCTGTTCTAGGTACAACTGTGTGGCTTCCTCAGAAATATTTCACATGGTTTTCAGAAAATGAAGAATGGGCTATCACTGTAGTAGAAAAGTTCCAAATCACCCACTATTTATTCCTGTCTGGAAGTGTAAGCCCATTCTATATATTTTTTCCTTAAAAAACCCTTTATCTTCAGCAAAAAAAAATGAATGAGAGTAATTTTCATTTCTAGCAATTCATAGGCAATTTTCCTTTTTCTGCCTACTCCATTTCAAAAACCTTAGACAAAACCCTGAGAAATATTATTTTCTCCAAAATCAGTGGTTCATATGGACAGAACAAATGTGATTTAGAGTTATCTTACCTCAAAAATAGAAAAAATAAAGTAGATGTAAAAATCCATGGGAAGAAAGGGCTACAAATGTCGGTATGTCAACTTCAGCTTCACAAAGAATATCCAAATTTAAATCAAGGGCTTACTATAATATAGAGGTCTTATGTGCATATAATGATGTTCTGAGTGTTTGTAAATTCTTTTACCTTAAGACTTTACAGTAAAGATTATTAAACTACAGAACTGAATAAATTTGATTTTTTTGTGTGTTTTCAAATGTCATCAATATCAAATATGCAGAAAAGTATGGCCTCCATTATACTGCTGAAAACTGCAAATATTATGTATGAAACCTGGGCCAGAAGATGTGCTTTGCAAAGTTATTGATCCATAATTCAACGGGAGATCATTCACTTACACGGAAGAGAAAATCCAGGTTTCATGAAAAACCTCCAGAATAATTATTAACAACAATACTCTTGCTGACATTAATTTGGATTTCAATAGTATGACTGAGGTCAGAAGATGGACTGGAATACTGAATCTAAAAAACCTAGAGACATTTAACCATAAGTAACAATATTGACCTCATAAACACGTCAGAAAATTGGGCGGAAAGGACAGTTTAATGGTGGAAATGGACATTTTCGTAACAAAACAGAATTTGCAGAGAAAAGATATGAGAGGTTATCTGTTTTAAGACAAGTGCTTTGTGTTAAAAAAGCCCTCGCATTAAAATCAGAAGAGCAATTTTATAGCATTAAAAAGTACTCCCCACATATCAGATTGGAGGCCTTAGAGTGCACCCGTCTAATGGTTGCTCTTCAGAAGATATTTTCATGTGTTTAACCTCCCTGAAATAGCAATAAAAGCTTGCTTTTCCACTTTCACGTGGTTTGTTTATATCCAACAAGAAGACGGAAAAAGAATAGGTTAGTAAAGAAAGGGAGTAAAGGGGCAGCTGTGTCATTTAGACCCACAGAGGTTAAAAACTATTTAAGTGTACTAGTTTTATATCAGAATAAATGTTTATCACAGATACCATGCTCTACTGGGAAGTGGAAAAGTTATAAAGGAGAAATCCTTTCAGAGTTTTAGTTACTTCAACACTGCTAGTCACCCAGGAACTTTGTAGGAACAAGGTTTTGAAGACTAGAAGAGTATGCTGAGGGTGCATCACTAAACACTTATTCTTCATCCTTCACTAGAGCTAAGTAGGACATCACTTTTGGAAGTGTTATACAGGGTAGCATGGATCTCTGGCCTGACTTAGTATGAAATTTTAGGTTCTTTAAATAACTACCAAGGCTATGTCTCAAAATTGTCACTAGAATGCAAGAGATGACAAAATAAGCCAACAACAACCCAAAAAATGCTTATCCATCTACTGGCAGTTCTGAGTTTGTCATTTTGTACCCAAATGGCTTTCAACCAGATCTATTGATACTGTCTACATGAATCAAAAAACAAAGCTTAAATCTTTCATGGTTGCTGAGAAACTATTTACCTGTCTTGGGATCAATGGAGAAATATGGTTGCCCCTGAAGAATACTGTAAACCACTCTAGCACTGTTTCCATAAGTGGGATCATCAGCATCTGTTGCCTTTACTTGAAGCACATACGCTCCTGCAAAGAAACACAGGTAATCACATTTTTAGCATAGAGCAATGATCAGGGAAATTTCAGGCATATTAGTCTTGTTGCTCATGGATCCTGTTGCAATTGCTGTTCCACTTCCATTAAAAACAAGGTGAGAATAACACAGTTAATTCTTCATCTCCATGTCAGGAACCATCTAGGTGATAACTGAGACATAATGGGGAAGAAAAGTAAATAAGTGCACCATCAGAAGACACTTCTAAACAGTTTATGATGCAAGCATTATTTGCAAAAAACTTTTTACAAAACACATACAGGATGGAGGCTTGGGGAAGCTCAATACTGAATTTTGAAGAAGGAGCATATCCCTCCACTTTGTGAAAAAGTAGACAACTGTGGAAGTAAAATGAAAGTTGCCTCTAAAACAAGCATTTGATCAAGCAGTTCCTGAATTTCCAGTGAAATTAAATGAATCAAACTCTAAACACCATAAAAAGCTACTGCAGTCTCCTAAGGGTGGAATTCATATTTCTACTGTAGAATGAAATTAGGTGTTTAGTTCAGCCAGTTGTCCTCAAAATCCAGACTTGAGTCTCTTTGCCTTACCAGTACAGCTCAGTAGGAAACAGAAGTACTGTGGAAGGAGGACATTGACACTATTTTCAGCCATGGTTATAGACCAGACCTAATGCAGTTTCCTTTGCATTTCAATTTAAAAGGGACCCACAGAGCAAAAGAAATGCACCTGAAGATAGAAAACTCACTGTAAATGGCAATAGTCTGCAGAAACGTCTTGTCCATCGTGGTTGCTAAGCAATTTACTTGCATTTACCCACTGCCCCATAATTAAAATAGTGTTCAAATTATAGTCTTCAGCAAAACGAACAGTCACACAGTTGGGCTTTCCCATAAGCATTGAAGAATTGTTTCCTAAGATCTTCTGTGCCACTGAATGTTGGAATTTTCAGTGCTGATTTGGAGCAAATGAGGGTTGACTACATAAGAAATGGCACAGGGGTGAGGGTAATCCCCACCATTTTTGTTTTAAGAAACATCGTGCATTTGGAGGTCATTTGACATTTTTCGAGAACGCTCATGGAATACCGCAAACACTTCAAGACTGGTACTTTTCTTCAGTGAAAACTGGCAAGTTTCAAAGAATATTCATGATCTGAAATTAACTTTGTTGGACTTGTCAAAGTTTATTTCTGGGAGAGCCTCACTGAGAGATGTTCCATGTGAAAGGTCCTATGACTTAGGCAGGAAAGTAACTGATAGCAAAGGTAACTATTTGGGGAATATTTTTTTCAGTGCCTGCCCCCTAGTCTTATCATATGAGGACTGACATCAGTGCTAAAAGGTTTGGAATTAACATTGTAAAAATATTTGCTGCGTGATGGCAGGTCATATAAGACATCTCCTGTTACAGTTTATTGAACAATAGAGAATTAAAAGGTATTCCAAGAGATATTCTTTCTTTCTTCTGAAGAAAACACAAAAAATATAAGTGTTATTTGACTAACAATCACTTTTTAGAGTTAGTGGGCTGATCATGTTTTTAAGCTGAGGGTAAATTTCATTAAAATTGACTTCTAAAAGAAAGGAAATATTAGCAAATAATAAGTGAATGAATGAATGAAATAAACCACTGAGATGAATTCAGTTATCTAAAGCCCTGAGGTTACTCTTGATTTGCTGAATGAAAGGTGAAGAATGATATGTGTTGGAGAAGACCAAAGTCCAGTCTAACAGTTGTGGAAGTAGTGCCTGTCTGAACACTTGTGTTTTTATATAACACATAACCATAATTGAATATACATTAAATAGGTTAGGCAAGAGCAGCCAGAGGAATACATTTTCTTACTGGAATGACAGACAGAAGACATCTAATAACAATAGAGCATTTGATGGTCTTCATATGTTCCTGTCCATAAGGAATATTTTTATAATAGGATCTCACACTTCCAGTCCTGTCTGCTGCTCCAGATTAAGATTGAGAAGGAAAAGACAGCTTTCAGATTTTCCCCACTTCCCTTGAAAAAACTGTATATCACTGCATGTGCCACATCCAGACTCTTATTGTTGTGGAAGAAAAGGCAAGATCTGGATCAAGTGCATTGACAAAACATTCCACGTCCACTTACTGTGCAGCACAACACTGCTTCCCAGTATACACACAATTGTCTTCCTTCATTGCTACAGTATTTCACTGCCTTTTAAACCTAAAGAGTTCAGTATACTTTTCCCACTGAAAAGCTCCTTTTTAACACAGTTGTTGCCTTTTTTCCTCTTTACCAAATTGTTCCGCCTTCCACTGTGTTCTGATCTTAGGCTGGTAAGTTTTTCTCCTCTCTTGAGCAAAGCACCAGATTCCCAGATGTTCAGGTTTGAACTGGAAATACGTGAGTGAGTGCCCTCTGAAAAGTATGCTGCTACTGCACTGGTTTAGGACAATAGCCTGCATTTTTGCCAAAGAAAGGTGGTGCTGTCACACATTCCCATTTTTCTCCTTGAGCCAGGACTTGTGTTTCTGATGCCACACTGGTTGCTACTTAAGGGACCCGATTTTACTTTGTCTTCTGAGTACTGATTGACAAAATTTTAATTTAGAATTCTACCATGTAGGCATCTACATTCACACCACGCCCCTGCTGTTTGCTTCTCAGTGTGTCCATGTACCAATTATGCACAAGTAGGCATTTGAAACACCACAGGTGAATCCATATCTATGTCTGACTTCTCACACAAAAATGTGACGCTGCAATGTGAAGGAAGCAGACAGTGGCCATCAAACAGCCTGAAAATTCTGCTGATGATTCCTGCACACACTGATCATTAGTTGCCTAAAAATATAAGTTTAGATATTCCTAGGTATGTGCTCCAGGTAATTCAAACTTACTACTCAAAAAGAAGAAATGTTGATTTACAAGCTAAGTTTTATTAAGGCAGACATACAAAGTCATATTTTAGCCTGATAAATAGCAGGCAATGAATATGAAAAATAATCCATTTCGTCTTGACAGCATTTTCAACTGTATTAAGTCTTCTGTCAGATATTTTACAACTAAAAAATAACAGGTAAAGTTTATATTTTTATGAGAGGCCAGACATGTTTGTTTGTTTGGTTTGGTTTGGTTTTTTTTAATAGGCCTCCAGTCATTTACTTACTTAAATGCATAATTATTGTTCTAACTAGGTTTTCTGAAATTGGTTTCTTATCCATTCAGTATTATCAAGCATTGCTCTTTGCATCTAATGAGCTTTCTATTTTATTGCAAAGCATGGAACCAATGTATTTTTTAAAGTAGATTCTCAAAAGTAATTATTTTTTTCCAGGCAATAATACACTACAATAAATCTTTAATGCACAAAGGTAGTGATGGAGGATCACATTAACTATAATTCATGACATTTTAATTAAAATATGCAGTTACTATATGAAGGAAAAATGAACAAAAAAAGATACAATATTTCTTGTTGTTTGGAAACACCTTATACAAGAGTCAACATTTAAAAATACTTACATTCTTAATTTTTGATGTGCAATTAACACATTTTATTTTAGGTATTATAAAATGCAGGAAAAATGAAATATGGGTTTAAGCAGTTATGTTTTAGAAAGAAAAGAAAAATAATGTTAAACTGTTCACACAGCAGAAGAAATGTCATGGAATTTAAAGACTGTATTTTTAAAAAAAAAATAGAGATGATATTGAGGACTACTGTAGCTTGTTCTAATCACAGCAAGCATACTCACCTGAATTTTACTGTGGTTAAGACTAAAGGAGATTCAGAAATAACTGCAAACAGAATGGGTCCCAACCTATAAATCATTGGCCAAACTGACTGAAATAGCACTAAAAGAGATACTTTATATCAGAATAACTGAAGGGAACTCTGAGTTTATACCACAATAGAAATATTTATGAAATACAGATTTGAGATCTAGAACTGTTACCATTTTTTTTCAACTGTCTGTCATTGGTAAAAATGATACTTTGCCAAAATCAAAAGAATCTTTAAAAGAAGAGCAATATTGATGAAATCTCTTTGCATTCAAGAAGCATTAGAGAGAAATGTCAAAATTTTCCAATTTTCTAATACTCCCAGTTTGAGATTTTCATATTGCTTATGAATGACTACTCAAAATTTGTTAAAAAAATTGCTCCAATGTTCAGACCCTCCCAAATTTCAAAACAGAGTATTTAAATTAACAATTTTCTTCCCCTAAATATTTTTCTTATAAAATACTAAAACAGTACTTTTGTACTGTTTTGACCTGGAAATTTTGCCATCACCAAAGGGTAAGTGGGATATCTTGCTGCATGTGGAGCTATTGTTGTCTTTCAAGGAAATCAAGCAGGAAATCTGAGTTCCTTATTTTAGTTTGTTGACCTGAATAGTGTGACCAAGACTACACAAAACTCAGCCAGGTCTGGATAAAACGGCTATTACACTGTAAGGGAAAATGAGATGATTCAAGGCTATGAGAATAATGCAACAGACTTATTTAGACTTGATTCCTGAAAAAAACAATACATAGTCAATAAAATTGCAAGGACAATCTAAAAACGAGATGGAATATGTCACATCTTTCTCACTAAGCTCGGCTTTCACCAGGCCTGCAAATCCCATTAAGTTTGTTGCAAATACCAAAATTCTGTTACGTAGTAGCAATGCATTTTTTTCCACAGAAAGTCAGGGTGAGCTGCTTTGAGGCTTTGAGGAGGCAAGAGAAGGCTGGATGGCAACATTAAATTTTGAGGGTAATTGAAAAAGGAAGGGATTCTGAAATGAGAGCAGGACTTCAGCATGTTGCAAGTGTTCCACAAGCTCTGGCTGGATCCTCTCTCCGCTCCACGGAGACCAGAAGTTCAATCAGAGTATGTGACTCAGCCAAATTTTTAATATCTTCAGTAAAAGAAATCCCCCAACTTCTTTGGATGCTCCTGTCTTTGGGATCCTGTGAAGCAGATTCCTGAACAAGTTCAAGTCTTCCCTTTTGAAATCCAAGGCTGTAATTTTGCCATTTGTTTTGTTCATCTTTTTCCTGTCTTTTGTTAGTAGGAAATGAGTATGTGACCTTGTATGTGAATTTTCATAGAATTACTTTTTATAACAGACTACAAAGGTAGTCTGTTACAGCTGTTGCAGCTGTAGTCTGTTGCAGCTACTTCATGGTGAGTAAAGACATGATTTTCTTGCAGAGTTAGAAGAGCTGTCATCATCTTGTTGTACAACCTCTCCCCTCCCACATGTATGATTTAGTGGTTTTTGTCACTCTGCTATGAGATGTTAGTACCTAGTACTTTTGAAAGAAATCAGATGATTGTGGAAATATTTTTATATGGCCAGGAGGAAGGAAGAACACAGCTGCAGGCACAGAAACTCACTACTTTGCACAATATTATTCCTAAACAGTCCCAAAAATAGCACCTTAGCAACCCAAACAGTATCCATCTTCTTTCCAAAATTCAAGTAAAAACCTAATCAACACATATCATACTTGTGGTTTCTTTTCTTTCTTTTTTTTTTTTTTTTTTTTTTTTTTTAGGTTAAAAAAAAGAGGAAGAGCGAATTTATGACTCACTGCAGCACTACATTGCAATTCAGATCAGGAGATCCTCTGTCTCAATAAATATTTCCCTGACCTGCCACTAGCAGTTTTAGCAAAGCTACAGTACCAGGAGGACATACACATCCGTAAAGAGAGTTGCTGACATTGCCCTTTTGGGGCTTATCTTTTATAGAAAAAATTACTGATAATAAGTTTTGAAGATATACTCCTGAAGCTGACTCCCACAAAAGTAATGTGAGAAAGGCATATTTTACTCAGAAAAGTCGGTTTCCAGTTTATGTATTCATGGCTGTGCAGCCTTGATAATAACACGAGCTTGCTGGCTCCATCAATATCTTGAATACTAGACACAATCAGGCAAGAATGCTTTTCTCCTGTTTTGCATTCCAGACATCACCCTGAACACATATATATATTTCTCTCAGCTGTCAGAAGCAGCCATGTCCACAGAAGCAATACTACCATTCCCTGTTGTAATTGATGAAGAATGGCAGTCTTTCGCTAATAGTTTTGCTGTGCTAGTAGCTAAAAGCAGCTGTTATAAGTCTCAGCATTTAGTGCATAATCAAGCATATTTCTAGTATCTCTGGAATAACATTTGATTTACATTGGCAACAATCCAGGGAGTATGAAAGCTGGCTTTCTTTTTTCTCCTGGTCATCCCTGTCTCCCATCTCCCTCATGGATGACGAGGGTAAAGAGGGCAAACCTACTGCTGTGGGGGTTTTAGCTAATTATTTAGCCTAGAAATCAACAAGACAATTATTTTTTTTTTATCCTCATCTGTTGGGGTCAGCCAGAGTTAAGCCATTAAGGGGAATACAATCCAGCTAAGCTAATAATGAATCTGTTATTCATTTAATATTTATTTAATTTTTTATTAATTTAAGCTATTCATTTATTTATGAAGACATTCAGCTGCTTACACAGTCTCAAGGCTGTGATAATGTTTGCAGAGGTTACACTTCTGAAGAAAACGAGGAGCTTGAAATAGCAGCTAATAGTCTATACCCAATATGCACATAAAGGAGTGACCTGGTAAAGTAACTGCTGGAAATAATGCATAAGGGGAACAGCACAGGAACCAATTAGTAAACACTAAGCTTAATATCTATCCATTTGAGAAATACACCTCTTGAGAGTGATTTTTCCTTTCCATTTTCAAGTCTGTGGATTGTTTTCCTCTTACTAATACGACAGAAGTTCCTCTCACATATATGAAATGTAACAAACAGAAAAATTTAGCTTTGACTTCTGCTTTTATTATCTTGACAACCTGACAGGTTTTAAGGCCATGACTCAACAGAGACCACTTTGCCATTATGACTTCATGACTAGGATACCAGCTGTGCTGGATAAAACCTCTGCTGTACATGTTTCTATGCTAATAAAAGCATGCTTTTGCTGCCTTAGTTTATATTTTGCAGGGAGGTGGTCTAAATGTATTAGAAGACATAGATCCTTCTAGTGCCAGATGAATTATTAGGAAAAGAAGAATTTTTAAGCAATCCAGGAAACGACATTCACTTTTCTCATGGAAGAGCTTCTGGAGATTCTTAAGGACTTGAAATTGTGACACTCCTCCTGATAAGCCCCACTCCTCCTCCCTCCTCCTCCCAAAAATAAAAGAAAGCACGCCAAAAATGATAGACATCACATAAAGAACTCAGGAGAAAGCATGTCACAGTGTACTTCCATTATCATGCAGTTTGAAGTTTTCATGAGCTGGAGTTTCATACATCAATTCTTCAAATGTCAGATAATTTATTCAGAATGTACCAATAAGAAAACTTGAGCTTTACACAGGATACAAGGAAAAAAAGTAGTGTGAAATAAATGTCATTCATACTGAATGTCAGGTAAAGGGGCCTATTTTTGAATCCCAGAAGATGTTCTGATGTTATATGGAAGCTGGTATATTTCACTGTTTTTTATTGGACCTGAATAGAAATAATTTAATTCTATGTTCTCCTGGGTATCTTTAGCTGAGCAAATTTATTTCTACACCAGAATTTGGTGAAAAAAATCTTTGTAGTTTTGAATGAAAGAAAGAATTTTATCAGGACTTTTTTTTCCAATTATATATCATGAACTTAGGATCAAATTTTGGTAACCAAATTTCATATTTATCTGGTAAGATTTCAAGGAAAGAGATTTGGAGAGATTGATGACTGAGCACTTTTAAGGTTTGTTTTGCCTGCATCACGTCTCTTCCTACCTACTTAAAGTGTGGCTAAATCTCTCAAGGAGGATGCAGAGTAGCTTTCATGAACATTTTTTTTCCTGTGCTTTTTTCATATTTACCTCTTTTCTCCTACTCAACATCTACAAATATCCCGAAGGTAAACTTAAATTAGAAAGAGGCATGATAATGTGCAAAAAGAACCTCAGAACACATCAGTGACTTCTACAGAGTCTAGTATGCAATGAAATTCTCTATGAAAGATGCTGACTTTAATTATTGAATCGGAATATTGCTTTGAAAACTTTCCTGCTACTTGAAGATCAAAGCACTGAAGAATCCATAGAATTTTACTCTATACATTTGGATTAAAATTTAAAATGTAATCTGATTCATTCAGTGACTTAATTCATAATGTCAATACTATTCTATATAGCTGTCTACATCAACATCCAACTACACTAACCTTCTGTGATGATAGGAGACAGCAACTCCACATACCCATAGTAGGGGTGTGACTATAGGGACTTCAGAATTTGGAATAATATGGATGTCCTTAGACTTGACAAAAGGTTCCCCTTTTGCAAACTCATCTGCAAAAGTAAGAAACATGGCAAAAGAGGTATTTTTCCTTAAAGTAACATCAGGCACAGCCTCCATCACAAAGGGTATTTCGGAAAAAGATGGAAGAAATCCAGCATTTGAAAACACTCAGGATAACATACCCCTATGTAAGTCCTAGTCTGATTCCTACTAGTGACTGATTTAAACCCTGAAACATATCTTTTCCAAATATCTCTTACCTTTCACCACAATTACTGGCAAATTATTCCTAAAATAAAGGAATTAATTTTTCTTTCTACAGGAGCAGTGCGAGAAGTAACGAACTGAAGTGAGACAGAGATTTTTGATGGATGAATAGCAACAGCTTTCACAGGGTTGACTGTGGTGACTCCTCCTCAGCTGGGCTTTCTGTTCCCTCTCAGAAACCCCATCCATGTTGTAGGAATGACTCACCGACTTATAAAGGTAATAATTCACATCAATTTAGTGGACTTTGTTCCCACTCTCTCTCTCAAGCTTCTGCTGCAAGGATGATTCAGCTGCATGTGCAAACAGCTGGCAACAGAAAACCATGCAGGCATTCAGCTTAAAAGTGGACAGACTTCAAACAAAGCCCTCATGTTAATGGTAAGCACATAATTTTACTTTATTATTTTACTAGAGGGCTTGTAGTGTCACTATCTTTAGAACTTCTTGAGAACAGATTATACATCCATTATGAATGATATATATGAGGTGATCCTCATGGAAATTTATTAAGTGAATCTGAGATCCCTTCTGACCCTAGTTTTGTGATTCCGTGCACTGTATAAACAGACTTCCCTCCTGTCGGAGAAATACTACATCCTTGCTCTTATGGCTATGATAGAAGTCCCTCCATATTATCACTTTAATTTGGTTCAGGAATGCACTGTTGAAGCGGAGTTTTCAATTGCCCCCACTACACTCTTTCAGTGTGCAAACTGGATTATTTTGGTTAAAGATAAGTTGGAGGGTAGGTGTGCATTTGATGCAACACAGCTGTTAATAGATTGCCAAGTTCTCAGCATTCACCGTTTCATCACTCAGATCTTTTTCTATTGCATCATGCTACTGCCTAGTATGACATAGGTAGCACTCGGTACAGTAGCAGGAGTAGTACTTGTCCCTCCCTTTTCAGAGCCTTTAGATACCATAACAGTACATAAGTATCATTATTATTTTACATAACGAACAGTTGCAACTTAATTAGCAAAAGCTACAAAATTTCAACCGAAGATGGAAAATGTTTTGGTAATACAACTATACATATTTAGCTAACTTCATAGCACTGAAAAGAGAATATTTTAGTGATTAAGAGAGAGAAGAAATTCAAACCACAAGGTCGTATTATGCATACGGAAGTTTTAAATATACACTTAAAATTAGTTGTGAGCATGAGTCTCCAGTCTCAAATCTTATATTAGTGTAACAACTTCTTTCTTTTCATGTGTTTGCATTAGTTTTTGATTTTTTTCTAAAATTGTATTATAACCCAGTCTGTTTTTTTATTCATCTGAACGATAAATCCAATTTTGTGTTTACCTCATAATTTGGGTTAGTATAATGATTACAGTCTTAGTAAACAAAACCTCAAGCTTCCTTCTCAGCAGGCAAATTTCTGGAGTGTGTGCTGCCGGACTAGGGACTTACAACCAGTTTTCTTTGGAAAAGTCCAGTGAGTCAAAGAAATCTTCAGCATTTCACTGGAGGAATGCACTTCCCAACATAACTGTAGGGATGTTCTTTGCCAAAATGTCACAGAAACATTCTTTTCACTCTTTTCTGCCTTACTAAGCATCTCTCTGTTTCAAGATACTGCATACAGAGTTTTTCTCAGCATAAGGAAAAATTGAACCAGAAAATCAGGCATATCTTGTCCTGTTCTTACTTCAATACCAGACTGTTGGGCAACAAAGTGTTTCTTAGGTTGTCCATGGTAAAGTAGAAACAGGAACCTTCACACTTGCAGAGGTAGATGCTGTTCTAAGACTAATGTGCAGTGATTTTTGGTGCTTTGTAGTGTGGTGATAATAGAGACGTCTTCTGTTATATCACTGGTCATGACAATAATATACATAATTTGGAAGCACAGCATTAGACAGAACAAAGTATAAAGAAATATATAATATTTTTCAAATTCCTTAAAGTCATACCTTTGAAAGAATTGTGGACTACAGTCAAATGACAATCTCAAGAGATGAGAGAATTACAAAATATTGCTTATTTTGGACAATATTTTGTGATATTTTAGAAGGTATCCTGTAACTTTTAGCTGTGCAAATACCCAATTTTCTTTGTGTTTATTTTCTTTGTTAAAAAAATGAAAGATAGTATGGCTTTTTAAACAAAGAAAAAGAAAAAAACTCAAGCAAAAATGTGATTTTAAGTTAATTTAAAGCATAACAATACATGCAAAACATTTTGGTTTTGAGCATGGTAAATGGGCAAGAGCAGGAAGGCTTTCATTTCATTAGGAGTAGAAGACAGTGAGGTATGCTATGGGAGTTCTCAATTCAAATGCCTTTTTTTACATGAGGAAGTTCAAATTTGTACTGCTCACCTTTCTGGATAACTTCATACATGTCACTGCTTATATATTTTCATTTAGATTATATGCCTGTTTTCTAAGACAGCTTCCTGACTCTCATGCAATGTTACTCTTTCTTTCATTTTTCTTTTTACTTCTTAGTTTCTTCTACATAAATTGTACTATTGTGTTAAAACCTTTCCTAGAACATTTTTAGGTATGTATAATCAGCTAACTGGCAAAGAGTTTCAAGATATCTTGAATTGAGCTTTTAAGTAAGTGAACTCTTCAGTAACACAAAAAAAGTCTTCAGGAATACTCCTGCCCTTTTTGACTCAGTTTTAATCTCTTAAGAGAGATTCAAGGCAGTGTTGTGATTCCAGTATAAACTATTACTGTTGCAAGTAAGAAATGTGATGGGGAACATGGTGAGGAAGGAGGTTTGAAGTATGGGACAAAATACCCTCCTCTTCTGTTTAGAGAAGACTATTACTCTAAGATTACTCTATTTTAAAATAAGTATTGTTTTCATCAGTGTGTCCTAATTGTGGGTACTGAAGTTTTATTGCTTAATTTCAGGCACTCTAGATTTCAGTCTCAACACTCTAAAGGTTAGTGTACCTGCCCATCCTAAAATACATGCAGTGTTCAATTAAATTTTCATTCATCTGTTATCTACAAATAAATGCCTAAATCCTCATGAGATAGTCTGTGTTATTGATTGCATGGGTTGTGTCTGCAAAACTTCTAACTGCAATGATGCCAGAGCTGATTAAGAGCTAGCTAGCAGTCCTGGAGTTACTCTTGGTGATATTAAAGGCTGTATTCACGTATATGCCACTCTTCACTGTGTGTCAGAGGTAAGCCCAGACCTCCACTCTCAACAAAAGTTCTTCTTTTTACTATGACTGGCAAACGAAACTGTGCTCATAGTTAGTCAAAAAGCGTATCTTCTGGTAAAGTGTAATTACACTCCTTATCTTTTACCCAATTAAGAATATTTCAGCTCATGTTATTCTGCATTTCCCATTGTAACGCCCTGTTTGGGAAGGGTGAGATCCAGTTCATTCTAAAATTAACAGCAAGGCTCTCATTGCCTTGGATAGCAAAGGACCATATGTTTAGACACCCCTGTTATTTTGAAATCTGAAATCTGTCTAACTCTATCACTCTAGAAAAAACCAGATATTTCCCATCAGGTTGAAAATTATCCAGAGAAAATGGATAAAAATTAAAATTTTCAAACTTGATTTTGTGAACTATCAATTGGTTTTGAGCAGCCTTTCTGGTGGAAATAATATCTCGAAGCATTGCTTGAATGATTCTGCAAACATTCCTTTCTTCAAATCACTAACTATGCAGACTATGCATTCTGTATCCAAAATATGTGATTGAACATATTAAAATTAAAAATATATATTAAAATACAAAACCTTCTGTCACCTATCACAGCTACATCTTATTTTAATGCACACAAGAAATAAAAAATATTTTGGTGCCTTTTGCAAAGTGATATGCCTTTGAGAACTAACATTTAACATCTTTTTAAGAAGGTCTGTTTGAATTCTAAAGAATTTCAGAAGATTTTATGTGTGTTTTCTTATTACAGGAACCATTCATCTAACTTACTAGATCAGCTTGAAGATTTTCAGCACTTACAAAAACATGGAAGTCAAAGTTTTTTTACCTAATTCAGTTGAAACTTACTCAGAAATTTGTGAAAAGTTTTTAATAATGTACCTCAACCTGTAAGTGTGTCACAGATGTTAGGGGAGACAAAAAACTCGCAACCTTTAATAAGTTACTATTTATTTTCCAAATCTAGACATTTCTGACATAATTTTCTTTTCCAAGAGCCACAATCATATTTGTCAACTTAACTGATCCCTGAAATGAGATCTAAATTATTCAACAGGGATAAAATTAGTAACAAGCCCCAGGCTTAACACAACAGTAGTTTTTAGCATTCACTTTTGGTTTATTAACTACTAGAGACCTATGGCAAATGAGATCTAGGATGACACCACAGTCCAGTTTAACAGTGTCTTATTCCTGCAGCAGAGTAACTTTGTTCTTTTTTGTGGGTTTATGTTTGTCTGTTTGTTTGTTTCATTTTGGTTTTGTTGTTGTTGTTGTTGTGGAACCCTTCAGATGAAGTGGCACATGTGCATCTGCAAAGGCACATTCTGGTGCTCAAACTTCTAGCATCTGAAAGTAACAAGTTCTCATTTTTCCTCTCAAATTTATTAAGGTTTCTGGTCATAGGACAAGTTACTGTCTAATAGCAAAACAATAAAAGTGCCAAGTCTTCCATCAAACTGCTAGAAGTATTGTCTCCTTTTTAAAGAACAGCGATACTTTACTTAGACTGACTGCAGATCTTCTCCCTGGCTGCTGAGAAGACTCATACCTTTTGCAATTTCCAGAAGCTTAATTCTTCAACTGCCATATTCCTATTCCCATTCCCATAACCTCCAGCTAATGAGCCACATCGAGGAAATTCATCCAGTCTAACCTGCATTTTCCCATGGTTACTTACTAAATTTCCTTATCCTCCTTCTTTCTCCTGACACATGTCCTACTGTACCTTTTCTGCAACTATCTCCCTTTTCTACCTGCCTCTTTCTCCTCTGGGAATTCCACTCTCAAACCTTGCCCAGGCCTGACTTGACAAAATGTCCCTGAAGCAGCTCCTGCTTTCTCTAGATTCTCCCTACAGAAAAAAAAAAAAATTAAAAAAGCTCTGTCTCCTTCTCAGAAAGCAACTGACATCAGTCATTTTTCTGGATGCAGCTCAATCGTTTTTCATCCTTCGACAGTAACCAGCCTACTTCTCTTGTTTTCATTTCTTTTTCATTTTATTCTATAAAATAAAATTATATTCAAAATAACTATTTTTGACACATTTCAATATTTTTAATCAATTATGGGAGGAATAAAAGTGAGGTTGTATTTTCTGGAAATGGTTTGCTTAAGAAATTATTCACACTGCAGCCCAACAAGTTTTTTCCTGGTCCCATTGCACCTACTGCCAACAACAGACTTCACGTCAAGACACTAGCAAAAATATGTCCCAACTAACTAAACAATATGGGTATTTTAATGAAAAATCTAAGCATGTCAGGCCACTTCTAATTGTCTGGTTTTTAATTTATTCATTTTCCTTTCCCTATAGACCTCTGTGCATTTTTATCATCAAAGTTAAAAAAAATAGAAAATAATAGTAAGTCATGTATGGGAAGTGGTTGAGGAGAAATATACAGGAAGATGGTGGAGAAAACAGGCTCATTCATTTCTTTGTTATTGTGGTTAAATAGATCCAGAATACAGTCTGATTTTCTTAAAATTCAGTAGGTATATGAAGACTGCATTGAACGAGGGAATGTGCTCTCTGACCATTTTGTAAAAGTGTCTGACTAATTTTCCTTTGTCACTTTCAATATGTTTCTATTACATGCTTGGGACTACTGAGATTCCCAACAGTGACTGAATTTTGCAGCTGAAAATTACTGTCCTTAAGTAATTCTAAGAATTTCTCGCTAAAAACTCATAAGCACACATTAGATGCTGGTTGTAGCCACACAAAGAAAGACCCTGCTTGGCTATACTTATTATTTTACATTGCCTTGAATATTATTTATTTACTTAGGATAATCACAGATTTTTGGAAAAGTCTTCACAATATTTTTCTCTACACTATACATGCAGATTACACAGACAATTTTCATAAAGTAAACAATGCAGTAGCAATGGTCCCATGGACCACCATGCAGCAGCAAGGGATCATACAGACTGTGTGCTCTTTAGGCAGAAATGAGCTCCAGGAGTGCATCCAGTTCAACTTGATAAGTTACAATTAATGCAATGCAGCTGGGCAAATATGATGGGCAGAAGCTGCCAAAATATGCTGTCATCAAAGATTCAAATGGATACGATCACTGGTGTTATTTGCAGGGGAGCTAGGGACTGGATAACTGAGACTTCCATGCCACTGGTAACCTACAGAATGCACTTACCAATGACGATCATCATATTTGAAAAACAAAAGTTACTAGTACAGAAGTCCTTAAATCAACTGAATTGTGATGTAGTGAAAGAGTAAATAAGAGAATTTGTATATATATATATAAAAAATCCCTAAACCTATATATTATTTGGATTTCCTGTACTCCATTACCATGTTCAGAAAACTTTATTTCATAGGATTATAGAGTATGTTCTTTAATAGATAATCATAGCTTTGCACAGATAGTTGAAGTAAAGACTTAATTAGTTGTTTCTGAATAATTTCCCTTGCTCTCTTAATTATTCACATGACATTTATTGTGCAAGAAATAACTGTAAGCTTCCAAAATGAACAACGTTGACAATTATGTTGATAGCAAGTATTACCTGTCTCCTCATCTTATTTAATTTTTAGGACATCTTGCAAAATATTCAGTTTTATGGTAGAGGAACAGCCTTTCAACTATGACTGCACTTTCCAGGAAAAAAAATTTCCAACGGATAGATCCACCAGATGGTGCCATTATCCTAACCAGATACAGAATTTGGTCCATTAAAGCTTTCAATTTCTTATTCATAGATATTGTTTAATAAACACATATCCTTGTTCAGCATTTTATCTATGTCCTATGCATTTATGAATGCTATGCTGACTTTTATTTAAAGACCTAAACTTGCCAGAGCATCTGTTTCCCAGGGAAGGGTACGTGGTCAGAGATGACCCAACACATTATTCAGTAGTAGAGTTGTCTGCTGACATAATTTACCATAAGTTCCCACATTTTATTTTTTTCTCACTGAGGAAAACACAACATGTTCTATGACACAAAGTTGGGAGGAACGGTTGATGCTTCAGAGTGCTGTGCAGCCTTTAAGAAGGACCTTGACAGGTCAGAGACATGGGTAGAGCAGAACCTTCTGAAATTCAAAGCAGGGTCCTGCACCTGGGGAAGAATAACCTCAGGTACCACGACAGGCTGTGGGCTAACCTGCTGGAAATCAGCTCAGCAGAGAGGGACCTAGGGGTTCTGGTGGGCAACAAGCTGTTCATGAGCCAGCAGTGTGCCCTTGTGGCCAAGAAGGCCAATGATGTCCTGGGGTGCATCAGGAAAAGCATTGCCTGCAGGTTGAGGCAGGTGACCTTACCCCCCTTCTCAGCTCTTGTGAGGCCTCATCTGGAGTGCTGTGTCCAGTTCTGGGCTCCTCAGTGTAAGAAAGATATGGAGCTCCTGGAGTGGGTCCAGCAGAGGGCAACAGAGATGATTAAGGGACTAGGATATCTCTCTTATGAGAAAAGGCTGAGGGAGCTGGGCCAGTTCATCCTTGAGAAGAGATGGCTGAGAGGAGATCTCATCGATATATATAAGTATCTCAAGGGAGGGTGTCATGAGGATGAAGCCAGGTTCTTCTTGGTAATGCCGAGCAATAGGACGAGTGGCAACAGGCAAAAACAGGTGCACAGGAAGTTCCACTTGAATATGTGGAAGAAATTCTTTACTGTGCAAGTGGCCATGCACTGGAACAGATTGCCCAGAGAGGTTGTGGAGCCTCCCTCACTGGAGATATTCAAGAACCATTCGGATGCAATCCTGTGCAATGTGCTCTAGGATGACCCTGCTTGAGCAGGGAGGTTGGAGCAGATGACCCACTGTGGTCCCTTCCAACCTTACCCACTCTTGTGATTCTTTGGCTCTAATGGAAAACTTGTGTCTGATCACAGAAAAAAAATGGTTCAAAGTAAAACAAAACTTTCTACCTCACTCCTCTACTTTTTTCCACAGTAGTGTTACTCACATTTATCTTTTGTTATTGCTCAGAATGTTTTACCACTGGCCAATATATTTTTTTTTTTTTAATCTTAGATTTGACACAAGCTTGAGCCAGATCTATCCACTGAATAGATACACAGACTTTTCTGATTTATTTTAAATGACTGCTTCAAATTGTTAATACTTCCTCTCAGAGAAGAAGCATTTTTACATCTATTTTTCTTTTATCAATCCTAGGACTGATATAGCAAATACAAGTTCAAATTCTCATTTTAGCAAGAACTTTACTGTCTTTTTATCTTCATACTATGGCATGAAGTAGTACCATATCTTAAGTAGTACCCACAGTTTTGCCTGATTCTTCTTTTGAATACATCAGAAGACCATTGCAAAGGGTCTTACACCCTTACCTGGTCTCACCTTAATGAAAACACATGATTTCTTTCTTCAGGCTTAATGCAGTATTTGTGGAAAAAGGGAGTCTTCAACTGCCTCTGTTTTTCAGAAGTGACTCTCATAACCCACCTGCCATAGGCTACCTGTCCTTACTATTCCCAACACAGAAATGACAGTAGACCAAACATAACAGGAACCAAAAGCAAGAAAGTTTGAGGTGCCTGAGAAACTAGGTACATACATAGGCATAAACACTGTACTTACTGAGAATGCACAGGCAAAACAGATTAAACACGTAATAAATGTTTTGGTGCTAGTTCTGGACACTTTCCTATATGACTGTGAGCCAACACAGGGCCAAAAGCCACACAGGTATAATAAAACTCATCTATCCACTTGAGATACAGGACATGTCAGTCTCTGAACAGATATGTGCCACATATAGCCCTGGGAGCAAAGCTGCTTCTTGTGCTGCATGCCCAGGGACTTTGCACCAGTGCCCACAAACTCTGAGTGGATTCAAAACAAATGTTTCTCTGTGTAATGCAATAAATTTATACATTGAAGCAAAAAAAATATAATGCCTGATTTCAATTTCATGTCAACTCTGGAAAACCCTGAAAGGTCCGCCGAGGAACCAAAGTGCCTCCTTTCTCAAAATGACTTTCTTATTTAAACTTGGAGTCTCTCACACTTTACTCAGGACAATGCTAATGGATTTTGGCAGGCTCTCATCTCTGTAAGCATGTTCTCTACTTGATATATGCTCAGAAGACCTTAACTTTTACTTTCTCTCAACTGGTTCTCAATTTATTTATTTGTCTATGGATTTTTCCTTAAACTAAATATCCTTTCTACAGAAAAATGTAGTTAAACTTGTTTCCAGACTTAGACATCCTAATTTTGCATATATAAATGCTTAAAAATTGGATTTGTGGTATGAATATATGTGCATGTCTGTGTATATATATCTGTCTTTTGTTACTGGTCTGAGAAAGTTAAACCTTGTCACAATTATAATTTATGGGATTTCATACCGTATCAAATTTCTTGGAGTTTGAAAGTTTGCTTGTTTTTTTTAAACTGATGGTGGTGGTAACAGGCTTTCATATGAAAACTACACAGTGTCAAGACCATAACTGGTGAATCACACAATTGCTAGAAAAGCATTCTGTAAAAGTTTCTCAGCTTTTTAAGACTAATAATCCTTCAGTCAGAAAAAGGAAGATTAATAATAACTTCAAATTTTATTTTTAAATAAATAAATTTATTAGAAAGGTAAGTCATGCTAGTTTCTAGGTATCTGGGGATCCAGCCAAATCTGCTGAACCTGACTAATTTTTTAAGCCCAGAGCTAGTTTCTACAATGGATTATATTAATACACTTCTGGAACAAGTCATCTTCTGAAATCAAACTGAAATGACAGGACCCACGATGGTGTTAAAAATTTGATACAGCAATTATGGTACGAATCCAAAATTTGACAGAATCTGACTTCTACCTCCAGCATGCTGGTTCTTTTCCATACCTCAGTGTGTGGGACTGTGTTCAAAGAATATTTTTTTTTTTTTAATTTGCCTTTGCTGAAATTAGTTGCTGCTCCTAGACTGTGTTGCAAAGACATGAATTCATTATTCCTCCTTTTCACTGGGGGAATGCATTTAATTAAAGAACAGTGGCAGTGCAAGAAAGGTTAAGCAGAAGCACCCTTGAAGTAAGTCTTTTGTCAATATAGAAGGAATGAAAGATGCCAGATAGGTTGACATAAAACATTACTTTCAGCATGATGTTCTGAATGAGACTTTATAACTTTGGCACATACATTGTTTCATGTATACCTGTGCCCTTGTGTCAAGATAACCAGGTCTTCATTCAGAGTTCTTTAAATAAGCAAAACAAAATTCAGTGGTTTAGACCAAAATAAAACCATTAAAGTTAAATATTTTTTCCCTTTTTGTACTGCATGGCTGCGATTGGTTATAATTAGTGAATTATGTTTATAGTGATCGTTGCACTAATCACCAAGGAATTCTGACAGCACAACATACAGACTAAGGACTCCATACAGACTTTACTGATGATAGAGGGCAGGACTCACTTACATATATAAATCCTTCAATATCATTGTAAGTAAATATCTGAAATTATATGTTTATTTAATCTCTTTTCTTTCCAGTATTTCTACACTTTATATTCTTACTTGAGTTTAACACCATGTGGCCATTAGAAAGATATCATCCTAATGGTATCTCATTTTTCATTCCTTTCACTTCCTGTTTATAATGCACTAAAAGAAGCATTTGTACTCCTATCATTACAAGGAAATATTTAAAACAGTATGGAATAACACTGCCGAGGGTGGGGCATCCACAACTTCACTGGGCAACCTGTTCCAGTGCCTCACTACCCTCACAGTAAAAAATTTCTTCTAAATTTCTTCCTAATGTCCAATCTAAATCTAATTGTGGCAGGAAGAACGTGACAAGGAGTCATTGGAGTTGTAGTTTTCCGGGTTCTTACGCATGGTCAATCAATACTTGATTGTCATTGGTTGAAAGATCATGTGACTTGTTTGAACACTGTATTTAAACTGCTGCCTTGTTTATTAAAAGATAATTCTGCTCTGGCACTGGTTCATATCTGAGTGGGGATCATACCTTATTCAACACCTCATCTAACATCTTCCAGTCTGAAGCCATTAACCCTTGTCCTGTCACTGCATGCCCTTCTGAAAAGTCCTTCTCCAGCTTTCTTGCAGGCTCCCTTTAGGTACTGGAAGGCTGCTGAAAGGTCTCCCTGGAGCCTTCTCTTCTCCAGGTTGAATAACCCCAATTCTCTCAGCATGTCCTCATTGGTGAGCTGCTCCGGGCCCCTGATCATCTTCATGGCCCTCCTCTGGACTCACTTCAGCAGGTTCACATCCTTCCTATACTGGTAGTCTCAGAGCTGGATGCAGTCATCCTGGAGGGTTCTCACAAGAACAGAGTAGAAGAGCAGAATCACTTCCCTCAACCTGTTGGTCACACTTCTTTTGATACAGCCCAGGATATGGTTGGCCTAGGCTGCAAATGTGCATTGCTGGCTCTTGTGCAAGTTCATGAAAGGAAAATGGCAGGTGTGTTCTAATTATTAGTATGTAAGTCATATACTAGTGGAAAAAACTTCTAATCAGAAGTGAGCCTTAGCTTGAAAACAGAAGCATGAAATTATGAGCTTTCAAGATCCATGGCCTCTTACGTATGAAACATAGGAATTGAACACACTGTACTGCTTTTTATTAAACCACATAGGGCCTTTAATGATTGTTTTTTTACAAGATAAAAAATTACAAATACCACTGCTCAGAGGCAACAGCAATAAGCAGACCAGTTTTTGCTCCAACATATTTTGTAGAATACACTTCCACCTCTGTGAATGCAGCACACTTCATCCATATATGCACAAAACTAATTTAATCATATGTTAATAAAATAAGTGATTAAAATATTGATTTTCTTTTGATACAATTAATTTTATTTTTTTTTTCTACAGGAGTAATCCCTTTTCACCAAACATGAGGTCAGAAGTTCTGTTTCACTGGACTCAGGGTTTGGTAAAGCTGAAGCTCATGCAGTTATCCCCACAACTGATTGCTGGAACATTTGTTTTATTTTGCTTGGTGTACAGCAGAGAAAGCTAGTTATTAATTTTTGGCAAGCTGCTGGTATGTCACCATATGGCATATGAGAAAGACTTACCAAATCACACCTTTATGTAAGTATATTTAAGGACACATTTCCATCTCTTTTTACCATAAGAAAAGGAAAAGCTTTTCTAAGAATATGAACACTGCAGAAAGGTTGGAAAGCCTTTTGTCCCTCTTTTTCAGTATGTACCTAGATGTAATTCCCAATTACTCCCATTCACTTCCCAGAGATAAAGCTTTGAGACTGCTGACAGGTAGTTATCAGCACCTTATCAGAGAGCCACTCTGGGGACAGGAAAATAGGCAGCTGGTCAGGGCAATGGAGGAACAGCCTGAGGAACAGCAGACAACCAAGGCCTATAACCTGCTGCATCTGCTGTCCATTTGGCCTCCAGTTTCTGTCCTCTGCTCTTTCTGTGTGTGTTTTATCGGGTGACAGCCACACTGACCTCCCAGACAATACAGGAATATAACTTGCAGGAATCTGGCTACCTGTCAAACAGCAAACTAAATAAAGGCTCCTCAAATGTCTTTTCAGACCTCAGGCAAGTCTTTTCTCTTTCCCCAACCCTCTCCAGTCACTAACCAAAATAATAAGAATAGTACTACTTAAACATTGCATTAAAAATAATTATATGATCAACATGTTTTAAGGTTTAATGTAAAAAAAACCCCAAAGTAATTATAGGAGTATGAGTCTAATTTTATATTAAATTTAAAGATACTTCTTTGCTTGAATTTATTTTTACTTTCTCTTTAATCTGCGCATATCTGCATTTTATCAAATTAATATTAAATATGAAAGAACAATCTACCAAAAATGCCGTGTCCTTACTTTATATGTTGAGAAAGAATTTTTATTTTTTGCAGAAAGGTTGCTTTCAATTCCTTGGATATTTAGGTCATTATATTAAAACCCATACACCACTTCAATTTCCTTTAACTATTACACATTTGATTTTAAAAAATCTTCAGGCAAAATTCTGCTCTCAGTTGCACACATGCAGCTCCACTGAAGTCACTAATTACCATTTCATCAGATATATAACTTGTTCTCAGGGAAAGCAGATAAGAATGAGGGGAACGGCAGGAAAAAAAGGACACGGCACAAAACAATAGGCTGACTAGCAAAGCTAATTTAATAACATAGCCATAACTGAGGCTCTTTGTGAATATTCTCTTCTCCTTCCTCTGATTTTGTGAGTTAACATTCACTCAAGATCAGTGACATGCATGTTTCATCAGTTTCATTTAAAAGACAAAGGGAAAATTACATATAGTTATAATTACATTCATAAAGACCATGAGGGTTTTCAAGTTTTCACTATTGCTATTTTTGGAAGGCACTAAATACTCACAGAGCAGAGAAACAGAAAGTCAGTTAAAACAAAAAAAGCAGTATAATCCGTACTAACAGCAAAAATAATGTTGAAAGTAGTGATACAGAGAGATTATATGCATTGCTACCACATCCTCCTCTACCCCTGAACTAAGCTATGTAAAATTACCTAAGTTAGTTCTGTACATTTAATGTCTTACTGTGTTGAGTTGAAAAAGAGCCTGGCTAGGTTGAAAAAGCAAAAAAACCACAATGCCAACATAAACTCTTTTAGGAAGAGAGCACACAGCTTTGGTTAAATTACTTTTAATGTCCATCCTAGGCTATCTTTGACCACAGCTAAGCAGCCACTGCACTACCCTGCTGCCATATGCTAGCAGGGGTAACAGCAGGTATGACATGCAGGGTATGGGTTGCAGAGCTCTGTGTCTGCTGTTCTGCCCCGTAACCAAGAGATGCAGCACCCTTAGCTGCTTGCTGCCATGTACTTCCATACCTGTATTTGTCAGCTTCTCTAGGTCAGACCCTTGTGCAGCCAAGTTGCCAGAACACAGGCTGTGAGCTCTCTGCACCTGATCTCAGCGCAATGTTCTCCAGCCTGGCTTGAGCAGCCTTCAGTAAACATTCAAACCAAGACAGATGATTTGCCCCTAAAACAGATAAGGACTTTACATGCCGTTCTTTCTGCTTGGTGAAAGGTGGGGGTGGTACTTTTGAAGCACAGCAAAACTGTTTTTGCAGCAATTGCCTGATTATGGCCTTCAAAACAATTTTCAAAAAGTGCTACCACAAGCCTAACTGCATTGGCTGTCTAGAATATACTAAACCACTGCCAGTTTAGTATGTTTTTTAATTTCACTAAACTGTATTTTCAGTTGTTAGCATCACTGACCTGGCTCCAGTGGATGTTAAGATTAAAAATGTTAAAAGCTTTTGGCCATATATGTTGTAACTGTGTATAATAATACATTTTCATTACTCACAGGTGCATTTCAAGAATTTCAGATTTCTTATTTCAATCAGATAAAGGCTTGGGAGTCTGAAAGTTATTCCGATCTTTTTTCTAGATCTGTTGAGTCTGTAAAATTGAATTTGAAAACCCATGAGGGAAGACTCTTTCAAATAGGTTTCTAACAGTTTGCAATCAGCCAGGAAAAACTGCAAAACATTTCTTAACGATTTTTCGGAAATTTTGACAACCCTCTCCATTAGAAAATGAAGTGAAGATACCTACAGAAATTATCAAATAATGGAAAATAAAGATTAAGTACAGAACATCTTTGAATTTTCAAACTTTGATTGATTCTAGAAATGTTTTAGAAGAATGCTTCCTCACTAAATAAGTTTGCCTTCACCTAATTTTAAAGTATAACTAAAAACAATACAGTAAGTGATGAAATTGCTTTCAAAGTGGCTGCATATATATTGTCAGATGGTCTCAACAACTCCATAGTGGTCAAATTATGAAAAAATGGAGATGATTCTCCTTGTTTAGCTTACAAAAAGTTTGGGGTTTGATTCTTTCTTTCTTTCTTTTTCTTTCTTTCTTTCTTTTTCTTTCTTTCTTTTTCTTTCTTTCTTTTTCTTTTTTCTTTTTCTTTCTTTCTTTCTTTTTCTTTTTTCTTTTTCTTTCTTTCTTTTTCTTTCTTTCTTTTTCTTTCTTTCTTTTTCTTTCTTTCTTTCTTTCTTTCTTTCTTTCGCTCTGTGATAGTATTTCTCAGCAACAACAGAAACATCTCTATATTATCAACTGTTTGTTCAGCACAAATCCAAAACATAGCCCCATACCAGCCACTGTGACGAAAATAAACTCTACCTACCCCAGCCAAAACCAGCACAAGTTTCCAAGTTATATACTTTAAAAATCTTTACATCATGAAGTATGAAGTCTGGTGCACAGCCATTTTGTGAGCATTGCTTTGCAATAAATTAAATAATTGTATTTACAAAAAATAAAATACAGTAGCAAGATGATACCTGAAGATAACTTTGTCAAATCTCTTGAAACATAAGTGATTACAGGACACTGTACTGTAAATCCAAGAGGTTTCACTGGAGCTTTCATTATATTTTTTTTCCCCCTTATTCTGTGTGATCAGGTTTAGAAAGGTGGAGGAATACTAATGGAACTTTTTAATTAAAATTGTCATTGCCTCAAATACTCTGAAAAACACATCAACATTTATGGCAAATGGAGCATAAAACACAGCACTGTGAACATGACGGTCAAATTGCTGGGTAAGTAAGTATTCTGCCTAAAAATCTTTTCAGTGTCAGATGTGGCTAAACATTTAAAGTATGGTTCTACTGTGAAAAGAATCTATCAGAAAATAAGTGTTTCTTACTTTGGATATCTGCGTATGTTTACCCATGTGACTGAAAATATCAGATTCTATTCCGACTAGCTGCACTCATTTCATCTGCAAGGCTGGCTACACAGACATGATTGAGTGTGCTTACTTATGTCTTTGGCAGTATGAACATAACTGTTAATTAGTTTCCAAGAATAAAATATTAATTGCTGATAAAGATTGTGTATCAAAGCACAAGTGAGCAGTTTTGTTCATGACAGCATTTGGGTAACATGAGTTCAATATGTCTAGGCTTCAGACTACACCAAACACTGTGAATGTTTAGTACCTTAGATTAGAGTGCTTGAGTTTGCTTCATATGTTAGAAATTGTGAGCAAACATTTCAAATTCTCACTGTGAAGAAAAGGAGGAAAAAAAGTTAGAAAGACAAACTACAGGGAGCCAAGTGAAAACTTGCTTCCATATCCACCCCAAGCTGGCAGGACATCTGCTCAGTGCCCACCATCTGGGTGTGTCTAATTAGAGACTACCTGGAATAGGCTTTCAGAGAGCTATTACAGAAACAGCTCTGCTGTAGATGCAGCTTCAGTCCCTAAGGGCTGAAAGATTACACTGCAAGAAAAAAGGGACCACTGAGCAATGGGAATATCATATCACCTTATGCAGTAGTTTTGTAGAGTGAAATGCTTCCAGAAGAGCTAAGTATTGCTTGCACTTGGAATTTACATGAAATCCAACAGGGAGCAATGATTGCACAGAGCAGCAAGTACAAAGACAGTGAAACAGCACACTGAGACATAGTAAACACATGCAGTCCCATACTGATGCTTCTGATGCATCACAGTTTAGATTGATATGATACAGATTTCTTTTCTTTTTTTTCTTTTCCTTAAAATGGCTTTTTAAAAAAATTTTTAGACTATTATTTTCAGGCTTTAATATCACCTCAATTTATGTCATGGTTTGAGATAGCCCCAAAATCCAATTCCCTAGCTCCATCCCCCCTCCCACATCTCAACCTAATGTGAGATGGGTTTTTCCAGACAAAACACACCAGACTCCAAAGTGGGGGAAAGGGAATATATTACAATGACTGTACAAATAAATACCATATCACATTATACAAATGATCACAACTATCTCTACCATGACATATGTATTTACAATGATCAGATCTCTTCTCCCCTCCAAATAAAAGTCCAGGAGGGAAAGAAGGACAGATCCCTTCCAGTCTTTAAACAGCAGGATCTTCTAATGCAGCAGGTTTCTCCTCATCTCACGCATGCAGCAGCTGATAGCTGGCTTTCTGCCAGCACTCACAAGGGAGGTATCCAAGCCTCTCTCGGCCCCATCGCCTCCAACTGAGGGGTCTTCCGTGGGCTTCGTAACCCCAGACAAGGTCGTATCACCACGTCATATCACGAAGACACAGGGGGGTCTTCGTGACGGTCTGGTATCTCCAGGAGATTCAAGCTCCTTGCAGGGCCTCTGTGCCCTGTCTCTCAGGCTGCCACCGTGGCAGCAGTGCGAGGGGGGGAACCAAGGTCGCCCCCCCCTGCATTCCATCTGGCTGTCCCGGTCCAGCTCCAGGACGCTCTGAGCTTCTCAGCTCCTCTCTCTCTCTGGTGCTGCATGTCCAAAACTGCTCTCCAAAATAGGAGTCCATGTCCCTCTTCTCCAAGAGGGGTCTCAAGGGAGTTTTGGGGGAGTGTGGTACAGTCCTACCCCCAGAACTCTGTCTCTTGGCTCTCTTTTCCTCGGCTCTCCTTCCAGGAGTCTCCTCTGCAGTGCTGCATGTTGCTTCTGCTGCTCCTCCAGTTCAGGTCCTTATCTCTGGCTCTCTGCCACCGTTTCTCTGGTCAGTGTCGGCTGCTGCTCTGTGCCCATGGAGAAAACATCTCCCGGCATAACTACAGGCACCTAGCCCAGCTTTATGCTGTTCCAGGTCCCTGCACCCCCCCAGCCAGGGGCTGGGAGGCCCCAGAGGGCCCAAGGGACTCAGAGCCCCTTCCTCGTGGCTCTACAACATGGCCACCTCTCCTAAACAACCAAAACTACAACTCATCTCTTCCGGTCTGGTTGTGGTATGTTTATATTTCTGCAGGAGCGCCCATTGGGCAGAACTTCAAAACTTCCAGGGGTTTCCACCCCTTGGGGTCTACCACTTCTCTTAGCCTCTGGGGGAAAACAAAGTCCAAACCACTACAATTTCAAATCGCATTCAGCTGAAATTTAACACATATTTTATCTGTTTAATTTCCCACACTCTAGCCAAAAAATCCCCTTAAAGGTAAGCTCCAGAGTTTGAGCAAATTCCAGTACAGCATCGGGAGAAAAAAAAGTTATTTTTCAGTTTTCTAGCTTTTCTTTTCTGCAAAAGTATCACACTTGCCTAGTATAGCACTTAACACTTTCTGCAGATGGAATCACAACTCTCAGTATCTTTAGATAACTCAAGATAACTTTAGATAACTGAAGCAACTTCTCTTGTACTGGAGTGACACTTATGTAAAACTGTGGTTTGACAGAGAGCTTGATTCCTTTTTTACCTTTTGATATTGACACTGATCCTAAAACTTCATTTTGTAGAGCTTGCAACCAGGAAGAAAGAGCAGGGATTTGGTCGAGTCCTGCTTGGGCCAGCCATGTACATGTCATGGGTTGGCTCATGGTTTATGAAACAGTGCCAGCTGCAGAGCTGTCTGGTCACCTTCACTGCTGTCCTCAGAAGAGCCACCATCAGCTCTACCATTTTGTTAAAATATGGCCATGCTTTTAAAAACACAAACCATAATAGGAGTAACATGTCACAAAGTTTATACCTGATCTGTGAGCTATTTCAGTTATGTCGTGCTTACAAAATACCTATACTTGCCTGGGTCTTTCAGGCTACCTTGTGTGTCTCAGATTCCTCATTCCACCTTGCCCCCATTTTGCACAGCAGTAGTAACAATACTTGTCGGGAGCTAGCTGACTGTGAGCCTAACTCCCAAACAGTCCTGCTCTTTGGCCTCCACCACAGCCTGTCTAGTGCCTGGAGCCAGCTGTGAATAGATACCTCCAGATCTGGTGTCACCTTTGAGGCTGACACCAGAATAAGGTCCTCTGTAAATACCTGGAAGAACTGTGGCCAGGTGCCATTCCCTTGGCCAAGAATCACTCACTTCATGTTACTTGAATCTTTTGCTTTCTAGGTTTATAATTTTCCATAATAAGAGGTGATCTGGATACAGTGTAATATAATACATATGGGATTGTAAACATTAATGATGTTGTAGAACAGTGACAGTATAACCTATATACTTAGGAACAGAAATATATTCCTCCTTCAGGTTAGTCTAACTTCTATTAGAATTCAATGCAGCTTCGCAGTATTATCACCTGCCTTTTACAGGCTCAGTAGGGTTTTCAAGCATAGAAATATGATTTGTCAGGTTCTTACTGGTAGCTTAATAAAACTGTGAATCAGTGAAAGCCACTGTAGTAAATTCGAGGATGGTTTGAAATCAGTAGCCTCAGCTTTAACTGTACAGTGTACCCATCTAATGTCATCAGGGTGATCAGAGCTCAGCAGTCAAATGACAAACACAGGAATGCATTAAGCTGGTTGGGATCAGAGGCAAGCACACTCAGTAGTGAGTGACCTGAAAACCACTTACTTATGCTTGCACTTTTGAAATACTCAAGGCGTGCAGAATAAAGGATGTAATGCTAAGCTTCTTCTAAAGGAAAAGAGACTCTATGCTGATATTTGTCACGTGAGAGAGGAAAAAAATACTGGAATATGTGTAGCACTATATCTGATGAGAAACTTGTTTAAACATGTCTTAACATGCTCTTTGTGGTCCCTTTGCAAACACGTGTTTCTTCTTCCCAACACCCCCCACAGCAACTGTTATCTCCCATGCAGGAATGTCCTGGGAAAGGTGTCCTGAGGTGTCCCATTGGTCCTTGGTAAACCCCTTCCTATTGGCTGTTGACCCTTTACCTGATGGTTTTTTCTGTGTGACTCTGAACTTGTGATTGGTTCCCCTTTGACCCTCCTAAAAACCTTATAAACCCCTTCCCAACAATAAACTCTCTCTTGCCTCCTCTCCACGCCGGTGTGCTGTCTCTGTGCCTGCCATGGAGCCACGTGGGTGCTGGGGGGAGGGGAGGGCACCTCTCCCCTCCAGGCTCGGGGCCTGAAAAACCCTGTCGCTGGAGTCCCCTTTCCCCGTCCCACAAGACGTTGGAAATGGTTCTTCAGATGGAGAAGGAACTAGAGCTGGGCTCCACCATGTCGTGGGTGGGGAAAGGGATCCAGAAATATGTCTATGTAAAATCCTCAAAAAATCCTAGAAACATTTAATATTTATGAAAATTTTAACTATGTTTACAGATCTGCAATTATGTTCTTCTTGCACACTGACATGCTGGGAGCTCTACTGTTAAAATCATCTTGATATGCATAAAGGTATCATGCAGTCTCCAAGCTGATCTCAGATCCATTTCTTAGTGCCCAACTGAACCAATGAACCTACACAAAAGTTTGCAATAGCCATATTGCAAAAGCGAATTGATCTTCAGTGAAGATTTTAGTGATAAACATTTTACATGTTAAAAAGTCTCCACAAGGCTTTTTAGTGGTTTTTTTTTCCTTACCTCGGGAACACAGTCCTAAATACTGTTTTGATTTGGTTGTAGAAAAAGAACTGAAAAAATGAAGTTCAGCATAATCAAAGATATTTCCAAATTTATGCTGAACAGCTTCAGCACATATTTCTCTGAAATTATATTAAGAAAGGTGAAATCTTTTTGGTTTGGAAATTTCAAGCTTTGATTACAAAACAAGTAATATTTTAGGTCCCCCTAATCTTCCAGGTCAGCAAACTAAGAAAAAACAGTTACTTGTTCAGACCTACATGTCATAACTCTTTTTATTTGCATGTAACAAAAAGAAATATTAAAAGAAAGGTAAATATTTTTTCCGTATATCTCTGATTCCCCAATAAGATTAGGTCCTGACGACTCCCCAGGGCAACAGTATATGTACTTCAAAACATAAGCATAGCTTTGAGAAACAAGAAAATACTACATCAGTGTGGTCCTTAGATGAAAAATGGACAAGAAAGGAAAATGAACTTTCTGCTCACAAGTTAAAGATCTGCTTGATGAAAGGGACCAGTAGCAAAAGCAAATGTATTGAACATTACCAAGGTGTGAAATACCATTTCTACTGTAAAAATGTAAAGGAAAGGCACAGTGAGGATCTTCTTAAAAAACCAAACAAACAAGTGTATGGAAAAGCATCTTTAAAGGTCATCAGTCTTTCCTATGGCCTCCGGCCAAAATAAAAAAGAATAGCACTGAATGTTGTATGTCATCACCGTACTAAAATACAGGTGAGAAAATATCCCTTTAGATAAAATGCTCTGACAGCAACTGTCTGACATTCTCATATTATTTCCCCCTTGTTTTAAATACTACTAGCAGAATTTTTCTTACTATTCTTAGTTTAATAAGCATGTAATCAGTGTAGGTTATCTTCTATTCCACGTACACAATGGACATTTTACACAAACAGTAGTTTAAAATTAAAAGCTGCATGTTTTAAATCTATTTTAAAGAAGTATTTCAGTATGCTTGAAATTAATGCTAAGATTAAGCAACATATTGCTTTGCAGAATTGGGACATAAGATCTGCAGGAATATTTGGGAATTCACTGAAATGTGAATTTAAAAATACAATGGAAAAACATTCAGAACTGTTGTGAACATCTGTAAAAATAAACGATCATGGGAATTCATCAGCCTAGTGAAAGATATGCTCTTTGTAACTTTTTCAGTTGTATTTTCAGAGTATACTGCAATATGCAGTATTCTTTGTTTTACAATAACTAGTCTCGCAAAACTCTCTGGATTGAAAGAACCTTATTCCTTCTAAAAATAAGGTGAGCTTTTTCAGCAAATGGGATTTTTTTGTTTGTTTCTCATAGATAAATAACAAAAAAAAAATTGCTAATGTACACATATAAGATCATATGTCTCATGTGGAACTGGAGAAACAAAACATGGAACAGCAAAGAAAATAAATAAACAAAATTGATATGGTCCCGGGAGTTCGGCTAGGCTCCATTTCTCATACTGCAGTCCTACTTCATTGTTAGAAGGGAGTCCCTAAATGCAGATGGGGGATTAGGGGAAAAAACAATTGAGGAGAAGAATGAGGTCATGAGTTGTTCAGATGCATAAATCTAAGAACTTGAGTTTCCCTGTTTTCGTATGTGAGAATACAGTTGCAGTTCTTATAACTCTGACATTGTTTTACCTTAAAATTGAAATTCTGTCAGATTCTGATTTGAATTAAAAAAATGAAAATTGCCATAAAAATATTAGCTAATCCCAGTAGACTTTCAGTATATAATATTTGGTGTTATGCAAATTGGAATACAATCTGTGTTCCTGTGCAGTTCAAGTACCTATGGAAAAAAATTCAAACAACCAGGGCCCCATTTTTTTCCCCTGTGTTAGAGAAATAATTCAATATGGCATTTCATTTGTCTAGTTTGGATGAGACATAGTGCAGTATGGATGAACATACAGTACAGATCAGATTTTAAAGGTGTTTATCTTCCTGATGATAAAAATGAAGGTATTTCTAACAATGAAAAGAGTATTTGTTAGTCTCTATCAGATAAACTTTATGACAGGGATTAAGTATTTGCTAGCACAATGTGTGAAGAGAAAAAACAAGTGTGTGTGACCTGTGAAACCTAGTCCAGTTACCAGGGAGGGCTGCCAAACTCCTGTAGGTACATTTGTCTGTTACCACCTGAGAGAGAAGAAACGTGCTGAGACAGATGTGTGCACAATATCCGAAACATAGGGGCACATCAACGCTAATTTATGCCAAAGAAAACACCCAAAATTGTGAATTTCTGCCTCATTATCTGAGTATTAGGGTCTTAAGCTCTGCCAGGGGAAGTTTTGGTTGGATATTAGGAAGAATTTTTTACAGAGAGACTGATCAGACATTGGAATGGGCTGCCCAGGGAGATGATGGATTCTCCATCCCTGGAGGTTTTTAAGATGAAACTGGATGTGGCACTTAGTGTCATGATCTAGTAACCACGGCAGTGTTGGATCAAGGGTTGGACTTTATGACATTGAAGATCTTTTCCAACATGGCTGATTCTATGATTCTATGATTCTATAATTCTATTTAAAAGGTAGTGTTGAAAATCACCACTCAGAAAGTCTGCATGATGTTCTCACTTCACATCTATACAATCGTCACAAATAAGGTATCCCAGACAGAAGTGATATATATTCAAAACATATCACTTCTCCAGATGTTTAGTCAGAGGATTTCTGAGCAGTTTCAGCAGGAGCTCTTCACCAAAACTCACCCGCAAGAGGGCTTCAAGGTGTCTTTTTCTGGGACTTCCCATGGTTTCTTCCCCACTGTCCTGAGTTCCCCCACCACCCAATGTGGCTTACCCTCCTCCTTTCCATGTCATTCCAGTGTTGTCAAAAGCTTACACTGAAAAAACAATGGCAGTAGAAGTTATTCCCTCTTCATGGAGAGTTATCACTGGGTAAAATAATGAATAAAGCACCAGGTCAGGATTTCCACTCATGAATTCTATTACGTTCCTCCATGGTCCACATATCTCAGGTACGCACAGCCTTGGATCCATATATAATGTGAGTGAAAGGCTGATGACTGCAAGCAAAACCTTTAAGAACATAACTACTCAGAAAATGACTTGGCATATGTTTCATTTACAGAACCCTTTAAAAAGTACTGAAGTCAGTGAGATCAAATAATTATATATAAAAGTAGAAAATTGGGATTTATTACTGGAATCACTGTAGGATATAAGGTAATACAGTATGTAGTTTCATTTCCTTTCTCCATGGTCATTCGTTTATCATGTTCTTCTCTTCCTTACCAATAACTAAAAATTCAGGGGCATAACTGGTAGTCAGAAAGCCCTTACGTAAAGTCTAAGTTCAAACTTTGCTTGTCTGTTTAATTTCCCAGATGCAAACTGTAAGAAGAAAACATTTGTTTGCCTTCTCCTGCTGTCATTGCACTATGGACTGACTAATCTTTATTACATTTACAACGATTCTTCTTTGAGAAGAATTTCTCTTACTTGAAAATTCTGAGTCATCACCGCAATTAGTTAACACCAGTGACTACAACACAGCCTTCTCCTGATGTCATTCAAGGTGTACATAGCTATTTATATATTTTCCAATTATTTCACCTTTAATCTGTTTGGGTTTTTTTAAAGAAACCTCATGAAAGATGATATTTCCTTAATTAAAACCTGAACTTTGAAAAAAAAAAAAAGGTTAAACTGTCCCTGTAGCAAGGGTGCAATATTATATTCTTTTATAATTTTAATTTTAAGCTCTTGTATCTTATTTGAGAGCTTCTTAAATGTCTCCATTTTATTTTAATGCATAATGTTCTTTAAACAATGCACAAGATAAAAAAATACCAGAACAACATGATAATAAATTGTGACTATACCAAAATGCATAAATACAAATATTTCAATATTTGTATGGCACAGCTATGATACAGAAAATTCTAGGTAAAGGTGGTACAAAATGCCTAACTCTGTACTTCTGCTGTTAAAATGATCAAGGTAGAAACTCCACAATTCTTAACAGATAAGAGTTTAAATCATTTACTCATTAAAGTTATTCAGAGCCTGCTCTGGGATTTCCACTCTCCCTCCCCGATTTGCATTTCTGTCTCTACTTTGATGACCAAAATCACTTGTCTCTGGAGATCAGATAAAAAGCAATGCTTAAATTAGCAATACTGGAAAAAAAACCCCAAACAAACCTAAAAACAGAGTAAAGAAAGATAAAATTAAAATGATAAATGCTGTTGTCCAGGCTGAAGTGCAGTATGACCCTTCTTTGACTGTAATGAGGATTCTGTTCTAAAAATTTGCCTTCCTATGCCACCATCCCAACAACTTTATGTTTATTCATAAGTTCTAAAATCTGTGAGGTAAGGAAGCCTTGTTATTCATAAAATTGTGAACTTGTGAAATACCAAAGCTAAAATTAAATGCACCTAATATTGCCCAGATATCTTGCAACTTATAACTTAACTCATAAAAAAGGAGTTTTACATTTCATAGGAAAATATTTTTGTGTTATCATTTTAGAGATTAACCTACATGTGTTAAAACTTAAATTCAGACCTACATATTAACTATCTAAAATTTGATTGTATTCAGTATTCAGGGACTCTTCTCTTCTCCTTAAAATTTCTAAGTAAAATACAATCTAAGCTATTGATTTTGTCCAAAGATCAAGAGTGGTAAAAATTGCAAAAGAAAATTCTCTCCTCCTAATCCTAAATAAAACAAAATAAATTAAATGAAAAAGGGAAAACAAAACAAAACAAAAAACCCAACCAACCACCCAAACAAAAAAACCCCAGCCAAACCTTCATTTTAAATAATCCATGCACAGTCCTTCCCCCATATATACAAACAGACATCATGGTTATCATCTTAACTCACTAAACTAACCATGCTCATATTTTTTTAATGAGCATTAAAATCTTATCCTGTTTTTCATCCATTTTCCTAACTTTTTATTGCATATTTTTTCTCTTCAGCAAATTTTATTTTTTTTCCCTGACACCTTCACAAACATATTTAAAAAGACATACTGTTTTTTAAGGTGAATTTCCTCCAGTTTCCTTGCACATACCCCCTCATCTGTGTTTTGTCAGTTCCGGTAACATATAAGCATTAAGAATCAAGCTCTGCAATGAGTATTTCTTCTCACTTTTCACCATCGTCAAGACTACACCTATAAAACAGAGAAGTGACATTACACGGTGCTTTTATGCACAACAAGTACGGTGCAGAAATACTGAGGGCATGAATCATAAAAAGAGCCACTGCAAAATGTAATAAGCCCAGATGCATCTTTTTTTTCTATTTGGTGTTATTTAGATGCCTAACAATGAGATCCATACAAGTGAGCTTATTAGCAAAAAGGTGCTATAGCCTGTAAGAAATACCAAAGAGAAAAGTTGTATCCTAGATGCCCTCTTTCTCAGAAATTATTTACTAGGGAAAACAATTTTGAACCCTTTTCTGTGTTAAGTTTAAAGCTACCTTATTCTGACAAAATGCAGGAGCAAATGATGTTACCGCCCTGAATGCCCAGTGGGTACACGAGCTACAGATTATTTTGAGTCACTCTTCTGTTATATGGTGGTTGAATGCTTATTTCGTACCTCCTAAGTGAATGCTCTCTCAAGACCATCACTCTCTTGAAAAAAAGAAGGAAGCTGATCTGTTTTATGTAGGATCATTAAATATTCATCAGGCCAAAAAAAAGAGGAAGAGAGAAAAACTACAAAGATTCTGGTGGTTAAAACACGAGGAGGGGATACTCTAAAAAAGGAAAGTATTAAAGCTGCATTTGCAACATCTTGTGTGAGTTTCTACCTACCTCACTGCAAAATGAAAAAAACATAATAGAACCTCTCCTCCAGCCATATTTTGCATGGGATGTAACTCTGAACTCTGAAAATGTCACGGACTGGCTTCTGAAAAAGAATTAGGTATATCTACTTTATGGTTTCTGACAGTGCTTAGGCATTAATTGGCTTCTAGCTGCTCAGCAGTGTAAAGTTCAGACGGTCCTGTGTGCAAGCAGATTGAGGACAGACTTAGCTGACATTTTAGGTGCCCATGGAAAAAAAATTAATAGAATTTTACTTTTTTTAAAGTTTCAGGTAGGTGCTAAGATACTTCATTTGGAATTAGACAAATAAATGCATGTGGATGTCTAACCCTGCACGGCATACCCTCACTTACTGTAGTAGTGCTGAATTTGATTTGTGTCTGATCTGGTTGGGCTCCATAGATATTGCTTCAAGTACCTAGCCAAATTTCAAGAACATTTTGTCTCACATTTATAATGTAGGCCAGCAAAATTTAGGTGCCTATAGATAAGGAATTCTCAGCATTGCTTGAAGAACTTAGTGGTACAGCTCAAGCTGTTGAAAGATATTTGGGAGTCTAAAGACTGACTAGGGTTTTCAAAACCATTTACTTGCCCTGTATTTAGTTATATAAAGAAAAAAAAATGAAAACCTACCCACAAGATGCTTGTAAAACTCTCAGTGCCAAGTTACCTTTACACATCTGGCTTGAGAATGTGCTGATGAAAAGCATTCATGAACAAGACCTTACTAATGAGCCTAAAATCTCGACTGTTAATAAGAGTAGTACTGATATGATGCACATTGTGTCCACAAGTAAGTCAACACTCAAATCATAAAACACATTTGCAGTGTGAGAAGTGCAGCTCATGTATTCTTTAATATAAGCGGTCTGGACAACAGCAGCACTGGAAATGAACCATTAGGGCATTCCTGCAAGGTAGCTGATGAGTTAGTGTCCCAAAGTCTCTTGCAGTATGCTGCCATAAAACCTGTCCTGTCATCACTGTTACTGTCCCCTTGTGCTAACCAAAGTAAATCGATAAAGGTGGCTAAAACATAAAGCATCCAGATTGCAGTATAGGTATTACTGAACTGCCACAACTTTAGCTCTATAGTAAATCAGTAGGATGTGCTGGTGCAGTTCTTATCCCTTATCTTTCCTTTAAATCAGCCGTTCAGAGATCTCTTATTGCTGTGCAGTGGCCCAAAGAGAGGATTCCTTCTTTACAACTTGCCAGTTCAATTACTAGCTTCATATGGATTTTGGAATTTAGGGAGCTGATGCCTTGCTGCGATCTTTTGATTCAGTCAGGCAGTCTGACACCTTGGTGCCTTTCAGGTCATTTATGTAAGATTTTCTTCAGAAGGAAAGGTTATAATTTGCTTTTGCTTATTTGTTACAAAGAAAAGCTGATGTAGGAACTGATTATCCAACATTTTATGTTGCAACAATTCCTGATACACCAGTGTCTGAATCTGGGTTGTGTGAAATAAAAGCAGTTGTTTACTTATGTTCAGTCACTGCCTCTCCCTCCACAAATGTTAATAGTTCCCCTCCTTATTCCCCCACAGGTATTGCAAATAAAACTATCAAAACCAGTGCTTTAATTTATCATAGTAAAGTTATTTTTTCTATTCAACCAGGGTAAGATCTTTTTTCCCTCCTGCTGAACTAGCAACTGGATGATCTTTTGAAGGCACACAGGACCATCCACTCTTTGAACAGCAAGGCACTTGTCTCAGTGGATTATGCTCAGTGATTATTATTGGTTTAGGACTTAAAACGTGTGAACAAAGGATTCATTCAAAATCACTGAAGAATCATGAAAGAATCCCGGGACTATCAAGCATCTGTTGATCACTGTCTGAAAAGGTTTGGTTTGCACTCAGGCATGAGGTGATATGTAGTGAAAGCGGCAACAAAAGTAGATAAATTTGTAGCTACTGAACCAGAGGAGTAGAAAGTAGGGCTGATAATTTGAGCATCTGTGTCTGTATCATTTATTGTAAGACCATAAATTGTAGACTTGAGCACTTAAACCTGCCCTTCAGGTACCTTTTTCATCTGAATTCTCTCAAGGCTGTTGAAAATATTGATTACTGTTGCCCTATTGCTAAAAGGACAACAAAAGTAACGGGCTCAGAGAGAAGCAGTGAAATTGATGGAGATATGAAAAGTTTTCCACGTAGAGCTTTAGAGATTTAATCTGTTTAATTTAGAAAGGAGACAAAAACATGTGACATGATAAAGATGTATACAGTAGGTAGGACTATACCAAAGCTAAATTATCTGTTCCTACACACTTTTTATCTTCCAGACTGAAAGGTAAAAATGTTAAAAATAGAAAAAGGAAATGTTTTGCAGAATGACATGAACAGTTAAGGGAATGTACAGTCACTATACTTAACAAAATGGGGATTAGAGAAATATCTGACATGCATGTGAACCCAAACAACCATCCTTTTTAAGAGTTAAGAAAGCAATAAGTAAATTGTGCTTGGATAAAACTTAGTCCCAGATAGATTGTGACATTATAATCTACCTAAATATGTGTTTAACTTTCTCCTAGCCTCTACTTCTGGATATTTACAGAAAAAAGAGGCTAGATAGGCTTCTAAGGTAACGTTCCTACAAAGTGAGAATCTTAGGTGCGTAATTATCTTATGTTTCGGATATGTTAGGATACTCCTTTAGATCAGAACAAATGATAAAATTGATGCTTGTGTACTAAAAGCAATAAACACAAATGGAAGATGAAAGACATGATTGAGGAGATATGCTCCAGCCGTAGGTTTCCTGGTCAGGTTATTATTGGATTGTCTGTTGGCACCCATATTATTCTTTACCAATTAGAATCTCTATTCCCAAAACATCATGCCAACCTCAGTGGGAAGACTAGCAGTCAACAAACCGTCCAGTGAAAATCGTCCATTGTTAACAATGTGTAAAAAGATGTGAATGTTTAGCTGAAATTACACCTTGAGAGTACCAGCAGCATCATTTTCTGTCAATCCTGGTACAGAATGATGTGTCAGGAAATCCTTGGTTAGAAGTCCCCTTACCTACTACTTGATGCGTTCTTATTCCCTCAAGAACCTACTACTTGCTGTTTCCTTGTCCCTTCAAGACTGTTCCATAGGAATGTTCATTCCTTAAATGTTTATTCATTAATATCCTTTGAGCTTCTTATGAAAATAGAAGGTCGGTCCCGAGATTTGTTAACAAAAATGACAGCAGTATCTTTAGCAGTGTCAATTTGAATCAAGTCCAAGGCAGTATTAAAAGTGTCAGTTTCTCTCCAGTAGCTCTTGCAATGAAAACTGAACAGTCTGTAAAGCTTTTCCTCTTCCTCTGCTGTCATTCTTTGCTTTCACACCTGCCTGAAGACTCCTCCTCTATTTCCAATCTTTGCCTCTCTAATCCTCCTCAGTGATTTCGCATTTACTGCTGGCTTCTGCACAAAAGGTGCTTAGGCATAACTGGTAAGTAAAGATGTCTAGACAGTGAAATTTTACTTTACTGTGATATTTCAGATAGTTTTAGACTTTCACTTCATCTTGCATCATTCCAGAAAAAAGTATTGCACTCTCCAGAAAACAATACTGGCACTGCCAAGTTTTTAGCAAAGAAAACAGCTTATTTCATTTCCATTGGTCTTCTTCCTATTTAGTTATGACCTGTTTAACTTGCAGACTGACTAGCTTGTCTGGGAACCTGACAACCTGCCCTGTCATCAACTTCATGGAAGAGAGATCAGGGCACAGGCAAACCCACCAAGTTCCCAGCTTCAGAGAAGACTGCCTAGCCTATGGGTTCAAAGCCAACTAGTGCTCGGCCTGTCAGGGTGATGAAAAGAATACTTCTCTTCTAATATGGGAACCACCTATTTAATTTTCCAGTCATCAGCTAACCTGTTGGATGACTCACTAAGCACCCATCTGGTTTTTCATAAGTTTTGAGAGAATTACGTGTTTGCACCTTTCAGTTCTATAGAAACTTAGCAAAAATGTCTCGTGGAAAGGTTTCAGTCAGCTCTATCAGGATCCTTGTTGAGCAAAGGCTGGAGGGATGTCAAACTCATGTTCCCACAAGATCTATAATGGTTCCTTAATTAGGAAAAACCTACAGTGTACAGAACAGATATTGGACTGGATTGCCCATAGTCTTCCTTACTACAAATAAGGGGAAACTTTAAGTACCTAGGACTCATTAAATTCAAGGCTGACAGACAGATACACTGACTAATTGGCTGACATTCCATTTAAAGATACTCTAGTATATGCTGTTCATCATTCTGTAGATATTTTTAGACCTCTGTTTTATGTGGATTTTCTTTTCCTAAGGTATTATTTTTATCTGCAATGTCTTTGCAGTAGATTTTAAGCCTTATGGGATTCCCTAAACAGAGAAAAATATGTCCTTAACAGCATAATTATGATCAGTGATTTTTTTCTCTTAGCTCTTGTTAAACCAGATTCTCATGAACACTTTTCTTATCACTCCAGGCCTTCCTAGGATTACATCTAATTTGCCACATGGAGTTATTTCTGCACACAGAATTAAAGCCCTTAATCATATTTGGTTTAGTGACTCCCATTTGCTTAGCAGTCTTAAGACTATTTTGCCTTCTGTTTCACCCTCCTCTAGGGCTGATGATGACTTGATTGGTTCACACAATCCATCACTGACTGATTTCTTAAACTAGTTATCTTAGTAGAGAATATCAGTCATGTCCATGCTTTTATTATTTTGGTTTACTGCAGAGTTTTATACAAAAATGGGGAAGAAGAACACTAGACATGCCTTCACTTTCCATGCAAAATATCCATTAAAAGCCATTTAAATTTTGGCTTGTTAACATTATCCGCAGTGTTTTTATGAGAAGACAGGTAGAACATGATTACTTGTCATGACTGAAGAGCTGCCTCGTGCCATTGAAACTTTGCACTTGTTTCTTCTCTGAAAAATTATAAATAGAACTGAGCTTATATGAAAAAATAGCTCAGTGGCTGGAAAGCAATTTTAAAGAAAAATTATGTTCATAGACATGCAGGCAGTAGCTTGAAAAGCAGCTTTTATAAAACATATTTAATGTTTACAGTTGCTTAGTGGCTGTGAACATAATACTTTCAAAATATGTTTAGAACCACTTTTTGGCCAAAAGAACAGCTCTTACTCAAAAGATATTAATGTTCAGAGTCATTTTGTCATAAGAAAAAAGCAACTTCTTGTTATTTTTTATCATTTACAGTTGATCTGTGGCTCTTGAAACAGCTATCAATATGAGTGTTTTATGTTTACAGGTATTATGTGCCCATATAAAACAATTTCTACATCTTTCAATACTACACTTAAATATGCCAATACCTTTCCCTTGGTAACAGTATAATTAACAAAAAAATTAACACGTTATCTCGACAACTCTTTTGTGATATATCTTGAACCTAAAGATGATTATGCAAACAGTAAGACTTCTCCTTATATACTAAAAGAACTAATACTCAACACCATTGAAATTACCAACACACACATTTAGAGCAAACCCAATAGTTTAATTTTAATAATGAAAGTATTGCTTGGTAACCTAACAGAGTAGTCTGCATCAAAAGATATGTGTGATGAAATATATTATTTGATTTATGCTACTCATCCCGAGTAAAGTCAGCATGTGGATAGAAACATAATGATTTTAACAGCTGTGACATGAGTTTTTAACTTTGTCCACACAATCACACACAGAATCATAGAATGGGTAAAATTGGAAGGGACCACAGTGAGTTATCTGGTCCACCCTCCCTGCTCAAGCAGGGTCATCCCAGAGCACACTGCACAGGATTGCATCCAAATGGTTCCTGAATATCTCCAATGAGTGAGACTCCACAACCTCTCTGGACAATCTGTTCCAGTGCGCAGTCACCTCTACAGTAAAGAAGTTATTCCTCATATTCAGGTGGAACTTCCAGTGGATTGGTTTCTGCCTGTTGCCTCATCCTATGGCGTGGCATCACCGAGAAGAGTCTGGCTCCATCCTCTTAACACCCTCCCTTCAGACACTTATATACATAAATAAGGTCCTTTCTCAGTTGACTCTTCTCAAAGCTGAATAGGCCCAGCTCCCTCAGCCTTTCCATGTAAGAGAGATGCTCCATCCCCTTAATTATCTCTGTAGCCCTCTGCTAGACCCGCTTCAGGAGCTCCATGTCTCTCTTACACTCAGGAACCCAGAACTGGACACAGCACTCCAGATGAGGCCTCACAAGAGCTGAGAAGGGAGGCAGGATCACCTGCCTTGACCTGCAGGTGATGCTCTTCCTAATGCATCCCAAGATACTATTGGCCTTCTTGGGCACAAGGACACACTACTGGCTCATGAGCAGCTTTTTGCCCACCTGCACAGAGCTGCTTTCCAGCAGGTCAGCCCCCAGCCTATCCTGGTGCCTGAGGTTATTCTTCTCCAAGTGCAAGACTCTGTATTTGTCTTTGCTGAATTTCAGAAGGTTCCACCCTTCCCATGTCTCTGACCTGTTGAGGTCCTTCTGAAGGGCAGCAGAGCACTCTGGGGTATCAGCCACTCCTCCCAGTTTTGTGTCAACAGCGAACATGCTGAGGAGGCATCTGACCCTTTATCCAAGTATTGATGAAGAGGTCAAACAATGTTGAATCTTGGGGGACATCACTAGTGACAGGCCAACTAGACCTTGTGCCACTGATTACAACCCTTTGGGATCTGCCATTCAGCCTGTTCTCAATCTACCCCACTGTCCGCTCATCTAATCCGCATCTCCTAAGTTTGCTTATGAGGATGTTGTGAGAGACAGTGTCAAAAGCCTTGCTGAAGTCGTGGCAGAAATTATCCACTTGGAGGCTTGAATATACATGAAGTAAGACTCAAATTCTCTACATGAGTTCAATGCTAATACCGACATTTTGGTACCGTAAAAATAGCTGTCAGAAGCCAGTTATCCAGTGTTGCCATTTTTTAACAGCCCAGATTTCTCAGACATTTTGTTGTGTACATGTCTGTATACTCCTGTTCGCCACAGCTTTCATTTTACATAGATTCTCCTACCTAACAGCATTTGCCAAATTTCTTTGTTCTGCTGACATCATTCAACACCTAGTGTGTATGAAAAGAAAATCACAGTATGACAATAACCACAATCCTTTAACCAAGCAAGTCTTGATTCTCCCTCCCTTTTGATCTAAAAAATTTTTTTCTGGTTTGTCTTTTTTTTTCCCCAGAGTGAAGCTGCTTAGGATGCCTAGTGATCTATCATAGTGTCAAGAAACACTTTTCTTTCAAAAGCTTTTATTGTCTACCTGTGATATTCTCTCAACATATCAATGTTGGGTTTTTCTCAATTTTTGTTTTGTTTTACATTTTGTGCAATGTCTCATATAAAGGGAAAAACACTCTCTGAGAAAAGGCTTAGGAGCCACAACCTGCCCTTCCTTCTTCTCCTTCCTTAAAACTCACCTTTCCATACAGTGGCTAAAAAACTTAGTCTGATGATCAGTGAAGTAGATGTTTCTTTTCACAGTTAAAAAAAAAAAATCAGAAAGACAAGAGTTGTAATTAAAAAAGCAGTTCTTACTAAGAAACCAGTGAATTCTGATGGGTAAACTGTCATCTACCATAGCCCCTGGATGGAGTACAGAAAGACAGTGATGGGACGTGAATTTTTCTAAAAAGGGGCCTGAGTGACCCAGGCCACCAGGTCTGACCCAGGCAATGGAAAAATTTGTATACTGTAATAACGCACTGAATTAGAGGACATGTGGATATGACCCTGTAAGGTGAGGTTCAGTATGGTTTTGCAACTCTTCACAAAGCTGCTCTTCACAAAACCTATTAAAACTACTGGGTGCATCAATGAGTACATAGCTCTAGACTACTTGTATAGATTAACAGTATCTAAATTTCAAAAAAGCTTTCAGCAAGGCTCCTAAGCAAAGACTCTTTAAAAAGAGAAAAAAAGAAAGATTAAGATACAGGAGCCTTTCCTAAAATAATACTCAAATAAAAAGAGAACTCAAACAGTAGGAAAAAATTGGCAATCTTTATATGAGAGAGGGGTTGCCACTGGCATCTCACTTGGATCTGAATTCATAGGTTGCCAGTAAAAGAAAATATATGAACAGGTGACAGCTGGACAAAATGAAAACTTGGTTGCAAAGTGTTACAGGGGAATCTTAACGTAGCATGTATCTGAGAATATGGAACTTCACATTAAGAAACGCAATGAGGCACGGGGAAAAAGAACTTATCAGAACTTTCACAGAGGTGGGTTGTAGCTCAGTACCCTATTAAGTCTTGGTCTTGAAATCTCTGTGGAAAATCCTCCAAAGTTTTCATCTCAATGATCAACAGCAGACAAAGAAGGAAAATGATCAATAATTAGACAAGAAATAGTGGATTAAAAAAACATATTCAATATTTTTTTATCTTGAATATGACATCCAACTCCTATCATAGTATCTAAGGACTTGATAACACCAGAAACAAGCATGGAGACCAGGGTGGAGCTGGAGGGGCTGCTGACAGATTATACTGTCAGTTTTCTGTCCATTCAAAAATATCTCTGGCCTCAATGGATTCCCAAAGTATTATCTTCCTCGACAGCCTGGATATGCTTTTGGAAGTCCTTAAAAATATATCACCAGAAGCCAGGAATCTATATCAAAGGAAGGATCACTCAGTAATTGCTCCAATGCCTTATAGTCCTTCCTTCCCCGGTCTCTGCTCACTGTAAGCTTCAGGCTAAACTTAGGCACATGGTACCAAGGTAAGCCAGACCAGAGTGCAGGTTACTACCCACCAGTTCCTCAGGTTAGTTTTCTCTGTATTGTAATTCTTGCACATGAAACTACGTGGATATATTGAACATATGTTCCATTTGCGGATGTATATATATGCACTTTTGTCAATGTTCAAATATAAGCCAATGTTTAAATAAAATCCAGTTAAGTATTCAATTCAGAAGGAAAACTGACAGAAAATTTATAGAGACTACTTTCACACTGACAGTACCATGGAAAGTAAATCCATAACACTCTTCAGATGTGGAGGAACGCCTTACACCATGGAGGAACACAGTAAAAATAACTTGATATCAGCTTTCTCTTATCATTGACCATTTTAGTCTGCTGTGGTGATCTGTAGTTTGTAGAGTCCCCTCTAATCAACAAGGAGTTAATCTAGTGGAAAAGTATGAAATGAAATTGCTTAGGAAAGAACATATGGCATCCATATATTATGGAATTGATGGGTTTAGTATACCCATAGCTGGTCTATGTATTAAGCATAGAGAAATAATGGAAAGACCTTAGAAAACAATTAGGAGACAGTGACAGTAGAAGTTATAAATTTGCTGTTAAAATCAGCATATTCAGTGAAAGAAATGTGTAAGAAATGCAAATATATTTCTGCGCACATTTTTATGTATAAAAATAAAAAAATGTATAATAATATCTTTCCTTGAATGTGTGCTTAATGCTGCTATGCCCCCATTCTCAGGCATCTGGACTGATAGCTTTAATAAGGGGATAACCTTGGTTTATTTGCATGCTTACGTCAACTATATTGCAACAGAAGCTGGTGCAGCTGCCAGAAGGAACAACACAGTTGATTAAACTATACTTAAGGACAACATATTTTGCTAATACTAATTTGCAAATGGGAATATTAGTGCCCCAGTTTCAGTTGTCACAGATAAATCTCCATTTCTGATTTGTTCTACATTTTGGAACTTATCAAGAAAATATTTTAAAATAAGGATATTGATAAAACCAATTCAACATCAGAAACACAACCCCCCCCCAACATTAGGAGTCCAGCTCTTAAGCTTGTATAAGTCTCTTACTAGGCATAAGATGACAGCATAGCAATCTCTGTTCTTAAAATATTAGTTCTGTGTTGTAATCTGACTCCATCTGCTGAGGTTTTCTGCAGGGAATTTCACATCAATGTCCTTTCCAAAACAAATTCTTCACCATAAAGTATTCTGCACCCCATTTGTTATGTGAGCAATACACTGTCAACTTTGGAGGTACAGATACCTTTCCACAACACGAAAACTGTGACTACTTTGAAAGGATCAGAAAAAACAGAAGTCAGAGATGGGTACAGCATCCTGCATGTTATGGCAGTATGTAACCAAAGGGTTTTTCAAGAGAAGATCTTTTTTTGTGTGTCTGTGATTGACTTTTGTCTCCATAATGTAAGAGCAGATTACAGTGCGTGTATGGAAGGAGCAAGGTTAGCTGGCCATTCAAGCTTTGGCATCAAATAGGTTTGCATCCTGGCTTGTAGTGAGTAACCACCCTTCTAACATTTTTTCTTGAGAACATATGAAGCAATTTGGCTCCCAGTAAGGAATGTACCACTAAGTAAAAATAGCAGTCCTAAAATTATCTCTTCAGAAAAAAACTAAAAGATATGCATTACTGCTACCTTTTTTAAGGAGTGCTATTGATTGAAAGGAAAAACAAACAAGCTCTGGAGTGCGGAAACTGTAGAAGAAACTTCAATCTGTCTACAATGTAAATTTGAAGGGAAAAAGTAAATTTCCACCTACAACATGTGTGGAAAGTAACACAAGTTCTAAGAAAATCTACCATGAAAAATTTGGATATGACAGATGTGTCTAAATAATATATATGTGCAGAAAACCAGATCTTGAGATTGCTACAAATTTTCATCCTTTTGCACCTTTTCCAGTAAAAAATCACCGAGGCTCAGGATAAAGTTGATGCACAGTTTTACTATAATTCTGTAACAATGTTATGTTATTATTTCAGCCATCCCAGACTCAGTAACAGCAATTATAATGAAGTCCAGAGAATCACAGAATTGAGAACCATGTAGCCATGAAAATTTCTGAGGTGTGTAAGGGCTCTGAAAGACACTTTTCTTCCCAAGACTTCCCAGTCCCATACAGTCTTCTGTTATGGCTGCAGACCGTTTTATCTCAAGGATAATTTATACCGTTCCCTTTATTTCATTGTCCAAATTGAATATATACTGTGTGTTTACATTGGATGTATGATTTTATTAGCTACTTCTCAGCACCTCTATTCCCCTTTCAACATAAATTCTGGTATCCATATTTTACTCCTTATTATCAATAACCTTGGGATAAAGTCTCAAACTGAGAAAAACTGTGCAAATGTTATATAACAATAAAAGACAGTAAGTCACTAGTCACAAAAGCTTGTCAGGTTCATATAACTGACTAGTAAGGGTGAAAAAAGTCATGTTGCAGTGCATTTCCCACAATGAAAACAACACTCATGCAGTTCATAATCAATAATATTGTGAAACTATAGTAAATGAAGTTTAGGACATTTGATAATTGAAAAGCGGCAACTAGAAAATTAAAATGGAAAAAAAAAAATATGAGAGAAAGGGTTTATCAGGGTTTTTGCTTAAGTCGAGATGACCATATGCTGTACCAGCTGAAAAATCAGAGATTTTCAATGTCAGCCTCAGGCACTGGTAGGTTTAAGCATCTCTATAGGTGCAACTAAATAGTACTGATGATAGAGAGCAGTAGTTTTAGATCCTCTGAGGAATCTGTGCTTGCATTAGAAAGCAAAAGCATCGATAAGAGAGAACAAGAGAGTGGAAAGACCTACACTGGAGAAGGCACAATCTTCTGGCACATTACAGGTAACAGAAGGCACTTCTGGATATTTTTACTGCAAGACAATCTAGCAGCAAAAAATTTTATCTGCTTTAGTAGCCATTATTTGAAGTTTAGGCTTCCACTTAGGGCACTCTTTTCTTGCCTTGCCTTTTCTGATCAATTTTCATCCATCTTTTAATTGTTTTTATAGAGGAAAATAACATCTGTTATGAAAAAATCTTCTAGATATAGTGAATGTTACTGAATAAAGTGAAGATCAAGAAGATCCACTTTTGCCATGGCATCTACTTTTGTTTTTCCAAAGGAGAGTAAATTGGAAAGCAATTGTTTTAAAACACTGTATGCATGACACAGCACGCTCAATTGTATCTCATTTAGTCATGCAACTTCCCATCCATGTAAAAGTCACAATGTTTGGCAAACCTTAAAGAGTGTTTCCCATGAAATAAAGACCCTATTAGCATTTAATCTTCTACTGCACACATGTATTTAAGAAAATAAGAAAGGAAGATAGAGGGAGAACATCAGACTGAAAGAATGAATGCATGCACTGTGTTCCACTGTATAAACAGCACCACTCATTTTTTTTTTGCTCAGATCTCTCTGATCAAGTTTTAAAAACAATTTAGCAACCAACCATACACTCACTGGTGAAAAAAATTTTATTCTGACATACATCAAAATATAACAAATATTTTTCATCTATAAATAATACAACCATAAGTACTATTATTATGCATCTCTATAGGGTAAACCATATAGGGAATCTATAGACAAACTGTAGTGCACTAGTCTCTACAGTTGTATAAGACTAACATGATCATCCCTACATGTCTACTCACATCTCACTTTATCACATTATACCATACCTTACCACAAATTTTAAAATACTACCTCTTTAATTCTGTTTAGCAACTTGTGTAGACAACCAGTTGCCTTTCAGATTGACTTTAAAAACATCAACATTAGAGTTTCATAGCTGAAGGGGAACAGTATCCCTCTGCCATTTCAGACTCAGAAAACTTCCAAAACTGTTAGCAACTATCGGGAGTATTAAATGACTAGTACTGGCTTGTGAAGTACTGGGAAAAGACAGTTTAGGAGAGAAAATGGCAATAAGCTGGAACTAACACTGGGAAATTAACACTAGGAAGTTAAAGGACTCCCAGTGGAGAACAAATTAATTTCTGGTGTCTGCAGGGAAACCCAAAATACCATCTGGCAGCAGGACACAAGCAGTGTGCTTATGTTGCAAACACGCTTCTCAGGACCACTGCAGAATCAGCCATCAGGCAGAGACCCGAAGGGCCCATTAATTCTATTATCCTGCTCCAAAGCAGTATTGATGCTCTTTACATCATTCCTGGCAAATATCTATCACATTGTGAAAATTCTTCAAGCAAAAACCTATTCCAGTGCTTCAGTATCCTTACTAATTTCTTTAGAGAGAAAATTATTCTCTCTTCTGTACACTAGGTTTTTGAAAACTTACCATGTTCCCAGGTAATCTTTTTTTTTTTAAACTTAAGAATCTGGTGTACTAAAGATTTTCTTGGACATTAGGTTTTTGTCATCTTGAGTCAGTCTTGCAGACTCCCATTCTTGCATTGTGAACGAGGTGAGGACAATCGTTACTTTCAGCATGCACTTAAAGAATTGTCCCCTAATGAATAATTAGGACATCATGCAAGTGCTGTAGGAGTTTAATAGCCACAAAGACAAGACAGTTAAATGACACGATGCTGTACAAAAATTAATCTAATTCTGTACAGCAAACAGTTAATTTAAACAAAGAGGGGGGAACACACCTAAGTATGTGACATAAAAGGTTTGGGGGTACAGATAACCCCTGGACTTCAGCATAACTTCCTTGACTATCTCTTTCTATTCTCCTCCTGTCCTCAGAGACTTAAAGTTATTGGCACTCATTTTGGAGGAAAGTAAGTTTATAAATCAGCAAACAAAGCTAAAAGAAAACTCTAATCTGCATATTTCTAAATAAGAGCATTAGAAACATCCCTAATAATAAGTTTTAGAAGGTATATTTTTATTTCATCCTTATCTTTCTTTCCTCAGCGTGAAATGTGCATTGAGACAATTAAGTAATAAGCAATTAGTTATCAGGTGTTTAAAGCTTCTTACTCACCCACTGGAGACATTTCTGGGACACTGGCAACATAAGGCCCATCCAGAAACCTTGGCTCATTATCATTAATGTCCTGCACTTTGATGATGAACTCTGATTCAGGCTCTAGTGGTTTCTTGGTGTCAACATCCACAGCCTGAGCCCGGAGTGTGTAGAAAGGTTTTTCTTCTCGATCTAGGCTCCTTATGGCATGAATGTCTCCTGTGGTCTCATCAATAGTAAAGACCGTGCCAGCACCGTCTCCCGAAAGGGTATATTTAACAGTGCCGACTCCCTTGTCCAAGTCAGAATGAAGCTTGAGAACAAAAGGAAAAATGAAAGGGAGGAAAAGAACATTAATGACTTTTCCTAGGCTGGAAGGCAACTGTTATTTTATTTTTTTCTCTTATGTAATAAAAGGTGTTAGAGGAACCAATTTCATAAGTTTTTAACTTCCTCTAAATGCGTGCTAAAAATGTGGGTAGCATGTTATCTAAGATTTTTACCCCCATCTCGAACATTACAGACAGTGGTTCAGCAACTAAAACTGCAATGAAGCAAGGCTTCAGATTTGTTACAAACTGAAATGTAAGACTAAGGATGGAAAACCACACATAACCACATCAAGCAAATGTGAGATGACATAAGAGAGTGTCAAAAGCTTTCACAGGCATTTGGCTTTCAGAGAAGTAGAAGGGAAATACCTAATTTTTATTTCAAGAGCAAGAGCTGGATGGAATCCAAAAGTCACAGTAAAATTTGGTTTAAAACAAGAAAATATACACTTCATAATTACAGTAAATCCTAAACAGAACTAAAAATATCTTTTACACACATATTTCCACACATATTTCATCACTTGCTTCTGTCCTTTCTGAGATAGTCACATTGCAGACTGTGTGAAGCTAGGAGTTTGTTGCTCATTGGAAGAATACAGAACTCATTCTTTTCTGTCTTAATTAATCTATTTCTGCCTTAAATACCAACACACACATTTTCCTGGCTATTAGTATGATAAATCTCTATTTCTAATTTGAAAAAAAAATGTTTGAATACAACTTCTTGGACATTTTTGTCCCTTTTATCAGTGTCTACACTACAATAATGTGGCCTTAAGCTTTACTTTAAATGCAGAAATTTTTAGAATCCAAACACAGTACAATGAACTTCTTTCTCAGATCTGCTTCATACTCATACTTTAAATACATCTAAAATCTTTGAATAGATACTCAAGGTTACATCATTGATGCTAAAATAGTTTTTAAAATATTCGCCCCTTTGTCCCATCTAATGAGGACTAAAAAGATCTACTATAATGGAGACCGGTTGGAATGGAGTTTTCAAGAGTGAATTCCCTTAAGCAGAATTGTAAAGTGATTATGGATATAGACTTTATTTACATGATGTACTGCTCAAGGTGAAACACAATAGAGGAAACGTGGGACATGAAAGAGATTATGTAGAAAATGAATTACTGAGAAGCTAAATGGTTTTGGTAATGGGGCAAGAAGCTAAGCTACAGAGAAAGAGGTAAAGGCAATTATTAACATTTATAGCTATTGACTCAAGATTGAAAATAGGTCCTTGTGACCGTGAAAGAGGTCATGGTTTGTGGCACAGAGCAAACACGAACATAGTTTCTTCTTTGTCCACTTTTTCATCTCATCATTCTTGCTCAGTGAATATACAAGATTCTGATCTTTCATCTAGTTGCCCCCCACATGGGATTTTAAATTATCTCTCCAGTCCAAAGTAAAGTATTTTGCTTCTGAGGTGTTAAGTATTTCCTTGCTTGCAAAATGAAAAGATAATGCAGTCTGAGATAATTAATGTCTGTTTCTTCCTCATCATTTTAATTTAAGTGGCTCAAAACTTCCTACTGTTTCATTATACTTTGCTCAGTAAAGACTTGGTATTTTCTCCATTATCATATACAGACTTACAGACATATATAGAGTGAAATAAAGATATAAAAGTGATTATGAAAAAGCTCAAAGAAAAAACTTTTTAGAGTGAACTTTAGAACTTACAGAGCGACCAACACAATTGTTTTATTTATGTCTCTTTATTAAATAAAATTTATTTGAGCTTCATTGTGAAGACTATCTTGATTCATACTCCTGGAAGTAAGAATAACACAAAGCAAAAGAAAATGGTTTCAAAGCAGGAATTTGTAAACAGGGAAGGATGACAAGGTTATTGTCTCTACTCCCATCTCCTGTCATCAGATTTGGCACTAAAGCTGAGATGGTTGAGTGTTTTTCTGATTGCCAGCTGTAGGTTTTTTGTTCAACTAGTAACAAATCAGGCTGCACTGGATGTTTTATCTGAGTCCTTGGATTATACTAGAAACAATTATAGTTGCTTTCCTTAACTGGGGAAAAAGGTAACAAGTGTAACAAAAAACAGGTAAAGCAAGGGCTCTCAAGACAAAGGAAGAGTGAAATACAGAGACAAACCTAAACATATCTTTTTTTTTTTTTTTCAAGTGTATTGGAGATAAAAAGCTTTATAACTGGCAAGATTAGCAATTCTACAGTTACAGATGTGTTTACTGGGCTTCACAAACATCACTCAGCTAGTATAACCTAGGAACCATTTGACTTACTTGAGCAGAGCTGTATTGCTCTGCATTAGTTGGGATCTGTCACGTTCTATTTATTATCATGCTTATCTGACAATTTTTATACAGGTTTCCTAAGTATTACTGCTGGACAATGGACAAATGCATGTTATTTGTAACCCACACTGAGCTATGTAATTTGTAGGGCAATTCAACATTACAAAGTGTCTAATTACTGTAGGGGAATAGCTGATTGATTTAATTTAAAATTAACTAAATTATCCAACAATAAAAGGTATGGAAAACTGAAATTCAGATGCAAGGATGGGGAGCAAGGAGCTAACATTAGATATACTTATACAACACTAGAAAACAATCCTGACTTTCAATGCCTGAAATATTCTAGAAAGCAGGTTAGGCTAGAGAAGTGCTTGCTATTGTCTCTTTGATTTATGTGCCACAAGTACTGGAAGAAAAGGCTTTTATTTTTTGTACTGAAAGACACACAGAAGATTTGTGAGAGACTAGATTTTTTGACACTGTGTCCAGCAGCAGCTTTAGTTTTGTATCCCATTTATCCTTCTTGTTTGAACTTATTTTCTGATTCTTGGTCTTGCGCTATTTGAGCAAAACTACAGGGCAAGAGAACAAGTGCTCAATTCTAACCTACTCCCCTCCCCACAGTCTGTTTACATTTCAGAATCACATGAATTTACTGTGACAAGGTTGTATAAATGATTGTGTTCAGACAGATTTTCTTAATTTTGTATTTTTCCCTATAAATCCTGGATATTAAAAATGCAGCAAAGATTTGGAAATGTGAGGGAATAGTTTCTACTTTTGCTGAAAACTATACTGTTATTCTCACTAAGTAACACAGAGTTTAGTGTCAGATATTTGGGCAAATCTGCCACAAGTGTAAAATTAGTAACTCCTTGCAGCAAACTTTGTTAGTGCAGAAAATCATGAATATTTTTCTGTGATGGCAGAAAAAGATGTATCATTCCATAATTCTTGCTAATGTGTGCAAACAATAACACATATGGCAAAGAGATGACTGATTAAAAAAATAAAGTATGAATAATAGGATGGATACTATTGTGAAATACATCGCATAAATCTATGCAAAATTTATGACAGTGTTTTTAAATTATATCCAATACCAGATGTCAAATTGAGTCAGTCTACAAGTCCATGGGATCTAGCAATCTGCTTTACCCTATAACAAGATGAAAGCTAGTTTGCTTCAGAGGGAATGAAAAGTTGGTAACAATTTGCTGCTAGCACATCTGGGAGGAACTATTTATTCAATTTTTCTGACAATTATGTCCAGTTCTTAACAAGAAGTATGACTGTATTTTAGCAATAAATTAAGGTCTTACTGCTTCACTAACTCAGTTTTATAAGTTCTGTGTCACTTAAAGAATTCATACAGCTGCACAAATGATTTGATGTTACATATGAAACCACATGAAAGACCAAGAAATGCATTAAATAATGTACTTCAAGAATTGCTTTATATTCCTAGGTAAATTCAACATGGCAGGAGTATGAATCAGATGTACTTGTTCCTCAGTATCTGAGGTGCTGATTTGCTCCTCAATGTCCTATGCCTCTGATCCTCAACTGTTCACCTTCTCTTTTCTTACGCGTTAATGACTTGCATTAATACACTTACAATGATTTGGAAAGTCAAATGTGTAAATTCATATACACAGGTAGAGCAATCAGAATCAAAGAAACTTAACAAATTGCAAGATAGTCTAGCCTTAAAATGAAGCAATCGCTATACCCCCACAGAGAATGCAAGAACAAGGGCTGTGACATCCATTAGGATTGCTGTGATCTTAATTTCACACCAATACGGACATTGAATAGTTGTTGTATGAATTGACTGCTTCCCTTTCTGCATTTCCCACCCACATACAATGAAAAAAAAAAAAAAGGAAGAGAATGAAATAAAAGTTTCAAATGTCAAGGAGTGTTTGACATCCCTAAATTGATATATTCATCCTGTGATATACTCAGATTCTAGGTCTTATTCCACTGCCAATTCACAAGCTGAAAAAAAAAATTCACTGTCCCATTTATTTGTTGCTAGTAAATCAACTTAAATGCTATATTGCAATGCATATCCGGACTGAAAAAAATACTAAATGTTCTGGGATATTAACCCTTCCTTTCCTGCACAACAGTATTAATTATCCATCCCACATCTGTTATCTTTACATAATTTTCTTTATGCAATACATTTTAGGACCTTATTCCACTATTTACTCTTCCTGTATCCACTTCTCCATATGTCCATTTATTCTGTAGCCACCAGCTCCTCCCTCTGCCCTTTCTTGGGTAAGATGTACAATGAAAACTATTTGAGAAATCTAAACAACCATTCAACTCTAGTATTACCTAAGACTGCAAACACAGAATGATGTCCTGAATTGAGGAAAGGAAAAAAGGTAGGTATAGTAAACATAGACACACACACCTATTTTGGCAGACCTCAACTGCAGAAGTCTGTGTTGGAACAGGGATACCCTCTACAGGATAGAAGAGTGTAAATGAGTCTAGAGAAACCTTTAATATTAAACACTTGAGCAGACTTTCTATTTGGAAAATTGCACTTTATACAATACAATTATTCTACACATATTTTCTATTGACAAGAACTCTATGGTCTACAGAAATTTCAAAGTTTCTTTTAAAAACTGATAATTAGAATCTAATGTACCGTTTTTACACAAGCGTATTTATTCCTTCCCTCTAAAAATACATAAAACCTGAAATTTTCCACAAAATAAAAGGGGGGGGGTGTGCCAGAGACTTTAATTCAAGAATATTTAGAAAGAAAAACAGCAGTGCTAATCAAATTTCAATAAAGTAGGTTTTCTTTCTTCCCCTCTCCGTCACAGACATATCCACCTTCAGAGGACAATTAGGGACAAGGGGAAATCTTCTCACAACAGAGTCAGTGCAAATGTTTCCTGATCCTAAAAATTTGGATAACCTAGGGCATCTTCTGAATAGTCAGTTAACATGCATTAGTCAGACTAAAGCCCTAAAGCTTGTGTTGAGAGGAGTTAGGATACTACTACAAAATGGGTTGGATGAACGACAATCTGCAAAATAGTATATGGAAACAAGGAGCAATTAAAATCAAAGAATCATATAATCATTCAGGTTGGAAAAGACCTTTATGATAGCTGAGTCCCAGTGCAAAATGATGAGGTAAAAGAAAGGTGAACAAAAGGATAAAAGAATTACTTTTTTTTAAAGGTCATTTGGAAAAGAAGGTTTTGTTTCCTTTTAAAGTTGAAAATTATTTGCCATAGGAAGAGGTGTCTTTGTACTAGCTTTGTACAGGGCTTTTATAAGAGACTTTCATCTGTGAGCAGACTTTCTTAGTGCTATGAGAATTTCAAAAGACAATTAAAGATGCCAATTAAAGGATGTATGTGTATATATATATACATATATATACCAAAAATTTAAAAAAAGTATTTGAATTACTAAGCAGTGCATATCTTATTATCATGACTAATTTTCTTGGGGGTGTATTTCTATGTTCTTTTTTTGTTTAGTAAAATATTTGCTTCCAAGAATTGCCATTCTTCTGACTAATTTTTACAAAAATAGTAAAAAACAACATGGTTCTGCATTTTAAAGTCTCTTTCTGTCCAAATTAGATTAGAATACAATCTTATTCAAGAAGAATTAAATAAAAATAATTTATACTCTTTTTCTAATGATTCCTATTTGGCAAATAAAGTTGAACTTTTTTTAAATTAAAACACTAAAACGTTATCTCCTTATGTCATGGGGATTTAGTCTAAGCATACTAAGTCAGACCACACTTTTCCAATAATAAGTGTGGTTGTCAGTTAGTAAGTTGATGGCAAGAAAGTCATTAGCAAGGAATAAAAGCAGTACCTGACCTGGTCAGTTCAGATGAATCCTCATCCCTATGAACATCACTCACTTGAGGGATCAGGGATTGTTATTTTTCTAATTCTGCTCTGCAATAATATTTTTGTTACATTATGTGGAATTTATTAATAACACTTGTAAAATCACAGTAAAAAAAAAATCTTTTATGAAATGCCACAGACAGAAAAATATTGATAAAAGAGAAAATTTATGCACTAATAAAATATTGAAAGAATAAAATTTATCAATAATATTGTAAGATAATTTAATTATGCAAGTAATTATATATGTAAATTACAAATTGTATATATTTCAGATTATTATTTTTGCATCATCATTTTAGTTGGAGATGATGCGTCTGTGTTCTGGTCCTCTCAAACTTTAATGTAAGAATGATTATTGGAAGTAATTTTTTAATTAAACTATTCTTGCTGGTCTCATGTAAATCCATGTTGCAATGTGCTCTGTGTACATTGTAACAATGTATGATTATATTGATAGCTTTAAGTCCACATTTATGTTGAACATCATTTGGGAGAAATTTTTTGCAGAATGATAACAGCTGATGGGACCATGAATCTGCGCAGGTGTTACTATAGTAAAGTAACATAATCAAGTGTTCCAACAATAAATTCCACTATTGGCCATTAGACAGCAATAGAAGACAAAATTTGAGGAAATTTATCAACTTCCAATTTCTTCTTTGTCCAGTGTAATCTTATCCGTCCTACTGAAGCAATATGAGCTACAATGGAATGTGCAGCTGCTGATGTCAGCTCAGTGGAAAATGATTTCACCATCTCATCAAATTTTTATAAGTTCAGGATTTCTCAAAATATTTAACAGGAACAGAGTAAGGGATTGAATCTGAAACCCTCACACTCCAAAGACCTTGATGCATCAGATGAGAAAAGTGGTTGTGCCATGTATCCTCATTCATAGGTGTGGCTTTTCTTTTCCCTGCTGTGCACCTGAAATCTGTGGTAAACAATTCTCTGTTTTGAAGGAGCCTGTGGAAGACATCACCTGTTACAAATGGATGCATTTCAGCTGGCACCAGCAGAGCCAATTTGATTTACACCTGTGAAAACACTGACACTCCCTCTGTACCAATGCCTGGCTGGAGTCCCGGTGGCTAAGTGGTAGCATAATGTTGATGCCCAAAACTGAGAAATGAGGGAAGGGCATTTGCCACAAACAGGGGTCTGGGGAAAAAAAATCATCACAGCTTTAGACAGGAGATAGTTGTATTCCTATTCAAGGCAATACTTTTTTTTTTTCCTGAACACTAAATGAAGACAACATTACAATCAAATTCTACACACTTGTTATTTAATTGTCCAAGATCTGAAAAATGCCTAATGGAATTGCTGTAATTAATTAAAATTGTAAGTATGAAGGGGTAGTGGTCTTTTTGGGAAGTATATATGCTTTCAGTATTTCTGTTTTGAAAGAGGAAACACTGTAAGAATCAAACAGATCTGCATCTCTCTAGATACCACATACTGACAATAATACATTATTTTTTACTATATTCTCTGCTGTATCCCTTCTACAATATATATAAAATATCAATGCATGAAAATATGAATTATGCTGTATGAATAAATATCATAATAATAGACACGAGAGGCTTAGGAAGTTTTTACATGACATGTTACATCTAAAGCAAAATTTGTAAGACATCTATTAGAAAAGAGTTTATAAATTCTAATGACAGTCTAATTATATTTATGAAGATAATCTCTCTGAAGATCATCAGATAACCACTGTTCAAAAAGCTGAGAACAAGCAGGAACTTTATATTGCAAAGTGTCACTGAAATTAAGCTGTTGGCAAGGTTAGATATTTTCAGTCTAAAATGAGGTGTTTATGCTTGAGAAGTAAAATGACAAAATCTGTTTTCTTTCAAGGATGTGTGAATGTGATCCGTTTTCTGTAGAATTATACTTTATAGATGTCTTAAGCTACAAGGTATAAAATCATGGTTAACTACTTGGGCATTACACAGAAAATACCATTAGTATCAGGGGACACATGCTTGATTTGCCATCTCACCTAATAATGGGTCATGATATTATGTACTTGTTTTTTTTCTTGAGATTTAATTTCCCATGGAAGCTATAACTACAGCCGGTCAGTTGCATGACTTTTTTTCTCTTACAGTAATTGTCCTAGTCATGCCAAAAGGAATATCTTTGTGTAGGCTGTAGGATTAGTTATGAATATGTCATAGGGAAGAAAGTGTAGGGTATGCCATTTTGCTTCTGAAGTGACAGACAAAAAGGCAGCTGCCTGTTGATGACTGTCATGCTGCTGGAAGCGATCATGGCTCTGAGCACCTTCCCATTCCTTCCCTTGGTGGCATTCACTTCTCCACCCTAAACATCTGGAGCTAATTGAATTCCCCTGAAATTCTTTATATCATACTGTTATATCTAGTTAAAGGAATAAAATGGCTGGCTTTTTTAAGCCTGGCTCTTTTGAAATTAATTATGGAAAACTCAAACTTCTTGTTGGAGTTGCTCTTCTGAGCAAGCAGCAACCTATTATGAGGGACAGTATACATTTCCACACCATAGCTGCAACTAGGAGAAGAAATATATATCCAGCTATGTAATAATAAACATCTAAGGGCATAGTATTCATGAAGTCAGTTATCTCCTATGGTTATCAGTCCTAACACAGAAAACTGTGGTTAGGGGTTAGCTGACCTCCACAGTCACAGAAATGGTGCACATGAACACACACAAAGTGAATCCCAAGCCTGACTCTGGCTCCCTGACTCAGCTGTACAAAATCTCCACAGATAGCTTCTCTGTAAAGTCAAAGGCCTCAGTATAGTTCCTAGAAGTGCACCCTACTTAAGACTCGCTAAACTAAGTTTACTCTGCTTTAGGAAGTCACAATTCTACAACATGCAGAGACAGGAAAGAACACAAGATCATTATGCAGACTACAGTTGCACTACCTAGTAGTTTACCTATGCTGAATTTTTTCCGTGTCAAACATAATAATAAAAATTTTAAAAAAAATCACTGATAAATGCACACCTTTAAAGTACTTTCAACACAGTCTCTGTCATAAGCTAAAAATTACAGATTCTTGTAGTTAGAACATGAAAAGAAAGACAAGAACTATAGGGTCTCCATCTTTGCAAATAAACCATCACTGGAAACATATGCTGAAAGACTATCAGTTTAAAATCCATTGCATTTAGAGAGACTAAAGATTATAAACTGATTATAAAAGTTCATACTTAATTTGACATTGATTGGAACTTTAGGTAGCAAATTTATCTTTTACTGTTTAATTTTTTATTTATAACAGTATGCTCTTCAACTCCAGTTTGATCTGGGATGGGTTTAGAGCAAAGGCCTATTACATTCTGTTGGTGTTGATGAAACTTTCTTCATTTTGATCTTTCCCTTAATACATTTCTTTTTCATTATTTCAAATATTTTTCTTAACTGACTACATAGCAAGTGAATATAAAACCTCCCTTCTTATGTATTTGAATTTAATGTTATGTTAAATACAGAAAACTTGTTCTGTAAATCACACTTTCTCTAAAGCTCTGTCAGTTAAGGTGTCTCTTTTTGTTTCATAATGACACACTAGAAAAAGTAGGGAATGACAGAGTAGAAAGATTTTGCCTCAACCTGTCTATCACTGTGACAAGTCATACAATCACAAACTATTTGACCACTTCTCTTTTCTAAATAGGTAAAAAAAATCTTAGTTATATCATAGAGGTGCAAAATATCAATTTTAACACATATATTAGAGGGATAATTTTACGGCCTTTACAGGCAGAGAATTTTTTGAGTGAAACATAATATCTTCTGAATTTTTAACCACTTTGTATTAAGTTGGCCCAAAAAACCCAGGCAAACATGCATCTGTGACACACACACACAAAAAAGCCCCCAAAATAATACAGCTGTCATGAATGAATAATGCTTGATGTGCAAGTGAGATAGGAATAGAAAGTACAACAAAGAAACTGAAAGACTTCTTCTGTGTCTAATGCATCAATTCCAAAAAAGCACAGTCACATGAATCATGTTCCAGTTGCAAGATTTCCTCATAACAATATTTTTAAAGGCTGTATTATCACATAGCAAATGTTGATGTTACTCAGGTTCCAGAAGCAGTATAGGAAAGGATTATGTCATACATATTTCTTTCATTTTGATAAAGCAATACAGATAAGTGACATGCTGCATAGTTTGCATTTTCTTCTGGTTTGAAACACAGATTTTTTTTTTTTTTTTTTTTTTGATGTTTTGCAAAAATAAGAAAAAATTCTCTTTCAGTGAGGTCTTTTAACTAATCAACCTTTGTAGGGGAGAAAAGTAAGTTCCTAAGACACAGGTAAAAGCATCAGATAGAGTTTGTTCTTCAAGCTTGGATTATTTAAAACAAGCAGCATTTATACAGCACTATGCAGAACTGAATCAAATCCCGGAAATCCTGTATATATTCTAAGTTATGGATACATTCATATTTCACATATCATTAAGCTGCACTCAGTAAGAATGATATGCCTTCTTTTTAATAGAAATGTCACACCTAAGTACTAACAAGCAAAAGAAAAATATCTTCCACAGCTCAAGGCTAAATCATTTCTACTTAAATGGAGCAGTTTAATTATAAATCTGAATGTAATTATCTCTGCTGGATTTTCCCAATGCAATTTTTAAAAACGTGTTGAGTTTACATGAACTTATATGCTACTTACAGCTATAACTTGCAAGATTTACTCATGTTTTTAATGAATAAAGAAAAATCTTCCTAAAAATCACTGGAAAACACAATGTATTAATTAAAGAATTTTCAAAGCTTTATAACTTGGAACAGAATTGTTCAGCTGCTGTAAGATCTCTGTTTTCTATAACTGAGGCTGTACTTATGTTTTATACTGATGAGATGAAAGAACAGCCACCTCTGCTGCTGCTATTGGAGATGGAGGAGGAAGAGAAGAGTGTAGAGTAATTTTATCTGAGAGACAAAAGGGCAGGAAAGTTATTCCTACAGGGAACTTGGAAGAGGGAAGAAACAGGAGGTGAGAAATAAGAACTGTATCTGGGTGAGACTATATTCTATCTTTTTTCTGACAGAACTGCTCAGTGAAACAAGAGAGATGTTAATTTTTCCTAATCCTCCTGCATACGGTACTTTGATAAGTCCTGGGGAAAATAATTTATAGGGGCAAAATCTCTTCAGTCTCCTAGGAAGTGTAACTGTGTCCATAAAGCCTAAATCTTGGACTTGAAAAATTCAATGGCAAAACTCCCATTGTCTCCAATTTTATTCCATAATAATTAGAGCCTTGCAAGTACTAGCAGAGTCCTTTCCCACAGAGCATTAGCAGGGTTCTCTCCTGTAGAGTGTAAACATTCTCTTTTGTTTAAGTTCACACACTTAGGGAAATTTTCTTTCCACCTTTAAAAGTTTTACCAAACTAAAGGTCTTAAATAGAAGTCTTTTCTTATGTGGAAATCATTCACCATCTCTCTCTCTCCCCCTTTCCCTCCCTTTGATTTTCCAGAACTTCAAATAATAACATTTCTTTTAGGCAGCAATGACTGTGAAATCCTTCCACTGGTGCAGGAGTTGTTACATGGTAGAGGTATTATCCATTTATAAGTATTCACAGAAGTAAGGCTTCTTTCACTGACAAATGTTGCAGCTATTGATAGCTAAATTCACCTGCATTTGCAGTAGCTGTTAATTATGATCAAGGAAGTCATTTTAACAAAGGGAACCTGTTTTTAGAAATTTTCCTAAAAAATATTTCTTTGGTTTGATAAGTGACACACGTGCCCTTTTTGACCATAAGAACAGACTTATCTATTAGAAAATAATTATTGTCTGGAGACCTTATGAGCATCAAACATCATCTTTCCTTTACCATCTGCCTCTAAGTTTTCATAGATTTGCAACACAATACTCAAGTTCATCATCTTATGACACTTACTCCAAATGTAGAAACAAGGACTGAGAAACATGTTTGTACCTCTTCAAAAAGACAATTTAAATATTTTTACTCACTGAATAATACAGAATCTCTACAGTGAATAAGGCACTTTAAGAAAACATACAATCTATTGACCATCCATTTCAATTGTACCTGAAAGATGTATGTATAGAAACTACATATTTATTAATGATAATGCAGAACACTGGCACTTATTTAGAATTAGACCAGATCAAAAGAAATAGCACCTGTGTGTTAATGAAGCTCTTACTCTAGCAATATTTGTACCATAAATTGAACTAAATTTAACAATAAAAGAGAATGTAGTCTAATTTACATAGGAAGAGAAATCAATTACTGCATCCAGTTCATTCAGAAAGGTAAAATATAAACAGAGTGCTTTTGTTTAAAACAAATCAAATAATGAAGAAGTGATTGCCCTTATTTACTACTGAATTTGCCAAAAATTACTAAGCTAGAAAAAAATAGTTATTTCTGTTGCCCTTTTCTTTTCTTTTTTTAGGGAAAAATATGCTAGATAGACAAATTACTGAACCCGTAGAAAGCAAGCACCTCTATTTCCATAAAAAAATCGATTATTAAAACATTTATTTTCAGTGCAAAGTTATTTGTTAGAAAATCTCATTTCTTTGAAGGATATCTGAGAATGATTGATCTTCTGCAGTATTTATTAAACGAATCAGAATAGGTTCAATGTGGTGAAAACTGCCTTTCGAGTGTGTTCTTTTCGAAGGAGTGCTTACAGTAATTGAAGAGTAATGCACTCTGCCATTGAGGCAAGCTATATTTTCCTATCTCATTCAGGAGGTAAGATCTGACTACTAAACTCCTATAGTGTATGACTATTTGTACAGAGCAGGTACAGTCTTTACAAAGACAGCGTGCAAACCACCCATGAAAAGCCATGCAAGGACGTACTCTGCAGATTGCACTTTATTTGCGTGTAGGAAATAACATCTAACTGCCAAAACCCATATCCATAGCAGGGCACAGGTCTATTTATAACAGCCACATGCCCCATAGAGCTTGTTGTTTTAAAGGAACACTGGGGAGATTGATTCAATAGGAACAGAAAAAGGGTTTATAGACAGAGCTTCCCAACTTCCTACCTTCACCTTCCACACCTGCACAGGGAAATAGCCATCCTTGTTGAGCTGCTATAAGATCCAGTTTACAGCTACAACCTTTACTCTAAAACTAAGTCTTTTGAGAGGCTGGCTTAAGAGAATGAAAAGAATACAGCATTCACTTGTCATGGGCCTTTTTAAGCTTTCAGAACAGATTCATCTCTTGTTGGCATCCAGCTGGCTTTGTTTTGAGTGCTGCAAAATATGCTTTGAAAAATCATATAGCACTAACAGAAAAAAAAAAATTAGGCAAGACCAAGCTTTTGATTTACTATACGTGTGCCTTAAAAGTACATACTTTTCATCTTAATGATACCTTTACAAGAAACATGAATTGGCGTTGTGGGATGCCAAACACCTGTCAAAATGAAATTTCATGCTATAAAATCATGAATAAACTATGTCCCAGCACACTTACAGCCTTATCAGGATGATGTTCTTCTGTAAGAATTCATATGAATACTATATTTTCTGTAAATATTCTTTTAAAATGGATAAAATTATTGAGACAACCCAATAAAGATTTTGAAATTCATAAATACATCAAGATTTCTTTGCTAATTTGTTCATTAACTTAATGGCCTAGTTAGACTGGGCTTAGCCAGCATAATTAAAAAGCCATTATAATACCAATCTCCCCTAAAATAAAAATAATCTTTAAATCAGTTTTAAACAATACTTCTAAGTAGTGGTGTTTCCATTATTGGAACATCTGGTATCTGGAAAAATAGTAATATAATTTCTTCATAATTTGGTGTACCAGCTGCAGCTACTGTAGCATTTCTGATTTCCTGAAGCATCTATTTTGTCAACTTTTAGTGCTGTGAACTCCTGGTAACAGCTTTGGGGCTTGTGTGACTCCTTTGTTATCAGCACCATGTAACTGACCATGGAATATGGGATTCCTTGGGATTTTTTCTTTTTCAGTAAGAACTCTCATAGAATCATAGAATCATAGAATCGATTGGGTTGGAAAAGACCTCCGAGATCATCGAGTCCAACCCTTGGTCCAAATCCAGTCCATTTACTAGATCATGGCACTCAATGCCACGTCCAATCTGCGTTTAAAAATCTCCAGGGATGGTGAATCCACCACCTCTCTGGGCAGCCCATTCCAATGCCTGATTACTCTCTCTGTAAAGAATTTTCTCCTGATATCCAACTTAAATTTACATCTGTAAAAATAAACGTTCACAAATTCATTCTTAAATGTGAGATAAATGTGAAATGAAATTGTATTTTAGAAGAAAAAACAATGGGAAAGTCTGAACATGTCTCATCATTCCATAAATTAAAAATTGATTTGTTCATACACATAAATGAATGCAAAAATGCTGATTAACTTCCCGCTCAAAAAAAATCTGATACATGCCATCTCTACTTAAGGAAGTTTGTCCTCAAAAGCACTGTTTTCACTTTTAAGAAAGAGCACCAAGAAATATTTTTTGAAGATGGAAAAAAAATTTACAGAGTGGTTCTTCTCTGTGATCTGTGAATCTCATGACTTTGATCAGCAGATGAACAGGTGTTTCAGCCAGGCTGAGCTGTAATAAGCACAGCTAAGAAGAGACACATACCTGTCTATAAAGAGGTTATAAAAGAGCAGTTACACATCTCAGCTAGAGGATATTTCTCCCCATGACTTCAGTGCAGCTTTCTAACATACATCCCTCCTCAGGACAGCAATGTAGACTCACCAGAATCATTGAGGGAAGGTTGTAAAGTGCTTTCAGATGACTTCCCAAAAGTGCAAGTAAACCTTTGTTTTCATAGCATTACTGACTACATTTTGTGGACTGATCCTGCTGCTACACCTACCTCTGTCCCTCAGGAGAAGTATGTATGCTATGCTATGCCAGGGCAGCAGATATCAACTCTTTCTCTACTTAGTCCGCAAGAACTCCTATATTTCCTGGCTGAGCAGTACTGCCAGCTGTGAAAAGGATGGAAAAACGCTTTTCCCTGTGGACAGGCAAAATAATAAACTAGTCATGACAACAGCAAATTAGCAGCACATATCAGCACTGCAGGGTGTATTTAGGATTTGTATAGCAACACGCTGTCAGAGTCCCGGAGGTATTACGGGCTTTGAAAAAGGAAAGTTAATGACATTCAGGTTCTACAAACCCATGTTCATATAATAGCTAGAGCTGATAACTTTACATCAATTTACAGAGAGTATTATCAACCCAGCTGAGAGGAAGGGAAACAGACAAAGAAATAGAACAGTACAAAGAAGCCCAATGGTACAATTTGTAAACAGAATTCGATGACTTTTATGGCAGTACTCTATCATTCAGCTGCCTTCCAGCACAACGGCAACTGTAGATGAGCACTGTTTGCTTTTCACTCAAGCCATAGAACCTCAAAGGTCAGGGAAATGAAGCAGAATATATAGAACTTCAGCAGGAAACACCCAAGAATTGATCAATCTCAGTAACTCCAGCTGAGTAACTCAAAGAGAGAGAGTGAACAGAGAACAGAGAGATGCCAGCTCAACAGAGAACATCGCCTAAGCAGACTTGTCGTCCTTCCATATGAAACTGGGTCAATTCAATGAAGGTTTAAGGTCAAAAACACTAAAGGTCAAGACAGTGAAACCAGTGGACCTATGAGAAGAAAATTTGAATTGCTAACCAGCTCAAAAGTAAATAATCAAATGAAGTTTCCCCAGCTGCAGGTTTTACACACACAAATATACACCCACAGATTGTCCATATACTTGTGGAGTTTTAGAGTAGTTCTTTTCCTATTAAGACATAGAAGAGAAAAATGAAAAAGAAGAGAAAAGAAGGAAAAAAAAGATGACTATGATCAAAGGTGTAAATCATATGCCTTACTAATGGATGTTGCAAAACAGCTAGCAAATGTTTCCAAAAGAAAGGGCAAATGAATTTTACATGGCCAAGTATTTTAAAAATACACATTTTATGAGAATCTTAAAGGAAAAACAGATGGCATTTTAGACTGCGTTCTACATACAAGTTTTCTCTATCACAGATTGTGAATAATATATACATCCTTTTTCATCTCTTTCATGTATAAAAATGTTTTGAAATATTAATTTTTGTAGTTTAAAAAATATTACAATGAGTATTTTTAGGAGCACATATTCAGAAGAAAGTACTGGCCTTCACAAGAATAAAAATACAGATAAGGGCATAAAAAAGTATTTGGAAAATTACTTATGTTCTTCATAACACCTTGTATAACTTTTTCATACCAAAAGTTTTATCTTGAAAAATTCATTTTTTAGTTGGACTATTCTTTTTTTTTAATAAAAAAAATATACTTCATTTTATCTTACATTATTGCAGTGAAAAAATCTCTTTAAATAGACCATATTTTATTAACTAAATACAACAACAAATAATTCTTCATTTCTCTGTCATGATTCTTATAACTTTACCTTGCCTGTTTCACACAGGTTTTTTTATCAATCAATTAAGATCAAGTCAAAATTTAATCCAATGGAAGTCTCTCAGTGAATTCAACATAAATTTAATCTCTCTCATCATTTTTACTGTTCTTAGTATGTTTTTTTACAATGCAAAAAGTAATGGTTGAAAATGTTCTAACACAGATAACATACGGAACTAACAAAAAGAAGAAGACATATAGGCAAATGTAATTTTACTTGCAGATCACACACAGGCACACATGTGCACACATGCAGCACCTCTCTTTTGCCTCTGTATCTTGGAAGTTCATTTCTTCTAAATCAATATCCTGATTTTGTGTAAACTATGTACACACTTTTAGTACCTAGGCTTTTCAAGGATTGTAGGCTATGAGAGGTGTACATTACAAACATGAAATTATGACACATTGAGACATATAAATTACATAAAGACAAATATCATTAGGAATTACTCCAAAACCGAAATCACTCTCCTGCTTTATACTACTATTCTGCAGTTTCTTCCCCACCTTTGGACATTTGACTGTATATATCACTTTTTCTTAGTAGTTCTTCTTAAAAATAATGGAAAATTTAACTTAAATTTAGAGAAAGACAGCTGACTAAACATGACAGGATCCACCTAGCCTTGAGTAGTGTCTCCGTATCTATTTTTTATTAGACACAAGCTGTACCTATGTTAGCAAGTAACATGAACCAGTGAGAATATTCTGTAGAATGAAGCAGCTGACAGTGAGGAATGATGCAGGCAATAAATGCATCTCAGGGCTTTTTGCTGTGAACATCTCATCTGGTTCAATGGACTAAGTGCCAATTCATGTAGTGCATCCTCTTGAGTCTTTTTTTTATCCAGAAGTGATCTAGTTTGTACTCTCCAGGACCTCTCCTGATGTGAACAAAAGTACCGTAAGTCTGAATGATCGAGAGATTTGCCTCAAAAGTGCATTTTAAATTGGAATGAAAATGCTCATGGAGATTTGTCAGCTATTGAGTAATGATTCTGAAACACGGTTGCGACTTTAGTATTTAAGACATAATATGGCTTCTTGATTTTGAAAGAATCTGAAATAATTTTTAAAGAAAGCTCCCATTTAATTTTTGGACACAGCTCAAAATGCAAGTGGGCTTTGGTTAATGCCTGCATTATAAACAAAGGGAATTTCTCTTTAAGTAAGGATATACAGTATACAGGTCTCATCAACTGGTTATAAAATTCGTGGTGGCATAATATGAAGTGAACAGGAGTTTAACAGGAAAAAATGAAACTCTACTTTAAAATCCTTGAACCTGAAGATCAACTTCCTGAAAATATTTTGGGTTAATAAATGCTGTCAAAATGTGTGGCGTATTGGCTGCATTTAAACAAATGTCACAATTAACTTTCTTTTTAGGCATTGTTTTAAGCCCTTGATCATCTTGTCCTTTAGCATTAATGAACATTAAGATTATAAATGACTTTCAGGTTTTTTTTAAGACATTGTCGTGATACACTATCAATGGCTTTGCAAAGTCCTTGCATAATTTTACCTATATTTATCTTTGCAATTTACTTTTTTCCTGCAGTTTAAGCTACATTACTGGAAAGTAACACTGGAGATATAATTACCAAAGCAAATAGTTTCAGCCTATTTATTTAACTCTTAGTGTGTCCATCATTAACAAACATGACAGCAGACCCCACACAAACACACAGAATGAAAGAATTTTTCTTTCCGGTCTTGTGGATATTGGGCAGAGGGGTTGCAGGTGACTTTTTCTCTCAAAATAATACCATTTTATATTTTCCCCAATAATACAAAATTATCTGTACGATGCATAACATGTGATTAAATTCAGTACATATTATCTTGTGTAGCTTATAGGAAAAGTAATCCCAATAGGCTATTACTTATACCATTATTTTTAACAAGATTTTAACTACTGATACTTGGAGATAATTAAAGAAAATGAGCATCCTGTCAGAATTATTTAATACACTGAGGAAGCCATTACTTCTGAATCAGTCTCTAGGGCTGGGGTCCCCAAAGAAACACGTTAACAATCTATTTCAAGGAACACAAGTAAAGATCCATAAAGCATAATACAGAGATATAATTATGAACACAATATTTCTGGTTTTCTGTTTTCTCTGTTATTTTAATAGTTTAGTCATCTAGTTTGATGATCCATGAATACAGTAGGCTAGTGAGGCCTTAGTAGCATTGACCTTTTATCCCCTTCCTTCTTTCCCTTGAGCTTACTTCACCTTGCAGTTACAAATCTGACATTATTAATGCCAAGACTACGAAAAGATTTGGAAGCTAACTATTTAATCTAAAGAGCATTGCAGAGCTGGATGTAGAGAAATTTAATCAGTAACCTCATTTCCAGGTAGACAGATCTGCCCAGCTCTGTTACTGTGTTCTTTAACTGAGACACAACTCCCTACTTATCAAGTCAGACAAAATCAAACTGTAGACCATTATTTATATTAAAAAAACCCCACATGTAACAAGAATAATAAAAAATCAGAAGGATGGACTTTCTAGGGTTCAGTTTAATTTCTATAATTGCTCTGACAAGTAATTCAGCCTTCCTGTGCTTCAACTCCCAACTTAGAGAGGAGAGCTAATACTTTCTTGCCTCACAGAGCAAGTGTAAGGATAGTCATTATAATGTTCAGATGTCTTACTGATGAGGCTCATAAAAACACTTCTCTGAATCACTTTACATTATAAAAAAGGTAATAAGTGTAGAGGACAGAATAATTCATTTTTTTTGTAAGATCAATTACAATTTCTTAAAAAAAAAAGTTGCTCCAAACCAAAATAATAAGCTAGACATTAGTTTATTTTTTAATTGTTAATATATCTAATTTTACTCTCCTGGATAATAAAATTATGCTATTGTTGCTACCAGACTCATCTGACAGAATTTTATATTCATCTTGATGAAGAAGAAATGATCTAGTAAGCACAATTCAGAACCAGGCCTTGCAAGAGCTTTCAGACACGGCACTGGAATGAACATGTCAAAATGATAAATAAAGTAAATAAAATAGTACTCAAAAAAACCCCAAACCAATCTTGTTTGCATCCAAATAAAAGAATAATTTTTTTTGGTCCTATGTTTTTCTATACAAAAAAAGAAAGTTAAAATTATTGTTTCTAACATAAATTATAAGTGTGCTATTGCCCTTTAACAAAGTTAAACATAGAAATTACTCTAAATAAGTAAATATTGTACTTTTTTAAAATGACACAATGACACATACCTTTACTGAAAAAAAATTTCAGTTATACTGATCAGTGTTCCAAATTTTCAGCATCTTTATAATGGTTCTTAAATTATACAAATGCTGTCTGCCAGAATTCATCAGGTTTGTACAGGAATCTCCTGATTCTGCAAACAGTCATTGATTATTTTCTTGGACTCTACTACTGACATCAATTAGAGTTAAACTAGAAGCAGCTACCTACTGTTGGGCTGATACAGCTGGATTTGACAAGCAAGAGCTATTAACTGGCTTATAAGACAGTACTGAAAAGTAATCTTGGATTCTAGAAGATATACCTTGCACTAATAACTTCAATGAGACTTCATGGCTTTCTCTTCCACAGTTTATGCTCCAGTTCTCACAGTAAGAAAAGACATATTATTAAAGCAATTAGACTGTCCTGCATCACTCTTTTTTTGTCATTCTTGATTCAAATAAGCAAAAAATACATAAATATTTATAGGCCAATTTTTTTTGACACAAAAGCTCTTATTAACTATCCAAATCTGCATTTTGACATACTAAAGAAAATGTCTTTGGTTCCTGCATTATGAAACACTAAAAAACTGTACTCTCTTCAATGTAGAGAACTACTACTCTCTACAACATAGAGAACTGTTCTACACCAACACCAAGATTACAAGAAAACAAAAAAGACTCAGAATCAGCTGTGATCAACATCTTACTCAGACATCACTGCTAAAAGCCAACGTCATGAGAAAAATTGAATAGAACAACCTCTGCTGACTGGCATAGCAACATTACCAGAGACTACAGTTAACTCACTGCCAGTCACTGGGAGAAAAGGCTTTACTAATTAAAACACATTCATTGACATTATCCTCTAGGATATTGTAACAGAAAATTCTCTCTCATCTTGCCTCACCTTAAGTCTCTTTAAAGGGCAACTTGAACTGAGCACTAGAAAAGTTCATTTGAAAACCCAAAGTAGTAAAGAAAAATCAAAAGGATGTTGTACACATTCCTAACAGGTCTAAATTCTTATTCATCCAGAATGCTGTCCTCCAATGTATGTGGGATTCATTCTGCATATAAAGACTGTATGCAAACATATACAGAACTCTTAAGGATTTTAAGCTTGCAAGACAAACAAGGACTTCTTCCACAAAAGTAAAGCAGAAGGTATAATAAAAAATTCCTTTCATTTACCTTTTGTTTTTCAACTTCTCAGGCAGCCAGACTTTTGGCACTACCACACACTAAGCATAATAGCATACAGCTATTATGAAACAAGTTTTCATTTGAAAGAGATTATAATTTCCTCAGAGCACAGCAATTTTTCTTATCGAGCATGCTTCATTAATAATTGATTGATTGATTCCCACTCTGAAAATGTTTTTTGTTTCAAGATATTTATCATTTTATTAAAAAAAAATGAATTTAAGTTTTAAAAATTTTTGTTAGATTTTATTTTATACTCAAACATTGATTTTGAACTTCACTGGTGATTTTTCATGCTATGTTTTTATAAATTGTAAATAATTATTTGTATTTGATTGAAGCAATTTAATCCCAGAATCACAGGATGTTCTGAGTTGGAAGGGACCCACGAGGATCATCAAGTCCAATCCTTAGCCCTGCACAGGACCATCCCGAAGAATTACACCATGTGCCTAAGAGCATTGTTCAAATGCTTCTTGAACTCTGTCAAACTCAGTGCTGTGATCACTTTCCTGGGGAGCCTGTTCCAGTACCCAGCCACTGCCGGAGTGAAGAGCCTTTTTCTAATATTTAACCTAAACCTCCCCTGACACAACTTCAGGACATGCTCTCAAGTCCTGTCACTGGTTACTACAGAGAAGAGATCAGTGCCTGCTCCTCCTCTTCCCCTCATGAGGAAGTTGTAGACTGCAATGAAGTCTCCCTTCAGTCTCCTCCATACTGAATAGACCAAGTGATCTCAGCTGCTCTTCATATGGCTTTCCCTCCAGACCCTTCATCATTCTCATGGCCCTCCTTTCTCTAATGGCTTAATATCTTTCTTATATTGTGGTGCCCAAAACTGCACACAATATTCGAGGTGAGGCCACACCAGTGCAGAGCAGAGTGAGACAATCCCCTCCCTCAGCCAGCTGGCAATGCTTTATTTGATGCCCCCCCGGACATGGTTGGCCCTCCTGGCTGCCAGGGCACTGCTCACTTATATTCAACTTACCATCAATCAGGACTCCCAGGTCCCTTTCTGTGGCACTACTTTTCAGTGAAAACTGTATTAATATACAAATCATATAAAGATTTTCATTTTAACAACTATTTATTTTGAGTAGAATTAATATTTCTATTTGTGAAACTTGCTGTTTTAATTTTTTTTGCAATTGCTTTTTTAATACCAGATCCACATGCCTCCAAAGTGAGCAAAAGGAAAAAAAATCCACATTTTGAAAAAAACAATCCACCTCATAGATATGAAATCCTGAGCTTTAATCTGGTCTCCTGGCACGTAGCAATTCTTCAATATTTCCATATTTTTTCTTTTCCTACTGAGAATTTGTATTTTCATAGCGTATTTAAGTGAGGCTTTATGCTATCCTCTTGTTTTTTAACACGGCACATGTTGCAGCAATCATAACTTTTATTCTATTTCTGAGCCTCCTTGTTACTTTGATTTACACATTGTTACTCAGATATCAGAATGGCTATAGGTATTTAACACTTTCCTACATTTTGCTGTCTTGGAAATTTCTATTTAACTTCTTACTTGGCATTCTGATGCTCTTCCAGAAAGGAGATATCATGATCTCAGCTCAATTGTAATTGATGGTCTAATGTTTCACTAGTTACAAATTCGGTTTGCACTGCCAACATACATAATACATGCCTGTGTCTGATCTGACTGTCAGAAACACTATATCCAAATCTACCAGTGAATCAGACATTCTCAGACAAACTCTAGATTTAGATTAACTATATTTAAAATCTTCAGATTTTCCTGGATTAAAAGCAGTAACTGTATTCTAGTTTGTCTATTCACCTCAAGTCCTTCAGAGAATTTTATAAATATTTGTTAAGCTATCCTTTCATATATTTCCCAGTTCAAATAAACTTCCTGCCTAGATGAAGCCATTTATACAAAAACATTCCAAATAAAACTACAATAGATATAAGGTTTTTCCTTAGCAGATAATTTGTATAACCTCATTTTTATTTTTCCATCTGTGTTGGCAATATAAATGTCAGACATAATGCTAGCTCCATCAGCACCATCCACTTAACTCTGTTCAGAGGTCTTGTGAGAGCCAGTCACTTCATGCTAGGAGGACCATCTCCATAGGTTTTCAATTTCCTACACTGATCACTGAACTCTTGTGTAATACAGCCTGCTAAATTTGAGAGTTTGAAATATTTCAGTCTGTGACCTCCTTAGCTGTTCAGAACAATGACCTCAACTTTTTACATCCTCTAAAATGTGTGACAGTTCAAGAAATTGGTCCTTCCTTTTTATCTTGATCTCTCTTCATCCCAAACTCATTCTTTCTTGTCTCCCGTACAACCAGTGAAAACATAGTTCTCTTTTCTGTTTCATCTCCAAATGTCTCATAAAATTTTCATGAATGCAAGGACCACAGGCAAGAGGTGTTACTACTACCAGTATTTTGCTGATAAATGTCCTGCTATGAGCTATCTAAGTAAATCAATAAAGTGAAGCCATTAGATCAATAAGAAATATTCTGTTTAAGTTTTTCACCTCTACCACATGTAAGAATAAAACTAGGTCTTCATATACCTTGTAAAAAGATAACCTCGCAAGAGTAAACATTAAATGCTTGTCTGACTTGCTCATGGGGGTTTTGTGTTTCCATGGTTCCACTTCCTTCTCACACTTTCACGTGCAACTGTCAAAATTGCTTTGTGTCTCATGCTCTATGCAATATACAGGATGCAAAGCTTTTAATGTCATCACTTTTTTCACCAGTCAGACATAAGTGAGAGAGACATACAGCAAGATAAAAAAGCCAGAGTTCTGCTACCAGTTCTGATTTGTTACACTTTTTTTTACCATTTCATTTTTCCTCGTCAATTTTCTTATCTGTAATAAATTTTCACAGTGTCTTTACCTGAAAAGGTGCATGGTATAAGCTCAGTAAGCCAGTTTGGTAAACCAGGTTAATGTGATCATGCCTGATTAGGCTTCAAATTATTTTCTAAGGACCACTAAGACCTTAGATTTAACTAAGATTTCACTGTGAAGAGGTGGGTATATGAACTCTTGTATGATGTATTGAACAAGATCATTCTTATAAATAGCATATCTTTCATATTAAAATCATCCAGGGATGAGTAACTGTGATGTCCTGCATCATGGGGAATCAATTAATACATTACTAGCAGCAGTCCCTGAAAAAATTTTCCTCTCCTTGATGATGTCCCTGTGCAAATGTCTAATGGAAAAGGTACACAGGTCTCTCTAATATTGTGACTTCAGTTGTGGGCATGGAATCTGATAGGCCAGGAAAAACCCTTTGGACAACTTGAAATGAAATATTATTGTGACCCTCTAGACAGAAATCTAGTAAAAATATAATTTAAAAAAAAATCAGATTAATCAGAGTACAGTTATGAACAGACTTAAGCATTTTTTTTCTTCAAAGGGCAGTGGTTTTCAAATTTACTGCAAATTCTCTTCCTTAACTTTTTTCTTTCAAGTTAACTCACTACATATAAATGATGCCAAAATGAAAGCCACAGCACTGTAAAATTTTTTGTCTAAACAGATTTTACACAAACAGTGCAAAATTTCCTTTACAGACTTCTCTGTCATCCAGGCGCTCACCCAAGAGGGAAAATAACTGTAAAATGATATTGTATTCAGAAGAATGTGTTGATTTAAGCCTGATGGAAGGTGGTCAACATTAATTCAGTTATATTAAAAACTATCCCTTACAAAAAGCATAAATGAATTCTATGCTCATATTTCAAATGCAGAAGATAAATTATTAGGTTTTAAAAAAGCACTTTGATCTGGTCACAGATACAGAGCTCTGCTTCCTCCAAATCAGCACTGTTTCTGCCTTGATATATAGGCAAACCTCTGAAGATGATGAGGCTTTCTCAGGACTGACTCAGATGAAAAATACCGTATTGTTACATGCACCCTGTACTGCCACAGAACAGTCATGACTATTAATTTTTACAGTATCTTTTTCTTAGTAAAAAATATCTGTAGTAGTTTGTATGTGTGTGTATAATATGACAGAGGTTTAAAGAACAAAATGTTGCAAAACATAGGTTGTTCATTGGCAAAAAAATATCTGGCAAGCTGAGGCATTTTTTGGGTTTGTTTTTTGTTTGTTTGTTTTTTTCACATTGAAAAATAGAAGAGAAATAGCCATTCCATAGAAGAGGACTTTGCAATCTTTTCCTATGCACCCAGTCTTCTTCCAGTACAAGTTGCCATATTCGTATCTCCACAAGCTTGAGGACAGACAGCAAAAATCCTAACTAAAAGCAACTGTGGAGGTGTACAACACAAGAAAGATGCAATGCATTTACACATTAGGAATGCAAAGACACACATAAAGGGAGGCATGCTACATGGATCACAACTAAAAACCTTTACCAGTACTATCTTGACAATGAAGAACGTATACTGTTCTTGTCTATTTTATTTCTTGAACGTTCAGTTTATTTTGCTGCCTCTGCATGTCACTATTGAAACACAGCAATTAAGAAAGGCTGCAGAAAGATTTATGGTGTTCCAGTGGAGTTGCTACCCTTGGCTAACAGCAATTAAAATTGCTACCTTGTTTGTGATTATGAACTGTGTTGGGACTTGGTCATGCTTGAGGACCTGATACTCTGATGATTTCTGTCACCATTCACTGAGAATTGAGCTTTTGCATAAAAAAAATCGTGAACGTTTTTGTCTTCATCCATGCATGTGCTATTTTGCCTGGCCTTCTGGGGCTTCACAGTACCAGAAGAACAAATAAAGCACTGCAAAGTAACTGTGCAAGTCTTATTTTACAGCAAGCCTTTCAGCATCCCTTTCATTTTCATGGGTCACAGAGTAATGCCATATCCTAATTTTGCTTTATAGACTGGATCTGCTCACTGGATGCCTGGTAAAGGGGCTATCTTTTGTTTAGCATTCTGATGGGTTTTTATGGCTCTTCCAGATTACACGAGCAGAAAATTTCCAAACTCTAATATTCAGGTTAAATGCTTTTAATATGTCAACTTGCAACACTATTTCAAGATCACCACCTGCAAGCTAGACTAATCTCCATCAGTTTATAAACTATATTTTGATTTGTAACCTAACACTTCTTAAGACAGTTTCCTAAAAACAGACATGAAAGGAATTAAGATGCTGTTATTGCTGTAAATCTGTATTCTCTTACAGGAGGTTTGCAAAATTAACTAGTCACCCTTAACTGTTTAGTGAAACTGTCAGCTGTTTTAATAGATACATTAAACTCCTATTTATAAATTAATGTGACATTATTAGTGCAGTAGTTCTATAATAAGTAATGTAAATGCCAATGCACAGCTATCTGGCTATCATGGCTGGGAGAAGATAAAAACCCTGGGATTTCAAGTCACATAAAATATCCTACACTTTATCATACACATATTACCACTTTAAAATATAGAACAGTAGCATTATAAAAAGAATTGCTTTGTAAATATATGCTTTTAGAATAAACATTAATTATGGTAAATAATTTATTTCTGCAAACTAATTTCTGCAATTAATCAAGAAATCAACTGCATTTCACACCTTAAAAATTGTATGCGATTTTTAAAAATTACATAAGACCTAAAGATATTGATTAGCTACTGGTGAGTATATTCCAGTATGTTGACAGTGGTTTGAATTTATATTAAGCTTGGCTTTCATTATATGGATTTAAAAGTGCAATTTCTCTGAGGGACTTTTCCCATTCAGTGTTATACCTTCTTTGAGAGGTTTTGTGGAAAATAAGGGGAAAACACATCTCCATCTCTCGTGGGCTTTCATAACAGATTCAATAAAGATGACATACAAAAACTGGCAGTTGGGTTTTTTTGTCAGATATGTGGAAGCAAGTAGTTAATATAGATATAACAAGTTGTAAAAAACATCATGAAGCAGCCAACAAAATTTGTTGAAAAAAGTTATAATCTGGAATTAAATGCTCTATGCTAAAAGCAAGTTGTCTTAATGTTACTGATGTTCTAAGTAAACATCCTAGTTTATTTTGTATTTCACCACTAAGACCCTTCTGTATTTTATTTTGTTTATTAGGTTACAGTGGTATATGATATCCTGTCGAGAAGCTTCACTATTGTGTGTGCTACTCTGCAATTAGATTTTTTTCCTCATATTTGATAAGTGTCTTTTCCACAACTTGCAACAGTTCAAAAAAGTCTCAAGAGGTACAGATATGCCAGGTAAATCTGTGATAAGTGTTACTCTTAATGAAAATATTCCATTAGTTCTAATCTTGATCATAAACTTAAAGTCAATGGACCACAGAAAGAATGAAGCAGCTGACCCATCACTATATTAATAATAGTCAATTTAGTGCAGAATTAATATTATTTTGGCAGCTTAGAACTGACCCTAAATGACTACCCAGACAATCTTACATAAAGCAATAAAGAGTAGTGAAATATAATGGTGCAGCAATAACATCTCTGTCTTCTGAGGTAAAAAGCACAACAATCACGTTGCCTGTGCTACAGCACTGAATGTGATTAGAGTCCTTGTTTGCATATTTAGCAAGTTGCCAGATCAAAGATGTGTGTTAGAGAAAGTGTAATTTGTATCAACTGGACATCACTAATATGCAATTTTTCATTATTTGGTTCCTCTTTCTTCAGACTGTAAAACAAGCTCATTATATTATCTTTGTGCCATAAACATACTGCTTTGTAAATTGTTTTGACTAATATATTTTAGTGTTTAACACAAATGTCTACATGTGTAATATGCAAGTAAATTTTTGGCTGCTTTGTTAAATAATCTGGTGAACCACATTTTATTTATACATCCTCAATTCAAAATAGATTTCTGGAAGAATAAGAGGGAAATTAATTTCCTGCTAATTTAATTTATATTTAGGGGAAAAAAAAATCACAGCTTTTACATTAAAAACAGTTACAAAATAGTATCAAAGTAAAAACTGAAGCATCATGACTCATTTTTGGTAGGAGTATTTGAACCTTGCTGTCGAGGGAAGTGGCATTTGGGGACCCAGGAACCAAATCCCTGACTTCTTATTTACATTAAGGTCCTTAAAATCAAAATTACGCACAGCATCCAATTATATACTCTGCTAAGACTTTTTTCAGATCTCATTTTCAGCTTTCCTGTCTGAAAGTTCTATTATTTAAATTCACCCCTCTCACACACACCTCAAGTAGTTGGCTATCAATTACTTATGCCCTGTTACAGAAACAGTTGTCATATAATGAGAGAATTGCATGAATTCTCTGCATGAACGAATGTGCATGCCTACACACACTAGAAAACCTATAATGCAAGAGTCTGAATTATGAAGCAATAAAACATATTAGAAATACTTGAAAACAACCTGAACAATCAGAAATAAAATAGGTGGTACTGAGGCATAAGACAGCAAAAAATAGGTGTCTTCATTAGCTGAAAACTGACTTGGACTAACCATACGAATCACAGAAATGTCTGTGGATTCTGGGCTAGAGATTTATGTTTTAAATTTTATCTCTTGATATCAGACCAATATTCATTGCTAAAAATCAAGTATGCTATTACTGTAGACTCAATTAAATTTAGTAATGCACCACAAACTTATCTCAGAAATCCCTTTGGTTTTTTGTTGTTGTTTTTGTTTTCTTCCAAAACCAAGAATAAGGAAATAAGACAAACATGCAAAGATAGAAAGTATAGAGTGGCTATATGAGAGGCTGAATGGTAAAAGCAATAAACAGAGGGAACTACTGTCAGTTGAAGACGATTTGTCCCACCAGAAACAGGTACACATTTATAATACATTTTTCTATTTTTATCATTTAAACTTTTAAAGAAATAGTAAAAAATTACCTTTCCCACGTACTGAGGTTCAGAGCCCATGTACTCCTCCAGCACAAAAAATTGATTCCACACCCAGCCTCGTTTGACTCGCTGAGCAGATGACCTCCTCCCTGGCAGTGGGACAACATTTTCTCTTGGCTCTGCTTCTAAAATCTCTTGCGGCTGTGGATGCAGTGGCGTTAGGAGACCTCCATCAAACAGGACCCAGAGAAGCAGGGATAAGCAGTTTCTTGTAAGCATTGGCAATGTCTTCCCTACAGCAAGTAATAAAAACTCCAGCACTTAATGCAGAGCAGATGAATCCAGGTTTGAGGTGTCTGTGGCCTTCACAACTTAGCTTCTAATTTTATTGCAGAAATACTAACGCAGGCATTAATCCTTCTGATGACAAGGTTTTTGCTGCATTAAATTCCATCTAAAGGGACCTATAAAAGAAATTTACATGCAACATCAAATTACATAAAATTACATTGAAGCATTTATCAAAATTCTCACACCTAGTTACTTTCTAGAGACAAAGAAAAAGATTAAGAATCACAGTTTAAAAGAGATTGCTATTGCCATTGTAGCACTGAGCTGCTCTAGAACATTGTGCAGTGATTACAGAAATATGTTGTGCTTGCTCTGCTTAGCATTCCCTTTGTGTCTGTCAGAGGACAGGCCCATAGCCTTTGCTTTATGACCTAGTTTTCAAAGAAAACTGTTACCCATCAGTGATATCAAATACTTTTACTCCAGATTTACAAAGAAAATTCTTGAAAAGAGAGGAGCCAGTCTTCCATCCTACTGTCCAGAGCAGAAATTCTTTGCTTACTTTCTCTGCTAGAAAAGCATCTTGAGGTCTTCTCTACAGTCTGCTGGTTGCCAGGTATAAAAAATACTGCCTGTAGGATTTAAGATAGGTCCATTTTACATAAAAAAAAAAAACAAAACAAAAAAAAAAACCAATTTGTAGCACTATGGAATTCACCACTTTGTTGGGACCATATTGTGTCATTGATTTTTAAGCACAGGTTTCTAGCAAATCAATAGAGTTCTGCCTAAAAATCAATGACATGATATTGACCTCTAAAAAGAAGAATCATAAAGTACCTAACCACATATATTTTTCATTTTCAAATACTGCCAAAGGTTATATTTTCCTTATGAATAATATTACTACTATCCATAAAAATAAATAACATAGAAATTGTTATTTCTTAGGTACATGCTGCAGTATTTAAATAGAAAGGATTTATAATCAGAAGCCTCAATAACCTAACAATTCTTAAAGAAGAAAAAAACCCCACCCTAGACAAATAACTGAACTTCCTATTCTAAATTCAGGGTAAGATTTCAAAGATTATCTTTTAGGTCTTAATAAAAAAGACGGTAAAAAAACTGGTGTAAAGGTATACAGTGCAAGTTAATGTTTTAGTTCTATCTTCAGAAAGGATAAAAATGAGAAAAGAACTCGCACCTGCTCATGAGCCCTTAAAAAAAATTCCTAAGTTATGTTCAAAACATTTCATTTAGAGCAAACTATTCTTTAGTGCAATGGTTACAAATTTCTTACTTGCACTATAATTTGTAGCCTATGGATTTTATTCCAGCAGACCCAACCACACTGGAGATCTGCACTCAATATTAATGTATTTGGTATGTATTTCTTTGTGCCTCTCCTGATCCATGGTTGCAGAGTTTTTATGGCAAAATCACAGTAACCATGAAAAATACAAAAGAAATAAAACTAAACAAAGAACTCAAAGTTTCATTTTGAATTGTCCAGCCAGAGCTGGGATGTGAAAATAAATAAAAGAAGTGTTGAGATAATTTGCACTACTTCAGAAATGCCAAAATCATACTGTATTCAACTTAATTGTTATACTACTTCTCTTTGCTGAGAAGATTGTGCATTACAGTTCTCCCAGCAGAGCTCTGCCTCCGGCCATGTCTGTCAGTCACGGAGCTTTTAAAATGTTATACAGCACCAAAAGTAATGCAAAGAGATTGAAAGACTTCTATGAAAGGAGAGCAATTCCCTCTTGGCTGAAAGGTTAGTAACCAAGTGCAAGACATGGAACACTTTAACCTCTTCTCTGTTGGTCTCACAGACTGCTTTCCAGAATGCTGACTGCAGAGTCAGGAAAGTGCAATGCCAGTGCTTGCTTCATTCCCTACAGTTTCAAAAAGCTGATGAATGGGAGGGACAGAAAAGTGGGAAGCTGATAGGTGTGGTGGTACAGGATTGCAGCACAGATGCCCTTATCAGTTGCAAAAGAGTTCACCACAAAGAATTGATTTTCTTTTTTCTTTCTTTTTTCTTTTCTTTTCTTTTCTTCTTTTCTTTTCTTCTTTTCTTTTCTTTTCTTTTCTTTTCTTTTCTTTTCTTTTCTTTTCTTTTCTTTTCTTTTCTTTTCTTGTCTTTTCTTTTCTTTTCTTTTCTTTTCTTTTCTTTTCTTTTCTTTTCTTTTCTTTTCTTTTCTTTTCTTTTCTTTTCTTTTCTTTTCGTTTCTTTTCTTTTCTTTTCTTTTCTTTTCTTTTCTTTTCTTTTCTTTTCTTTTCTTTTCTTTTCTTTTCTTTTCTTTTCTTTTCTTTTCTTTCTTTTCTTTTCTTTTCTTTTCTTTTCTTTTCTTTTCTTTTCTTTTCTTTTCTTTTCTTTTCTTTTATTTTCTTTTCTTTTCTTTTCTTTTCTTTTCTTTTCTTTTCTTTTCTTTTCTTTTCTTTTCTTTTCTTTTCTTTTCTTTTCTTTTCTTTTCTTTTCTTCTTTTCTTCTTTTTTCTAATTTAAGACTCAACAAGATAAGTAATTGAGAATCCAGTACTTTGGCACTTGGAAGAATCACACCATCTTGCTGCTGTGTAACCCTTATGCAGTAGGAAACTGGGGCAGAGGGCCTCCCCCCACCACCTCTTTTTCCACATAATTTCATTGCTGGCTCTGGAAGAAGCCTGGCCTGATAGAATGTATTTAATAACACAGTTGGGACTTGTATAGCAATTCAAAGTTTAATATATATATTTCTTTTAGTCTGTACTTATTGCTTTGCATTTTCTATTTAAGATAGATGTCAGTCTTCCAGTCAGGATGCTTAAACCTGTGTTGGTGCTTTTATGTTGTCATATGCTCATTAGACATTTAAATCCAGTACACTTAATGTACCTCTGTCCAGAAAACTGCTAAGACAACTAGGAGATAAAAATTTAGAAATCCAATAAGAAAAATTATGCATCAGGAAGGTGCCATATTTCCTAAATTTTTAAGGTATTATTTCCTCTGATGCTCATCAAGATACTTATCTAGTAAGAGAGTTGTGAACTGACATGCATCCTCAGTGCATCTCTTTCCTATATATTATGAAGGTACAGAAGGTCAGATTTTTCTTAGACCTTGCTTTTTTTCAGTATTAGCTGTTGCTAGTCATTTCTTCTGATTATCTTGTGTGGGATTTATGTAGCATTATGCATAACTTAATTAATCCATAAAGAGAGCTACAGAGGGAGAGCCTGTATGAACTTATCCCCTACACATGCTTTTATACACTGGGATTACACTTATTCATTTCCACAGTTTGAAAAATGAAATGACCCAGTAACAAGTATGAACAATCTGTTAAAACATGATAATTAGGAAATCTTGATTGTATTTACTGTATCTCCCAAACTGCAGGCTTAGAAACTCATGAAATACGAGTGATGAATAAATTATCACTACTGCGATTATTTATTGAGAATAACAAAATACAGTATAAATGGTGCTCCTGCAAGAATTTTGATTCTTACCTGGATTACACTGCCATTAGTCTAAACAGCCTGAGCAAAGGAATGTTTTTGGAATAGCAAAACTGATGCATGCCATTGCTGCTGCAACAACACTTAATCAATTGGAGTCATGGTACCACAGACACAAATCACCTCACCAAGCTTGGCACAGGTTATCCCTTCTAAAGAGGACATACATCCTCTGAAATCACTAGTATGAACATAAGTCCTGGTTTAGAGAAGTATTTGAAATGAAACTCTAAATGATCTTTGATCTTGTCAGCCCCATGTAGCTGTTCGCTCACTCACACCCAGTGCAATGGGGGAGAGAGTCATAAGGGTAAAAGTGAAAAAACTCATGGGTTGAGATAAAGACAGTTTAATAGATAAAGCAAAAGCTGCACATGCAAGCCAAGGAAAACAAGAAGTTCCTTTACCCCTTTCCTATTGGCAGGCAGGTGTTCAGTCATCCTCAGGAGAGCAGAGCCCCATCATGGGCAATGCCATAATGGCAACTACACCAACGCCATCACTCCAAATGTTGCCACTCCAAACATTCCCCCTTTCTTTCTTCTCCTCCCCTGCCCTCCAGCTTTGTATGCTGAGCGTGATGTCATATGGTCTGGAATATCTGGGGTCAGCTGTCCTGGCTATCTCACAACTTCCTGTGCACCCTCAGTGTCCTTGCTGGTGAGATAGGATGAGACTCAGAAATGCCCTTCACTCTGTGTAAGCAATAACTGACACATTCCTGTCTTACATACACTGTTTTCAGGACAAATTCAAAACACAGCCCCATACCACTTACTATGAAGAAAATTAGTTCTATCCCAGCCAAAACCAGTGCAGATCTGTATGAAGTATCTACTTGGATTAGACCACAGATGCACCACACACAGTCACACTAAAGCTCCATGATGCACTCAAAAGTGTCATCAGTCAGCAATGCTGATAATTGCACCTCCATCAATGGAGGTAAATTGCTTACTGACAAAGCATCCATTATGCATTGATGGTGGGAACATTTCTACAGCCACCTTAACCATAAATCTATCAGCATAGAGAATTCTTTTGCTTATGTGAAATAAGAGTTAATGTAAAACAACCATCTTCCTACGCATCAAGAGGTTTGAAAAAGCTTGATGGTACTGTAAAATGGTTGATCATGCCAGAAGAAAAGCCAGATAAGATCTATAACTATGGATACAATGTAACAGCTGACCACCTAACCTTGGCTCTCTGCAATATTTTCAAAAAAGAAAATAAAACAAAGGGAAAAAAAAGTCTATGCTGTTGGTATCTATTAAAATTAACTGCTAAAGCATTTGAGACAATATATCTTCTGGCTAAAGAAATGGTAAAATGATATGGCAAACCTCAGTTCACCTCTCATATTGTTCATATGTTTTCTTTCTCTGAGTTTAGGCAAATTGTTTAGGTGAATATCCTCAAAGTTATTTAATTAAAGAAATCCCATTTGATTAGACTCAAGATGTCCATCTCTCTTTGTGAGTTTGACTTTCTCAAACTTCACAACCTATCTAGACACTTTGGAAATAAAAGTAATTCTTCCTTCTTCCTTTGGTCTTTTTTAGTTAGTGTAGGAAATACTTGGTACATCAAAAAGGGGGTTAGGAGGGAGATTACAAATAAATAGATTACAAGCCTCAAACTATCAAGGAGTTTAATTCTCAATCTGTCCATCCTACCAGTCAGAAGACTTTCAACAGATTAAACAAGTCCCACGTGAGCAGCTATAGAACCCACTTGACAAGGGTAACATCTGGAATCCATGCCAGGTAACTCTCATGGGGGGAAAAAAAAAAAAATCAGTGTTTCGACCTGATGGAGTCTTAACATGACCCAAAACAGTTACTCCTTTATCTCCCTTTGTGTAAGATTCAATAAGCTATATAAACTGTCGTGGTTTAACCTCTGTCAGCAACTAAGCACCATACAGCTGCTCACTCACTCTCCCTACCAGCAGGATGGGGTGAAGAGAATTAGAAAAATAGAAGTGAAAAAACATGTGGATTCAGAAAGAACAGTTTTTGAACAGTAATTCAACAGTAATGGAAATATTTATTATTGTTGTTGCATTATTATTGTTATATTATTATTATTATTATCAACAACAAAACAACAACATTGTAATGAAAAGTAAAATAATAAACCTCAAGAAAGACAAATGATGCAAATGAAAATAATTGCTCACCACCAATAAATTGATACCCAGCCAGTCCCCAAGCAACAGTCTCACGGCCAGCCTTCCCCCTAGTTTATTGCTGAGCATGACTTTGCATGTTATAGAACATGCCTTTGGTCAGCTGGGGTCAGCTGTCCTGGCTATGTCCACTCCCCAATTCCTGTGCACCCCACCTTTTTGCTGGTGGGGTGGTGTGAGAAGCAGAAAAGGCCTTGAGTCTGTGTTAAGACTGCTCAACAATAAATAAAATATTCCTGTATTATCAATACTGTTTCCAGCACAAATCCAAAACATGACCCCATACCAACTCCTATGAAGACAACTAATTCTGTCCCAGCCAAAAGTAGTACAGAAGCCTAGAGTGGCTCTCTGGCTATATAGATTAAATCCTCACAAAGATGAAAATCTGAATCTCAGTCCGCCTACTTCAGAGGTTTTTTATATGAAATTGCTGAAGTTGGAGAACAGGCACCTAATCACCTAAGTCAACCCCAAATATTCTGCAGTTTAGTGATGAGAGCACTGATTAAAGGTGAGAAATACGTGCAGAAAGCACACAAATGGAAGCTGAATCTTGGTATTTCTGGAAAATATGTCATCATATGGATGAAAACCGCACTGTGTGAGCTACTAAACAACAAGCTGATGACAGCATTTCTCCTGTAGTAAGGTGACTTTAACTCTCCTTTTGTTAAATTCTATTACAAAAGCCCCCAAACTGTAGTATTTCATGCCAAATATTTTGCTTGATATGAAGTTACTAATTATTCATCTTGGTAAGAATAATATGAGTTTGATTAAGGCTGTGATTTTTGGATCTGACTGCCAAATCCATTCCCTTTCTCTATTCGACCATTCTCTGCAGAGTTGTGTTTTCTCTACTGAGTTACAAGATCAATTCTGATGTCAGTTGTGCCTACAGATATCAGGAGTGATACCAATATGAATCTGGACTTCTCTATTGAGTTGTTACTAGCATCAAACCAAAGTGAGATGAGCATGATGTCCCCCATCTTTAAGTATGACTGCCCTTGTAAGCACATTCATAGGAAGGTTGCCACAAAGATATATTACAGCACAAAAAAAATGTGATATACTCTATCAATACCCAGTAAACATACTTATGAAGTGCCTAACATCAGAGAGGAGTCTGCTTATGTTTGGCAATTCTAAGCCTTACAATAAAGGTATTATAGCTTCACAGATATGCCTTAATAACTGCCTTTTTAGCATATAAAAAAGTGATTATTTTAGAGAGTTTGGTAACATAACAAAAATCAAATGCTACATAATATCAAAAAAAAAAGTAGCAGTACAATGCTGAGGCTTACTGAAAAACTGATGAGGAGCAATATAAAAGTATGCTATGTGAGTGCAAAAAACTGGTTCCGTATGCAACTATTTACACATATTGCGTTAGATTTGTCATCATTAGCAATACTTTTAGGAGATCATTTATGACTTAAATACAAGCCTCTGAGCCCCCATCCTCTACCTGGGAAATTATCATCTCTAACTCAAAAATATGCATAAGAATATCAGGGAGATAATTGGAACAACAACAAAAAAAGGCAAAAAAAAGAGCACTGAATTTTTAATTATAAAAATGAAAATACATCAGTAAATGCACAGGTCTCCATGGTTCACTGAACTCTTGAAAGTTAACTCAGGTAAAATGAAATTTTTGCTCCGGGTTAATAATTAATGTTTATTTTGGTGAGATTCAAATTCAAGCCAGTACTATTCTGTAAATATATAATGCAGCTCTACAGTTTAATCATTAGCTAAAAAAGAAGAAACAAAGCATTTCAGAATAGAAAAAAATGTCCTTTACGAAGATGGTCAGATGATGAAGTAGTGTCATCAATTTTATTTTTATTCTGTTTTGTGTCATGTTTTTCTCAGAAAAGTACAATGGTGAACCCATACGTATTTTGTCAATGATCTAGAATATTTTTGATAAATTACAAACATTTTCATTTCTGCTAGGAATCTGTCAATGTCAATGCTAAAGCATGGACAACCAGGAAACCATCCTTCATTCTACTGTCTTTCTATGCTTTTTGAATAAATATATGAAATGGGGGAAAGGAGAAAAAGGCAAATAAATCAAAATATTTCAACACATTAGCAATATATGTAAGGGAAGAATTGAGAAATCTCAGGCTGCAGCTCACATATATTTATAATTTTGTACATAATGTGAGACACTGAAATAAATATGAGAACATTTTAATGTTCTCTGCAACATATTATTTTGTTATTCCTTAGTATATTTCTGTTTTTCCCAGCCTGTCAAGAATTCTATCAATTACTTCAGATTGCAAACATACTTTAGTTAAGATTTCATTATTAAAACATTTTCTACTATTGGTCAGACTCTGATTATAATAAATTTGAAACAATTTGTTATAGCTTCTTGTGTTAGAAGGGCTATATAAATATGCTACATTATAAAACTACCTCAAAGATAGGTATTTTGAAGTGAGTTCTTGCAGGCATTTGTTTGTGTATTGTAGATATAATGGCCCAATTATTGCCTAATATAAACTTGGTGTATAACCTTTTCCACTTAAAATTGAAAATATAGGTCTCCAATTGCCAATTATTGCAACTTTGATAACACAGATTTAAATGTCTCTGTCTTCCTCAACATAGTATTAAGAAGTAATAATCCCTAATATTTCCATATTAGATTATGGAAATCTCTAGTCCAGCTTTCAGACTTTCAGTCTTCTGAAAGATTAATAGATTCGTTCTAACAGTACTGACCTACGTAATTTCAAAGGATGATACCCTCCTCAGGAAAGAAATGGCAGATAGCAGTTTTGACCAACAGATTTCTAGCCATTAATCTTGTGAATTTTAATAGGTAGGCCCAGAGACAACAAACGTGAGATAACCCATCGATTTTCTTAACTGTGAGAACACCAGCTCAGGCCTTACTGCATCCCGGGCTTACTCCAATGCTTAATAATAAATAACTCCTATGATTAGTAATTTATCTCTTTTCACAACTCATTTGACTTGTTCTCACCCTACCTATATTTGCTGGTAGAACCAATGGTTGTAATGAGCCTACGACTCTTTTCCGATCACTGATGGACTAAAAAAAAAAAGAAAAAAAAATCCTTGATGACTTTTAAAATATCAGAAATAGTAACTCTAGGGCTTCTATCTAGATGCTTTAAAACAGTCTTCTTTGTTTTGCCCACCATTACTGCACAGGGATCATGGGAGTAATAGAGGAAAGGTATAGTCAGACTGGCATCAGCTATTCTGACTGGAGAGTACAGCCATCTATAAATTACTTCAGCTAAAGTATTCCTCATTTGTATTTTTGTTCAGAACCAGATGTGTTTCTTGAAAACTCACCAAATATCAGATGTGAATAACTAGTCTCTCATCAAAAAACCTTTCACTCAAGTAAAATCTTCTACTCTCAAGTCTATATGAGAGTGCTCCCAGCCCAAGTCAGTGATTAAACTCAATGTTGAAAGAAACCAGGAGACATTTTGTGTACAGTTTCTAAAAAAGATTAAACAATATTCCTGCCTCACTTTCATCATTATAAATCCTCATGTCTCTTGTGTGCAATTGTTCATTTCCCAAATTCAAGGGTAATGAATTGAGTAATTTTATAACAGATGCCTGCTGTGAATTTCAGCAATTATGGCTCAGCACAGACAATAGATGAGGTGGTGCAGGAGGAAATAAAGGGCTCATTTCAGTGATACTTACTACTGCAGCCCTATGTGTCTTGTCCAGAGGAATAAATGTAAATCTTATTGGTGAAAATAATTTTCCTTTTAGATTCTTTTGTACCCTTCTTAATTTTAAATTAAAAGGACAAGAAAAAAAATCTATTAGAAAAGAGTCTGGTCTTGTCATCTGTATAACACCCACACTCAGCAACATCAATTATTGGAGGTTTCCTCTCACTGATCCCTTTTTCCCATGTGGTACACAAGTGGGCCTTTATTAACTAGTGTGAATACATTTCCATAATTTCATTAACTAACGTATCTGTTTTAATTTAATAAAGTTTGTCTCTGTTCTGTTGTTCATACACATATGCCCTTTCTCATAGCATTACAGAAAATACAGGAAATAGACAAATTTATATGTAAAATGCAAAATCTCATCAATCCTTTAATTGTAAATAAGTCTATTTACAATTTCAAAAACACTTTTATTTCTTAATAAAGATTTCTAGCCATTTTCAGGGTCAAAAGCCATTTTCAGTTAGCGCTGATTTAACTTATAATTGCAACCATATCATCTTACTATGCTTCATCCTTAACACCCTGCTTTGAATTGCTTCAATAGTTAGATTAAAAAGTATTAATAAAAAAAAGTACATATTTTCAGAAACTATTAAAGTCAATATCCTCATTCTTCATAAAAGGCAGTGGTTTGTTTTTCTTTTGTGTTTGCAATTTAAGTGAAGTTTTTCCTTTATTTCTGTCTGAACTTCTACACTACAGTAAAAATGTAATTGTGTGGTGGAAAGGCGGTTTATGATTTATATAACTTACCTCAAGACATGTAATGAGCAGCTTGCTTATTGCATATATTGCATATGTGGGGGTTTTTGTAATAAATATAAATTTGTCCAGTTATTGCAGTCTGCAAAACTGTGGTTTAGATAGGAAATCAATAATGTCTTTTTAAGGTTAAGCTTGGTGAAACAAAGTGCTGAAATAGTCTCTGATGAAATTGCACCTCAGCTGAACTCACAAAGAGCAGCATTATGGCAAGAGGATAATGTCATACCTGCAGTATTATAGATTGCAGCCAATCAATCAGATATATTGTGATCTCTAAGGGCAAAGTCCTATTGTACTAAAAAAATATTTTCAGGTCTCAAGGTAGAAAGATTGACACATTTAATCTGGAGCAACCTAAATCAAATACTTCCCTAAAACTGGTGAATTAACCTTACTAGAGGACACAGCCTAGAGATACACATATGTTGTCCAGGTAGAAACAGAGTACTGGGCCAAAAAATAAGCTGGAAGGAAGGCAAATACTCTGCACTGAAAAACCACAGAGGGAGCTATTGCTTTGAAGGAAATAAACGTGTTTCCCTCAATGTAGCTTCTGATGTGGGGTAAAGTGTGACCCATTCTGTGGTTCCTCTAATCACAGAATCACAGAAACACAGAATAGTTGATGTTTGATGGGAGTTAATCCAGTCCAATCCCCCAGCTTAATCAGGGTCAGCTACAGGAAGAAGCTGCATCTACATGGAAAAAACCACGTCTAGACATTTTTTTTCCCCACAGATAGAGACTCCACAACCTCTCTGGGCAACCTGATCCAGTAGTCTGGCCATTCTGCAAGTTTTTGATCCACCTCTCTATCCACTTAATTAATCAGTGCTTCACCAGTTTCTCTATGAGATTGTTTTGCAGCCAGTATGAAAAGCTCTTTTAAAGTCAAGGTAAACAACATCCACTACTCTTCCCTCATCCACAAAGCTAGTTGCCTCATTATAGAAGGAAAACGGGTTGGTTAAGCATGATTTCGTCTTTGTAAGTTCGTACTGACTACTCTCAGCTACTTTCTTGTCCACCATGTTTTTGGAAATAGTTTCCAAGGCTTTATTACTTTCTCAAGGACTTAAGTGAAGCTGACTAGCCAGTAGTTCCCCAGAACTTCCTACATGCCCTTCTTGAAGATACAGGTGATGTTTGCTGTTTTTAAGTCCTCAGGAATGTCTTATGGTCATGACCTTTCAAAGACACCTGAGAGTGGCCTTGCAATGCCAACAGCCAACTCTCGCATCATCCATAGATGCAACACTTCAGACCCCATGCATTTGTGTATGTCTCGATTGCTAAAGTGCTCCCAGACTGGTCCTTATTCGCTGAGAGCAAATCTTCCTTGCTCTATTCGTTAGCAGCAGGTACTTCTTATTTTCCTGGAATTTCAAAGCCTCATCCACAAGCACTAGGACCAAGTCTCTTCACAGAGATAGCTTTTGCTGTTTAAGTTAAGCTAGTAAGTGAATGAAAATAAACCTGCTCGTTTGTTAAACCCTCTTCCTTCTAGGAAAGGAGTCTTTGAAAGGCCCAGGGACTTTTAGAGAAGATTATACTTAATTTTTCAATTAAATTCTTAATTTCTCCTTTATAAATAAATTAGTCTCTTTTTATTATTATTAGTTATTACAGTTGTTAACATGGGATCCCATGCTCCATATTCTCTGCTCCTAGATAAAGTATTTTGATTTTTCAGAGGCAGCATAGACCTCAAACGTCTGCTGAAATCCTTAGAATGCTTTTAGGGAACAAGATATGCTCTGTACTCTTAAGACTTATAATTAAAAACAGCAATAAACATGCAGATACCTAACATATATTAAATACACTAAATAAATGGTATTTGGAAGGCAGAATTTTATTGTAATGGATAAAAAGATTAGCTCACCTGTGACACCTAAAATGTTTATATGAAAAATATTTTTTTTCATACAAAGACCTAAATTTAATGGTTTGTGGCCACATTTTATTGTAAACATAATTAAAAAAAAAACATTTCTAGTGAACAAACTCTGTTCAGTGACAGAATTGTTACCTGGAAAATCTTCATATATAAGTCAAGAAAGCTCAGTTTGCACAGTGAGTTTTAAAAAATATATCTGTAAATTAATTAATTTATATCTTTAATAGTCTTTAAAAATTTACTCAGTCTCCTACATTTCTCTAACAGAGATGGTAAAATTATTTCTCATTTTTATTACATAATTCAGAAATAAAAAGTGAATAATTATTTCGCTATAAAATCAAGTATTTACTTTTCTGGGTTTAGAAGGTGTTAAAAGCAACTGATGATATGAAGGACAGTAAAATCTTATTGCTTAGAAAAATTCCAACTGAACTTCTTTTATGACTTTACCTTTTTTTAGCTAAAATTTTCTCTGGTGTTATAGCTTTTGAAATTTCTGGGAGGGTTTTATCCTCTGGAAGAGTCTTATTTTAGTTTCCAAAAGAGCTAAACCAATTCTTTAGTTTTACTCCTTTTGATACACATACACATTTTTATGGTTTGTGGTACTAAAGATCATTAAAACCCAAACCCTGAAACTCGGAAACTGAATAAAGTTTTACTTTTTAGGCAGTGTCAGCCATTATTGGCTTTAGTGCTCCTTTGGATTTGCAGATAGAGTATAATGCAGAAAATTCATGAGAGCAACTAGGATTTTTAATTGCTTCACTAGTTGCAACTCTGTACCTCAGCATCTGCGAAACTGTCAGATGTGTTTCCACCTCTTTACCTACTAGATTCATTCAGACACAAAGACAAAATTTCAGGTAAAGACCAAAGGAAGAGGGAGACAAGAAAGGAGCCCAGCAGGCACACCTCTCACCTGATGCATGTGAAACAAAATCCTTGTTGAGCACTTCAAAACCTGGACTGGCACTAAGATAACCAATCTGAGATCCCTAACTGTATTTTGATAGAGCTGGGAAAGGGGGCTATCTCTGTATATATGAGTATATATCATGGAGTTTCTGCTAAACTTATTTGAGTAATAATGGAAAGTGCAGAAACAAATCTATGGCCACCAAAGGAATGAAAAACAAAGTTCCAAGATTAAGTTTTGCCATTAGCACAGAATAAGCAATTAATTCTCTAGGATACATAACCCCCAAATACAGAAAGTACTATGCCTTCTAAAGGCTCTTCCCAGCTCAGTAAAAAAAAGCTGTACTTCTCTGTTACCTGTGTTAGCCATCATTATGGTATTCAAGCATCACTAATTATAATTAAATATTTAGCTAGTTAGCATCTAGGGCAATAGTTGGCAGCCTGGTTGGGCAGCAGTTCCTGTGAGCAACAGACAATCAGAGCAGAAAGAATTGTTGTGATTATTTCTTAATAAGGTGGCTAAAATGGATCTCAGCTAATCAATAAAAAAGACTTAGTCCTTGTTCAGAAATAAGATGAATAATAGCTATGCAAATAAGAACTTTCAGCCATCTTACAGAGACTTTAATATTTTACTATTACTGAGAGATAACAATAGCACAGTTATGTAAGAAAACCTGCAGATGAGGTGCAGGGAATTGCTAATTGCCCCATAAATACACAGATGAGTGTCAGCAACTGTGCAGCATCCCAGTTGTCATATCGGCTCAAGTTATAAAAATTAAGAATAAAATACTGTGCCAGCATTCCAGCATGTCAACACATCGATTAACTCACCCCTTTGCTGCTTCCTTACTAATTGCCTTCCCTATCTCCCTCTCTTCACTGTTGTTTTTTCTCTTAGCAAATTTTAGACCTGGTATTTAGAAGAGGGAAAAGGGAAAAGAAAGGAGATGGACTGTTTTTCTTGTTAGAATGCAAACACACTTTAACACAACACATTAAATTTTGTAATTAGGCACATAAATTAAAGAGGTCTGCTTCAAAGGTTGTGTGTGCAAAGTACTTTGAAAAATTATGTCAAGTTTTTAGATATATAATAGCATAGGGCAAAATATATCTTAGCTTACGAACAGAGAAAGTATTTCTGAAGGATGCTGCCAATAATATGACTTCCTCAGGTATTTTTAAGGTGCAATTTCCCTTCCCATACCATGGCCTCCAAGAAAAAAGGTTCAGTTTGCTAGCAAAGAAAAAAGAAACAAAGTAGCCACTTGGTACAAATTTCTCTTTCCGCAAAGTGCAGTGCTCCAGTGCTCAGATGTGAAAATAAGAAAATTAAATGTATTCTTCCACTGAAAAAAAAAAAATCAAACCTGAAAATAATGCATTATTCCAAAGAGTATAATCTCCCCATACAAAACTCACATGCACTTTCTATTATTTTGATTGTGTGCCAGTGACATTTATTTTTTGGATTTAAAGCCCTTGCCGTAGCAATTTTAAATTCCACACTTCATTTTTAAATTTTCTCTTGTCAAAAGTAAAACTATAGATTTAATTTTGACACAGAAAAGAAATAAAATGAATCCTAATGTGGCCAAGAAGCTTCTTGAGGTTACAAAGGGTGGTGCAGGAGGAATAACATGATGAAAATTTAAGACTAAATGGATAAATTGCAAACCCAATAGATGCTAGTACACATTTTGAATTCTTGCAAAGTAAGCTGTTAATGGAAGAAATAGTCCTTGCTTATCAAATTCTTACTGAAGTACTTAAAAAATACAGCACAACTAGAAAGGCCAGAAAATGAGAAATTCCAAAAGAAAACATTATGAAAGCAGAAAAGACAAGTAGCAATCTGAAACGACCAGTCTTTTAATACACTCTCCCGTGATAGTTTCTCTTCTGATATTGTTTAGTAGTATTGTAGTGATAAATACAATTTAAAAATCGACCACTTTCAAAGACAAGTTTGATATATATCCTACATTTTACAAAAACAAAATTTGTCTTTCAACACCCAAGTAGTGATTTAGCATTCAGTAGTGATTCAGTAGTGAATATTTTGTTAGCCATATGGACGTGTTAGGTAGCTGCTGCTACATGCCAGGAGCTGCATGTCTGCAGTTCCTGCAAACAGAAGCTGGCCAGAAAGCCCAAGACCTGTAACAAGCTGATGTACCTCCTGAAGTCAGAAACTTTCTGACCATAAAAAAATCTCAGCCCTGACACCATCCCATCAGCAGCTATAGTGGTGCCGGGTTTGATTTCAGAAGATGGTTATTCCCAGGGAAATTTTAGCAGTCTAATAGCTACTTTGATTTCTGGTCACAACAGAGAAGCTTAAGGCTAACCACTGTGGTGGAGCTTCAATCAACCCAGTGCAAGTCCTCTTACATGAAAAATTTAATCACAAACCCCAGGATTTCAGGGTAGGCAGGAATGTGCTTCCCACATGATACTACATCTTCCTGATAGTGTAGAGTGGAGAGCTATGTCTGTACTGTGGAATTCTGGAACTCACTGGAAGAGTTATTCCGATAAGTCTTCACAGGAAATTCCACAAATGAAAATTAAAACATTCTTCCTTTTTAGTTTGTAGGAAATAGAATCAAAGTAAGAGAAGAGAAATGCATAGACTAGAAAAATAATGGAATTAGATTAGATTAGGATTATATGAAGTAGAAAACTTCATAAAATGGAAAACTTACTTTTTGAACTTTTAGGTCTGAACAGTCCTTCAATTGTTTGATGAAAGGTAAATATGACAGACAATTTATGTGAAAAACTTCCTATCAGAAGTGGTACTGTTGGTTAAACTAAGTTAGACCACATGAAAATAAAGAAAAATTATTTTAGAAACAAAATGAGGAAATATTTCTTAAAACATATTTACATTTCAGAGTTTTTCAAAATAGATTTTTTCAGACATAAAATACCATTCAGAATTAAAACATTTTGGAATTAAAACAGTCATAAGGAAAAATGTCTATTATCCTCAAAACTAAAAAAGTAAAAAACCCCCCCAAAAAACCCCAAAACACTTTCACTAATATAACAGTTTGAAATATCTTTTCTTTGTAAATTGTGCATTATTCTTAACTAAAAAAAACCCAACCAAACAACAACAGATTCCTTCTCTTTTAGAATTATCAGCTTTTTAGAACGATCCTAATCAAAATCAAGAAGAATTGTAAAACAAGGTTTGTTTAAAAAAGGTGTTTTAAACGGGAAAGATATAACCCCCTAATTTTAATACAATAGAGCATTCTAGGGTAAGATCTCTTGTAAAAACAGTATGTTGCAGTGTTATATAACAATTGGTTTTGACAATCTTTTGCCTTTTAATAGCAGAAAGTCTAAAAATCTTTATGAACAAAATCACCACCTAAAAAAAGAAATGAAATAAAACCAAGAGCATCAGTATCTCAGTATCATGAAATCACTGCTATCATAAATTAAATGGAGTAGATTCCAATTGGAGTTATAACTGGTGAGAGGTAAAAGCAGAAGAGAAAGATAGAACATTACAAGGTGTCATCCTATAAAGCAGAGGCAGGGAACTATAAAAGTAATTATCAATATAAAACACAAGCCAGAAGTCTGTCCAGATAATTTAACATGTCATATTAGCAGAGAGGTAAAATCTATGTCCCCATGATGGGCAATGGCCTTATGAGTTGGAGACTCCAGAAATTCGGCAACTGCACGCACAAAAGATTCAACCACTGAAAGAGATATTCAAAGGAGGCCATTTTCCAGCATTCCTGGAACCCAGCAGGAAGAGCGAGGACTTGTAAGGAAAGATTTTGAAGGCAGGCTTTACCTGTGTTCACATGATTGAACATCAAACAGTGCAGCTTTAAATATTACTCTCCATAAAATGACAGTTTAATTCTATAAAATCAACATAATTTTCATCTATTAAATGCTAAGTTATGACAGGAAACACTTATTTGCATGAATTTCCATCCTTCTGTCAACACGAAGTTTCCTGGTAAACCCCTATGCTCGCACCTGCTCTATCTCTCAAGGCTAGCAAACCAACCTCCATGGGGCCCATAAGGCCGGTTTTGCTTTTTCCCCCCACTTTTGTCACTTGTATTCTCCTCTCATCTTTCCCCATAACATACAGTAACAGCAGTTCCTTGCTTTGAGTCAAAGGCCACCAAATCAATTAAGATTTCTGTCTTACCAAATCACTGCCCCTCAAATTCTGGTTTTTCTAATTTAAGAAAGGGAAACAATAAAGATAATTACGTTAAACAGATTATACTTCATTCTTTATCAAAAAAAATAATGAAAAATGTTTAACAGAATTTAGTTTTTATAGTATTCGACTTTGGGGGTTGTTTATTATTTTAAAAAAATACTTTATCCATATTGTGTCCCACAGGGCTCTGTCTTAGGACCAGTGCTCTTAAATGTCTTCATCAATGATGTAGACAGCAAGATCGAATGCACTCGGCAAGTCTGCAGATGACACCAAGCTGAGTGGTGTGACTGACACACTTGAAGGACAGGATGCCATCCAGAGGGACCTGGACAAACTTGAGAAGAGGGCCCACGGGAAACTCATGAGGTTCAACAAGGCCAAGTGCAAGGTTCTGCACCTGGGTAAGAGCAACCACCATTATCAACATAGTCTGGAAGATGAAGAGATTGAGAGAGAATAGCCAAGAAGGACTTGGGGGTGCTGGCGGATCAGCAGTTGGACATGAGCAGGCAATGTGCACTTGCAGCCCAGAAAACCAGTTGTGTCCTGAGCTGTATCAAAAGCAGCGTGGCCAGCAGGCTGAGGGAAATGATTCTGTGCCTCTTACTCTGCTTTTTGTGAGACCCCACTTGGAGTGCTACATCCAGCTCTGGGTCCCCTCAACACTAGGAGGGCACTGATCTGTCGGAGCAAGTTCAGAGTAGGGCCATGAAGATGACCAGAGGGCTGAAACCTTTCTCTTGTGAAGACAGGCTGAGAGAGTTGAGATTGTTCAGCCTGGAGAAGAGAAGGTTCTGGAGAAACCTTATTAGTAGCCTTCCAGTACTTACAGGAACCTTATAGGAAAGATCTAGAGAAACTTTTTACGTGGGCAGATAGTGACAGGAGAAGGGAGAATGGTTCTAAAGTAAAAGAGGGGAGATTTAGATTGGATGTTAGGAAGAATTATTTACTCAAAGGGTAGTGAGGAACAGGTTGCCCAGAGAAGTGATGGATGCCCTATCCCTGGAAGTGTTCAAGGCCAGGTTGGACAGGGCCCTGGGCAACCTGGTCTAGTGGAAGGTATTCCTGCACACAGCAGAGCAGTTGGAACTAGATGATTTTTAGGGTCCTTTTCAACTCAAACCATTCTATGATTCTGTAGTTCTATGAATAGTTTTGAAAGAAAAAGGGGAAGAAAAGAGATTTTACTTCTAAATAACCAACTCAAATATCTGAAGATATTTTCAAGTCCATTATATATAATCATGTTAATTTAAGTGTTCTTTACAATAAGGTGATACAGTCAAATTTTAAAGATTAACTGAGCTAGCAGATTGCTTTCCATTTCCACCAAGAGATAATCCACAAGTTCACAGATATCACTATATACCTATATTTTCCTTTTTATTCAACTATCTGCTAAGGATCAGGTTGTCTATTTCAAGCTGAAAGATTTTACATTGGGATGGATAAAAGACACTGTTGCAGAACATAGTACATGCACATAGTATAGGGATGATTTTAATCCGAAACTATTAATTCCTGACAGACTTACATGACCAAATAATTTTGGTGGAGGGTTTTAATTTTTTTGGTTGGTTCACTGTTTAAAAAAAAAAAAAAATATATATATATATATATATATCAAAAAAGTAGTAACATCCCTGTAGGTATGTTCAGCATTTCAGGACTGCATAAACTACAGGTTCCTAAGCAAGGTCTGCTCTTGGTCTGTTCAGATTCCAAAAACTGAAGCTTGACAGGATACTTGCACATCATCTTAATTCAGTAAAGAAAGGATTTTTGAGCACTGTCTAGGATGAAAAGCATGATCACTTACCTTGAAGTTGCTTACACTCACTCATTCTGTTTGTAACAATAGAGCAGACTTGCCCTGTTGAATAGAAACAGCTTAAATAAGTTCTTCACTGTACTTCAGTTTCTCCAAAAGAGTCTAACATTAAATCTGTTATTTGACATTCTTGTACTGACACTAAAAATTTTTTGCTGTCTACAGTAACATGCACGAAAGTTAAAGTAACTATTCATATCTTCAAATACTCATACCTAAACATTTTACCAAACTAATATAAAATGATTATTGCTCTGTATTACTGGTGGTACAAGTCAGACAGGAAAGTATTATAAAGTAATTTCTTTACAGTGTGTCATCCATGTTTTACTTCATTTGGAGAGCATTCTTTGGCATCTGTGTGCCTACTGGGATTCTGAAATCTTCTGTAAGATCATTTTACTACAAAAAAGACTCACTTGGATATAAACAACCTGCCACTAAGCTGACATCAGAGTTTTCATCAGTCGCTATTCTCTCTACCTCTATCTCCAACATTTTCAGAAGTGAAAATTCAACTATGTAATGGTTTACATACGTTGCACAAGACTCTGTAGGAGATAGTCAGCTCTTTTCCTTAGGAGGAGGGGTACTTGGGATTATCATATGTCATGCCAAAGAGCTGGTCTGAAAGGTCTGACCTTGTGCTGCTTTGTGATTCTGTGAGCAGAAGCCTGACAGGACACTTACCCATCACCATTAATAATCTGAGAAAACTGGGCTCCTGGAGCACTGGTTTGGATGAAGAACAAGATTAAAGATGGCTACAGAGTTCCACATGAGTTATTAGCTATTAGCCTGATGTAAACATGACTAACGGATAGTGGAATTAGCTTGGCTGAGCAGAAATCACCCAGAGGATCTAAACACTTCCTTTTCCATCGTAAAATGTTTCATAGAGGAGAAAGAAGGGTAAGGAAAGTCTTGCATGTCACTTTGAGGGTCTGGATGGGTTATGACATTGCTTGAAACAGAATCCTCTCAAGGAGGCAGATGTGCTTTTTGCCTTTGCACAGACATTTTGGAGCTCAGAGGAAAATAAAGTCAATGTGGGGAATGGGGCAAACCAATAGAAAATATTTCTTTTGCTGTGTTGTTCTGGTTTGCTGGTTTGTTTTCTTCTTTTTTTTTTTTAGTAACGTCTTTTAACTCAATAAACAGTAACAGACTTCTGTGACTTGACACTTCTTTGTTCACTAGGCACAAAGCAAACTGAATCTGGGATCTTTCAAACTAGCAGGATTTGACAACACATTTTCTCCTGACCAGTGATCAGACCTTAAAAATTAAAAAAGATAAAAGATCTGGGTTTCAGGTACACAGATAGACAAGTACCAAGGACAAACAAGGCATTGTTACAGATTTTTATCAATGTAAATGACACAAAAATCTGCTTAGGCTTATTAACAAGTGTAGAAACATACAGTTGAAAAGTACATCATTCACACAGTCTGGAACAATAGCACAAAAAATTAAAAAAAAAAGGTGTGGATGAGAAAGAATCACAGAATACACTGCGTTGGAACAGACCCACAAAGATCATCTTAGCCCTGCACAGGACCATCCCCAGGAGTCATACCATGTTAATGAGAGCATCAACCAGGTGCTTCTTGAACTCTGGCAGGCTTAGTGCTGTGACCACTTCCCTGGGGAGCCAGTGTCCAACCACTCTCTGAGTGAAGAACCTCTTTCTAATACCCATCCTAAACCTCCCCTAACACAACTTCAGACTGTTTCCTCAGGTCCTGTCACTGGTCACCACTGAGAAGAGATCAGTGTCTGCCTCTTGACAGCAATGAGGTCTCCCCTCAGTCTCCTCTTTTCCAGGCTGAACAGACCAAGTGATCTAAACCACTCCTCATACAGCTTCCCTTCCATACCCTTCATCATTCTCATGGCCCTCCTTTCCCCAATAACTTAATATCTTTCTTATATTGTGGTGCCCAAAACTGCACACAATGTTCAAGGTGAGGCCACACCAGTGCAGAGCAGAGCAGGACAATCACCTCCCTCAACTGCCTGGCAATGTTTTGCCTGATGCTCCCCAGGACACGTTTGGCCCTTCTGGCAGCCAGGGCACTACATGTCCAATTTGCTGTTAACCAGGTCCCTTTCCACAGCACTGCTTTCCAGCATTTCGTTCCCCAATCTGTACGTACATCTGGGATTGCCCCATCCAAGGCACAGAATCTGTCAGTTTCCCTTTCAACTTCATATGGTTGTTGACTGACCAGTCCTCTAAGAAGAAGAATCACAGACTAAACTATAAACTCACCTTCACTCCCCATTTTTTCTCAAAAAGAACAGAGAAAGGATGGGCAAACATCAGGAAAAAGAAGAATAAAAGAACTGGATGCTAATGAAAAATCTAAATTTCTGTTGCACCTACATAAGACGTGAAGTCAACAGCACATCAGTTGGTTATAATCCATTTCCGTGATTTCTTTAACTCCCTTTTGTTTTGCTAAAGCTGATCAGGAAAAAGGATAAAGAGAAGAATATTTCTGAAAATGATGCTGAAAAAAATTCAACAAATAATTTACCATTTTTCTTTCTGCTTCTGTGGAATCCATTTTACAGCAATTATATGGATGAGGAAACAAACCTTTGTGATCACAGGATCTGCAGGCATTTTAAAATTTCATTTTATTTCAGAAGAAAATGTAGCTTGCAGGAAAGATTAAAAAAAAAAAAAGCATCGGTATACACTGGTTCCACCTGAAATGAACTCCTAGAGTCTCTAATGTCCTGAAAAACTGATTCTTTAGTTTTCTCTTTCTTATACTAGAAAGATTGAAAAACATCATAAACAGTCCGTACTGCAAATTTCAGTAATTTAATCAATGATTTCAGGAAATTTACTTATAAAGTCTTTAAATTTCTTATGACTCCTCCTTCTGCATATGGTTACTGTAGATAACACATTTTAGGAGAGTTAGTATATCTTCTATTCAAAACAGCTGCAAGGCACAGTGGGCTGTGAGCACACAGTGCCCTGAGTAAACAGCATGACATTCCTTTGGTCACTACGGACCATTCTTCCTGATGGTGCTTTTTGTTCTGCTTATTTCTCTGTTAAAAAGCATTGTGTTCACTCATTCCACAAAACTATTTCTCAGTTAGAAGCTGAAACACTGGAAACAATCTTTTCCAAACACTAGAGTCAACTAGGGAAAAGACAAGTAAAAGAAAGAAGAGAGTGGAAGAAGGAAGAGAGAAAAAAAGATAAAAATATTCTTCTAAAAAACCTGTCAATCACAAGGTAAGTAAAACTTCATTCTTTGACATTCATACTGTGGTCTTTTGCATCCACAAAAAATAATATAATAAAGGAGAATGTTTCTGAAATCTTTTCACAGTTGAGGAAACAAAAGTGAATAATACCCCATTCAGTTTTGCATTGGAGGAAGATACAGGTAACACTTTTTTATGTTTCACATACTGAGTTTGCTAAGCTTTCTTTTCTTTGTGGGATAACGTCCTTCCATGGACCTCCTCCATATGCTGTTCTTTAAAAGCCAGTTTATAATATTTATCATAAAGGGTTTTTGGCAGAGCTTACATTAGAAGGAAAAAGAGTTTATGTCCCCTGCATCTGACACACTTAGTATGCACCTTGTGAAAATACTGATGCAAGTGAAATTCTACTGTAAGGTTTACAGTTGCAATGTTAATAGATATCTTACTACTGCTATTCTCAACTTTATTCCTGAATATTTCATTAAAAAAACTCTAGAGCTAACATAGCATGGTAACATTAAGGCAGGTGGACCAATAAAAATATACATTACAACTCAAAAATTGGTTTTCAAATTTTTTAGTCCTTTTTGGGAAGAAAAAACCAAATGATCTCACAAACAACACCACATTTGTGGAGCTAATAACTAGTAAAGAGAACACAATTTGAAGAAAGTAATAATATAGCAGTATGGTTATTTATAGCACAGTTTGATGGTGGTGAACAATAAGCACAAAGAACTTTTTAAAGATTAAAGAAAAAGATATATTTACTATATAAAATATAATCTTACTACATAAGATTACTACATAATCTTCCAAAGACAAAAAAAAAACCTAAATAGTGATGCAAATAGTACTGAGTAGTGCATATAGTAGGACTGTTCATTTATACACCCATATATATAATATAAATAAATGCTTCAGCTTGTAGCACATGACTTTATAGGCATTAATGAATAAAACATCTTGACAGATGCTCATAGAATATGAATATCAGCAACTACATTTCACAAAGAAGGAATCAAAAGTAGAGAGAAGTGATCTGAAAAAATCCACTGAGGCAAGCAGAACTAGGATTTGAACTAAATCCAACACTGTTCAACATTAACTTAGTCCTTCTTGGCTTTACATGATGAATTTAAAAATCAAAAGGTTCTTATTTAAAAGGTTATGTAATTTTTAAAAACTTTTAAGATTACAAAATTGGTTAAATAGATGTCAGCGTTACTTAAAAACTAGGTGACTTGTTGATGCCTTCATGTGGCAGTCACATGCACAGAACATGCAACATGCATTTGGTTTTAAGAGCTATCACATGTGTAACCTTAAAATGCCCACACTTAATCAAAAAGAAAGCATCCAAAAGACCACCAGTTTTGTTAATATCTTAGAAGCTCCATGAGAGCACGAATCAATGAGACTTTGATGAAGGAAAGCCATCCAGGGGAAAAAAAAATGAAAAAAGAAAATAAAAAGGAAAAAACAGAAAAGTTATACTTCATTTCATTTTTTCAGGCGGATCTCAATCTACGGAAAATGCACAGCAATTTATTTGTTGAGTTATAATTTGTGGCTATTCTAAATTGTGTAGTATTCAAAGGCAAGTTATTCTGTGTAAAAAAGATTAAGAAACTTGATTATTCAAGTGCACTGTGTCATGAATACTATTGATCTCCCCTCCCCCCTACAGAGAGTGGATAACTATCCTCTATAAAACCTCTGTTTATAACAATTACATCTTAATAACACTGTGTGTAATTTGCTGCTTTTGGTTAATATATGCTGTTCTTTTCTATCCTACAGCATATGTGCCATTATTTGCAAGATGAACTGATCATATTTTTTTAGTATTACTTATTTATCATAGTAAGCATCATCTTGAATTTGATTTCTATATATTGATCAAAAATTGTTTTTCTTATTCAGTTCCCAAACTATCTACACTTTTAGAGCACTTAAGCTGACCTTATACTCTGGATATTTTAACTACCAGGATGTACATACAGCTGAAAGAAAAAGTAAACAAAAAACTAATGATCTTTAGGCAACAAAGTAAATTTCTCGTATAAGGTCACACTTTCTTTTCTGATCTTTATGGTGCCTGATCTACGGAGATGAAATGGAGACTCACTCTACTGGATACTCCAAACACTGTTGGAGAGATAATATTTGGGTTCCTCCTATCCTTATGTTCATAATATCTTAGTGGCAAGCAGTTACTAACACATTTAAAAATCACTTTAACTGAATCCAAGTTAAAGTAAAGTACATAATCTCCCCCTTTCAATTTTTTTTTCTTCTTTTCACTCTTTTCTTCTTTTCACACTACTTTTAAATGTGTTCACAAGAGAAACTTGGTCTATTCAGTGAAGGTTAAACCAGAACATTCCTTTTCCTCCTCTCAGAACCAGATATAGCTGCTATGCTCTTGCAGGGAAGATGGCAGAAGCATTCATAATCTCTTTCTTGCTTTATATCCCAGACAGCACCTTTGGAGAGAACCTCTGTTTTACCACCTTCATCAAAAATCATTACCTTTTGGTGAAAAATCACATTCCTTTAGCCATGTTCCCCCATCGAATCTCTCAATGCACCCAGGCAGAATCAGCCTTTCTCCTGGAAAATTACTATACCTGGTACCTACATAGCAAATCTACTGACTCTGCTTTTTGAGTAAAATATGAACTTTTCTGCTTCCTTAGATATGTGTGTTTTTTATACCTTGTGCTTGACTGACCATTTAACAACGCTTTACTCAGTCAGAGAGAAAAACTATCTCCTCTCTTCCTTTGGTGAACCACTGATATACTTTTTGTGATATACAATCAATAAACACTACTAATTTTGTATCTTTTTTCTTCTATATTAAAAAACATAACTGACAAACATTTCAATGTTATACAGATATGTAGCTCATTACTATTATTAAGATAAAATATGATAGTAATTAATCATTCTCGGGTGACTGATCATCAATGTCTTTTTCTAAGCCACATGTACCTGTACAATAATAAGCAGACCTAGCTCTTTTGCCTTCATTCATGCATACTGCTACTGTCACTTTGAGGTTGTTTGTGAATTATGCTGATTACTGACTCCTACAGAAGCCTACTTTCAATTTTTAATTTTTTACACAAGTCCTTCAGTATTTCACTGCATGAAATCTTAAAATGAAATGTCAAAATAGTTTTTTCATTTCCATCTTACCAAACAGAAAAGATCATAACAACACAGAAGTGTGTACTGGTTTGGTTTGGGTTAGAGTTATTTTTCTCCAGAGTAGCTAGTATGGGACTTCGTCTTGGATTTGTGATGGAAAAGCGTTGATAACACAAGGATGTTTTTGTTGCTGCTGACCAGTGCTTACACAGAATCAAGGCCTTTTTTGCTTCTCACACCAGCCCACCAGCGAATAGTCTATGGGTGCACAGGGAGTTTGGAACAGACACAGCCAGGACAGCTGACCCTAACTGACCAAAGGGATATTCCATATCATATGGCATCACACTCAGCAATAAACAAGAGGGAAAGTTGGCCATGGGACCTGAATGGGCTCAGGGACTGGGTAGGCATTGGTTGGTTTGTGGTGAGCAACTGTTCATTGCATCACTTTTCTTTCCTGGGTTTTATTTCACTATCTTTGTTATTTTCTTTTTCATTAAACAATAATAACAATAACAATAATTGTTGCTGTTATTATATTTCAATTATTGAATTTTTCTAGTCGAAACCCACAATTTTTCTTTCTTTTACCCTTTGAATTCTCTTCCCCTCATCCTGCAGTGGGGAGTGTGAGTGAGCAGCTGTGTGTTGCTTAGTTGCTGTCTGGGGGTCAACCAACAGAGTAAGAGTAATTTTTTCAGACTAAGAAGGTAGTGAGTAAAATCCTACATTTTGAGCATTACTTTCCTGTCTGCTTTGCATCAGCCTTTCAAAGGAGTCAGATTTTTCATAAAATATAACTAGCTAGTTTGTATTTGGGTTTTCTTTTCCTAATTAGGAGTCATCTAGCTACACACTTTCCATTACCAATAGAAGACATAGCCCAACGAATGAACAACATCTTTTCTCATATTGTTCATGCTGTCCTAGAATGTTTTTATTTCAGTTTTATTGGCAAGCTGTCATTTTGCTAATTCAGTATATGACAGTACAGGACAGCAGCTGAAAACTGCAACACTCTTGTTACTTGTGGGTTGCTGGATTTCTTTTTACACCCCTGTAGTTTCTGCTTGTGAATGGGATAAAGAAAAACTGCATTTTTATAAAGAAAAACATGTCTTTTATAAGATCTTGTTACAGAGTGATTCTTCCATACCATGAATGAAATGGAAAAGGTTTCCAGGAACTTGGCAAGGAATGTTCTTTACAAATTTAAGATAGTCACTGTTCTTTTGGAAGAAAGGAGTGTTACAATTGCTGAGTAAGAGGCATTATTTGATTTACTAACCACTACTTTAGACTCTGTAATCTGTAGCTTGTACTGTCACCCTATGCAATGGGCTTTTACAGCTCATTCTATTTCCTTGTGCAGCTAAGGTTCATATAAATAGGTCAAACCTTTTTCTTTTAAGTCAAGTAACCTCCATGAACTGTTACAAAAATATGTTTTTCTGCAGTGACGCAGAGTAACAAGTCTGCTGTGTTTGTTTAAAATCCTAGTTTGTAGTAACAGTGACATATAGGGTAACTCTGAAAGGGAATGTACATAAATTCCCAGGCTCTAATGACTTAACTGCGGCCTGCAGTGTCTCATGCTCGGTTCCTGCAGGACTGCACTGCACTGAATGACAGGTCTGTAATCAAATTCCTGTCTTTCCTCCCTGAACACCTAAAATGTTGTAAAATGTCTTTATGATTTGTGCAACATCTCACACTCTGAAAGATCTTTTCACCAAGCTACCAGTGGAAAGATCAATAACAATCAATTTCAGCAATCTTTAATATCCTTTTGTAAAATTATATATTTTTATACATTCACATGGATCATGGCTGAACTACCTTTCTCATTTTGAAAATATTTCTTTTCAGCTTTTGTTCATATTTTATTTACCAAAGAAGAGTCTTCTTTTTGATGTTATTACTGCAACATACCAGGCAAATTATGTGTACGAGTATCCTACTTGGAAAAATCAGCAGACAACCTGAATGTTTGCTTCATATAAAAATATTGTTTAATAGAAACTCCAGTTTCTAAAAATCCTGAAAGTTACATTTTATTTATCTTCTGGAATAAAAAATAAAATCAAAAAATGGGGATTTCCCCTGTACTTAACAAACCATGTACGTGTTGTACTCATATATTGCTAAAACACGTATTCCAGAGATGGATATAAATATCTCTAGATTTGGACACTTGTTTTATTTACTATTTTCCTTATTACTTTTTCCTCTGTTTTCCCTAGTTATTATTCCCCTGTTTTTTATTTTTTTTTCTATTTTTGCTTTTTGTGTTGCTTATAGGCTAAATGTTTAGCTCTTCCCAGTGCTGGTCATCCTCCTTCATTTGTTTCTTCCCCTCAGATTAAGTGTCCAGTATTTTTTCTTTTGTATCACTCATCCACAGAAGTGTTCAAGGCCAGGCTGAATGAGGTTCTGAGCAACCTGTTCTAGTGAAAGGTGGCCCTGCCCATTGTAAGGGGGTTGGAACTAGATGATTTTTAAGGTCCCTTCTAACCCGAGCCATTCTAATTCAATGATATCAAAAAAGTTTTCTTTCCCAGAACATATCCTAGATTCCAAAAGCAATTCAAGAACTAATCTGAGAGTATATTTTGTTTTATTAGAAGCATTAAAAAAGCATGTCTGCTAGAATTTCTTCTTTCTTATCAGGAGGAAGTCTTATTCAAATTTCTTTAATTATTTGTCTTTCTAGATACGAAAAGAATTCCATCATAATTTTGTTTTGGAGGTGCAAGTGTTTTGGTGGTTGGTTTTGTTTGTTGGGGTTTATACTTAAAATATGTCATCTACTCATTATTAAAAAAAAAATTAAGTATGGATTTTCAATTTTCCTGAGGAAAAGGAGAACCTCCTAGTTATATGAATCATGGATAAGGTTGGAGTCTTTCTTTGACTGTGAACTCTGAAGTACTTCACATCTCCTAAAATGTAATAAAAACAGTCTCTTGACGATTTCAGGTCTTTTACCAAGACTTTATTACAAGCTGTCACACTTTTTCCCCTTTATTAACCTACACATGTAGTTCAAATACTGTAATAATATGGGTAAAATTGGTACTACGTATGATGAATTTTACCTTATTACTCCCTTGTCACCTGCTTGGTAACTATTTCACTGTTTCTAATGTAGAAGTGCCCAGTCTGAAATTAATAAGTGCTTTCCCTATGCAGATAATCTATTCTTGTTTAGCTATAATATTCATCAGTCGCAGTTCTTCAAAACTTTTATCTTGTCAAAGTTTTTCCAGACTCTAAACACCATAACCTTTACAAAGCAACAGACTATTACAATGCTTACTTTGTTTTCCAGATAGGCTTGCATTTATTCATGTCTGTAGATTAAATGCCAGGATCTATTATTTCCAGCACTGAACTGTGTGCCTACTTCTTCCACACGTATCTTGTCTGGGCTTGTTGGTAGCGATCGGAATTCTATTTGGTGGTTTCCTAGCCATAATTTTCACCTTTTGAAAAAAACGTGACAAATCTCATAGCCAAGTGCATATAACCAGATCATGTGCAAAATAGCCTGTAGGAACAAACAAGGAACAAGTGACAGGAATGTTCTGAAATCCAAGCAGAGAACTCTGGCACGTGCATTTAATAAGTTTAGATAGTGTCTCAAAGTGCCTGGCTTATTCTTTTGTATCTCTTCCATACACTTATGGATTCATTTAAATTGGCATTAATCCATCTCAGTTCCTTGGGCTTTCAAGTCATATATCTAAGAAAAGAACTAAAAACGCCATTTTTCAAGTTCTACAGTAGATCTGGTCACATCAGACTGACTCAGGGACACTTAAAAGCAAATTCAGGTGAGAGTGTTTTTCTACCACAGAAAAGCTCAGGCCATTAGTGTTTTCCCTTTAGTGTTTTGAGATGCAACAATAACGAAAATTCAAATAATTGATCATAAGTAGTTTCTACTTTTCATTTTATTTTAAAGTTCTGGTTAAAGCTATCAGTCAGACGCAAATGGAGCAGAACATAGATTTCCACGTGTTCGTTTTCTATCTCATTTCTTTTTAGTAAGAATCTACTTTGTGGGTTTTGAGTAGTAAGTATCATAACGTGGCATCTCTTTCAAATACTCTTCTTTCAGTTGCGAACAAAATATCATACATATTGAAAAGTGACCTAGTTTTGTATCAGTCCATAAAGTTACAGATCATAAATCAGATGATTTATGACTAGTTAGACTATGCCTGAAAATTTTTTGAATGCACGTTGATAGGAAGGTGACATTAAAACAAAAAAGAAGCCCCTCTGGATTTAATTACACATAGATTTATTAAGAAGGTTTAAATTTCAATTCGAGGTGTATGAATTCTTTGATATACACTACTGAATTATATAATAATGAGCTGGATTATTATTTCAGCCTTTTCTTTTCATGTCTTCTGATGTTTTCTTCATCATCCATGTTAGATTCAGCTGCCAAATTCCTCATACATAGACCTTTTATATAGCTCAGGAAGCCACATAGCTTCTTATGCTAATATTCAAGGAAATAATTCTTGATCTTTTACTTGACCAGGAAACCAATTTCATAAGACAAAAAATGAGGTTGACCTGTCCTTCACATGGTGGATATACAGACGATGTATCTGCTTATGTGACTGGATGCACAAAACTTGTAAAATATGACATGATGTAATTAAATCTATGCAGTGGCATTGCACAAACAATTCCAAATGTACTACACGACAGACATGCTGCTGCCATATTAGAGGCAAGAGGCAAAAGAAGACACAGGAGGAAAGACCATAAGGAGCAGAGCACCATGACAATGAAGTCAACACTGCTCATGTCTAAGGGGCCACCAAGTGAAGAGAGACTTGTTGGACATATCTGTCGGTACAGGGGTATTATTGCTTTGATTTATAGCCTTAATAAATATATAGGTCTTCCTATTATATACACTAATGTAGGGAAACACTAACAAGGAGGTGAGGTAAGCATAAAGCACACCACCTCAGAATCCATTGGTTGAAAAAAAATAAATGTTATGACTCATATTTTGTAGAGTATGTAAGTGGTAAGGACATTAAAATATACATGTGAATGAGAGTGTTAATGTCAGAAGCTGCTAGGAAGTTTTCTGTATGTTTTTTCAGAGCTTTTTAACTAGATTTTGAAGGTCAAACAATTGTCAAGAAAAACAACTGGGGCTGTAGGTTGTAGATTCTAAACCGTGCCTCCACAAAGAGATAACTTTGCCATCAACTGGTATACAACAGCAGCTCGGTTCTCACTATTACCCCTCATGCTCAAAAAAGAATACAAGATTTGTTCTAACAAATAATCTCTTTAGACAGCAATGTTAAACAAAAGCATATATGCATGTACAGCACAGTTGTCCTATTAAGGCAATAAAGATAAAACTCTAGCAGTCCACTTCTGATACTGAGTCACAGTAGGTAGCTAATTTCTAGTTAATTAGACGTGCAGCAACTGGCTAATGCAGTGTGTAAAATTCTTATCCTCTTTGAACTGCATATCTCCATAAGACCTGAATTTCCCTCCAAAGTGAATACAACAAAAAGGAGACATTGAAAAGAAATGAGAAGAACAGAAACAGAGTTTATGAAATTAAAACTAAAAATGAGTAGTACTTAATTTAGACACCATTAAATTAGTGTTCTTAATCAGTCTGCACAGTGCTATGCATCTCCAACCTTCTACACTTTGGGCCCTGTCTGTGGGATGGAAACTGAGCTCAGAATAAAAAAAAATATATGAGAATTATTTTAATTTTTATTTTAATTTTTTCTGAATCTTTGCTTATATTACAAGATTTCATAAAAGCACCAGTAAAATGAAAATTACCACCTTCCAGGATTTTTTGCATACTCAGCTGTAATTTCCAGAATCATGTTGTATTTCACTTTTCTCAGAAAGGAATACTAGTGACTTCTGATGTTCCCTCAATACTCTCTCTTTGTTGATAAATGAAATATAAAATATATAACCATATAAAATAGCCAAACTATGAGACTGAATATTTTAATGACTGAGAAGGGAATCACAGTTTGCATACAAGTTGTTTCATCTCTTCTACAAGAAGTTTCAAAAATTTACTTTCAGCTCTTGAAATACAGTAAGTTTCCATCAGCCTCACTGCATTTTGGAGGGGCAGAGGGTAAAGGGCATATTTAGAGCACTGCAAAGAACCCTGGACCTGCTCCACTGTAATTGTTCTTCCTTTTGATGATTGTGTATACATTTAATATGTATACATATATGCTATATGTACCATTATATAATTTAAATAGTTTGAGAATAATGAAAACCAAATGCACCTAACATGTAGACTAATGGTTAGCTTCACTCAGGTGAGACCTCTAAGTTCAAAAGAGGTAGAGAAAATGTCCTGGTACAGTTGAATTGTTGACAGCAGTGGCTTTAATTAGGCTTCACTTCAGTTCCTGTCATCGCTACTGCTCTTTCTGGCTGTATACTCTCAGAAGTACTACAGAGAACTGTCTAACCAGTCTTAAAACCTAAAGTCAACTATCATTCATTTGTCTCAGAGCCATGGATCTCTGGATTGTATCTGAGACATATTTCTGTATCGAAATTGTCATTATTGATAAGGAAATGCTTCCCTGGTGGAACATCCACTCTTCAACATATCATAAAAGAAACTTCTACGAAAGAGCAAAGAATCTTTATCAGAGACAGAAACACACAAAACAGGTCATGTAGCACTAACAAATGAAGCAAAATGGAAATTAATATTAAGGATTCAAATTAGTCCCGTTAGCATCAATAAAATTGTTTGAACTCATCGGACTGCATAGTCCCCTTCAAATGATACATATTACAACAATCTCTTCCCAAAAAAGTGAAATGCAAAATCATTTTGATATGTTTTCTGATTTTTTTTCTGCTCTACGGTGTTAATTTTTTACAACTGATTTTCTTTGTACATTTTTGTGTCAAACAAATCTCAGTCCCCTCTGTGATTGTATGTTTCATAACTATTACTAACTTTATATTTTCATGATATTTTAACTTTGAAGTTTAATTTCACTCTCTACATTGAAATAGTCCAACATTATGCAGGAATGCTCAGGAAACTAGGATTGATTTATTTATTTTTTTGTAATAGAATGCGCCATTCAAATTCCCTACCTTCCCTTGTTAGTAACCTTTGTTGATGAAACAGACTTTGCCTTTAATGAAAGGTTTGCGTTCCTTTTTCTGTTGCTTCATTACAAAATCAAATAAAAACCTTCTGTCTTAAAGGTCTGACATCTAGATGAATTAAAAAACAAAAACACAAAACAAAAACACTTTTCTAGGAATTAAATTTGCGCTCTTGTATTATGCAATCATTTGACTACATGAGTGCTGAAACTGTTTAATTTGAAATCCTATTTGAGTATTTGGAGTTGAAAACAGAGCCATAAATTGTTGAAAACAGAGCCATAAGTCATTGAAAATTTAATTTCCCTTAGATTTACAGTGAAAGCTCAGTTTTGAACTATGATATCTATGTCCCAACAAACTGGCCATTCTTAATGTTATCACACTTCAGACACATACTTCCATCACTGAAATATAAGGTATGAGAGATATTTGCAACACTGGTACAGAACTACAATAATGAATTAACAAACTGAAAGTGACAGAGAAAGCTTTGTGGAATGGAGCTATGATGAACAGACATCAGCCAGTATACTTGCTAAACCTCTGATGCACCAATGGGCTTCTGTCAAAGCCTTGACTTCAAGCATGGGAGCAGTCTTATTGATCTGAGCCAGCCTCAGATCTGGCACAGAGAGGTGCACTGGAGGAACAGGGTGCTGGTCCAAAAGGATAGGCCTGACACAGTTTTACTCCCATAAGAAACAAGTCAGACCCATGTGATGGTAGTAGCAGCAGCAGATCATCAGGGCACAGCAGACCTGTAGAGTGAGGGCTTTCAGAGAGCATGAGGTTTCCTTGTGCTTTCAAACTCACAGAGACTTTGCCCTTGGGAACACCCAAGGATGTGGATATGTGGATATGGCCACCCTCCTATTCAAATCTCACAGGGCTTTGTTTCTTTGTTTGATAGATTTCTTTGTTGTAGTCTTCACTTTTTTAGCATTTTAATACATTTTAACTTTAGAAATGCACAGGTACATTCTTGAGTCTATCATGAGTGCCGGGTCCTGCACTTTGGCCACAACAACCCCCTGCAGCGCTACAGGCTGGGCACAGAGTGGCTGGAAAGCAGCCAGGCAGAAAGGGACCTGGGGGTACCAATTGACAGGAAGCTCAACATGAGCCAACAGTGTGCCCAGGTGGCCAAGAAGGCCAATGGGATCTTGTCCTGTATCAAAAATAGCGTGGCCAGCAGGAGCAGGGAAGTGATCCTTTCCCTGTACTCTGCGTTGGTGAGGCCACACCTTGAGTATTGTGTTCAGTTCTGGGCCCCTCAGTTCAGAAAGGATATTGAGGTGCTGGAGTGGGTCCAGAGAAGAGCAACAAGGCTGGTGAAGGGACTGGAGCATAAGTCCTATGGGGAGAGGTTGAGGGAGCTGGGGTTGTTTAGCCTGGAGAAGAGGAGGCTCAGAGGTGACCTCATCGCCGTCTATAACTACCTGAAGGGAAGTTCTAGCCAGGTGGGGCTTGGTCTCTTCTCTCAGGCACTCAGCAATAGGACAAGGGGGCACGGGCTTAAGCTCCGCCAGGGGAAATTTAAGTTGAATATCAGGAGAAAATTCTTTACAGAGAGAGTAATCAGGCATTGGAATGGGCTGCCCAGAGAGGTGGTGGATTCACCATCCCTGGAGATTTTTAAATGCAGATTGGATGTGGCACTGAGTGCCATGATCTAGTAAATGGACTGGATTTGGACCAAGGGTTGGACTCGATGATCTCGGAGGTCTTTTCCAACCCAATCGATTCTATGATTCTATGATTCTATGAGCATAGCTAACAGATCTGCTGCTCATCTCAGAACCGACCATAAATTACATTCTACAAAGACTATGAAATCTGCCTGTCTTGCAAAAGTCACCAGAGTAGTCAGAGTTAAAAAACAGAAAACAAAGAAACAAAAGTTTTATGCAGCAATATCTAATTCTGGGGTATTTAAATGAAGGCTCTTGTATTTTACAGCCACATAAATTAGGAAAGATATAGCAAAATAAGAAAGCAAAATTAAGCCTCACATACAAATAAGGGACTGAGGTATGGGGAATTATATTACAAAATTCAAAAAAAAGTGGGAGAAAGAGCAGCAGAAATAATGAAAGAAGGGTGGACAGGAAGTAAGAAAGATCTCCCTCAGAAGCAACTCTGTTTGAAGCTCCCAGCAGAATGGGAAATGCCATTTTGTCTCATGATTGGGAAAACAAGATCTACAAAGCACACTGCCCTGACTACGAGACTGATCTTGGATCAGGATTTGTGACAAGACAGGGCTTTTGTGGCTTCCATTCCAAAGGGTTGTATTCCACTTACCAATGAAAGTACTCACTTCAGGCAAACTCCAGCTACCCAACTATCCCTTTCAACTAAGGCCTGCAGCAGGACTTTTAGAGAATTTCATGTCTTTCTTGTCCTTCGAAAGAGCCCCACGAAGTCTTCATCAAAATCACTGGACTTCCACTGCCTCCAACACAAAATTATTTTACAATAATGCAACCTGCTTTAATTTACTTTTTTTTTTAAATATCTGGTCTCCATCCCTGCCTGATATATGTAAGACCATGACTCACTGTACCACTAGGACACTCACGATTCCTAATAGAGAAAAAAAATTAATTTAGCCTGGAAAGAATCTTTTAAAAAGTATCCTTCAAGCATCATGTGGTGTTTCTTCACCCTTCCCCCCTCCTCCTTCTTGGGCTGCACTATCATCTCAGAAATGCTTGTTAGGCCTCGACCTTGATGAACAGCGCCTGGGCTTGTCAGAAACACTGTCTGCTCCCAGGAACTAGTGCTGTCTAATGAGCTCCTGGTTTTTAACTAACAGCCTTAGAAACATTTTTTTCTTGCCTGAGTAACAACCCAAGGGGAACAATGTTTTTATTATCAAACTTTCAAAGAAAGTTACTGATCCAAATTGCGGCCAGAACAGAAAATTACTATGACTAAAGCCAACTCCCTTGCGACTCTATAAACAGCGATCCTAAGTGAGACCCTTTGAGCTTTACTGGACTGCAGTGGGCTGAGAGATTGCAACCAGCAATCTCTCTGTGAGAAGGGACACCTCTCAGGGCCAGAGAACTCTCAAATTTGCTATACTTGGAGGACTGACACAGATGGAGCCTCAAGGCTCAATCCTTTGCCCGTTGAGAAGATGCAAAGGCATCTGACGTGAGTACTTCATGGAACTTGAGGGGAATTTTTCACAGGTACATAATCTTTTAGTTCTGTGTGTATGCAAGTGTAAATATGCCGTAGAAAATGTACTATGAATGTTGCACTCTTAGATTCTAAAATACATTAGATTCCTAAGTAAGTCAGGCCCATAAGTGAGTTACTGCTGTGTTTAGAGTAAATTGTTTAGAATTTTTTTAATTGATTAAATTAAGCTACTGATTAAGTGTTGTTAAGTTTAAGTGCTGTTAAAACCCTTAGCCTGAACATTTCTCTTTTTCTCTCTCTTTTTCTGACTGTGGAAAATTCCCATGTAAGTAAAAATTTTCAGACACCAATTGCTGCATTTTTCTGATCACCATCTAAGTAAGTTACATCTAGAATTTAACTGTTTGAACCACAGAGTCAATTATAAATCGAGTTTAAGTTAAGAAATCACCCATCATGCTATTGTGAAGGTTCTGTATTATCTCTTTCAAAAATTCATGTGCATTATAACCTGATATAACCTTGAACTTTGTCCGAAGAATTAACGTTTCCTTTAAAACTTCATATAACATTCTGGTACACAAAAGTTGTCTTGTCCACCTTTTTCAAATGGCAGACTAAAGAATAAAATCATTAAGTACCTGATTTATAAATACTGAAGTACCAAAATGTAGGCAGTCCAAACTGTATCACTTAAAAAGAAACATGGCATGAAAAATGAAGGACTTTTTGGACCGAGGAAAAGAAAAATATAACGTCTCCTAGACTGTGTGCCAATCACAAGCTGAATTATTCTGTTCAGTGCTATTTTTTGTGGGATTTTTTTAGTATATAAAGAACTGAAGGAATAATGTTGAATGAAAAATAACCTTACCATTTAAAAAGCTCATCCTATTGCCATCACTGAAGCAGCAGGAAATTCAGCTGCTAATGAACACCTCTAACCTGAACCACACCTATGAAAAAAATTGCTTTGCCTGAGTAAGAACAACTGAGAGGAAAAAGCAGGCTTTCAGTACAAGAAAAATGTAATCTTCAGAAATATTATAACCAAATAATCTAATTCCACAAAAGAAGTTTGAATGAACACATTTTTTGTACTATTTTTAAGAAGACTGAAGCTTGTCTTCTATGTGGCCAGAAGGAATCTATCGATCAGATTGCAGAATGGTAATTAAAGTGTTAGTGTAAGATTAGGAAATTATAAAATTTCCATTGAATCTAAAGCAGTACATATGATATATTACAGAGAAAAAATAGTTTAAAAAAATCAAAAACCCCTCTCTCCTGTCTTTTTAAGGGCTTACACTCATTTAAAAGTATAAACAATTATTAAGCCTGTCGCAAGTCTTCATATTGATCTATATATCCATTTTCATTTTAACAAAATCAACCACAAATATATTCTTGAATTTTTCATTTTCTTCAATGACATCTCACAACTCATCTTGTTAGCAGCATGTTCTTCCTGTACCAGTACAAATACTCAAATGAGCCAGCATTTAACAGAAATAGAAACCTTATGTTCAATCTCAAAAAAAAAATCAATTTGCAATTTCCCACATAACCCTCTCTCATTCTGTTTTTCTTTGTCCTTGTTTTCTCCTTATTAAAGGAAAATTGCAAAAGCTAAATTTTTGCTACAGATTTATTTTGGTCAATTAATGAAACATGCATATTTGTTTTAAGAGATAAGATTAAATGCAATCATTTTAATAAATTATATTAATAGTTGGATAGGCATTTATTTCTCTAGAATCTACAGCATGTTCACAGCTTTGCCTGACTTAAATTCCTGGAAGAAGACAAGTTTCCACATCATATAGACAAATATTTGAGAGCAGAATTAGAATATGAGAAAAAGACTATATAATCAAAAGGAAAAATAAAACATTATGCTTATTTTCATTTGGCCTGGTTGGGGTTTTTTGTTGGTTTGTGGTTTTTCTCAGCTTCAGAAAAGAACTTATGTTTACAGTCTAACTTAGCTTTAACTCTCTTCCTCCCAGTAATTACCAGACAAAATCAGCCCTACCATACCCTTTCTGTAATCATAAATGAAAATCTGCAGAGGCTGGCTACAGGCAGCCTTCAGGAATACAATAGCAGAGAGTTGGAACTATGTAAAACCAGACCTGAAGTGAGGGAAGATGCCGACAGACCACCAGCCCAGCAAGCAGGTTTAATCAGATGAAATGCTCCTGAGATGTCCCTGGTGCAGGAGGTAGCATGTTCCATGGGGTGGGGTTCAGCAGCACAGAACACATCTCATTAACAAAGCAAATGGAAGTACTTCGTGCCTCATCTTCATCTTAAGTAATTAATCTTGGTTTTAGTTGGTTGACCTTGCAAAACAAAACTGTCACTCCTCTTTCTCTGTGTCATTCTCATTCTTGGTAAACCTGAATTACTTCAAAGATCTCTGCTCTAAGCTGCAACCAGCTCTGACACATTTGCAGGAAACATACATTACAAAACCTGCAGTTTTACTCACTGTTTTTTAAGAACTAAAGATAAATTCCCCAACATGGTATTCAAATCCCATCAAAGTGATGGATTTTTTTTTTTTTTTTTGGTCTTTCCTCTGTTATCACTCACTCTAAACTGCTATAGAAAAGTAACTGGTTTGGTTTTGGATCACACACTGTCAAAGCAATTATTGACTAGGTTGCAAGTGCATATTATTCACTTCTTTCTACACTAAGGCTTTAACCCCAATTTTTAAAGTGACTAAGATGGACAGTGACCTCCTCAAATGCCCATGAAGCACTGCACAGAATAAAACTCTGTTTCAAAGCCTCCACTTCCACTCATACACATTATTACTTCTGTTAATTCATGGGAGCTGATGTCTTTGTAGACTAATAAAAGGCCAAAAACCCCCAAATTCTGTTCTTCACCTTAATTAGATCCCAAATCTTTCAAAATTGTCTAGAAGACTTGGATATATAACAAATTATATTGTTTCAAGTTATAAACTGGGCTAGCTAAAGTGAAGAAGTATCACTTCATTGTGCATCTTTCTGATCAGAAACTGATGAAAGGCCTCCTTCCCTCATTGGCAAGTTCAGAGTATGTTCACAAAGTACAGTAATTGCCAAAGGATAAACCCTATCTGAAGACATTTCTGAAGTAATTGAGACCTTGGCTGAATCTGCCTAGTGCCCAGCCTGAACTGCTACATAACTGTGGTATGTGCTACAAAACCAAGTTAAGGCCAAAAAACTAGCATGGAGAGGCTTATCTCAAAGCTCTGGGCTATATCTGACCTGCTCTAATGATTAGGTATGCACAGAAAAGAAAGAAAGAAGCACAGATGAACTCATAATGAATTTGTGCCCAGGGAAGACAATTGGAGCAGGAAGTCAGGATATAATAGTAACCCAGGTAACAATGGCTCTAGCTATGGAGAGGGTGAAAGAAATTGGCCTCAGGTGATGTCATCAATGAAAACATTGGTGGCTGATATGAATCAGCTATGTTCTTAGAAAGCAACAAACAGTGATAACAATAGCCCCTCATGGAGAACACCCTTGCACAGTGGTCCCATTCTACTTATAAATACCTTTTATATTATATGTCACTAAGCAGTATGGTTCTATCCCTGTGTCTACCTCACTCATGACAATTATTCTAAAATACTCGGTTTTGTAATCCTCCATCATATCCAGTGGCTTAGTTTTCTACTAGAATCCTAGGCTTAGGTAGTCAGTAATGCAGACAGGGACCCTTCAAATTTTGCCCAGAAGAAAAGAGATGCTTGTGGTCATCTTTTGCAGTCTTCCATCAAGGAATGTCCAGCCCAGAACAGCATAGGAGCTTTAAAAGAGCAGCCAAAGGTATGAGCGTTGCCAAAAATCCATGATTGGTATGCTTTAGAAATCATGAATCAATCAATTTTTACTTAGAATTTCTTACAATTAAAAAAATCCAGACCAGCCTCTCTCGATGGTGATTGTAAAAAGCCCCTGTGCCCAGATAACAAACTTCCCAGAGGCATCAGTCCCTGTGATGTGCTCTGCTTCTATCCTTGTGTAGCTCAGGCTGTTAAGAATGCTAACTAAGCTCCTACTGTCTGATAACATATATACAATACTATTTTTACAGTTTTATACAAATATTTAAAATATTTTGACAGAATGTGTTCTGAGAACACTTAAGTGAATATGAAATGACTAAATGGGAATTCTTCAGATAACATCAGAGCTGATATGCTGTATGTAGCATAAGAACATGCTCGAATACAGTAAATGGTATTTACAGTTTGTAAAATTATGAAGATGGCATTCAGAGACAATATACATCAATGTTTCACTGTTTTAGGAGGATAAAACTTTGTACCATTAATGATTTGGGTTTTGTTCCTTATTTCTCTTTGAAAACACAGGCATATAAATCTAAATTTGTTAGCAGACCCTATAAAAATGAGTAGGTAAAAAGTACTACTTGCCTCTCAACTTACAAGAAATAAGATATATTATTTTGTCTATTTACCACAGCAAGGTACAAGAAAAGGTACATTATTGACCTTACCATCCTTTGATCTTTCTCTAAATTAATGAAATACTAAACACTGAATGTTTTGTTATTGTTGCAGAAATAAACTAAACTGATACTGAACCATCATCCTCAGAGGTCTGTTCTCCCACCCATGTATGCACATACCCTCTATTAGCACTAATGAGAATTATCCATGCATATGGATGAGAGATCAGGCCCCTTAATTTGTTTAGATGAGACCAATTTTAATCAGTGTGAGCTAATGCGTAATTTTGCAGCATGCTTGTGTGGTTGGTGAGTCAACACCTTTGAGGGTTTCACTTCATATTCCAGGAGTGCCTGTGTAAGCTGAGAATTTTTTAAACAGAATAATGTCAGAATATTAGTTAGGAATATTATTCTCATGGTACTGGACCCTGGTGAGAAGAAGAGGATTCATAATGACATTGACTGACCTCACAAAAGCGAACCAGGACAGAGAGCGACTGTTGAATGCCAGAAACATGATTTAACATTAAAAATGCTTAAAGCCATTGCTTAGGTCTCTTGTTGAAATCGGATTTGTCTGTCACGTATTGGCTTCATAAGCCACCAGCGTGCCTGTAGCAAATGTGGATAGAGCCTTCCTTCCCAAATCTTCGTTCGCGAAGCCCAGCCATGAGGTCTCTTGTAACAGATCATTGCTCTTGTTTATTAAACACAGGTCAGTAAACTTATCTTCCTGGTAAATCTTCAAAATTTGCATAACCTGTTAACTTCACAGCAACCTCATACTAAGTTCAGTAAACATGTTTCTTCAAACAAAACAAGCATCAAGAAAAATTATTAAAATGCATTACACAAATAAAACTAAAACACACCATACAAGGTGAGACCTAAGACTTGCTCAGAGAAAAACTTATGATACTCTGACCTCCATTTGAAAATGAGTTTCAGTCTCAAAAACAAAAAACCATTTTTATGTCAAATAAACTGTCTTTCCCCTACTACATTTTTACTGTTAGTCATCTTCCTAACTCACTTACAGCAATCCCACTCCACAGAAATCAGGCTGTTTTTTGAGATGCATAACTGTGAAGACATTGCCTGTTTTCACAAATAAAAAGAACATATAGACAGATACATATAGAAGCTTTTTTTGTTTGTTTTGTTTTGTTTTCTGAGAGAAAATACAAGACACCTCCCAAAATTGAAGATATGTACCTTTAGGTAAAGGACAAAAATCTGCACCTGTAAAAATGTACCTATAAAAGAGGTCTAGTGTAACCTTGTAGTGCGTCCAACAATTAGCCAGTCTGAAACAGAGAGTCAACTAAAAATGTATAAAAAGTTCTAAAAACACCCTCATGTGCCATTTTTTCTGCCTTATTCCCACAAAGATCAAAGAGCTGTTCCTACTAAATTTGGCATGAGGCCAGCAATATCTAACCAGTAACTGACACAGATACACAATGCTGCAGTTTCAAGAGATGATATTTTTAGTCCAATGAGTGATGGAAAAGTGAGCCAACCATTTGGAAAGCTGCATTATTTCATTCTAATACATTGCATCACTCTCGGTGTCTCAGTGGGGAAGAGGAGAGAGGGAAATGGTCTAAACACACATGCAGACATACACTCTATGCTGTGTACAGCACATAAATTTCCAAACACTTGGAGATTTGCAATTTCATATTAAGTCTGATGAGAAATTATTAAAGGAATCATGAGCATGTGGTAAAAGGCACATTATAAAGGCAGTTACATGGATTTCACAGTAGGGTGCATTTTTCTTACATATAAACATTTATAAATAAGTACTTATTTATTTATTCCAAACACATATCCACCAAAATCATAATAATGGTAGTGAGAAAGAGCGATACAGTATTGGGGTGCCTTTTTTAACTTGCTAAAGAGTAAATGTTTTTAAGGTAGACAACACATTGCACCACTGATTTCTTCATGCAAAAATAGCTTTTGAAATTCAATACTGAGATTGACATTAAAATTTAAATGCAAGAGAAATTTAAATTTAAGAGAAATTCCTCTGAGATATCTGTTTAGACTAATTAATTTAAAACCATATTGTAGAGTATGTATAGAGAAAACAAAACTGGATAGTGGAGTTAAGAATTTGTATCAGAGGTGGTGCTTGGTAAATTATTAGCACATAATTTTTACTACAGATATTTTCCAGAATTTAAAAAAGTATTAAAATGTAAGATTGCTATAGAAGTTTTCTAAGTGAATCATATTTTGTTGCTACCTAAATTTACGTAACATTTATAAGATAAGGACTTATTTACATGAGTCTTAAGTGTCTGAGGGACAAGCAAACTTTAGTGCGTAGTTACTAAAAGGAATCCATAGCTTATGTTAACTGGAATAAAGAACTCAAACTGTAAAATCTTAACAAACTGATCCCAGTTGTATATCATAATACATATTTGGGAAGTTATATAAACTCTACCTCAGACAATCCCCAAATAAAATCTATGCACAAATAAATTAGCATCATGGTCTCAAAGCAGTCTCTAATATAATTTTCTTCTCTTCCCCAGGCCAATTTATGTTCCACATCAAATTTAGCACATCTGCACAGCATTTAAGAAACCTTCCCAAGCTAGAAGTGTAGTATCCAAGATACAAACTGCTGTATTTGAAATTAATCTTCAAATTGTATTTATTTATATAGTACCTCTGGAGTCAATGACAGCACTCTTATCATGTTTATTTCTCTGTACAATTAAAACAGAATTTCAATAAACCATATCAAAATGAAAGGACTTTGGCATGAAAATTTCACTGCCAGCAACAACTCATAGATTAAATAACCTAATCTTTCTAGCACCTAAGTAATTCACAAGGTGAATTACTTTACCATCCTCATTTAGTTGAGTTACTGGAGGATTTAGCACTATTGAAAGGTAAAAACTAAGTTCCTATTCTGGTCTGCAGAAACAGAGGCAGAAAAAAACATCCAAGACAACTTTCATTGTTTGCTGGTCAATGTGTAATCACAGACATATTAAACAGAAAATTCTACCCACAGAACTGTATATTTTCTTTCCAGTGTACACCTGTATTACGTAGACCTGTTAAGAGAGAAAGATGTCACTAAATTTCCTTTCCCCAGCATTGTATATTTGCTATAGAATAAATGTAAAAGATGGTACTCTACTGTAGAGGGGGAAATTTGAATGGAGTACAATAATTATTGATAAAAAAAATAATAAAAAATTTAAAATTGTCCCTTTCTAAAGAACTTGTTTTAGATTATCCTCTATTGCTTCAAATGAAGTATTCAAATGTATTTTCCTGTTTATACCTTTTGAAAACTACCATCAAGGAGGTCTTCAACTGGTCATTAAATTATTGTTTTCTAAATCTTTAAGAACATTTTTAGGATTCATCCACTTTTTTTTTTTTAATTACTATTGTAACAACTACTTAAAAAATTTTATTACAAAAATATACATGGGTAATAATCTATGAATATTGTTTATAGTTTCCTGTCCATCTGTTTTATTTACACTAGTCTCTACATGATTTACAGTCATGACCTTCCCCATTTAATTTAGCCATAATTGCATAAAAAATATTAAGGCAATAAAAGTAGCGCAGTTGCTTGATGAAAATAAAAATTATTTTAATAAATTAAATTTTAACGAAGTGAAAAAAGTTCTTTTGGTTACAGTTCAACTGTGTATCTTAAAATAACAATGGCAGAAGCTTAATGAGAAAAAATACTGAGAGGAAAACTCTTCACAGAGAACTGACATGGAGGCAAGGCAAAACTAATTTTTGTAAATTCTGTGAAGAGACTTATTCCTCTTCCATCAATTTCTATGAATGCCTTAATCACTATAACTTAGATCAATTAAATGTACATGGAAAAAATTGACTGAGCAGCTCTCATGCAGTTCCCATACTTGATTCAAAGGACACATCCTACACATCTAGCTTGCTTGCTTTCTTTTTTTCTTTCTTTTTCTTTGTCTTTCTTTCTTTCTTTCTTTCTTTTTTCTTTCTTTCTCTCTTTTTCTTTCTTTCTTTCTTTCTTTCTTTTCTTTCTTTCTTTCTTTCTTTTCTTTCTTTCTTTCTTCCTTTCTTTTTCTTTCTCTCTCTCTTTCTCTCTCTCTTTCTCTCTTTCTCTCTTCCTTCCTTCCTTTGCCTTTAGGAAGCCTTTAGGAAGCACCTCTACAAAAATCAACGTCTCATGAAGTTTAAAGTAGGGCATGAGGGCCTGGGAAAGACTTGAGGGTCATAAAGATTCTATCACATGGCAGAGAACAATAGCACTTGCCAAAGCTAATGGAAAAAAAAGAGGTTAAACTCTTCTGTGTCCTGGATGCTTTACAACCATTTCCAGAAATTTATTACTGAGTAACTAATATGCCTTTCAAAAATAATAAACATATGAATTCATGTACCCAATGTACAGCTCACTCAGCCTAGTTGTACACTTGGGTTGATACATTTAGAATGGTCTTGAGTACTGAGTTAAATTCAGTCAGACTGGCAAAAAATAACTGTCTGAGTTGTTAGCCAAAATTTTGCGCGAAATTCTTCATATTCATTGTCCATTTTCTAACTGCTCCTTTCCATAGCAAATAATGTAAAAGATCAGAAACAAGAACGATCTTTGATTTTACAGCTTTGTCCATTTTTGTCTTGAATTTTACAGATATTTTACACAGGTTAACTTTATAATAACTCTAGAGAAGAAAAAGATGAAAACAGTAAATAAAAAAGAACTGATGCAAAGAGATATATAGTACTCAAAGTTATGAAACAGACTTTAGAGAAGGTGCAGCTGCTCACCACCTATTGGAGTCATGCTGCGATGGCACAAGACAGAAATTGAAGTCTGTTTAGACCTTTTTCTGTCAACAGAGAACATGCTTTTTTGAGAACAGCTTTGAATCAAAATATTGAACTGGAAAATTATCCAGCTCCATATCCTCCTTTACTTTTTACTAGCAAATTATTTATGTGTGGCCAACAGGACCAGGGCAGTGATTGTCCCTCTGTACTCAGCAGTGGTGAGGCTGCACCTCAAGTACTGTGTCCAGTTCTGGACCCCTCACTATAAAATATTGAGGTGCTGGAGCGTGCCCACAAAATGGCAACGAAGATGGGGTTGAAGCACAGGTTTGACGAGGAGCAGCTGAGGGAACTGCAGTTGTTTAACCTGGAGAAAAGGAGGCTCAGCAGGGACCTTATCCCTCTTTCCAACTTTAAAGGAAGTTATAGTGAGATGAGTTTCGGTCTCTTCTCCCAAGTGACAAGTGATAGGACAACAGGAAATGGCCTTAGGTTGCCTCAGAGAAGAGTTCATTTGGCTATTAGCAAAGATTTCTTCAAGGCTTTTCAAGCACTGAAACAGGCTGCTCAGGGAAGTTGTAGAGTCATAATCCCTGGAGGTATTTAAAAGGCATATAGACATTTTTTGGGGCATGGTTTGGTGGTGGACTTGACAGTGTTAGGTTTACAGTTGAACTCGAAGATTTGAAAGGTCTTTTCCGACCTAAATGATTCTCTGATTCTATCATTTCCACTGCCTTCAGTTCTTTATGTCTATAAGATGATGGAGAGCTTCAGTGTTTTGCTACTTATTTTCACCGGTTTTGGACAAAAATCTCATTAGTACTCTAAAATCTCACCATGGTAGTTTAATGTTTTTTAAAGCCTGAAATGCAAATTAATGCAAAATGAAACTCAGAGGATATACTTCAGGTAAACTGAAATGAAATAATTGTTGGTCTTTTTTTAAGAATGCTTTCATTCAATATTTTATCTACTTGATTATGTTTTGCCCCTTGAAATATGTCTTTGTTTGGACAAAATACCTCTGACAATCATAATTTTAAAATTATGTTACAGAGCTGATGATTTGCAAGCTATCCATAGATATTCGAATGTTCACAAAACCAACTGTAATAGAAGTAATCTTTTTGTTGATTAGATGTGTTGACTTATTTCAGAAAGCTCTGTATTTTGTGAATCTTCTTGCATGCACCAAAGAAAAAAAAAAGAACTCTCATTTAGAGTACATGTGCAAATGTTGTTCCTTTTCTTACTAACTTATGTATTTTGTCTTGCTTTGGAAAGACATGCATATGTTCTTGTCTAGCTCTTCTACCCAATGTACACTTCTACTCAAAAGAAAATCTTTCAAATTCAGGTATTGAGAAAGTGAAACAGAAAATTGTACAACACTTGACCAGCCTAGAAGTTTGGGTTCTACTCAGAGTTGGTCTCAGAGAACCTTGCCTGGACTCCAAGTGCTCAACACTATCTTCAGGCAGAGGCAACAGTGCAGTCAATAGTTTTCATAACAGCACATCCTCGCTTGACATCTCCGTTGTCCCGCTTTTCCCATTTTGAGATACCTCTCATAGAAACTCCCCATTAAGCTCTGGAAAGCTTTGAATTCCTGAATTCTAAATCCAAAAGGCAGTTGGAAGAAATGATATGGCACTTCTCATACAGGAAAAAAACTTTTTCTTTCCTTTTTTGTCTCTTTTTCAGATGAAGTATTCCAAAACTACACAGGCAATTGGTACTACATGTATCAGAAAGACAGAGACCTAATTTTGTCTCTTAACTTTTCCCTTATGGAAACCTAGAATTCTGTTCCATTTCTTCTTTTTCACTATGTATCTTCCACTGCATGCTGCTCTTGTAGTTAAGTGGGAATCATTTTCTGGCTATCTGCAAGAGCAAGTTTCAGCAGTGAGCATGGAAGTGACACAGTCATTTCATTAAAAATCTTACTCATCTCTTTCTCTCTCGTTCTCATCAAGAAGAAAGAACATCAGTCCCGACAGGAATTATTAGGACAGGAAGTTTCTGTTACATCAAACAAGGGAACATTACGGGACTTCAAGTTTAAAGGGTATGAAATTCAGAAAAGGACTTAAAGATGGGTAGTATAAAGATATATGGGTTGTACCTTGATTACTTTAATTTGTCTATTATTGTGACTACTAATTTTCTTTATAGAATTTCATATAAAAATAGAGGAAGAAGAATGCTAGCTTATTTGACAATTTTATTAACACTGAATTTGTTTTTTTTAATTAGGATGGGGGGAATCGTGAGCTGTAATTACTATTATGTTCAGTTTAGAATTCAAACAGAATCCTTATGAACATGGGCAAGTTAGAACCAGCAATAGAAATTTCCTATTACTTATTCTGAAGTTAGAGTTACTTTAAGCAAATAGGAGGAGAAGCTAGAAACTGAAGAGATACTATGAATAATGAGGACTTTTATTAATAATAACACAGTGAAACTTATGGCCAAATATTAACAGAAGCAGAACAGAAACCATTTGATTTTCAATATCAGTAAATTATTTATTCAAATTAATTACAAAAATGAATGCCTATAAGAACTGTGGAATAAACATATTTATGTCCAGTATGTTATTTTTATACAGCTCCTTGAAAGAAGCTAAAAAGGTCTCTTGCAGTAACAGCTTCATATAATGAAATTAAATCAAGTTATTAAAGTTGGTGCAGTTATAGCACTGCAGGTAGGAGGAAGAGTCTTCACTTCATGTATAGAAAGTTATAGAGTATAAAAAGAATTATCATTGTCCTTCATACTATGTCCAGAACTTAATTTTTTTATAAGCTAAAATAGTGCCTGTTTCCTTGTGTCTTACGAAATATAATACATCTCAGAGAGAATAAGCACTGTAATTTTCTTCTACTGCAAAACTGGATTGATGCTCTCCCATGTCTGACTTGCTTCTGTCCTGAAGGAGTCTGGAGAAAAAAACCTCAACTCAGTAAAGCAAAAGTCCAAAGAGAATCCTTGCTAGGGCATGGTATAACAGGCTGACTGGTTTACATTTTCTTCATCCTAGCCTACTGGGTAAATCACCACCTGACTTCTACTACGTTTACTATTCATCTTCTATATTTTAATACAGGTTACATAAGAACTGCACGGCTACTGAACTTTAGTGCAGGACACTATAAAATCAGTTCCTTCTTAGTGGTCACACATTTTAGAAGCTGAAGTAAATTGACATAAAATAGTCTGCACCAATTAAAAGAGCAGTATGTTGTTCTGCTGTGGTTAGCATCATTTTGTTTTTGCCAGGAAAATTATATTTTACATTAAAAGCTTTATGCTGTCTTTAACATTCTATGCTTTCTGCATCAATGTGTTGTTGTCTCAAGGTTATTAGTAGAAAAATTCAATTACAGAGAAATACAAGAAGGCAATTGCCATAAACAAAGAAAGCACATGATACATTTAAATTTTCAAGAATCCATAGCTGTGTTTTTATGACTGTTATTTCTTCACAGCAGTGATTGTAACATTGATGAACATAGTATGGAGTGAGATGCTGTCAAGATATGCTACAAAGAAAGATCCTCCTGTGTTCTTAAGACTTGGTTCTACTTTCTTTAGCTTTTGAAAGAGTATCAGATCTTCCTCCAGTACAACTGAAATCAATGACAGATGTTTCACTGCATCAAGATCTGATAATCTTTTTTACAGTATAATGTAAAATTAAATAGCTATTCTAAAGTCAGCACACTTTATAAAACCTGATGTAAGGATTTGTCCCAGTGAATGTGTCATTGACCTCAGTGTGAACAGCTTTTAGTGATGAGATATAAACAGCATGTCTACACACCTAAGCACATGACTTTTTATGGTTTCTTTCACTTATATGACAACAGGAATTCAACTTGAAGTAACAGAAAATGCCAGTACCAGACAGATACCAACATTATCTGTTCTTATGGAAACTTATAACATTCTGGAATAGTCTCACTGAAATGACTTAATTCATTTGGTATGTTTGAGACACGATATATTATATTTATTGAGAGAAGAGTTTACATGCTGCATGCAGTTTTAAAATGTACTTTCAAACTGCAACTGCTAATGTAAACAAAGTGGTCCTGAAAGAAATGACAATTTGAATATAACAGAATAAAATTAGAAAAAAGGAATAATTTGGTTTTGGAAGTGATTTAAAGAAATATCATCTTACTTAAATGAAGCTGTCGGACTGAATGCTCTGTCTACTCTATTGTACTTCATTTGTTTTAGGCAAAAGTTAGTATTTTATTTCAAAGAAAAATATAAAATACTTGAAACACATTGAACATAGGAGTCTGATTTTGAGACAAGCTCTAACTTGGCACAGTTGTTACCTACAAATGTGGTATATATGTACATGAGTACATCACAGAAAACTGCACAAGTTGGGGAAGAGGTGTTAGATAAAGAGTTATTGTAGCCTGGTTTACATGAGACTGAGGCTTTACCATTATTTTAGCATGTAGGCTGGAACAGCAGCAAAGGAAACACTCTCCCTCTGTGATTAGAGGATCATAGGTTTGCTACTTTCAGGCCCCTGGAGTTTCAACAGAGTTGAGCCAGTCTTACAGGCACCCTATGGTCAGTCGTCTACAACATTATAGATTAGGCATTTAAAAATCTTGTTCTTATTATAGGCAAATGTCAAATCATCTCCAAAAAAATCGTTACTCACTTTTATCATGTTTCCTGCATTAGCAAACGATAGGATGGGAAATGAAGAAAAAATTATATTATTTCTAGTTCTTATTGCCTGAATACTTCACTATATTAGAGGTGTCTGCAGACCCAATAAGCAAGAATCAGTTTTCAGAAATAACTTAATATTCTATGATCACAGTAACAGCTTCCACTCTCCTTTTATTCCATGCAGTTAAGGGAGCTAAACAAAAGAGAGGAAGTATTTCCTTTGCTTACTTATAGACTGAAATATTTGCTTTTAAAATCCTTCACAACAAGCCCAAGTAAAAGTATGTAGTCTGATCATCTGATGTTGTCACTCTCTGTCTTCATGGGATGACTGTAAACACCATTTCTCAGGTGCTGTTTCCCTGCATTCAGGAGTCCATTTTGACCCCAAAAACATTAACCCAGCCAGGTTGCATTTCTTTCTGTACTGTCATGTAGGACGTACTCTACGCAAAACAAGGAACATTGACCTTGAAAGGAAAGGCGCAGGTGGGGGGGAAATAATAAATCCCACAACCAAACCCATTCAACAGCCCAGACCAAGATCTAAGCTCTGTCAAAATGATTTCTTATTCCATTTTACTGAAGCAGTGCCATGCTTTATCACTTCTGAGTTCATGTCTTACAGCTGAGGCAGCCTACTTGAATTGGCAAGTTGTTTAGTTACAGTATACACATGCTATTCACATTGTCAATATGATTTAAAAGGAAAGAATATTTTGCAGGTGAAATACAGCCACAACTACAACAGGAAGCTGAAATCCAAAGCACTAAAGCACATGTAATTAATTGTTGTGAGTCTTACTATGCTCCTTCTCTTCCCCATTTACAGAAACACTATTGTCAGACTTGTGGCCCTGGTGACTCACTGGTGGAGGTGGCTTCTGCTGACTTCTCACTAACAGAAGTAAAATTGGTTAGCTAATCCGAACTAAATATAATGTACTACTACTTTCTGTTTCATTACAACACTGCACACACAATTATACATAAATTGCAATATAGTGTAAAACACTGCTGAATTTGTCTTGTGACTACACGGACGTTGAAACACCTAAATTAATTGTGAGCATAAAAAAGATGTTTTCCAAGTCGCCAAAGTCCTCCATTTTACAACCGTTAAAATTTACGCTTCATTACACCTGTTCAGAAGTAGTTGTGTTTATTTATAGATATTTTTATAGAAGTAGGTTGAGTTCCTTGGCTTCTGTGGTCCAGTCATACTCCTGCTTTAATAGAATAGATCAAGTATTGCCATATGAGCATAGATTTTTTTTTTTAAAGCAAAAGGCTCTGTATTAAAGTGCAAACCATACCTTAAAATAGCTCTTTGTTCAAACAGCAAGGAAATCAAAACCTTTCTCTTCTTGTAGTTTTCAGATCAGGAAACCTGGATCCAGAATTCTTGAAATGCTCTGCAACTCGGTTTAATTTTATTTTAACATAACTGAAAATTCTTGTGAAGGTAATCTTGAAAGTTGAGCTAATTTTCTATTACACTGCAGTATAGTAACAAACTCTATGCATTTCATGTAAATTAACAACATTATCAGACTACAATGAATCTAAACACTCCTCCATCTGTACTTTGTGATATGTGAATAAATAAAAACTTGAAAGTAATGTAAATGAAGTCACTGACAAAAGATCCATAACATTCAGAACTAGGTCATAAGTGAATGCATTAGTGTTCAATACAATTCCATCTTAGGTTTTAATGCTCACTTTCTTCTTTTGTTCTTGCTGACAATTGATTATCTTTCAGTAAAGTTTACACGTTACCATTAAATGTTAATAATGCATAAATATTAAACACACCATTGTAAAGTCAGAAATACTATTAAAATCCTCAATCTCTGTAGGTGATACTAGAAATTACTAAGATCAGTATCAGTAGTCAGAATCATAAAAATCCTATCTTTCTGGAATTGATAGCAATAAACAATGGGCAACGTACAACAGATATTTAATATGACCACATCTTCCTATAAAAGTGGTGTTAAGAAAGAAAAGATAGCACTTTTTAAATAAGACATTCCTCTTAATATTTCACTATTTTCTATCCTTCTATCTGTATATAATACTTTTAAAATGCTATAACATCTAAAGGCTCTGCATATTCTGAACATCTTAGTAATTTTTTGTTCTCTGGTCTGCTCAAGAAAAAAACCTGAAACTAACCCTCTGAAACACTGATGAGCAGAAATATCACTGTCAGATTCCCCACTGCTGATCCCTGTCAGGCAGGACATTGTTTAAAAAGCAGGCAAAGACTTAAATGTGCATAATTGCTCTAGATTTCAGTCCCACTAGGTGACAATAGCTAGCTAAAGTATACATGTGCGAAAAGCTTTACACCCTCCCAAGGGTGCTAAATCATTGTGTTGGCTCAAATTCGTTTTTTAAGAGCTTTGTTGACTTCACAGCTGGTGAGTTGACACTTTCCATCACTCTACCACTTGGCAACAGATGCCTCTTACTTATGCACAGATGCTGAGTATCCCCCCAACCCTAACATTAGCCTTGTGTTTTGAACTAATTGGGCCAACATAGTTGTAATTAAGATTTGAATAATTAGAAAACTAACATGATTACTTTCACAATTAATCCTTATATTGTACCATTATATCCTCTTTTGGGCTATCCTGCAAAACTCTCATTTCTTTGGGTCCTGTAAATGCATTAACCTTCTAAACATTGGAATAAAAAGGTATTTTGGAGATAATATTAATGACATTTTAAAGGGCTGGTTTCACCCTGATTTTAGAGAGTTATAGTGTACAATTAGACTAGTATTTCCTTTCATTCCATTTGCCCTATATATGGATCCCTTTACAACAACCACACAGGAAAAAAAAAAACAAACACAAGAATGAAAAAAGATTTTTAAGAAACATTTTTCTTATGTGAACATAGATGGATTCAGTGTAATATAGAAGATCTTTAAGATGAGCTGATTTGACTTGATGTCTGGTTTAAAATTGATGCTGAGGAGTAACTGTTAAGCAAAGGAATATAGCTGAGGGGAAAGAAAGAGTCTTTTAAGTAGGAAGTCTGTCCTAGGGAAATGATAACATTAGTACTTGCAAAGAATAGCAGATAGTCTGATTTTAGAGAAAGGAAATAACTGGAAATGAACAATTAAAAACTGAAAGTGATTAGGAAATGTCTATGCAGAGCATGGGGGGTATACAACGTATGTAAGAACTGGATGAATATGTCAATATTTCATGTGTTGGGTATTAGAAACTAATTTTAAACAATGTTCAATCTGGCAGTAATATGCAAAATTAAATGTTCATGTATGTACATGCTCACAGAAATGCCACCTTTTTTTCTCAGATGCATTTACTAACATATACATACAGCAGGAACTGTTTTATCTGCCAATAAAAGTCAAAACTAGTTCAATTTTAATTCTTTGGCATTAGAAAAACAGAATGATAGAGCAGAAACATTATAGCTGTACATGAATATTAATAAGAATCATAATTTAGAAAATGTACATGCTGTTTATAGAAAGTAAAAACTAACTTTTTTCTTTGGGATTCTAGATAATCTACACAGTTCTTGGAACACTACAGGAAGCCTAGTATTTCTGAGTTTAAGAGATCACTCTTAAAGGTAAGAACATTGTTTCATATGATATATTAAGAAATAGCTCTAATCTCACGTGTGTCAGAAAAAAAAGAAAAAATGGAATACGTATTAACTACTGTTTGATAAAGTACATCTAGTTATAGAGAGGAGAGGGAATTTGTTGCAGACAGACTGTCTTGAACTAAAGATTTATCTTTGCTAGTCTCCTCCAGGTATTTAAAACATATTATTCACACAGATATCCAAACTTGCTTTAAAGGGTATTTCAGGAACGTATTTACCAGGGAAAGCAAAGAAACAGGAGCAAGGAAGGAGAAGTGGTTCAGGACAATGAGTAAAGGTTGTAATTACTGTCTACTATTGCTATTGAAAATAAATATACTGCTTCCATATTTAAGAAGATATATAATCTCAATCTCTCTTGCCCCACCAATCCCTTAAACCGAAGTACTAGTGCTTCTGCTTATGGTCATGATAATTCCCAGGATTAATATCTGACATTATGGTAATTTGTGATCACAAGCCAATCTCTTGTAAAAGTTTGAGTTTGGTCTTGAGACAGTGACTTATTATTTCCTTAGGCACAGGAAAGGGAATGTGATGTTAAGGACCTGTGAAGGGAAACATGACTCCCAGAAAGAAGTTATACTAGCCCACTACCCTTGGTTCGCTAGGTGAAGATAAAATGAAAAAAGGAAACGGTCTCCTGACCTTTATGTTGGGCAGATGGAGTACTTTCCAAAAGCTGGGAACAGAAGCCTCTTTGTGGGCAACATGGGTGAGGAAAAGGAGACAAACCAAGTTCGTCTTTTTTTTTTCTCTTTATTTAAAGGCAAAGGAATATTGGCAGAGAACAAAAATAAGTTCAGCAAACTTCAATTTGTCCAGGAGAAAAAGCTCAACAACTGTTGATAGCATCACAGAAGGCATTACAGAAGTAATTACGTCCTCACCTTGTCTCAAAAACTTAGAGCTGCTGCACTGTCCCACATAGGGCACTTCTTTGGTTTAATGACCAAAGAAAGAACTTGTCTATTACTCAGCATCCTGGCCACTGAATGACACTTCAACCCCAGACACAGCAGTACAGTACAAATCAAGATTTAATATCTCTGAAACTTTGGCTTTGTTTAGACATTCCATGAAACTTCAAAGCTCTCCTAAGTGCTTATCAAACCTACATGCTCAGTTACACTCCCTAATTCTATCAATCATAGCCAGTGTACTTCACAGTCACAGCCTGATCCAGTTCCTGATGAAGTAATAGAAGGTTAAATTGATTCTCCATCCAGGTTTGACTCATCTCAAATTTTTTTGCTTCCTCTGTAAAACAGGTTTTGCCAGATACTTCTGTTGCTGTAGGGGTTTTAACTGCAAGGTAATGTACTGAGCAGACTCCAAAACTTTCTTCCATTGTGTGGCTGGTAAACATAATATCCATTTTAATGAAATTAAAGTTAGGTTATAGCTTGACCACAGCAGGGGTGCTTTCACAATACCTTCCATAAAACATAGTTTAATGCGTCAGAGGGATGAATAAGATTATCTAATTATAAATCTCTTGACAATGATTATCAAATAACATTTGGTTTCACAGCAAGCTTGAGAATTTTTACCATTTTAGAATATCAAATTCCAACATATATGAAATTATATACTCGTAGAATTATAAAATGATACGTCAAATTATTACTTAGAATTAGTTTTCATTCCCGTGGCTGTGTTTTGCTTCAATAACAGAGCTATAGATTTTTGCACAATAAAGAAAAAAAGTATTATTCATTTAATTTGTATTTCTAATTATTTTCAGAATGAAAATAAAGATTTAAAATGTTTTAAATGCAATTATAGGGAAGAAGAACTCAATATTAAAAAAAACCTGATGGGTAATTTGATATTTGCAAAGAAAATTAGAAAATTAAAAATAGAACAATAATTTTGATTACTAATACTTCCTTTTTCTGACAGGAGATACTTCTCTATTTACTTGTATTTTGTTTTGATTCTATCCTTCTCACAACATTTATCTCTGTGTTATGGTGCTCTCTGCCTTTTCAAATGTTTGCCTTCAGGGGTATTGATGCTACTGAAGAGCATCATATTTCGTAGATCTGCATTAAAAATCACTTCTTTTTCCTGACAAGCTATTTTAAAAATCACATTTATGCCTTATGAATTGCACTTTAAAAAATATATATCTACATATCCCATGAAAACTAAACTTATCTGACCCAAGTTTGTTTCTTTGCAAGAAGGGCAATTTTTTTCTGGGGACATTAGCACTAAAGAGGTATGAAAGGGACATTTTCCAGAACAAATACTATTCTTTACTTTTACTGGGGAGAGGAAAATATCCTATCAAAAAATTTAGAAGAATGACCCCTAAAATGGCTTCTTTTGCCAGTCTGATGCACTTAAACACTGCATTCAAAAGGTTTTAGGTAGATCAGCTTAGGTTTTGGTTGGTACAACCTGCACTAATAGAAACAACTGAGGTAAAGTGCATGGTAACCAGCTCTACCTCTTCTTTATCAAATAAACAAGATTATATACAGCTAGATTTATTAAATATCAGCTCTTAGGTAAAATCATCATCTGTCACTAGGTATGTGAACAACATGAACTGAGTTCGTACCTTGACTGGACAGAAGACATGCATTTATTTAGAAATAGCTGAGAGACCTTCCATTCAAGATAAAATTAAAACATAGCACCTTCCTATTTTTACCTGAATTAGCATCCCTGGGTATGTATAACAAAAAGGACTGTATAAACATTAGGCAATGAGAAGAGATTGGTAATTCTGGTTTTTCAGCAACCTCCTTCCAACCTCTCCACAGAACTGTAACAACATTTAAGAAGATAGTTAAGTGTGTGAGTTTTCTACTTAACATATTCATGCTCTTTGATCACAAATAGGGCAAAAAAATGTCATACAGTTATTACAGAAAAAGTGAGTTGATTAAAAAAGAGTGACCTTTAGAAAACATTTACAAAAAATGTCCATTGTTTGATGGAAGATAATGCTCCAGGGAGTTACAGGCAGAGTAAAAAATAATTATACCAAATAAACAAACCCACCCAGTTTAAATAACAAGCTTGGAGAAAAATACTTCTACAAGTCCAAACAAACAAACAAATCAAAAACACCACCAAACAAACAAAAACCCACAAACAAACAAAATCGGCCACTTTCTACTATTTCCTCTCTTGTTTTGTTGGATTTTTCAAAAAGTCTTTAATTATTAAAATCATCTAGTTTCTTGCCCTGATGGCTCTGCTCCATCCTGCCATACATAGTATCTTCTCTACACCCAGCCTAGCATTGCTCACATTCTTGGCTGCTGAACTCAAATATATCCTTAACAGATAAATTTTGGCTCTTAAGGTGAGAAAGAGTGACAGGTAATTGCTATGTGTTACATCTGATGAGTAATGCAGAGTGGGATTGAAGTCCATTGATGGACCTGAATAGAGTTGCTTACGCAACCTGCACATCAGACAAAGGGCATTTCCAAATAATAAGAAAAAAGGAGAGGAGAGAAACGAGATGAGGAGACATGAGGACAAATGCAGAAGAAAATTATGGTGTCTGAAAATTTTATTAGATTTATATGCAGTGAGGACCAAAAAATGGGATAGGAATCTTTATACTGAATCATAAAAACATCAGAGAGAAGTGCTACTCTTCAAAAAGCATTTTAATTAGCAAATTCCTTTGAGTGGTTTCCTTATTAGCACTTACCTTCTCAACACAACCTCTCAACCTCTGCATACATATGCACACTTTCAAATTGAAGCCAGGTATATCACATTTTCTTTATTTATTTATTTGACACGTGCTTATTCAAGTAGCAGTTCAAAGGTGGAAAGGCCAAATTACCAAAAGATTTTGTTTACAGAAAATCTGAATCCCACTACCTAGGAGGTCAGACTTAAAAAAACCCACCCAAACAAAAAAGGAACAACAATAAACTATTTAAATATGATATTATGAAACATCTGTATTGAGAGGACTGTTCATCACACAGTGATAGAAAAATAGGGACCTCTACTGAAAGGCACAGGGTTGGTTTTTTTCCTTCTTTTTCTTGTACTAGTGTAAATCAGGACTTCTGTAACACCTATTTAGAATTACAGTGAGATAGATCTACACTACGCAGGTTTACTTATGCCCTAAATTATTACTAATTCTGTAGAAAAGGAATAAAAAGTGTTACTTGTGACAGGCAATGCAATGAATTTATATTCCATTTTCTTTTTTTAAGAGATATAGCTATCTATTTAAAATTATGGCAATCAAGTACCATGAATACTATTAGTATTTTAGGGAGAACTAAAAAGACAGTTAAAAAGCAAACATACAAGTTTTCCAAATGGCAGTGAAATGGCTTTTCATTTTTTTAATATAGTTATTACTCCAGTTAAATGAATGAAATATTGCTTGAACTTGAAGAGTTTTTATAGAAAGTTTGTTGCAACTAAATTTGAGGGAATTTGGCAGAATTTGGTAGAATGGCTTCATCATCAAATCCTTAGCAGAAGTATGGAGTAAAAGTCAGTTCAGACTGTCAGTTAAGATATACTAGTTTTTAGCTTTTCTTCATCCTACTAGTATTCTTAGAAATCTGTCATTAAATTTTACTATCTGGTATATTTGTTCCATTTAACAACACTGTTTTTATTTGCATCATTTTCTTTAAAAGGAAAAATGAACCATGGCATGGGGTCTTTTTTTTCCCTTTCAGATTATGTGTTAAACTAAATATAAATCAGATATGTGAAAGTGTGTAACATACACACAGAGTCAGTATGCCTGAGGACAGAATGCCAAGAAGGTGTTTCTTAATAAGTGTACTTTGTGATCTCCATAGTGGCTTTTAAGAGAGTTGTTTAAGCTATCATCTCAACTCCATATACAGAAATACTGCAGTGTATATATATATATACATATATATATATGTATATAAAAGGTCCAAGGGGACTGAAGAGCATAAGGGAATGATAAAGCAAGTCAGAATCTGGGTCACCAGTTCAAACCAAGTCCTGTGAATAGTGGTTGAACTGCAGGAACAAACCAAAACCTTTGTGAACTGAATAAATGACCACAGACAAGTGTTTGGCAAATGTGTGTCTGCATTTACAATTACATTTAGCACTTGCTGGCAGCCTTCAGAGAATAGCAGCCAAAAACCTACGTAAGCTTATAGACTCTAAATGACCTAGGTCAAAAAGCTGGATTATGGGATCATTGCAGAAGCACATTGTTGATCAAGAAAAGTCAAAAGTCTTATCTGTTTTCTGGAAAAGGAGTGGATTTGAATACTTATGTACCTTCACTGGGGAAAAAAAATTAATTGGAACAATTAGATCAACTAAGTAAGTCACAATGGTGTTTTGTAGGTATATTTGTTGTGCTGGACAAAGTATTAGCACAGTCAGTGAGTAAATACATGCATGAAAAGAATAATACATCTAAATTAGGACCTAAATTTGGAAACTACTTATCCAAATCATGTGACCAAGTATTTATCATCAGTTTTGGAAATTGTTCTAAATTTACTGTAGTATGAAAGTTGACGGACAATATAATTGTGTTACCTTAATATACAACTTTTAAACTTAACGTGGGAGACAGCACTTTATTGTGAGTTAGGTACTTGCACATTTTCTTAGTTTGAATCTCAGAACTATACATTTCTTATTAATGTCTCCATAAAGTTTTCCAGCCTGAGCTGTGATTACAGGTCTGGGCCATTTAGCACAACAACACAGAGATGGACTTCAGCACCCACAGACCCCAAATCACACTCTGCTGGGACACAGGACAGTAAACATAGCTTACATCATACGTATGCCAACCAATGCAGTCATTGCCTTATAAAATATTGACAGCTGAGACATCTGCAACAGAAAGATACCCTGTCAGCTTAGAACTGTCTGGTTCATTAACAAGTCTGATCCTTTCAGGAAGACTCTCCTCATCCTCAAAACTGAAGGGATACAGTTGACAGAAACTGAACCACAGCTGCTCCCAAAGCAACTGGACCAAGCCTCATGATGTAATATCTTAGCTCTCATCTGGTGGGGATAAAAAGAGCCTCTTTAAATGATCCATTGCAATATTAGTATTGTAAAATATATATGGGAGCATTTGAAAACATATGTTTTTGATTTATGATAAATACAAAGTCCAGTAATCAACATGGCAAGGTAGGTTTTATTTTACTTTGATGTAGAATTTTTCTACCTGGAAGATTTTTCCCCTGCTTAAACCGCCAGGCTTGAAGGTTCAACAAGAAAGAAGACTGAAGCTTTCTCCCTCCCAAAACAGCACTGCAGCCTCAAAGTTTGCTATAAAATAATTACCTCAACAAATATTCAGTGATACGTGCCAAATCCAATGCCTTCAATGAGTTACATTTCTACAAAACAAGTGGACCTTAGTGAAAGTTTCTATCATAAAGGAAAACAGCCTTTAAATCAACTAATTATAAGTCTGAGAAGACATTCAGGAAGTGTAACTTTCACAGTGGCTTGAAAATATGCTCAAAATTTAAATATTTGAAAGCATAATATATGAGTATATACATTGTAATCTACGTTTCTTTTTAACTGTAAGGTATGCTTTTGCAAGAACAATGACATTCTGAGGTATACAACTTAAACCTTGCAGAGTCTGTTTCCACGAACCAGATAAGAGCATGGGATTTCTGCAGTGTAGACCCACACATAGACTCCAAAGCTGGAAACAGAACCACCTCTTACTGTGCTAGTTACTTACTGTACAGTGTGCAGAGGTACAGCCCCTGATATAAAGGGTGTAAGATTAAAAACAATTTAAAAAAATAGAGAAAAAGAGACGGTAGAATGTTGGAGCACACACATCCCATTCTTGTGAGCACTGGAGTGTTTTCAGAGAGGGTTTTCTGTTTCAATTAAAAATGAAAAGTTTACACAACTGTGAAAAGTGATGTTCCTGTGGCATAAGAAGAAAGAGGATCATTTCTGAAAATAACGGAAGAAGGAGGGACAACGAGAGTCTGGTGGGACACAACAGTCTTGCCAGGAAAGCTGATGTTAGTTCTTCAGTGCATGTTAATAACACGGGGTTTGAAAAGCAAATTCGGGTAAAGCAAATTCCCCACACAACTGTGGAATTTCATTAGCCCTTGAAGCTTATTCTATCTCACCCTCACCCTATCTTCTTGAAATGATATATCTCTTTATTTTACATTATCTGGATTATGAACTATAGTTGTTGTTTTCTCTTTCACATATCACTGTCTCTGTTTTAACAGAACTGTTCCTTGTTGTTCTATGTTTGGTTTTATGTCACCTTTCATAGAGCTCCCTTTGCTTTATCCATTTCCAAACCTCAATTTATTAAATTTCCCTAAAAATCTCCTAAAACATAAAAGCAATAGCATCAAACACTAACTTTCAATGGAGTTGGGCCACATAGTAATCATATACATCTGTCAGTAATAAGGAGACATAGCTTTAGGCAAAAAATTTAACACTGACCTCATTCAAAGAACTTGAAATATCTGAAATAAATTTGAACTCTACATACAGTTATGTATTTAATAGTATTTGATATGGCCCTAGAGTAAAAAAAAAGTTCAAGATGGGGAACTAGGCTATACTGACATGTCTTCCAGTGCCTTCCTGTGTAACCTGTCTTCCTATGTTTAACAAATCTGAAAAACTTCAGTAAGTCAGATGCCCCAAAATATTTGTTTAATGAGGAATGTTATTTCTCATTTGCTGAGATCACTTTATGAGGACCATAACTACATATGAAGAAGCCCACATTTCAGCAGTGGAAATGATCAGAAAATAATTATACCATTATTGTGTGTTTTTCTCAAAACATGAGGAAAACTAGCATTTCCCTGTGTTAGGTAAACTGTCATGTCATAAAATGTCTGAAGCTGGTACACTGGAAAGTATGCACTCTTCACTTAGAAGAAGATAGAACATGTGATCTTGTAAAATAATAACAGAGATGTAAGTGTATTTGTAAGACTTGTTTAGAAACCCACAGACACACTGTCATGAAAGCGTGACTTATTTATTTTTTACTTACAACAACAGCTTTGTGAGACAAAAGGAGAACAAAGCCATCATGTCAAACAATGTTTGTAGTCAGACCTTGTGAAACACTGGAATGGAACTTCCAGTTATTTTCATTTAACCTGGATGTCTGCAACTGCAATTCTTTTACACTTGATTTTTTTTTTCCATGTAGTGCATTAAGTTATTGTATTTCGACCTTTTTTATAATGAATACTCTGATGTATATGAAAGAATATCAACTATGCTGACAAACCACTGATTATTCATGAAAGAAAAAATGTGAAGACAGATATAATGGAAGCTCATATCTACATTGAAATATTTCTAACCTGGTCAAGACTTACATCTCTGGGTAGAAGAAGCACAAAATTTAGTAAATTTCATATAACTGTAACACAAAAAAAGAAGTGAACCATATGTTACAACAAAATAAGGATCAGTGCCTGTTAACTATTTCCACAATCATCTTCTTTTCCAAAAAAAAAAACAAAACCATAACTTTCAAAAATCATTTTCAAGAAGAAAAATATACTGATATACAGTTAAAACTGTCAGTATTCTTTGACTATTCCCCCAAAACCTCAGGTCTTTTTCTCCTATGTTAATGGTTTTGTAAGAAAGAGAACTAGTATTTCTCACTGGAAAAGCTAATGGAATCAGTAACAAACCGGAGTTACATTTCCCTGACTTGTTCTTTTTCTTTTTTTTTCTTTTTTCTTTAATTTGAGGGGGGGGTAGGATGGAGTGCATGGTGGGGTGGGGTGGAGAGGAGGAGTGGAGCAGGGCAGAGGCTTGAGAGGTATATTTCCATATCGAATACCTGAGTTTTTAATGCATGATATAGAGATGTGAATTGTATATACAACAGTGGATGATAACCATTTAATGACAATAAACAGTATTGGCTAAAAAAAAAAGAAGTGCAATTAATTCACACTTTCATAAACTGCCTAGGAGTTATACATTTATCTAAGCCATGAAGATTTGAAATCACTTAGCTTTCTACTGATCTTTTCTTCCTGTTATGACAGACTTTTAAACATAATATGTTAACTTTTGTAGATAACAGAGAAAACACTGACATGTTTAATACAACAAATCTTCATTTAGTCCTTTACAGTATTAAAAAGTTTGGGCTCTTTACAAGATCCTTAATTATATCCCTTGACAACATAGCTATCAAGTGTGGACTTGACTGAGACTATCCAACTCAGTTCAATTTAGATATTTGAGGGTGGATATGCCATAAGTACATAGATAGCTAACTCCTGGCTGTGTAAGAATCCCTGATGTTTTCTTATTACTCATTTAATCTTTCAAGACAGCCTTTCTCATCTACTCTCTTTTTTCTTTCCAGATAAAGATCTTCAAGTATCAATATATTTCTTTTGATATGCCTCACTTTCTATCACCCCATGAAAAAATACATCCTCTCTCTCTTCAATCAAACACTAGTCTCCCCCCTAACAACCAATTTAATATTCTGGCCACTCGTATTGAAACAGCACCCCTACTCACCCTTTTCCCCACACACACCAGAACTGCTAATCCTGAGAAAGCAACTATCCAAATCCCACCAGCCTCCTAGAGGATAACATTCTAGATGCCAGTCACAGTCCTCAGCCTGATGGTAGCTTGGAAAGCTGCATGCATATTCTTGACTCACATTTCAAAAAGCCCTTTCTATCTCGTTTTAATGCTATGAGATTTTGAAGCCTTGCATCTACGAGTTCCAGCTGGTGCAGGAATGACGCTCCTTATTCAGAATTAAGTTTTACCATAATGTACTTTTTCTTTCCAGCTGCTGTGATTCCTCAAACACACGTATAAAGGGGAAAAGTGTGCTTGCCTTTCCTCCTGCCTGGCTTCTAACAGTTGGTTGGGGGGGGGGGGGGGGTGTTCTGTTTTGGGTTTTTTTTGTTTTGCTTTGTTTTTTTTTTTTTTTTTTTTGCAAGCTTCGGAGAACTACCGGATCGGAAATAACTGCAGCCATTCATAAGATGCTGCTTAAAATTCGAATTCCTCCAGAGAGGCGTTCCAGGCTGGGACACTCGCCTCTGCCCCCAACCCTCTCCTGCCGGGCGGCGCGGGCTCCCTTGCTGCAGTGCAGGCTGGCAGTTCACTCCACTCGAACTTTCAATGCAGAAATTCGGCACGATGCAGTCAGACAGACAAAGCAGCACTTACCTTAATTGAAATCTTTTCTCTGGTAATGCTGGAGCATCAGTCCAATCAACAGTGTTCTGAGGGGGAATCCTAAGTTTCAATCAACACCCTCCGGATAGCTGCATGCTGCTCTGCCTTTTTTTCGTTGAACTCCTCACTGTCTAGAGAGAGAGAGAGAGAGATCAGCTGAAATCCTCAGAGGCTGCTAGGGAGTGAGAGAAGAGGCACCAAAGCAATGTTTCTTAACAGGCGATTCTCAGCAAGCGTGCTCAGGTCTGGAAGATCCTGTAACTGCTGTGATAGGCTCCTGTCATGTCCCCTGAGCCGTGAGATGATCATTGACCTGATTAGCTCTGAACACTCCCTACATGCAGAGAAAGCACTGAGAGGATTGGCGGGTCGCAAGGGAATTGGGAAAGGCACCAGGGCCGCTTGGGAATCTTCATTCTTCCAGACTAATGGATGTGCTGCAGCTGAGGCTGTAATTTGCGAGGAGGTTATGCACCATGTTAACCATCTGAGGACTTAAACAAATGTACTTTTGCATGCTGTTTCTCAAGGTGCACCGGCATTCAACGGAGGGTAAAGCTGAGTAATTAGAGGCTGATGTAGCCGTTCTGTCATACAAGGCTCACTGTATGAGATATCCTGTAAGCTGAGAGATAAAGTGGATTCATACATTTGTCTCTGACCCCGGAGACAATAGCAGTTAATGGGTAGAATAAGTGAAATTAGCATGGTGGGCTCATGTTGGCCCCCAGATGGCAATCAATCACCATGGAAAGAAAAAGAAGAGAACAACAAAACCCAAGCAGACTAGAATTATTTAACAAGTGTATGTATGTGGCAGTTAAATAAAATGTAGAAAAAGAATGCCAAACTAGTACAGAAAGGACTCTTCAACATGGGGATAAAATCAGTAGCAAAGCACAACAACACAGCACACAAGTTCTTCCCTCTTTTACAGCAGAGGAGGAAAACCAACCAGAAATGCGTTTAAAGAATCTAGCTTGCTTTTCACTTATACTGGTACAAATAAATCTATTAAAGATGACAGTTTAAATTTAGATGGGAAAAGAAAAAGCAGAGTGAAAGAAGAGTGAGGTGTATTCATTATTTTTGTTTCGAGGGTATTAGAGAAACCAGACTCTTGTGTACCAAGTATTCAGGCTTACATGGTCAAAGTGTGTCACCTTTTATGAATGTCCTCATCTTTTTTTCCTGTTCTTGGATGACAATATGGCACTAGCCAGTTAACTCAATTTTCCGTTCATATTTATCTATGGAAATACCAACTCTAACATATTTAGAAATGCTGATCTGAAGCACCAATACAAAAGGGAAAATGGATATTTTGGTAGCAACTAAAGAAGATTTGGAACCTATAGTAGCATTGCTAGTTCATATGTAGTTAGCATAAGTTACTCTATGAGTACTGAAACAAAGCTAATTTTAAACATATACTAGAATTCTTAATCACTTTATTTTTCGTCAGGTTTTATACATTTTTCAGGTAAATTTATGTAATTGTATTTTAGTTAGATAAGCAGTCAAGAAAGCAAATTTTAAGTTGTTAAGCAAACGGCAAAGAAAATGCATTACATATTTACTTTCTGAAGGCATTCACTTCAGAAATCTCGTTAATACAGAGAAAAGAGTATTGTGTGATTTGGATCACTCAGAAGTAACCATGAAGGTTTGAATCTCCAATTTATTTAGCAAGACAGAAGACAATGATTTCTCACCCTAACTGTAATGCCTAAGAAACAATAATCTAAGTGCAATAATTCTACATGCCCCAATTTCTCACTACACAATCAGTAGTAAGAGATCAATTTTTCTCCCCTAGCAGTGGTATAATTTTCAGGATCCTCCTCTAGAAGTGCCTCTCTCTTCCACAGATCAAAATCTCCTCTATGTGCATAATCTGGATAATAAGATTGTCTTTGGCAATATTACATATTCAGACAGTAACAGGTTATGTTTTAGTGTGATTTATTGAATATCTATCAGCCAGGGATTCACATTTGCCCTGGGACTAATGGTAAGAAACTAATAATTAATCAAATAATTAATTAAATAAGAAGGCTTTTACACACTTTAATATGAAGCATAAACACAATCTTGATCTTGACTAAAGTGTTTCATGTGTCAAGACTACAGTGATTTGCTGCTACAACCCTCACTGAAAAACAAGCTGCTTTCCTTACCCATACGTTTGTACCAGGGAATGGGTGGCAAGTCATCCCAACACTTACAATCTCAGATGTTCTGACATGGCATCCTTCATGAAACATGTAATCCACAGCTACCCATTGTATCATTTATGATTTCAAATACCAGGAAAGAAATTAAATATGAAAAAGACCTTATTAAGACTATTTATTTGCCATTCTTGTAAGCTTCCAATTTCAGCTTTCTTGCTGTTTTATTTAACAATATTCAACTCTCACCAGCCCTGGAATTTTCAGCACTTCTATTAAACTGATGTTCTACAACCTATGAGATCGGCATATCAGGAATACTTTTCCTGTTACCATCTCCTTTTCAAATATATTTCAGTAATTTTATACTAAAAGTTTCACTTTAATAATATAAAAGGTAATCTTTCACACTTAATGTTCTGATTTTCTTTTTAAGGTTTAAAAGTCAACATTCATTAGAAGTTCATACTGTGTGACTGAATTATTTTAATTGTTTCTCACCACAAATAAAAGTCTGTAAAAGAAAACAGCAGATCCAGAGGAGGGACTGAAGCATGAAGGAAAAAAATTTGAAGTGACAACACGATTTAAGTTTGTGCAGAAACAGCTGGGACTTACTGTACTATTAGACAATTGTGTAAGACATTGGCATTTTAAATTTATTGTTAACAAAAGGAAACAATAATTTGAATCACTCATAAATCTTGTTACAGTCTAAATAACTGAAGAAAAGTCTATTGTTTTGGGTCTTGTTCCTAACCCTCAACGTAACTTAAAATTTTGAATGCAATTCCTATCAGTCATCTCAATAAATGGACAAGAGTTTGTTCTGCACAAGGAGATCAGTAAAGTAATGTCTTCAATAGGGCATCATATAATTACTCATATGGATAAAAAAAAATTAGAGACCCTTCTTGGCACATCATTCTTATACAAAAGAGTCAATATATTAAACGAGCAACCTTTTGAATTCACTGCCCCAAGCCATGGCTACAGAAAGAATTAATATGTACGTGTGTGATAGTATTTTAAAATCATAACAGAATTTAAAATGAATACACAAGAAAAATTTCTTTGTTCAGTATTGTCCCTCAAAGAGAAGTAAAAACATGACCTTATGGACAAGATACTAATCATGGGGAAAAAATCCCTGACCAACTAACATAATTGTATAATCCATTGTATTTTTATTGTCAAGGTCATTAGTTACTGATGTTTCACTAGTAATTTTTTAAAAGATTAATAACATTTTTAGAAAGAGTTATATTTCCCAAACTGGTCATTTGAATAGACCGAATGCCAAAATAAATTCAGAAAATTATAGTAGCGTTAGTTTCTTAATATTCTCATAAAGATCTTTGATTCAGAGACACTACAGCACAATACTTCACCATGCATCTATGGAAATTCAATACAGAATAAAAGGTCATAGATGAACAGTAAGAAAAGTAATGAATTCACCCATATGCCTATATAGTCACAATTTTCTGCTGGTCTAAATTACACATACAGTCAGGTACATCAGCTTTGTTGATGCTCAGAAACAGAAAGAACTAGAAGTGAATTGCATCTACACCCATAGCTTCAATATAGAGAATTATTCTTTTTCTACAGTTAAAGAGATCCTTTGGTGTTAAAAAGATACTACACGAGTACTGAGAGTGCCAATTTGCTCAATAATTTCTTTTTCTCTAATAAGTAATTAATTTTAGCTGGAAAAACAGTAAGTACAAATAAGGTGTGTGAATAGTCTAGGATAGCAGCAAAGCCAGGAGAATAAAAGACTTCATAGAAGAGATGGACTGAAACCATATTAATCTTTCATCTCTCCAGATAAAAACACACAAATAATAAACCACTTAAAGACATTAAAAATGCTTTGAAAAAAAGCCCACATTTGGACCATTTGAACTTTCACAACCATGTATTTTCTGCATTTTAGCAACCATTTTTTCCCTATGGCATCTCTGAGCAATGAGTCTAGTTAAGTCTTAGTAGTGCCTGACAATTCTCATGCACTTTAGCACTGAAATTTTACTCTCATCCTCATTAATTTCAAAAGCACAAGCTGAGCAGATGCAACTCCAAATTCTCATCTGGCTTACATCAGCATAGCTGCATTGATTTAAGTAGAACTGTACAGCAGATTTATTATTAGTGAGATCTCATGTAAAAGCAGTGCAATTTCTCATCAGTGAATACTACAGCAAATCTCAAAGACCAACCTTATTTCCAAACTTTCTGGCCACAGTGAATACAGACAACAAAGGAAACTTCTTTGAATCTAGAGTTTAATCTCGAACATTCAGTGCTTTAGTACAGCACCTTATTCCACAGGTTCTTGATGTTAAGGTAAAGATGTGATCTGAATGGAAGGAGACAGCTGAATCCCAGTCATACTCAGTAGAAAACTGCTGACTTCATCAGGCTTCTCCTTTTGGTACCACTAGGGGCTCAGAAAAAATCTAAGTGTTTCTCTTATCTGATCACTGTTCTCACTCCCAGTTTAGCAGTAATAATCAGTAGCATACTTTTTACTTAGGTCAGACTTCCAAATATTAAGGAAAGTAGCACAGGATACTTCTGTTGGACATTTCGGATTATGTCATGCAAAGTGCAGTTTGAATTTCATTGTACACTTTTATTAAGTTAGCCTTGTATACTGAGACATTTCAATGTTAGTGATTTCTGTTTTCTTGGAGGAATTCCCAAAATGTTTGAGATATTTAGGAAGCACAAGTAACCCTGGATTTAAGTAAACGTCCACCTGGATTTAAGTAAAGGTCCACAAAATGCCTAAACAAATGAAAGTAGGTGGTGACTAAATACTCTACAATTCAGTCCTGGAAGCTATTTAAGAACATTATGCTTTGTAAGAGTAGGGAACTTAGGGGTAGAGAGGATACAGAGCCCTGTAAGTGAAAGGAAGCACAGAGGGACAATGTTTTTAAGAATATATTCAGATCTAGTAGAGAGAAAAAAAAATAAAGGTAGAAAAAAGATGTGAGATGGAAACAGGCCACCGCTGTTTTGATTATGCCTCTTCAGTTTTGTTACCATCTGAGAAAAACATAGAGTTCATGTTCAAGCACCAAGTAAATTATTGTTGTCCATAATTATAAAAAAGGAAACAGAATGGACAATTATTTGAATATTATACGTGCTTGCAATACTATTTATTCAGATATATATTATAAAGGCACTTCATTTAAGACATGGAATCCAAATTCTCTTCAGTCTGTTTGGTATGTCTTTCTGTATGAATTGAGAACCTGAGGACTACTAGAATGAACTCTACAGGACAAAGAAAACTTTGTATTTGAAGGTAGTTTTTCTCTGCTGAAAATTTCTGTCAGCAATACACCTATGCAGTTCAGCTGGAAAAGTTAAACAGCTGTAACGAAGGGCATGCTTTTGCAGCAACGTGTGATGTGCAGTTTCTGATTTGAGTCTCCTTTTTGCTGGGGGCTGTAGACCTCCTTTAGGCATAACAGTAAAAATAGGAGCACCCTGCAAGTTGCACCACAATAGCAATGTGGGAGACAGAATGACTCAGGGACATCCTTTCTAAAGTACAATTCCTCCCTCACATCCTTCTTGTTCAGGTGAAGGGAACAGTGTGATTTGTGGTATGATCTGTCTCAGCAGCAATTTACAACTTCCCAGTAAAATCTCTCTGCTCACTCCCTTTTGCCATCAACTTGTTTTAGCATGCAGGGACAAGGGAGAGAGGATAGTGCAGAAAGTCATGTGCAGGGGTGCAATGTACTGCTTGTAGCCACATAAATATCTTACACCCGTCCATTAGCCTCCATGTTCCTGTCTCTGTGCATAAGGAGGGGTTGCTTGTCCCCTCAAAGGAGACAAAACTGAACTGCAATTTAGTCTCGGGATTCTCCCTGGCATTTTTATAGCTGAAGCCTGTCTGCTACTTACTCAGACTAACACTATAAATCTAACACACTTTAAGGGCCACATTTTCAGTGTCGTAAAACATCATATCTGTCCATTTTTCAGGGGAACCACAGGGCTTTTATAATACCTAGAGAAAATCAGATCTTAGGAAGTGACAACATCTCTGCCTAAGATTGTTCAGATGTTATTGGTTTCAGGAAAAGCTCAGAAAAATATGGTAACCTATATAAACATTAACTAAAATGAACTTTCCCACAATCCTAACTTGCATTTGTCTGGTTAGATTTTAGTCTTCTAACTATGGGGAATTTGGTTTTGTTTCTTTTTTTTTTAATTGTTCTGGTTTGGTTTTACTTTTAATTTCAGCCTTGACTCTTTTCTCTTATATGCTGTTGCTTTTCTTTTTTTCAGTTTGTCCACTCTAGAGTAATTTTTAATCTGTTTTTTTCAAATTCTTTCTTAAATATCTGCTTTTTCTCTTCAGATTATTTTCATGTACTTGTTCTCTAGGCATAGAAATCATCCTGTTTCTTACCTTAATCTTTTCTCTTTCCACTTACTCATTCCTTAATGTTTCTTCTTACACAATTCCATTACAAGCACTTTCTAGCTTTCTTCTCCGATAATTATTTTCCTGATCTCTTTTTATATTCCTCCTTCCTTGTTTTCTTGCTCTCTTTTTTTGTCAGTGTTAGAATGGATAGGTATAGAGGGAAAAAACAGGCAGAACAATAGCTGCATTTTTTCCATATACACATAAAAAATCATATGCATGAAAGGGAATCAAGTGCTAACAAAATTGCTTTTAGTATCGCATTTCCTCAACTTCTGTTCAGGAGGAGCTGAAATGTAAAGAAGCACAACTGTAAAGAAGCACAACTGGAAATGTTTTAATTCCTCCTTATCTCTCATTCTTCACAGTCTGAAGCAAGTTTTCTCTCACACAACAGACACCAGCCCATTGTCTGTAAAGGACAACTTCCAAGGCTGGACTATGATATAGAGAGTGCCTGTGGCACTATTATGCCAAGCCCTGAAAGAATAGGCTGATGGGAATAGCAGCCAGTAAGACAGGCTCTCATTCGGAATCAGCACTCTCCCTTCACATGGACCATGCTGGCGAGCACTTAGGTTAGGTTTTGCTGTGGGAATACTCAAACTACACCACACCAAGGTGACAGTGAACAAGACGGTAAGGCAGTCCCTCATCCCAGGTTCTTCAGAGCCTATCAGGCTTGTAAGTTACTTAGTTCCTTCCATGTGCCTAATGGCAAGACTATTACTCCTGAAAGCATTGTACTGCATCCAAGTGTCTAATAAGTTAAGTGGCTTTCATGACATAAAGAAGCTGAAGTGTGTAATGTATATAGATCTTATTTTTAGATACCAAGGAACATAAAGATTTCAATCTTGTACAAAGACGCTGACACCGATTAGCAGCTGTAAAGTTTTCTTACTGTTCGTACCACTCACATGATTAACCCTTCTAACACCCTCCTACTACAGACAACATGCTACATATTGCTCCCCCGTTAGTTTGCTTATCTGTAGTCAAAATTCAGAACAAAAATATAGCTTCCTTTTGTAGACCTGCATGTTATTCCTCATTTACCTGCTTTTGATTGTATCTTGCAATTCGAAAACATCAGTCTCATGAGCCTTTGTGATTATAAGGTTTCCTAAGGTTTACCTTATAGATGATCAGCAGAAAAAAAAAGAATGAAGAGGCAATAATATACAAAGATATCGTCTTAATTTTTCCATCCTGTAGTCATTATTTCCAATTAGATCTATCAATGCCAACATTTTAGAAGACCAGAAGACACAGAATCAGATCACAATATGAAATGTGACATTCTGTTCCAGCCAGCAGGAAACTGAAGGGGGCAGGAGGAGAATGGAGAAAAAAAACAGCCTCCTTAGCTTAGGCAGCCCAAGAAAAAGCCATGTTTCAGCTGCAGCCTCTTCACTCAGGAAAACAGAGGCAATGGTCTGTCATCAAAAACTTGGGCATTGTATCCTGCAAAAGCAATTAAGCAGTGGCATCTTAAACTCTATTTCACTGCAGCTTGCTGCCAAAAATCAGTACAGAGAATGCTGAAACTGTTTCTTTAATACAATCTTGCTCTGGAAACATATTGGAAGAGAACATGCTTCCAAAAAGGACAGCCACCTGTTATCTCTTTTGAAAATGATATGGTTTGAGACAGTGGCTAAGTAATAAAATTTGGCCTCCACTGGTTAAACTGAATAGAATTCTCTAGCCACATAAGACAGATTAATCATATCATACATAAAAAAAAAAATAAAAAATTGTTCAGCTTAATAATTGTATCTTTTCTGGACAGGAAGTATCATTATGTGACCATACTCATTTTGAGCCATTAGCCTCTCTTTCCCCATTTTCTGAATATGGAGGAATGAAAGATGGCTTAATTATAGCAGTAAGAAATTACCTGCTTTTGGTGGGAGGTGGAGAAGATGGTGTTATACTCACAATGCAAAGCTGAGACTGTAGGATATTACCTTAAAATATTTATTCTCAGTTACTGTCTCAGCTCTATCTGCATCTGCAGTAAGTAACATGTTTAAAACACACTCACATATATGGAATGAGAGTAGAAGAATGTGGCAGCTGGAAGGTAACAGACCCTACTGCCTAAATACAGTTGCGTTTTCTCTCATGGTTGCAGACTGGAGTTTGTGATTGATGTGAAAATGTGTAATATTAAATGTGTGATATTACAAATAGTGGATAAAAAATGCAAATATTACATATTAATTCATGTTAATTTGTCTCTTTACTAGCATAGCCAACTAGCCTGTGTTCATCTGTCTCCAGAACCATCTATACTGATTATTAATTAGTTTGCCAAAATCTTGTATCTTTTTTTTCCCCTATTCATGAAGGCAATTCTGAGAATAATAATTACACTATTTAGCCTTTATCTAGTGCTTCTCATCTTTCAAGTGCTTTACAAATATTAATTCACTAATTAATCTTCCCAAAAACTCAGATTACTCCCATTTTACAGATGGAGAAGCATTAGCAGAGAGGGCAAGTGACCTGCCTGAGGCCATGGATAGTAGAGAAACGGGAAAGGACTAAGAGGAAGGATGCTTATAACTAGAAAGAAATGGAGGCAGATGGGACAATTATGGTGATTGTTCAGCAAATAATCATGAGATTCCAGTGAAGAATTTTATATATCACCGGAGGGCAGGCAGTGCTAGCCCTACCATGTGTTATATAGCCACTCGGTATGCCAAAGGATTCACAAATAAAAAAATGAAACTGAGAAATAAAACACATGGCACTTTCACCATTTTTTAAAACCAAAACACAGTCTGTTCTAAGATACTGGCAAAAATCTTAAAAGTAATCATAAGCACAAAACTAGTGTCAGGAAACTAGAAAATTCTAATTTTTTTGATATCTCATTTGATCTGTACTCAAAATTGAATCAATGAAATGAAAAGACTGCCCAATACTAGGCATAAATTCAGTTACAATTTCTATGCTTGATTCATTTTACATCTGGGGAGACTGATAAAAAGCATATTTTCTATAAGACTAGATCTAGATCACACATATAGTTCAAAGAGTATGTAAAAAAATAGCCAAATAAACTTCCCTCTTAAACCTTGCCTTTCTGCTCTCCAAATAGTCTCTGTTTAATCACACTTTTTTTCTTCATTTTTGTTTGGTTTTGCTTTGTTTTACAACAAAACCTTTTTTTTTAAATTCAGATCTCCCAAATGATTGCAGAAAAACAGATACTTGTACATTAGGACTATGGGAGAACATGGGATAATACTACTGTATGATACTGCTGGCAGGGAGACTTTCATTAAGGCTGTAAGAGATATATCATTGCCTGGAATTTAGAACAGCAACTGGGGATGAAACATATCCAAGCTAAATCCATGAGGTGAATGACCTAAGAGCAAAAATTATTCCCTATGTCACAACTGATAAAAACATGGGGATTGGTTTTGGATTGTGGTAGAATCCTAACAAGTATAGTACACATAGCTACCCAAATCCAAAGCTCCAAATGATTACACAAATATTCAAGGTACTTTATGCTCCATGCAGACTGAGAAGAAAGTAAAAAAACCGTGAAAGCTGTACAAAATCTGCCAGATATACAATCGAGTCAAATTAAGATCGCTTTTTCTCCTCTTTGAGAAGTTTTTTTTTCTGCCTTACTGACATGGTAGATATTCCAGTTATACTTATGCAGACATTGATATTTTGTATACACTACTGTAGTGTGCTGACCAGTGATGACAGAATAAAGGTGGTAAACCATCCAAGAGTACAGAAAGCAACGAGAATGAAGAGGAGAGAAAAGGAATGCAAAAAAACCTCTGATAATTTCCAACATCATAGCAAGGTATGTGCTGTAATGCTCAGTGCAGTACTAAAAGGGGAGGTCCCAGTCCTGTACCCTGTGCATTTTTCTCTCAAATTATCCCCTTGCCTGGAGATGCCCTTAAAATGAAATTTATTTACCTACAGAATAGCTAGACCTCTTCAGATTCTTAGAGCTTGGGAAGCAGATAATTTTCCAAGACACAGAATAGGTGTATCTATGCTGTATCTTGGAAAATTATCTACTTCCTTGGCTCTAAATAACTGAGAGAAAACTATTATTTCAAAAAAGAATAATCAAAATATATCTTTCTTTGCTTCTGTAAGTTTCTAGAAGTAAAGATCACTGCTTTCTCTCTCTCTGAGTTCTATATCCTCTTAAAATTAATTCTCCCTAAAACTTTATTTATTCAGGAAAAGATTTCCTGGAAATAACAAGGTAGAAAAAAGCTTTTAATGGCACTATTTTGATGTTAATAACACAACTTTATGTCTTCAGCATTTGTAAGCTTTGCAGTCAATACTCATGATTACCAACCCAATCACTGACAACAGCAAGCAACTTACCACTTATGACCTCAAATTTTGTAGCAGTGAGAAACAAATTGACTGGGTAGAGCCCCTGCAGTACAAGATGAAACTATTAAATTTGTGATTTCATCCAGTGATTAAATTTTTGTTTAGCTCCTGTGATACAATGGTTTCTATGTTATTACAAAAAAAGTAACGATCACAAAACTTTCATAACAGATCACATACATAGGAACAGGACTCTTGAGAAGGATGCTCACGATGACATGAGGGTATCACACCAGAAACAAAAGCTACATTTTGCCTGTGAAGTTTAGTTAGGTTTGCTTTGCTTAGGCCATCTTGTTGGAGGTCTGGGTAAGGGTACAGACTGTTCTCACTGAAATTCAGAGCACTATGCAGAAAGGGCTTTAAGCAGATAGGAAAAGTGGCAAAGAAAACAAAAAGTGCCTGTCCCACCTGCGATGTGACTCAGCGTGGAGAAGAAAAGCTTTGTTTATGCCACAGACATAAAAATGCCAGGTACACAGACCAGAAGCCCTGAGTTTTTTCTCAAGTGCTGCTGTGTTACGTATATGCTGCTGCAGCTTAGTTTTTTGTTCCCTTTCTTCAACTCCGAAAGGAAGATTTGGATTTTATTTACTTGTCTCCATAATTTTATTTGGATGCTGTCGAGCAAGGATGGAGTTTAGAAGTGCCATTGATATAAACTTAATTACTGTTTTAGGAACCAAGTTCTTTTAACCAGTGATTTTTTTTTACCTAAATCTGTGTCAAAAACTAGGCAGTGTTATGTAATTCAATGCTGTAAGTTAAATCAGTAGTTATCAAGGTAAGGCAAATACCGGTTCTTAGATGTTGAGATCTACAAATAAACTAAGCTTTACATATCAGCTCATTTTTAATTAAAATTTATTAATACATTATGACTGTTGCTGATGTTAATATTTTGAAGTACCTAAGGTTATTTTAGGCTAAGCAGGAAAGTGTCAGTTTTCTTTTTCTAGCATACTTTATGTTCTCATAGGCTTTAGCTTTATATTCTTCAACCAGGAAACTGTATGTAGTTATTTTGGATGTCTTCTTTAATTGCTTAATTAAAACTATAGAAAATGGCATAAAGTAAACTCTATCACATTGACATTTGCACAGCAGCACATTTGCAATCAACAGAAAGCATATTTGTCCTATGTCATTAATGATAAAAAGGCACAAATTATTTATTTAGGATAATATTAAGAATAAAATATTAATTTGTTCAAGAAAACACTGTATTAATAGTAAATAATCATGACCTCCATGAACATGATACCAAGATAAAATTGCTTTAATTTGGTTTAGAAAATAATTAAATACAGGCATACATTCATAGAAAAGAACTCTACTGCCTTGTGATTAATGGTAAAATACATCTCAGAACAACCTCTAAGCAAGAACTTGCATAAGAAATGTGCTGCAATAATGAAGTAATTCATTGTACTGTATCATTGATCATTCATTCTGAAAGTCCTACTTTTTCAAGAGAAAGTTCTGTGTAAATAAAAGACATGTGAAGTCTAGAATTCACAACCAACACCCAAAACCAAAAAAAAAATCTGTACTTTGCACCATTTACCTCCTAATTCGGGAAAATACACATATGAGATTGCATTTTTGAGCACCACGATCTAAGAAAAATATTAAGCTATTACAGAGCATCCAAAGGAGGGCAATGAAGATGGCGAGGGCCTTGAGGTGAAGCCGTATGAGGAGCGTTTGAGATCACTTGGTCTGTTCAGCCTGGAGAAGAGGAGACTGAGGGGAGACCTCATTGCAGTCTGCAACTTCCTCTTGAGGGGAAGAGGAGGGGCAGGCACTGATCTCTTCTCTGTGGTGACCAGTGACAGGACCTGAGGGAATGACCTGAAGTTGTGTTAGGGGAGGTTTAGGATGGGTGTTAGAAAGAGATTCTTCACCCGGAGAGTGGTTGGACACTGGCTTGCCAGGGAAGTGGTCACAGCACCAATCCTGATGGAGTTTAAAAAGCATTTGGATCATACTCTCAGGCACATGATGTGACTCTTGGGGATGGTCCAGTGAAGGGCTAAGGGTTGGACTTGATGATCTTTGTGGGTCCCTTCCACCTTGACCTGTTCTGTGATTCTGTGATTCAAAACCTTGAATCATCAAAACAGGAAAACAAAGAATAATGAAATAATGGCAAGGATGGGTCAGGAAAAAATCCTGTATCTAACTATGGATCTAACACAACAGAGATTCATGGGCAATGTTGACTGCAACTGAGAATTTCTAAAAGTAAATCTATATTGTTATTCCAACTGTTCTTTCCAGTGTTTCAGTCAGTCTCCCAATAATTAAAATACTTGTGGAAATGGCCTTTCTAAATAGTTGTCTGCTTTTCAAGTGACTAGGGCTTTTCTATTGTTTATATCTACTTTCACCTCAACTTTTCATCCTTTATATTTACCCTTGCTCAGATAGTAAATTATCTTCCTCTTTATATGCATCTTTTTTTCAAACTGTTTTTTTGAAGCAGACAGGAAAGCTATGGTAACTGTGATGATGTACCCTTTAATTTGCAGCACAATGCTGCCTCTCTCTATGCCTCATTCTCAATACTAATAGGCATATTTCCATTTACTTCATTTCTACTCGGTATTGCATACATTAGCAATCTTTTCATGCAGGTCCCATAGCACAAAGCTCAGGAGTATCATATTTTGTAAAACATCAGACACAAATATTCATGTTCCAGAACATGAGTGATTTTATCTTCAACAGCAAGCACACTGGGAATGGTTGCAACTCACACAGACCTATATGTGTTAGTCCTAATTAGCTCAAATACTAGTAGCAGCATAGCAGGGCTCAGCAAATAAATGCAAGCAAGTTGCCCAAATATGTTAATTACAAGATAATGTCCAGCAGACAGTAAGTATGAAAGACCAAAGGAACAATGCAGGATATATCCCTCCCGTATCAAAAAAAAAAACAAAAAAACAAAACAACTTCATACTTTGACCTGTTTCATTGCATTCTCACAGAAAGTTATTTCAGTGAGCTAAGTGAAATTATTTACATAAAATTTTTAAGCCAACAGACTATGGGCCAGACCTTTCATACATATCTTCAAGAGACTACCCTTTCTTGTGCAGATAAGAGACAAGCGAAAAAGGCATTTCTAATACGTATATATACATACAAATAAGTAATTTGAGAAAGGTCTTAATAACACATTGTTAGAATACATGATACATAGACATAGATGCAATGACTAATAAGATGAAAAGGTGGTATACAACATCCTAAGCAAAACCAAAGCTTTCAGAATTTCAAAATTTCACAGCTAAAAATCACATTTTAAAGAATGCTGCAACATGCCTTGCAATATCATTAAAATCCAAGGCTCTCATGAATGGTTTATTTAATTGAGTTTGCACTGTAATTTAGGCAACTGGTGGTCCATATTAGAATAGCATGTCAGTAAGTTTTCTTCCACCTTAATACAAACATCTTTCTCAAAATAAAATTTAGCTTTCTTGTCTGGCATCTAACTCTTCCCCCTTCAGTTATGAAAACATCATAGACAATTTGCTAAGATCAGATGCCAAAATTTTAGCCAGTTAATATTAGGTGAGTAGAATCTAGAATCCTATCATTCCTTGCTACAAGCTTACTTTAGTAGATCTGTACAGAAAAAAAATATGATATTTTTAAAAGACACATTCTGCTAAGTTGTTTTTGTCTTTGTCTTTCCCTCTCAAGCTTTTACAGCTACATTCCCCAGCTTGTCAAATAGATATTTACACAGTCTTGCGAGCTATTATTATGCCATGACACTTTACTACAGTAATGATTAGGTAATACATATACAGCACAAACTAACTTCAGCTAATCAAAACAATACCTGATAAATAAATTTTTAAAAATGCAACACAAAAGTATCCTTCTTTAGGATCTGAAATGCACATTGCAAGTTTTCAACATACTCAGAGCATGCCATTTAATTAGACAGATATAAATCTTTTACAGAAAGGAACTTCAGCATAAAGTTTTTTAATTTATTAATGTTGCATAAGTATATGGTCAAACTTTTAAGTAAATGGTCCGCTTTTACTATAAGAAATGACTCTGTTTTTATCAAAACCTTATTCAGGTTTTGGTCATTTTGTAAATATTTTTTGTCTATGATCTAAGCTGGGGAATGGAGTAGAAGATGAGAATAAAATTACATAAAGTTTGCTTTTGTTATGTTACTTTACTCATCATTAAGTCTTTTCTCATAGATTTACAGGGTACATCTTCAGTTTAAGAAGCTGGCCATTCAGTCCCTACTAGTTCTGCCTCTAAACAGCCATGAAGTCCTGCTCTGGATGAGATAAACTGAAAGGTGGGACTAAGCAGTGCAAGGAGAACAGACAAAGCCTGAGTGAGTTTCTGTGTTACTAACAAAAAGAGGCTTAGCATGCAATAACATTGTAATCTAAATCTATTCATTTCATAAATGAAAAAAGAGACATAAAGCTTAGCTATCACAATTTCACAGCTAAAAGTGCATGCCAATCAGGTGTAGATGTATGGTAGCTGGTCCTATAAACAATATGGGTATTCTATGTTCATTTTTTAAATCACACTTTAAACGCCTTATCCTTCATTTAGTATACAGTGCGACTCTCAGAATTTATCATTAACACATTTAACACATAAGATTGTAAGGAAAATATTGTGCAGCTACCTAAATGAAAATTATTTGATACATGGATTTTCTGACCATCTACAAAGTGATATAAAACACAGAACAGCAATTTGAACTGAAGACACTTTTAAGTATAGACTATGGACCTTAAATTTATACAGCCAGAAGGAAGAAATCTAGTCTATAACTTCATTATTTAGTGTTGTCAATATAAGACATACAAATAGTGGAAAGAAATACCAGAATTTTGATAGGTTTTCTTGTTTTTAAAAGGCAAGTAACTAGTCTTGAATATTTCAAGAAACATTCAGCAAAGAAGAAAGAGAGCAGAGCCTCTATGTGAAAAAAAAATGAAGAATATGGTATATTTCTTCATTACTCAAGAGTTGAGAAAGATGGACAAACCAGGTAGTGAAAACAGGCAAAGAGCTGTTTGAACAGTATCTTGTCAATATCTTATCTAAATTATCCATGTCAGCTATGTGAAAAAGCAGCCTCAGAAAATAAGTGGCATGCCTGATTTGTCATTATGTCAGCTGTTACCTTTTCTGAAACTAACATAGTTTTATTTTTATGCTATTTTGTAAAGTAAATTTTGTCCTCCTAGGGAATTTATGTTACAAGTTAAAAGTATCTAAATCTTAAATATTCCCATCTTAACATTATTTATTTTTTAATATATATTTGACACTTTGTTTTGCATTGTATTTTAATTCCAACATAAATAAAGACACCGAAATAAAGTCAATTCAGGATTTGGGGTTCCTTTAGAATTTCCTTTAAAACTTATTGCAAAGTTTGTCTGATTAATCAATTCCTAAGTAAGCATACAAAATTTAAATGGTTTTTAGCTTGATTTCATTCAAGATTTTTCCCTTTGTATCTGCATTGCCCTGAAATAACAGAAGCAATTTTGACTATAAATATAACCATGGCTAAGTTCACCTTCACTTAAAGAAGGTCAGACTTTTACCTTCTGATACTTACTCTATTTTATCTTCTTATGCCCTTTACTGTAAGCGCTAAGCACTGGACAAATAAAGTCAGCAGAATTAAACAGAGGTGGAATTGGCATTAACACCATTTGATATTGTTTACTCCAACAATACAGTATGCTTATGTGGAAATAAAAAGGTTATAATGATTGCAGAGTATGGAACAACATGAATTCATTCTCATAATGGTCATTGTAATGTTAATGGGACATTGTGCAAACACAACTCACGCCATTACAATTTAAGGAATTTAATCATATATCCATTTCCAGTTGCAATTTACTTTTCTTCTTACTGTAATAAATAAATTCCCATACTATGTGTAAATTAAAGATAAAGAGAAAACACCTTCCCACCAGTCACTGTCTCTAATCTCCAATCTGTCACTGTGCAATCTGTGAAACAACAGATATATAATATCACTTCTGTATTTAACCCCAGCTTTGTACCAATAATTTGGTTTACAGTATTTAATGTTCCATTTCTAGACATATGAAGAACAAGTAGGTCACCAGGAAGAGTCCAGAGGGGGTTTAAAAAGGACTTTGAAGTCTTGCTTGATCAACTTGATAAACATCTGTGGTGAAATGATTGATTTGACAGATGAGAGGAGAGCAGTGGATATTGTCTACCTTGACTTCAGCAGAGATCCCACAAGATCATCATAGAGAAGCTGATGAAATAAGGGCTTTATGAGCAGATGGTGAGGTGAATCAAAAACTTGCTAAACGGCCATCCCCAAAACACGGTGATCAGTGGCAAAAGGTCTAGTTGGAAGTCACTAACTAGCCTCCATAACATCAACCAATGTAACCCATGGGTCGAGACAGGCTCCAATCCTGATCAACACCTTCATTCATGATCTGAATGATGGAGCAGAGTGCACTGTTAGCAAGTTTGCAGAGGACACAAAACTGGGAGCAGTGGCTGATACACCAGAGGGTCATGCTGCCATCCAGCAGGACATGGTGTTACAATCTGCTTAAATATTGCAGAAAGAACTTCAGAGCCGTATATTCCCTTGAGCAAAATTAAAACTCATACAAGTTATCTGTTGATAACTGATTTTATTAATTGCTAAGAGATGCAAAGAGAAAGAGGAAAAAATAAAAAAAGTTGAAAAATGCTAAGATTACTTCTAGAAGCAGAGAAAAGATACCACCAAAACTACCTTTCTACTGAGCTGGCCTGTGGGGGGGGGGGGGAGAAGTTGTTTCTGCCTTTTTTTTTTCCTCTGTCTCTGTCACTTTTCGATGTTATCTCTTTAGTTGCAAGAGGGAAGGCGGGGGGGGTGGGGGGGTGGGGGGGTGGGGGGGTGGGGGTGGGGGGGGTGGAGGTATTAACAGCTTTAGTTCTTTGGAATGCAGCCAAGATGAGTTGTTTTGCTGTGTCTCAGGCCATGCAGGGGTCCCGGTTCAGCCACACCTTTTGGCCCTCAGAAATATGGTCAAGGTGGAGGGAGATAAGACATCTCACATATGTTGCACGGTGGGTTACAGTCCTCTCCAGGCCGGCAAAGTTCCAGTCTCCGGTGCTAGGTAGGCAGCATACAGCAGAAGAAGAAAAGTGAGGGGGAGGTGGGGATAGATTCTCGGCTTCAGTAGCCAATTCTCTCTCCCACTCCTCTCTCCCCTGGTTTTCCCAAATTTTTCCTCAACTTTTATAGTGTTCAAAGGAGGCTGTACGTGGTTTCTTGGCATGTAGCCCTATTCAGATGTTTGAAGAGATATGATAACCATAAACAATAACAGGATCTTTTGGCAGGAAAACTCCAGCAGGAAGCTCTGGCGAGAACTTATCGTAGAAAGATGACAGAGAACTTTTTGGTAGGAAGTTTTGACAGGCAGAAACAATGGCAAAGCATTATTTTTGGCATTTCTATGTTATCTGTATGCTACACATGGACATGCTGGAGAAATGGGCAGGCAGGAGTGTTGCAAAGTTCAGTTAAGAGAAGTGCAATTTCTGCGTCTGGAGAGAAACAACCCCAGGAACCAGTATATGCTGGTTGCCAACCAGCTTTGAAGAGAGGACAGTTAGGGAAAGCAGCTTTGCAGAAAAGAACCTGAGGATCCTAGTGGACACCAGCGTAAACATGAGGCAGCAATATGCCCTTTGTTGTGAGAATGGATGATAGTATCCTGAGATGTTTTACAATAAATATTGCAAGCATGTAAAAGGAATTGATCCGTCCCCTCTACTCGGCACTGGTAAGGCCACATCTGGATTGCTGTGTCCAGTTCTAGGCTCTCCAGCACAGGAATAACGTGGAGTTATTGGAGAGAGTTCAGTGAAGGGTCACAAAGATGATTAAGGAAATGAAACACCTTTCATATGAGGAGAGGCTAAGAGACCTGTGAAAGAAGGCTCAGAGGGATCTTAGCAATGTGTATAAATACTTGAAGGAGGAATGCAAATAAGATGGAGCCAGCCTCTTTTCAGTGTTGCCCAGTGACAGGACCAGAGGCAAGGAGCAAAAACAGAAACAGAGGAGATTCACTGTGAGAGTAACAGCACTGGCATGGAATGCACAGAGAACTTGTCAAGTCCCCATAGTTGGAGATACATGAAAGCTGTCCATATTTAGTACTGGACAACTGGGTCCAGGTGGCCCTGCTCAAGAAGGGTTTAGAACTAGATGACCTCCAGAGGTTACTTTCAACCTCAACTATTTTACAGTTCTATGAATTTTATGTGTCTGTAACAGTCTTTCCATAGGTGTCACCTAAGAAAATTGAGGCTCAGAATGCCAAAATGTTTCCATTTTTCTGACATGCATCAAAAAAAAAAAAAAAAGATATTCCATTTTCTTCATTTAATGTTGATTATGGTAGAACAAAGGACCTTTTTGCTTCTATAAAAACTGAGATTTAAAAGAACATTTGTACCAGTACAGTTACTTCCAACAAAGAGATACAGCAATTACCAAAAATAATACTGCAAGGATGATTGACAAAAAGCACACAGAAAATTTACATTTAAAAATACTGTTATACATAATAGTATGTAATCAGAGAGTTTGTTGTTTATGTATCCATAAAGCGGAGATATCTGAAAGCAGGCATTTATTACAGGGTTAAAATACAGCAGGGTTAGAATACTAGGAGCTGAATGAAGAATATTAAATTTGAAGATTCTGCCAGTTGTGGCCCAGAAACAATACCTGAATTGTATCATTCAGATTTGTGACTGTTAATAGCAGCAAGAAATGACATGACATTTTTTAATAACACTGTAAAAGTGGCAAGGGTAAAGTATTCAAACACAGGACTAGTTTAAGTCCTGAGGCAGCAGCATAACTAAAAACAACAACAAGATGCTGTTTGAACACATTTTCAGTGTACTCCAATACCATTATTTCTTAAAGCAAATAGAATACCTGTGCCAGTCTCCTGCAGTTTTACTGTGTCATTTTTTTCAAAAACTTGTTGTGCAGTAATCAAAACTCAAAAAATATATATATCGTACAAAATCTATCAATGTATAGTACAAAGATATTTGATTCTATACAGTGTGTACTTCCTACAACACTCAATAATCTGTCAAATAGTCACCATCAAACCCTTCTTTTGTTTTTTCAACTTTCTTAAGAGAAATTTACAGGACAGCCAAAAAGGGGAGCTGACTAAACTGAGGTCTGTAGTTCTGCAGTTACATCATTTTCAGCATTTCACACAGGGAGTTCAGAGTTAGCTTTGGTTCATTTGTGAAGAGAAGCATTTGAATACCTGAGCTGGAAGGGTATTATGGATCAGCTTTCCATATAAAGACATGCATAATTTTCTATATCCCACTTAGGTGGCCTCAGGAGCAAGCACTAACTTTATTAGGCTTAGTTTTAATGGTTTTACATTTCACCTTTGGTAGAATCAACTGCCTTGATTCTACTCCTAGTATTAACATTAATCTTGGTTTCAATTTGATGTCTTTGCTTCTAGACGAGGGAACAGAGGGAACATGCTACACCTGAAGTTCGAGTCCACTGATGATCCAGACAGGGAAGTATCCTGACACTGTTTTCTAACATGTATGTTACATGAAATCTCAAAATTTAAAAATGTAGTAAGGACTTGAAATTAACTTCAAATGTTTCATCAGCCACAAAAGATGCCAGAAATCTGTGAATGATCCTCGGCACTGGGCTCAGACATTCATACTGCAAAATTATTAGAATAGTTTCCAGTGCGCTTGAAGCCTTAGTGTTTTCTTGCAAGTCATTCCTGTGGGAATGGTTAGGAGGTAGTAAAGAACAGCAGTTAGTTTATATGAAACCATATTGTTTTGGAAGTTAAGAGAGTACTTACATTGCTGTTCTCTGCTTTATAGCCTCAGTGCCAGAGAATCATAAAATCATTTGGATGGGAAGGAACCTTTAAAGGTCATACAGTCCAACCTCCCTGCAATGAGCTGGGACATCTTCAATTCGATCAAATTACTCACAGTCCCATGCAATCTGACCTTTCGTCTTTCCAGGGATGGGACATCCACCACCTCTCTGGGCAACCTGTGCCTGTGTTTCACCACCGACATTGTAATGACCCTGGTATGTTTCATTTGTTGAAATAGACACAACCAAAGTGACCAAGATCTGTAAGGAAGGTTTCTCCTATTGATGTCCCATCAGGATTTCAAGTTAGGCGAAAGGAGCTAAAATAGAGAATGTATTATCCATGTTATATAAACTTGGAATAAAATGTTAAAAACCTCTGCCTTTCAGAGCTGTCAGTCAGGCATATATCTAAAGCCTTAATATTACTCATGAAGACAGGGAGACAAATTCAAAACATTTTAATTTAAGATCTTAATTCTTAGCAATCCTGAACATATAAGCCATCATTACTAGACAAAGATGTAAGCCTTCATGATTGAAAATCCTTGTAGTAAGTAACAAATTTGTGTACTGTTTAATATAAGAAAATCTACCAGAAAATAGAAAACTGATAATTAAAATACAAAGAAAAACCAAGTGGTTTGTATCATTCACATCATATGTCATGCATGTATTCTTGGTCTGCTGAAGAGCTCTTTATAGTATTCAGGCACTTTTTGCATGAATGAACTCCAGTTTTGAATGGTCATTCTGGAAGTATACATTCTCAAAATACAATTGCTCAGGCCTACCAAGTCCTGCATTTGTTTTCCATATAGACAAGTGTAGACATACCATTGAGACTTCAGTTCCCAGAAGAGCTCATTTTCACAGTGGAATGAGGTGGAGGTTTTTCGTCTGTTTTTTTTTTTTTTCTCTCGATTCACCAAAAATCTATTGTATAGATGGCAAGTCCTGTGTCTGTTAGTCATTTAGGGGAAAATTACTAAAAAGATCAATTTCCTCTCTGTTTTTTGTTGCTGTTTGTTTTGACATCTTCAAAGGATGCTACTGACTTACTAACTGCTATTATTACTGATTTCCATCCCATTAGTCAATAGAGATGCCATGTCTCATAATGAAACAGAGAAAAGCACAAAACCCTGCAACAGCTTAGTGTTTCAGTGTGGCAGAGAGCATTGTGGAAAATGATAAAACTTTTTTAGATGAGTAAGAGCCAGATCCAACTCTCCTTAACACAGGTCAGAAAACTACCATTGACAGCGATTGATTTTGGATGTGATCCAAAGTAGGTTAGAATACAATGAAGTGTCAACAACCAAGATACATTCACTATTTGCTAACTACTCTAAGATAGGAAATAACTAGATGCATCATTGAAACAATAACTGTCACAGAACTTTTGATTAACTTCTGGGTTTGCACTACAAAAAGTTCCAATGCTATTTGCTCATCTTAATTATTTGGGAACATCACTCGCTGTAAAAAACATTGCTTAGAGTTTGTTGATTGCAGTCATGTCCCTGACAGCAGTAAGTACTTGACTAAGTGCTACATTAATGCTAGAAAGTTGGTGGGAAAACTGATATTTCGCATAATCTATGTTGAAAACATTTCAATGCCAAACAATTCAAGGGACGCATATGTCACGATGAACATGTATTTTAGTACGCACTTTCATCTCACTCTAGAAATTGCTTGGGCCTTCCTGGTAGTATAAATATTGATTAATTTCACAAAAGTCACTTCACCTTTCAAAGTAACAGACATGAGAATTACTTATGTAAGCCTCATTATTTCTGTGGCATAGAAAACATAACCTTTCAACATTTATCTTTTCTACCATGACAAAGAAAGAAAGCTCCATTTTGTGAAATATGAAACAAAATTTCAGCATGTAACGAACTACAGTTTTCTGAAGTTTCTTAATAAGAACTTCAGTCAGATTCAAGTATGCCTTGATACTATACTTTTTTTCCACCTTAAGTTCAATACAAGTTTTGGAGTTTATTGCCTTTACTTTTTTAAAATGTAACCAGGATCAAGCAATCAGGAGCATACACACATCCACCTCACATAAAGAGAGAGAATAGAATTAAATAATCTTGTTTAAATGAACTACTCAGAATAAAATATTTTAGATTTTTTTTTTTATGTACATGCTTGTGTCAAAATGTAAAGCAGTATGCATGTCCATAATCTTCAGTGACAAATCTATTCCGATAGAATTTTTTTTCTGCAAAAAGTGATGTCTTTTAAATTCCTAACTGTGATATTATATATTTTTCAGAACTAGACTTCTAGAATGAGATGCTAGAAAGTCAGATCCTATTCTTGGACATCTTCTTGGCCTCTTAGATAATTTATGTGAGCTATTTTTCTATATTTGACTTGGGTTTTTTTTACCATAATGAGTATTTTGCATAAAAATTACATATAATTTTAAAAGTAAAATAAATGTGTTAAACTTGTCATCTGGTTAGGTCTATTGAAATATAGAAATGGTTTTGCATTATGGTCTTTATTGATTTCTGTATCTTATTAACAGTAGATTGTTTCACATATGTTTACAAAATACATTTACTCCAAGCAGTTTTGTTTAATGCTTGACAAGAATCTTCCAAGTAACAGAAAACATTGCTGAAAAAAAATACTAGTATGAGTGACTGCTATCACTCTTTGAATTCTATACTCAAAGTATTATCCTCCCTACCAGTCTGAAAGTAACATATCTAACTGCAAACTGCTGCTTTGGAGTCAGGCTACACTTTGAACAGCTGACACCCTGTTCAGGTTCACTGCCAACCAAAATTGCCAATCTTCTATAAGAAGCACTATCAACAGCCTGTTGATTATTTTCAGGAAATTCATGAGATCATCACACTAGCAGTTTACAGAAAAAACCTCCTCTTTGTGTGCCTCTAGGGATATATGTATAGAGTAGTAGTTTCACAGCAATGGTTTCATTTCCAAACCACAACATCCACGTAATGTCAGGCAAATTAGTTCACTAAGCTTTCTGAGACCCTTTTCTTTGATGATATTCCCCTCCCAACTGATAACTTAGTTTAAAATATTTATCAAGACATGGAAAAAAAAATCCTAACATTTTCACTGTAAAAGAAATAATGTGAATATTATATAAAATGTGAACTTTAAGAATATGTTGCCCTCACTTTTACATAATTACAACTTCCTTCTGCTTGATCCTAGCCAAATCTCAATGGTCAATGTCACAAATTTTCCTGCAATACCGTTTTCAACTGCACAGCTACAGAGAATCAATTGTTACACACAACACAAAAAAATACAACTGATATATATATATATAAGCTACTTAGATATATATTTTTTGAATTAAAATATATTTAATGGAGTAAATATAGAAAAAGGATAAATGAAAGAAGAATCTTTCCAATCTACAGAGACACATGTCCTATTCAGAGAAAGATTCCTAACCAAAATCTGTTCCAGATGATTTTAGAATTCATTTGAACAGTGTCTGCCTTGAAGCCAGCCATGAAGTGTCTAGAGCTGAGGCGGAGTCATGAGGATTCTGGTAATTCTGATGCTACTTGCTACAGATTACTCAATCCCTTCCTGCTCTGAAATGAGAGGCAAAAATCAATTTAGAAACTAAAGAAGGAAAGTACAGTGTAGATTTTTTTCTCATGGATATATCTTATCCTTCTGCTATTAGCAAAACTCTATCTTGAAATACATGTGACAACTGAATTTTATTTTAATTTGCATATGCAGTACTTTAGATAAAGACATTTCTGTTCTATCTCAGAAACTTAATAGACCTATGATTCAGAAAAGGACTGAATTACATGCTTACATTATCTTTTGTCCTGGATGCAATGACCAAAAAAACATTTTTCAATTAAAAAAAAAATTGCCTCTTATAAATCTTAATAAGACCCCAGATATTTTAATAACTTGAAAGTAATCTTTCAAATAAAAGTAGGCTTAGGAACATCAAAACCCAGTAGTAAATAATGATTTTTAGGCCACTAACCAGAGTCCTTATAGTGATCAAAATTTCCCTCAACGGGCAGAAATCTGGAATTTAGTGCTCCTAGAGCATCCAAAATGAGAAAATGTAAAACAAAACCCTAAACCATAAACAGTGAAGCCTTAACAATTTTCTGCATATGTGAAAACTTCCCCTTTGGGAGGCAACTAGAAGTTTCAGTGTCACACTGAAAACAAAACTTATCCAATAAAGAGTAGTATTTTATTTTACTTGTAATGTCAGCCATTTCATTTTATGAAAATTGTGGATCATTTGAACTTCCTCAATGAAGTACAGTCTTATTTTTACTCTGATTGTAAATTGATAAAAGTTTCAAAGTAACCACATAAAATCTTACCCATCGTGCCTCTGAAACAAACCCACAATGGTATAAAGAAAGCATTACAAGGATGTTCGTATGTAGAGATGAAGGTATTATCACTATGGTCAATTGGATTTGACAAAACACCAGATGTAGGATTATCTTTGATATTTCAGAGCTTCTTAAAAGGATTCAATAAGAAGACATATTAGGCTAACAGAGCTATGTAAAAGCAGACGATAATAGCAAACCCCTAAATAAATACGGTAGTTCCTTTTGCTTTTATAGGTTTTTATCCTAAAAGTATTTGCAAAGTCTAGAGGATGTACTCAAGAACTGATGAGAATTTGAAGAAAATATGCAAGTTTGAAAACTGAGTACTAAGGATACCAGCCCTTGAGCAATCTCAGCTTTAAGTACAAAGGTGTGCAGTCCTGGATATTTGCCATGAATGAAAATCAAATGAAGGCGACTTCAAAACCCCATAAAGGAAAAAATAGGTAGATTTGCAAACAGATCAAGTTCAAATAATGAAGTGGGAGAAAGAGAAATCGTGACATGCAGATGATGGATTTTTTTGAGATTTTCACCTCTGATAATGAAAGAAATGAATCTATACATCCTGTGGAAGTATCTGTTTCCCTCCCTGGTCTTTCAGCATTCTCACAAGTTTTATTACCTCTTTTTATCTTTTACAAAAACCTTCTACATGCGCATGGAAGAGTTTACTCATGGAAGATGATCAAAGGTCTAGATGAGGAATATGGAGTGTGACTATCTAACAAGTGAACTCATACACGAAGTTTATGGAATCCAATATGGTATACTGTATATCTGGACAAAAGGAGAATACAACTGCATTCAGTTCAAGACAGTGATCGAACAGATGGATCCATCCATGATAAGAAAAAAGCGAAATTCAGAGATTTGTAGAAGTTCAAATAGATGTAAAGTTCATATAGATTGTACTCTTTGCTTTACCCTAACTCATGAAAGGTATTAAAGTAGCATTAATAGAGCCTCAGCAAAGAGAATACTCTAAAGACAAAGATCACATTGATCATACAATACAAGATGTATGCCAACCCTTACAGTACAAACAGTAAAGCTACTCTTACAAACATGTAAAGCTATCTTAGCTATCTAGTAAATCCATTCATGAGAACTTAGTAGTCCACAAAGTGACCCACTGCATTTCTGCATATAACTAACTTAGACATGGATCTTTATTTTCAGCTGAACTCAGGCAAAGCATGATCTACTTTGCTTTCAGACTGATTTGTGATGTCCAGCATCAGTAGTCTCATCATAATCTAGGTAAAATTGTCTCTACAGGCAGAGAAGATGGAGCTCCATGCACCTGTCTCAGGGGTGCTACATTCAAAGTAGTGTTATTGGAAAAAGGACTTCCTACCTATAAGGATCTTAACAAACACATATTAGTCTAGTTACAGTTCCACTAATCCAAATTAATACAGAAAAACATCACTTTAAACTCTGCCTACATTTTCTTTTTATCTAGGTGCATATTTTCTTATGTTTTTAACTTCAGTCAAGGCTATTGACTTCAAGAGAAAAGTATCTTAGCTTTTGTTTTTCCCATATTGAGATATGATAATAAAAAAACCCAAACCAAAACAAAATCCAAACGGATCAAAGCTGTGTATTACACAGTTAACAATACCCATAGGACTGAAATAGATTATTCATCCTTCTGTTCTACCTGTGGGGAAAAAGACTCCCCCGAAGCAAGCAAACCACAAAACCCCACAAAAAACACAAAAAACTTACAACCAAGACTGCTATCTTTGTTAACTCAACCAAAACATCTACTTCCAGAGGAGTTTCTGGTGATATTCCAGCTAATTGTAGCATTGATGTTTTCACAATACATTTTGCACAATTTGCAGTATCTTTTATGAATGATTTTACTACTAGGTAGGAACATTTTACTTTGTGTGCTGAAGGAACTGTTCAGTGATTAAACAGCCTTGTTCCTTACTCCTGGATTTCATCTCTTTTTTAGAGCAAACACATAATACTCAATATTTTAACTTTAAAAAAAATAAGCACTTCTACCTAAACTTTTACCTCTCTCTCTTTCTTCTTTCCTTTCAAAATAAAGGTCCATTTGAATGCATCCGTTGCAATCATCCCTTACATTCTGGCCTATGCAGTTAGCTCTACCTCACTTCACTGACAGCTACCTAAGTATAGAGAGCACTTAGACAATGATCCTGTGTTTTAAAGCTTTTTGCCTCCTTACATTTTTCCCTCCTTTTACTGTGCTGTACTTCTCTCTCGTCTTTGAATGTCAGTGTTCCCAGAGGAAGTTCTGGAGAGTTACTCTGCAGGAATCCTTGTGCCAGAAGGCCAGCCCCAGGGCTTTGGTTCCCAGTGTATGACCCCTTTACTCAGCTCAGTCCTGAGATCTCATGTAGCAGCAGAGCAGGTATGTAGTGTGGGGTCAAGATAGAGGGGTAATTTGCTCTTTTACACTTCCTTGTTTCCCCTACAGGTGTACCTGGCCTTCTACCCTTTCCATCAATTCACAGAAAAACCTGCCATGAAGACCAAACACCTGGACTCAACCACGTCACAAAAAAACCCCAGAAAACAGAGACCTCTGATCTCATCAGGCTTTGACTAGAGACCGATCACCTGCAGAGACACATTTGCAGAGGGTAGCTCACCATATTACTGTGCCTGGAATCACCAAGGCGTTTGCCCACCTTTTTTACCACTGGTTACCTTCAAAAGCCTGTCATAAGCAAAAGGGACCCTGTTGTACCTGTGATACTACTAACAAAGCACTGCTGGTGTAGCTGATAGGCTCATGGTTTTCATAGTCCACATTCTCAAATGCAAAACCCCCTTAATAATAATGCAGTAGAAATGCTGTAAAACTCACATCCTTCCTACCCCATCCTATTTTCCATCCTTCCACATCTCCTGGGTACCTGTACACAGGATGAGTCCAGCTGCCCCAGAGGCTCAGAATGTGCACATATAGAATGGCAGGGGGTGTTGCAGGGGCTTTACAGCAAATTTCCATGTTCATAAAGGGGGTTTCTTCCTCCTCAGACATTGGTCCACTTCAGTTGATTCCCATACGCCTCATCACGGCCCACACCACTGATGGCACTGCACAGGCTCTCCTCAGGGAGTGAGTCACTCAGCTGCAGACAGTGGGTCAGCCAGTGCCACCCAAGACCTCTTGGGTACCAAGAGGCTTCTGCTGGTGATGGCAAAATCCCATTTACTCAGTGTCAGGGTCACTCTGTCTTGACAAGCTGGCAGTAAGGTGCAGAGAGGGGAATGAGAGAGAACAATGACAGTAGTTGTCGAGTTAGTGTACGAAGAATGAATAAATAAAAAACTTTGCTAAATGTCAACAGTTGCATTTTTCTTATTGTAACACCCCTGTCCTTTGGAGATATTTAAGACTATGAAAATTTGGTAATGTGTTATGAAACGCACTGGAATTAATAATTGCTTTATTGTGTTACAGTTCCAGCATTCTCCATCTCAGAATGTTTTCTAATGACAAGAAACCATTGCAACATTTTGTGTATCAAAATCCTGTGAAGACATAGTCCCATCACGTGAAAGGTGGCCCTTGTCCTACAGTTCTTTTTTTTCTAACTTTTGCACCCAGGTTTTTTAGAGAAGATGTGAAGAGATGGATTATTTTTTTTTTTTTCTGCTTTAGGCAGAAGTCTAAAGTGTTCATTTCCTTTTCAGTGTTGTGGAAACATAGTACATCATGTCTAGAAACTTACCACTGCACAAAATACAGGGATACTTTCTCATAAAGTCTGCCTGGCTGCCAGTGTACATTGAGAGTAAAGACCCACAGACATTCAATACCCCCCAGGTCAACAGGAGAAAGAGGAACCTTCAGGTGCCACCATTTGTATGTATTTTATATCTTTTATCCACTTTAAGGAGGAGGACAAAAGAACTGAAATAAGAACAGGGTTCAGCACACAAAGCTTAAGATAATTTATTAAATAGATCTCTGTGCATGACATGGAACCTTGCTCAGAACCTAGTAATTTACTTTTCTGGGGTTAAATAATTTTCCATTGACTCTTAGAAAAGTTGTAGACTGTTGCCTAAATACATCTCTTGATCAGTTTTTAATAATTTGCTTCTTGTGATCCATGTTAATTTCTGTCACAATGAACTCTTAAAAAAGCTCACTTTTTAAAAAAGAAGCTCTTTTGAAAGTTCTCATTCTGAGAACAAGCAGCACATATGTAATTTCAAAGAATATATCTATTTCCTCAGTCTCAATTTATTTTGACAATATACAAACAAAAATAAATAATTCTGTTCCTGTTTTTCCTAGATTAAAAAGAATAAAACACCAGTCATCTGAGGAGAAACTTTAATGTTGAATTAAATATTAAAATTATTAGTGGGCTTTTCCTCTGAATTTCTGACTCTTTTGGTTACTTCAAAGAATGTTATCTAGCAAAAAGGTCAAGAAATAAGCTGTTACAGAAGTGGAACGTGGACATCAGAGTCCAGTTTTAGTTTAACAACAGACCAGTCCACATGTGTTTGCATTGCAGAACATCCTTTGTGCTGAGTGACATATGAATCTGTGCAAATAATACAAATCTGTTTCAGCTAACAAGATGATTAGAGTATATTCAAAGCTATCATGAAAATGGCTCTTTTACAGCCAATCAATTTTCTGACCTTAACTGCCCCGTAGGGTTCAAAGAGAGTTTCTAAGGATTTTTCATTTTCCTTTTTTGCTTTTAGTTGATCAATAAAGATATACTACTAAAGAGAAAATATATCTTTGAGAGTTTAGCACATGGCTTCTGGCTTAAATGGAAAAATACCTTTTTAATGACATCAATTCAAAGTTTAAATTAACGTTTTTATATTAATATACTTTATATATATTTTTTACACAGTGCCTAATCTGTGTGTTGAGATTAAACCAAATTCACTATTTCTAATTTTCATGCATGCTGCTGAGTATTATATATTCTTCTCTGTACCTTTTTAAATAGGAATATAGCCTGAGGAACTAATCGTCCTCTAAGCCTTTCAAATAAGGCTGTTCGTGTGGATAACTTGCTTTGAAGGGAAATTTTTTACTGCACATTGATGTGTGTTGGTTAGTGTTAGATGGTGAAAGGGTGGAAAAGAGCTGAGTTGCAGAGCACAACAGCACGCTATGTATGTGGAATTTATTTCACCAGGGAAATGGATAGCTACAATTATTCACACGTCAGTGTTGCAAGATAAATTATATTTTTTGTACACTTCAAACAAGATTTATCTTTTTACTAGTATATTTAAAAAGCCTAGTTTAATTGTTCATTTTTTAATTCTTCATGTTTCATTCCAGCTCCATACACCAACCAGATGGATATAAAATGTAATTCATTCTATAGTCATTCAAGCTTCTTCAATCAGAAATATAAAATTTAAAGTACTCATTAACCATGACTTCTTTTATAATAATATGTAAACATCCTATCATCTCTTCTGGTAACTGACAGAAAATGGTCCACATTAAACTGAAAGATAAAAATTATGCCAGAATGGGGTTTCTTAAAAATCTGGTAGCAAATAGGCTTTGAATGATGTACTTAAATCACCCTAATTTATTTTTTTCTGATACTTTCATATTTTTTCAAACACAACATAATATTTGATTCACATTCTTGTTTCAAAAAGACTTAATTTTAATTATTTTACATTATATTAACTATTGGAATCTAAATCAATTCTGATTTCATACTTCTTGCATGTAGATGTGACTTTTGCTTTCTCCATTGTCTGAGAATTGTATCCTAATAAGGTCAATTTCTGAGCTCAAGTTCTGAGCAACAGAGTGAAACCATAAGAAATAATATATGCATTCACACACACAAGCAAATATATTCCTAGCAGAATATATATCTCAGATCCTCCTGGTTTCCACAGAATCTTACTACGTCTTCCATGTGATTTTTTTCACTGGGGATTATTCCCACTTAGCACAGGCATTCACACCAGAGCAATATAAGCAAAACTCATTTACTAGTGAGAGATTAGGTTAGATAGTTATTAGGTCCAGATAAGCATAGCACCAAATTATCACACGCTTTCTTAAGATGTTGTTAAAAATTTCAGTGATCAGTAAAAAGGTTGAACGGCTTCCTGTCTTCTTCTATAGCTCAACTCATGTCCATGAAACTTTATTCTGAAAAGTCCTTCAAGTCTCGACATCTCTTGGCAACTGAATAGCTCCCCCAAACTAGGAATGCTGAGCAGATAGGGTAAGCAGATGCTGTAGACAATATTATTCTTACCTCTCATTTTCATTTCTTGTATGCAGGCACATCTCCTTGCTCTCTTAAGCTTAAACAAAATCAATAAATCATGACATGCAGTTGAGTAAAATAGAATCAATTACGAGATCGGAAAGCACTCAGAACAATTCTCACCATTCACAGTATTCTCTCAGATCACTTGGACTAAGTGAGAAAGTAGATTCAAACCCTTCACATGCTTTAAGTTTTACCCAGAATATCTTTGAATATATTTCATCTATGAATAACCAAGCTGATGTTTGATTGGTCATTAAGCGATGATCCAGCCAACCTGTATCATACAGCAGAGAAACAAAATGGACATGATCCTGGTCTCTTACATAAGGATGATCTGGATTGCCAGGGATTGCCACCCATTGACTGACGAACTAAAATGTAGTTTGGACAATTTCTTTTCTCATGACAAGGTAAATTTTAGTCTTTATCCTTGTTTGACTCAGAGACAGCTTCCCTTGCAAGATGAAGTTTTACTGGAATTCAGTTAGTACATTTACACAGAACTTTGGAGATTGAACAGATAAGAAATGAAAGGTTACCTAACTTCCAAAATGCATTTTCTAAAATGTATTTAATATCTGCTAACATTAATGTTTTAAATTACATTTAAAGAAGGCATTTTGTTTGCCTGAAATCTTTCTTTGTAGCATAGCTCTTTCTGAGATACCAAAAATAGGAAATGTTTGGTGAAATGAATCCAAAAACCTTTTATATGACTTTCTGAAAAAAGAAAACGAGGGAGAGATAAAAGAATGAAACAGAGAGTCAGAGGGATTTTCACCGGAGACAAGGAGAAAATACTCACTTAGGATGAAGCAAATATCAGCTTCAGATCCCTTAATCTTTCACATGGTCTTTCACATGATAAGTGAGAACTCCCTTACAGTCATTTTGGAACATTTTGGGGTCAGGATCTCCCAGTTGCTCCGACTGACACTGTTTATATAATTTTATTCATACAGCAAACAATTTTTGAGTAATTTAAAATTTGGTGAACTATTATAAAAATGTCTTTTTTTTAAAAGCATATCATTATATTTAATAACAATTGATAGGAGAAACTGATGTTACATCATTATATCTAATAACAATTGTAAAGAGAATCTGATTTTGCATCCCAGAGAGTAGGGGAGTGATGTTTTATTTTTGATCAAAACACTGTGACCTTGATTTCAGAAAAATTCTCAAAATAGGTACGCTGGCATGAAAAGAATTTTGCTTTGATGAAAAACATGTTTTCCAAGAATAAAAAGCAGGTAAAACTGACAAATATATAGTTATTAACAAAACAAAGCAAAACAATACAAACAAAAAAAAAAAAAGAGAGGGAAAGACTGATTCAATGAGTATTTATAAACCTCTATGTTAGATGTTTTAGTACATAAAAGTAGGAACCCACAGTTCAGAAACAGTTACAGTGTTTGATACTCTCATGAATGTTGGTGATACTTCAGGATTACACAGTTGAATGTGATGGATAAACATAAAAGTGGTATTTTAATGTAATGTCTAAAAAGCGTTCACTCTGAAGTAATGTCTGTGTATCCATCTTCATGATTTCCAGAGCAGACATTTTTAAAATAATTTTCCATAGACACAGGAAAAATAAATACTAAACATGTCATCATAAAATAAAGTCTACTTGAGCAGAATAAAACTAGGTAAAACACTTCTGATAAAATTTAACAGATGAAGATTTTGGGATGATTTCTGAAACATCAGAGTAAGGAAGAATATGCATTAACTAATATCTTCTGAGAAGTAGTATCATAATAAATGTTTATAATTAGGACTATTGTTTTACAATGAAAGAACTGATCATGATCAGTTTCATTTTACCAGTGGAAAGTTTGTACGGTATAAGAATTGACTTTTAGAGAAGGTTGGTTCTGTTTTACTTGAACACTTGAACCTTCCTGCATTCAGCTATCAGACTTGGATACACAAGGGGGTCTTTTTTTACTCTCTCATGTGTGTTTTCAATTACTTTGGGGATAACCCTCTGCACTAACACAATTAGTGCGGAACAAGTACTAACAACTGAACTCAAGAGTTAAAACTGATTTCCAGCTTTGTCAGATAAAGTTGTATAGTGTATACCGAAAGAGGGGAGAGGAAGAAAAGAACACTGTTTTGGGATGCAGTATTTGCTGTCCACTTTGGACATTGACCTAAAAACAGAGTTTGGAATTCCATTCTCAGTAAGAGTTCCTGTGGAAGTCAAAGAAAGCACCTCGATGCATTCTGGATAGGAAGAATAAGCTCCTCATTTAACTAAAATGGAAACAAAATTATTTTAGTTCATTTTTCCCCAATCAAACCAATTTTCATTAAGAGCATTATATTCCTGTGAAAATTACAAGAAATAAAACATCGAAGATTTCTGATTATTCACATGCAACTGATGGACCTGCAGAGAAGAGGGACAGTCTCCCAAACAGAGTAAATTATTCTACTTTTACATTACAGAGACAAAATTTTGACAGAATTTCACTAGACACTATAAAGACATACAAATTGTCTTCACTCTTCGCAAGGCCTTTTTTTGTCCTGTAATACTGACTTCACAAAAACAAGCAGTTCTTACAGAATTGACTGATATTATGACAAACCTAAGCTGGAGCATTTTTCTCAGCATTCTAGGGAGCTGCTTGGCATAAAAGTAGGGTGAATAAGGCTCTGAGTGCTCTTGAATTTGCTGCCATGAATCCCCGTTAGATTTGCACTGAGGAGCAAGTCAAACAATATGCTACTGAGCTGACAGAACATATCAAACTGCCTCAAGCAGAGAATTCAGTGGAGCTGATGATACTATAAGATTGTACCTAAATGTTGTAGGATGCTCACTTCCCAGACCAATGGGACCTTAAATCTGTGATTTAAAAAATTTGTTACCTTACTGTGTTATCAGCACAGGGTGTTAGGAAGTAAGAACAGTTCTCTTCTTAACATTTAATGATCACTAATGACAGGAAAAGCTCAAGTATTCCCCTTGTGTTCTGCTCTACAAGGTCAGTAACAAGTCCAGAAGACCATGGAAACAAAAATGTAAAGGAAATTATTCAAGAGAAAGAATGCATGCAGATGAGAAGGTGTCAGGGAGGCTAAGAAAACAGTTTTGCTGAGTTGATATGAGACACCACAAAAAGGAGGGTAAGATGTAGGAGTAGAATTTGTTATGGTCTAAAGGCTACACAGGCCAGAATTTGCTGATACGTACAGAAATATAAATACAGAGAGATTCTTATCATGTCAAACCTTCCAATTTCCCTCCTGACTAGAATCAAGAAAGTGCAGATCCAGGGAAAGAGCAGAAAGCCAGCAATTAAAAGGATGTCTTGTAAATGTTAGTTTGCTGTGGCTATTCACAGAACAGTTCATCCAGTATGTTTCTTGATTATATACTCCCTCACAAGTCCATATACTTCAAACATACAGGAATGTCAGACTACTAGATTTAGATTTAAAAGCTAACTCACTTTGGATAAAAGTTTAGAAAAAAACCTGGACCCCAATTGAAACACAAACCAATTTAATCAAATTTTCATGTAAACTACTCTATTTCTTGAAAGAATATGGAGCCTATCCTCAAGACAAGCCTGTGATTACACATTAAATAAGGGTGTGGCTAATAAAGAAAACTGTCACCACAGTCACATCAGCGGCTTGTTCCTCAAACCTCATTATCTTCTAGTAATTTTGGAGGGGTGAAAAATCACAACATCTTTTAATTTATTTGGTCTTAGATTGCCAGTAATTGAAAATTTGTCTCGAAAATATAGTCTTTCTATTTTCAGGTAACAAATATCATTCTATAAATCACGACCTTGGAATGCTTACCAACTTACAGATTTGCCATACTCAATGTACATGTTTGTTTCTTTTCTATGTTTTTAAAGACTCTTACCTTTTCACATTTCATTTAAAATGTAGGCTCACTGAAATAAGATATAATTTAACTGTGTTCTTCTTTATGCCAAGACAAGATCTTACTGACATCAGCTTGTAAGAAAGTTTGTGGAGAATTTATCTGATTATCACAAAGGTACTTAGAATGAAAGCTAGTGAATGAAAACGTGGACGTAACACAAATCTCAACTGTTCTCAGTGTGTTTAAATCTGAACTAAATGACATCCAATAAAATCTGTGAATCTTAAAAGAGTGCACCACAGGTGAAAACAGGATTAGACATCTGTGCATCTATATGCTACATGGGATAACCAGCAACGCCCAAGTTTCCTTTGAAAAAGGTTGAACAGGCTTTTTTTCAAGCAGCAACACAGTGTAGTGTAAAATTGCACTCAAGTTTTATTTTAGGTCATGTGGCATGTGGCTAACTAGCCACAAAAATTGCTTTTATTGCCTTATATAATCTTATATATCTTGCTCTTGTATTCTCTTAACAAAACTGAGTCTTGAAATACAGAGTAAATACAACATATACCCCATAAATGTCCCTGCATGATTATTCTGAATATACTCTTAGCAATTTCATCTGTCAATTTTCACCCTTAGTTATTCCTATAGTAGTTTTTTTTCCCTTTTATTAATTCTTCACATGGTTTACTGGTTTTTGCCACTGCATTTTTTTCTTTGGCTTCTCTGTTCAACATCTACTACTATTTTAAATATATTAGTTAACAGCTAGCAATACACATACCTACTGTTTAAAAAAATATAACCACACCATTATAATTAAAGTTAGGACAATATTTCTGCAATAAAAAAATGCATTTCCAAGATTTATAATTCAAACATAAAGAAAAAATCCTGGGATGAAGCTCAGCATACAAGGTCATAGTTGACAACAAATTTGTTTTACCAATTTTCAGATAAATTGATTCTGCCATTTTGAGTGCTGCAGGTGTAAATCAAAACAGAGATTTACCTGTTTAAAGCCAACACTGTTGGCCATGTATTCATCTGTACCAGCATCAAGATTTTTATGGTCTTTCATTTGGAACAAACCTAACCTTTAATCTAAATTGCATGTTATCTGTTTTACATATAAATATGTACATATATATATATACACCCACATACATATATTTACATGCATAATAGAGGACTTTGTGATCCCTGCAGCTGACATCTCCCTTTGAAGGCTAATTCCATTATCGAATATCTCCCCTAATGCACACTGTCTTGTATGAATTACAGACCCAACCCATATTTTATGTCTGTTCTGCTTACAAAGGTGTAATTTTCCAAAGGAAGTTAAGCACAAAATCCTCCACCACTTTTGTTCCAATCTCACAGCTATGGCCAGCTGTGGCCAGTCTGTCCTCAACTGTCAGCATTCTACCTGGCTAAAAATCTTTGGGCTTGTTGGGTTTTGTACTCTCAGAAAAGTATAAATGGGTTCATCATTCAGGCTGTACTTGTAGATATCTTGTGGACAATAGGCCCATTAGGATCCATGAGGACTCCTGCTTTTCTTGAAGAAATTTAGAAAACTAAAAGCAGATATTTATAATCAGTCTAGTTTACTTCCATCAGCACACAGCATTAAGTTGTACAAATGTAGATGTCAAACAAATGCTTGTTCCAAATATAATTTTCTCATTTTCTAAACTGATACATACCAATATTCCATAAGCGCTGCAAACACAAGCCCTGTATTGCTGCAATGGGTTTAATAATATCCTTGACCTAATTCAGCAATTGTCACTGACACCAAGACTAACTCAGCTTTTTATCTTTATTTCAACTGATGAAATATTTGTCTTGAAAATAGTTGACCCATATTATTAATTTCTAGTATTGAAGGAAAATTCGTCAAGAGTCCTTCCAGGGGTCAATTTTCCTTCTAGGAGAAATTTGCATAGGACGGTTTACTAGTAACTGCATGCCTTTGGGGAAAGTCTGTACATCAGACTGAGAACTAAATGGCATTTTGAGCACCTTAAACCATGTAAGGTTCCTGTACAATACCATTTAAGAACTAAAAATCACCTCTGTGTTATCTCAGAGATGCAATTATAGTGTTAAAGTCATCAGACATGACATGCACCAGCATAGCCAAAAATGTAATATGTGCACAGTAGTGTGGTCTGGAAGCACATTTTTCAAGTCATGCTCTGTCATGAAAGCAAGATGAGTGTTATAATGGCTAATTCTGTAGTAATTGAATTGCTGTGTTTGACTACAATATTTTTTTAGACCTGTTTCAACTGAATATTTCCTTATAATTATTTTCATCTCCAAACTACCTTCCATTTATCCATATAAAGTTATGTTTCTCCTACAACTTCACTTATTGTATAATTCTTTCCCTCCAATCTCTTAGCACATTCATAATTTTTAGACAAAATTTGTGATGACATATGGCTTAGAGAAGCTTTATTTGATTGGGAAAGATTTATTTCATCCCTGTTTTCCTATTTTTTAAAATCTTTATTTAATTTCTTTTAAAATTTATTTGGAAACTAATTTTATTGGGTTAAAGAAAGACAGTGGAACTAATCTAGTAGAAAGAGCACATTTCCCCCTATCACAACTCAAGAAACTAAAAACTACTGGCTGATTAGATAGCTGAATTATCACCTATCTTGGCCTCTATCAGTTTGGAACGTGATATGTATGATAGTCCTCAATGATGAGATGTGTGAATGTATTTGTACTCGTGGGTATTCACTGATTTTCAGCTTTTGAGTCTTTATATTCATCTCACTCAACTTCTGTCTTTTCATTTGTCCAAGACTTTTTAGAAAACCATACTTCATTTGGAGAAACGGTTGTGCTTCACTTTCTGTATTTATTAGGATCGTAAGTAATAATAACAAAAATATTGAACTTGGATGTGCTCAGAGAGACAAAGGAAGATTCTAATAAAGTTGAGAACACTTTCCAATGTCCCAGTCTTCCTTCTTCTCCTCCAGTGTAGAAATATTAATTCTGTTCCTGCAGTTTGTAACTGGCTAATTGAATAACCTGTTTGAATATCCTCTTTTCTGCCTCAATTTATTTAGATGAAAAATATGTTGACGATATTTATTAAGTACACTGGATGTAACAATGTTGGAAGCAGTATTATTACGTTCATGGCAAGAAAGCAGACAGATTACATGACTAATTACCTCTGGAAAACTATTTACAGTTTAGATGACTTTTCAAAAGCATCAAAAATGGTGAGTCAAAGGAATTCAGTTTTCAAAGTTGGTATGTCATTTGAAATATGAGAATCCCAAATGCTGCAGGAATTACACATTAACTATTCAACAAGTTGTTGTTTTATTCCAAAACATTAAGCTATAGTATGCTTCTCAATAAAGGACAACATACTCCATTAGTGGGGATACAGCCCTGGAAATTTGTTATTAAGTATCTGCAAAAAACCAAACCCTTCTGATCTGTGTTTTTATTGTATTCTAGGAAGAAGGTGCAGAATGAGTGTAAAACGTTTACTGACTATGGAGAGGCCTGAGAAGTCAATGGATTTTACAATTAATTAATAAAATATATAAGGACATATTTCTTAAAAATTATAAAGACACTAAGGAAACTGAAATCTTGCAGAGTCTTCCTGCACTGAAAGTGAAGGACGAAATTTAATAAACTCTTTCTTGCTGGAACTACATTTTCTATTATTTCAGAAAAATGTGTATTGTTTGCAACACATTTTTAAACATTAACAATGTTTAAACAGACATTGGGGGTAAGATCATTTCAATTGGAAAAAATAGGTTTTAAAACTAGCAAAACATTAACAAAGTTAATTTAACAGAATAACGCACAGGGCCTACATAATCCAAATATTTGAGAGAATAGAAGAGTACATCAATAGAAACAAATAAAATAAAAATGTTAAGGATTACCAGAGCAGAAAAATAATTTGAGTTATGCTCTTCACCTAAAATAAGATCTGACAGACTCAATCTTGCCTTCAATGCACTTAAAACTAAATGGAATTACTTCAAATTCAACAGTATAGCACTTGGTTTCAGGAGGGTCTCAGAGACATATGAGAGTTGAATGATACTCAGTTTTGTTCTGATAACCGTGCTTAGAGGACAATTTTCCAGATTCATGTAAATATTTCAAGATGCCATAAAAATTATATATTTCAGGAAATCATTATATAAACTGATATGGATATGAAAGTAGTCATTTATGAAAATAAACTTCTGGAAAAGGTATAAGGGAGCATGCCTTTTTGTTTCTAAGATGCACATGATGTTTTCCATCCCTTTTGTTTTCCTTGGATTTTTCTCACAAAATGAGATCCTATGTGCAAGGTACAGGGAACATGCTGAAAAGTCACAAGGCCACAAATCCAGTTAATTAAAAAAATAAAACACAAAAATTATCTGTTTGTGAAGGTAGGGTAAAAACATCAACAAACACTGGTTCTTTTTCTACAAACTGGAGTAACTTTAGTAAAATCAACCATACAAACAGACCTTTAAGAAAAAAGAAGACATATAAACACAAACGCAATTGCAAGGAGAGTTTTGTAATGCCATTGCACTTAAGAATCCTGACTCTTTCCTTAATGACCCTTGTGTAATGCCTTAAAGCACGAAACTTGTTAATATCATGTCAAGGCAAGCAAGAGAAAAATTCAGCACACTAGAACAGGGAGGAGTGCTAAAATATTAATGTATTATCAAATGATTATTCATATTTCTGCAAAATGTCTGCACAGAATATAGCACCAGTCAGAAAGTGAAACAAATGACAGAGTCTAATAATTTTAGTCAGAAGCTAATGCAAAAAGAGAACAGATTGGAAACCTTTGCCTCCTCCTCAGGGACAGAAAAGACTGTTGTCTCCAGGAAGGGGGAAGTGAGGGAGAAAAAGTGCAGGTGGCTGACATCACCCCACCCAGTATTAAGCAGGAGTGATTGCCTAATTGAATAACCTTCTGTTGGCAGAAGGACATTGTTCAGAAACGGGTGATCCCACTCTCCTGTCCTTGCAGCAGCTGGCATTCAGTCAGATGGCCAAATAAAAACATCAATGTAAAGAGCAGGACAGACACCAGCTGTAAAATCCATCTATCCAGACACGTGTGGAGAGAATTTTAACAATGTTGCTTGAGGGAACAGAAAATTAGATGGTTTTTAAGAGGCTAAAGATTGAATTTGGATTTTAACATTTAGCTCCCATAAGCAGAGTCATTCCAGATATTCCAGTTACAGGAAATCTGATGAAGTATGTCAAAGACAAGTTTCTTCGTTGTAAAAGGGACTTGTGTCTTTTAGTTGTCTGTTAGGTAAAGAAAAAGGAACATACTTGTTTTTAGCAACATGATAGCAGTGAGGGAAAATGAATGGATAGTTTGGGGCTGACGACTGTAAAGTCAAGCAGTCATTTCTATTGCTGTGTATGCTTCCTTGGTCATTTGTACAAATTACTAAAATTCTTTGAATGACAGTTTCACAAAGATATAGTGCAGATATTACTACTCTTCCTCCTGCTTTTTATTTTTCCTGTCTGTTAGAGATACCAGAGTGGGGCAAAAACTCTTTTCTGCTGTTTAGAAACAATTAGGCCAGTCAAACTTTGATCAATTTTGGTTTTTCAAAAACCATTATTATTAGTATAAATAACCAAAGTTCCCTACCAGGAGCCAAGCCTGTATTTTAAAAATTAAAATATTTAATTCACTAAAACACTTGAAAAAGTCTTTAACCTTAATGTATTCTTAAATGAATGAAATTGAAGCATGTGCTTAAATGTTTGGCTCAATGATGGGACAGCTCAAATGCTTCTCTAAATCGCAGAAGTCTGACAGAATGCTCACACACCTGAAAACATAATGACATATTTCTCTACAAACATTTAGCAAACTTGTAACACAGAGGAACACTTGTTACACAGAGGAAAAATAAAAAAAAAAATTAATTGTGAATGCCAAACACAGATGTGTAATTGATATTATAATACAGGGTAGGCAGAGAGTCATTTCAGAGGAATGATGGGAACAATAAGCAAGAGTCCTTAAAGTGTTAACTACCATGCTCACTTCCTCAACTTCAAGTTCAAAACACTCAATTACCAGGTTCCAGCTGTTCCTTCATGGACTGACAGTTTTACAAAAATTTGCAACTGTAGCAAGTGGGTCTGACATGGTATGATTTGGGGTGAATTATAAGCACTGCTGAAACTTAAGTCCATAGTGAATATTCAAACTGAATTTTAAAAGTCATGAAGAGAGTATTCCCAAAGATAGGGTCCAGATGCCAAAGGACATAACTCATAGAATTAATCCTGGGAAACAATCCATAATAATCTGCTCCAGTAGGCCAAATGTCAGCTTTACTGCTGGGAATTTTGCCTAAGCAGTAGACTTGTCTACTGGTAGTATATTCCCCAGGACTAGTCAGTCTGCACAGGCTAGGATTAATGACATGAAGAGGCTACTACTTTTTAAATGACTGTCTTTTAAATAAACATAAAAGGGACCATGTGCCTGCAAATTAAAGATATTGAAGCTTCCAGGATAGTGACCCATGTTTCATTATAGCCACAGACTAGGCTGTGGCTAGCAGAGCAAGGCAATTTTCAGCAAGTGACATCTTTCCTTTCTTTAAGAAGTGCCAAGAAGTCTTTAACGACTACAAGTGCTCAAGGCCTAATTTTATATCTCAGATGAGAGCTAAAAATTTCAGTAAGGCTGCAGCATATTACTATGCAGATCATAGACACTATAATAATTGAGAGGAGAAATCAATTCTGAAGAATATAAGATAATCATTCTGCAGAATAAGCAGTGTCAAAATAAAATCATCTGATTTACTGCAATATCTATATACCTTAGTTCACCTTTAGGTTTCAGAGCCTGCACTAATTATCCTTGTTTATAATATCACATAGGCAAGAATACTTGGCTCACACACTGTAACTGCTCTGTTTATGACCAGGGCAACATCAATAAAATAAGTCTACAACCCAAGAGATAAAATTATTTCAATATTTTTCTTGGGTTTTTCCATAGGATTAGGAGGAATTGTACATAGACTCATAGGAACTATTTGTTTACTTAATCTCTGACCTCTTGAGCCTTTATGTTCTCTACTTCTGCTCCAGATTCCTGCAACTCGCTGCAATATGACAAAAAAGGTCATTAAAGAAACTTGTCTTCACACTCCACAGACATTTGCTCAGTGCTACTATCTACTAAATTACTATTATTTGAATATATGTGTGATTAAATAAAAAATATGGCATTCCACTGTGAATGTATATTATATATTTATTACATAAAAAGCATGGGTCATATTCCGTTCAGTCTTAGAATATTTTCAGCTAGGAATAGATGGTAACAATTTCAAGAGACTCAAATTCCTCTGAAATATCAGATTTCTCACTACAGGACATAAAAACGCAAGAGAAAGTCAATCTAAAATATCATGCTTTGAAAATAATTCCCCCTTAATCAGGGGGAAAAAAATTGAAAGGGTGACAACATCCTGTATGACAATGGTGAGCTTGGTGTGATGTTCAAAAAAATTATTAAAAATCAGAATTTATGATGCAGCAATTGAATCTGTTCAGTTGTGGTGACATGAATTGTCCTGAGTGAATAGCATGCTATATTAATATTTTATATGAAATTCCTGGATTGTATGCCTGATTAATAAGATGTACTTCAGGTTGAGAATGTATGGCTGTTCAATATAACAAGATTATAAATAATCCTTATTACAGAAAAAGGTAATGTCCTCTGAGGTTCAGAATGGACATGTCAATGGAGCAGAGGGAGTTGTGTTATTAATCCTCCCATGTTCAAAAGTATGTCAACAGAGGTCAGTACCCTTCCCACAGCATTATGCAAATGGATGCATGTCCTAGTTACAGGGCTGGGACCAGTTTATCACTATCTTGGTATAACCAAAACTGTATATTCTACACCCTCTATGTTACTTCTGATGGACTGTTAATAAATGTTTGCAGCATCTGTCCAGTGCATCTCTGACACCTCAGGCTACAAGCTGAGTGTTAAAGAAACCCCTGCGAGGCAGAGGAGTGTTCTTTTGTTTGCCCATTAATGACTCAGCTGTGATAACTCCCCTCTGGAAAGGCATTAACACCTTCATACCCAGCCTGAGGAGTCATCTCTGCTAATGAGCCAGAATAGGCTGACATAATAGGCAGCTGCAATACCTAGACCAGGAAAGATTCCAAAAATATCTCATGACTCACAGAGTTAAATGACCCATTGTGAAACTCCCCACCTTGGGGAAGGTACTGGGCATTCCCACCTGAACCTGAGCATATAAAAACTTCGGGGTTTATGACTTCTGGTACCACTCATTGGATTCAGAGGAGGACCAGAACTTTGACAGAACTGCGATCATCATCTGGACCAACAGGTTTTCTTTTCTGTTCTGACAAGACTTATTCTGTTCTTGTCCCAGGGTGCATTTGTTTTTGTGAGTTAAAATGAGTTTTTCTCTGTATTATTGTATTTACTGTAATCTTTTTAGTAAATCATAACTCTGACTTGTAATCTCTCTTGAGTTGGGTTCATTTCTCCTGCTGGTTTACTTTTAACCAAGCACAATGCATTATTAAGGTTTTTACTAGTGTGGTGGTGCATGAAGCTGGAAAATGTAAAGCCGAAAGAAATTCTCATAACCTAAAGGGAAACGGTCACTAACCTGCTACACCACTTAGATCCTTACAAGTCCATGGGACCAGATGGGATCCATCTAAGATTACTGAGGGAACTGGCAGAAGAGCTTGCCAAGCCACTTTCCACCATTTACCAGCAGTCCTGGCTAACTGGGGAGGTCTCAGTTGTCTTGAGTAACCAAATGTGGAGCTCGAACATGAAGGACAACCAGGGGATCAGACCCAGTCAGCATGGGTTTAGGAAAGGCAGATCCTGCTTGACCAATCTAGTATCCTCCTATGGCAAGGTAACATAGTCATTGGATGAGGACAAGGCTGTGGATGTTGTTTGCCTGGACTTCAGCAAAGCCTTTGACACTATCTCACACAGAATTCTCTTGAAGGAACTGGCTGCTCAGGGCTTGGAGAGGTACACTCTTCACTGGGTAAAAAACAATCTGGATGTCTGAGCCCAGAGAGTGGTGGTGAATGGAATTAAATCCAGCTGGCGGTATTTCTTGATGGTATTTCCCAGGGCTCAGTATTGAGGCCAGCCCTCTTTAATATCTTTATTGATGACTTGGACGAGGAGATGAAGTGCACTCCCAGTCAGTTTGCAGACGATATCAAGTTAGGTGGGAGTGCTGATGACCCCTCAGAGGGATCTGGACAGACTGGATCAACGAGTTGAGGCCAATGGTATCAGGTTCAACGAGGCCAACTGCTAGGTCCCACACTTGGGTCACAACAATCCCATGCAGGGCTACAGGCTTAGGGAAGAGTAGCTGGAAAGCTGCCCAGCAGAAAAGGACCTGGGAGTGCTGGTCAGCAGCTGACTGATGATGAGCCAGCAGTGTGCACTGGTGGCCAAGAAGGCCAATGGCATCCTGGCCTGTCTCAGCAATAGTGTGGCCAGTAGGACCAGGGCAGTGATTGTCACCCTGTACTCGGCAGTGGTGAGGCTGTACCTCGAATCCTGTGTGCAGCTCTGGGCTCCTCACTACAAGACAGACATTGATGTGTTGGAACACGTCCAGAGAAGGGAAGCAAACCTGGTCAAGGGTCTGGAGCACAAGTCTTATGAGGACCAAGGGGTTGTTTACCCTGGAGAGGAGGAGGGTCAGGGGAGACCTTGTCACTCTCTACAATTACCTAAAAGGAGGGTGTAGTGAGGTGGGGGTTGGTCTCTTCTACCAAGTAACAAGTGACAGAACCAGAGGAAATGGCTTCAAATTGCACCAGGGGAGGTTTAGATTGCATATTAGACAAAGTTTCTTCACCAAAAGGGTTTTCAGGCTTTGGGACAGGCTGCCCAGAGAAGTGCACAACTAAAAGTGTTTCTAAAGATAAAAATCTCTTATCGTTTTATATCTATGTTAAGGACTGACATCAAGAAGGAACAGAAATGGCTCTTGAAAATAAAAAGTGATGCACTAATGAGATTATTTCATGGGAATTTATGTTTGGTTAGCCAAACAAAAATGACTACCTATGGAGTTACACAAACATTCTGAGATGAAAAAATGCGTTGAGAGGACTCATCAAATTTCATTCCTTGTTTCCTTGTCTGACTGCCCAGGGTTTTAAACTGCTGATAAGCACTATTACAATGAATCATATGATTGCTTCATGCCCAGTTTTTACTTCCTTATGTTACACTTAGAAGTGCTCTGGAACACTGGACCTTCCTGGGAATGGCTGGTATTTGAAGCCTTTGAAAATGAAAGCCACTTTCACTTGAAGAACAGTAAAGGAATATGGCTTTTGAAAAACTCTGGCCATCACTGACAAGCAATTGCTTCTGAATAAAAACAAAAAAAGAAAATGAGTGTTTTGATCCCCACTCTTGTTGTATACTTCATGGTGAAATCAGTGAAGAGTTAGAGAAAAACCAGTGTAATAGAACTGTTCACCAATCCTCATTCAAATTCCAAAAAACAATGTTGGCAGTTTGGGGAAATGGAGCGACTTAAATGTCCTAATCCCCCAATCCTGACAGTGAAGACTACCTGGAACTATGGCTACATGTCTCAGCAAAAATTTTGATGCATTTTTTAATGCCAGAAAATTGTAGAGTCATATAGTTCTGTGCCCAGAAATATTTCCTGAGGCAGAACTGCAAGGGGCTAATAATTTGCAAGGAAAAAATACCATTACAATTTTCAGACAGCTTTGTGGTTATAACCACAAGGGACACAAATCCAAGAAGCAGATCTAACACTGTCCAGAAGAAAATAGGAAAAAAATTGCCTTTTAAAATTATTTTGGTTTCAATGAGATTTAATAAAATCAAGTATAGTTGAAACAAAACACACCACCTAAAACAGATACTGAAATGACATGAACTATGCCTACACAAAGCACATACAGGCTCTCTCCTTCATGCCTGAAGAATTTGATATGAAATAACAAGTTCTGGAGTTACAAGTCCTCCAATAATACAACATTGTCTGATGTAATAGGGATTACTATTTCCGACCACTTCTGCCCTGTGATCCAACAACTGAGGTATTTGCTCAGGATTGTCAAAATCTATCTGAGGAGATACCAGAATATAGTTATATAGAAGCATTGTGTTGAGCTGTTGGAAAAAAGATTGCACTTAGATAATACGTTTAGTGCATGCTCCTATATAATTATCACGCTGGCTGCAGAGTCTTAAACACATACAGTGAAGCAGCCACATATCTCCATGCAGTTCTTTGGCAAGTCAAAACACTGACAGTATTCAGGACATGTTCTGTAACCACCTGGAAATCATAAAACAGGGAAAGGAAATTAAATTGGATATAACTTGCCAACTAATTTGATCAATTCAAAGCTAAGAGTAGCACTGCAGTTTTTCCAAGAGGTGACACAGATCTGCATTACAAATTGTTAGGTTTTTTTTTTTAATAAAACAAAAATTTGTATGTTTTAAAAATAAAAGATGAAATCTATAGAAAATATTTGGTTTTCATTGAAAAAAAAACCCAAACAACATTTTATTTGACATATAGGTGTTTGACATTTCAATTAATGAAAAATTTTGACTTCTTTGTACTACTTTTGTAGTACTTTCCTCATATTTTTCCAATGTTGAGAAAATAATTAGAATCAAAAGATCTGTTATTTGTCCAGCTTTCACTGGTCATATTTAGGTGAGTTTTCCAGACAGAATAAGTCAATCTTTTGCTCATATCCTTAGTCAATGTGTCCTATGACATACCACCTCTGTTCAAACGAAATACCAACCTTGGCAGACTTTGTTAGATTTTATATCTTTAATTCGCTTATCTATTCAAAGGATAAAATGAACCAATATGAACAACCAAAATAAACTGTAATTCAGCTCCCAGTCGACCCTGAAATTGCGCAGGATCTTCTGCTCCAGCTGGATCCCTACAAATCTATGGGGCCTGATGGGATTCATCCAAGAATCCTCAAAAATTTGGTGGATGTCATTGCAAAACCTCTCTGAATGATTTTAAGGTGGTCTTGGGAATCCTGAGAGGTTGCAGCTGACTAGAAGCTGGCAAACACTGTCCCGACTAACAAGAAGGGCAAAAAGGAGAACTCTGGAAACTACAGGCCTGTCAGTCTCATTTCTGTGCCTGGTAAAGTTATGGGGAAGATTATTCTGGGAGGTATCAAAAACCACCTAAAAGACAATGCAGTCATTGGTCACAGCCAGATCGGCTTCATGAGAGGAAAGTCCTGTTTATCAAATCTGATTTCCTTGTATGACAAGATAACCTACCTAGTTGATCGAGGAAAGCCAGTTGATGTCATCTTTTGGGATTTCAGTAAAGCTTTTGATACTCTCTCACAGGATCCTTCTGGACAAAATGTACAGCACACAGCTCGATAAACATATGTGGTGGATGAGCAATTGGCTCATGGGTCGACCACAGAGGACAGTAGTGAATGGGAGAACATCAGACTGAAGACCTGTGGGGTTCCACAGGCCCAGTGCTCTTCAACGTCTTCATAAATGACTTGGATGTGAAACTAGATGGGATACTAAGAAAGTTTGCAGATGACACAAAACTCAGAGGAGCTCTTGGTGCCCTTGGAGGCAGAGAGGCCCTGCAGAGAGACCTCAACAAATTAGAGAACTGGGCAATCACCAACTCCATGAAGTTTAATAAAGAGAAGGGCTGGATTCTGCACCTGTGGTGGGGCAACCCTGGATGTACGAACAGAAGGGAATGAGATGCTGGAAAGCAGCACTGCAGAAAGGGACCTGGGGGTCCTGGTCAAGAACAAGTTGAATCTGAGTCAGCAGTGCCCTGGCAGCCAGGAGAGCCAACGATGTCCTGGGGGGCATCAGGCAAAGCATCGTCGGCCGGTCAAGGGAGGTGATTGCCCTGCTCTGCTCTGCACTGGGGTGGCCTCACCTTGAATATTGTGTGCAGTTTTGGGCACCATAATATAAGAAAGATATCAAGCTGCTAGAGAACATCCAAAGGAGAGTAACAAAGACGGTGAAGGTCCTTGAGGAGAAGCCGTATGAGGAGCGGCTGAGGTCACTTGGTCTGTTCAGCCTGGGGAAGAGGAGGCTGAGGGGAGACCTCATTGCAGTCTGCAACTTCCTCATGAGGGGAAGAGGAGGAGTAGACACTTATGTCTTCTTTGTGGTGACCAGTGACAGAACCCAAGGGAATGGACTGAAGATGTGTCAAGGGACGTTTAGGTTGGGTATTTGAAAAAGCTTCTTCACCCAGAGGATGGTTGGGCACTGGAACAGGCTTTCCTGGGAAGTGGTCACAGCACTAAGCCTGCCAGAGTTCAAGAAGCGTTTGATTGATACTCTCAACATGGTGTGACTCTTAGGGATGGTTCTGTTCAGGGCTAAGAGTTGGACTTGATGATCCTTGTGGGTCCCTTACAATGCAGCATATTCTGTGATTCTGTGAAGCATCTAATAATATTACCTCTGTGTTGTCTCATTCTACATACCTCTTAACTCAAGATGATGGAAAGGTGATATCTGACCACAGATTTGAATTCTTGATGCAAGCTTCATTCATTCTTAGAAATAGATTTACGAGTATATAAGACAACACATAAGATCTCTATTGCTTATAATTACTGATATGTAAATTAATGTGTAGCACTTTCAGATTTCGTCTCTTATAAAAAAAATTGTAAAATGTGTAAAGACTTTGGTAGTCTTCTTGCTTCCTAGGCTTGGGATAACCTTCAATAATGTAAATAATAATTAAAAAAACCCAAAGAAAAGACCAAATCTTTCTCCCATACTACCATGATGATGAACCTAATTCACAGTATAAAGAGGAAAAGTCTAAAAATCATATGTGATGTACTTTCATTTGTGTGTGATGGAGTCCAGCTTTCCTTGAGGTGGCTGAACACTTGCCTGCCCATGGGAAGTAGTGAAAGAATTCCTTGTCTTGCTTTGTTTTTGTGTGTGGCTTTTGGTTTCCCTATTAAACTGTCTTTATCTCAACCCACGATTTTTCTGGCTTTTACTCTTCTGATTCTCTCCCATATTCTTCTGGTGAGGAAGCGAGCGAGTGGCTGCATGTGCCTTGGTGACTGGCTGGGGTTAAAACATGACATGTCACTTACTATTATTTTATATATTGTTTCAGTAATTATTACCAGGGTAAATTTACTCACTTGGGCTAAAGGAGAAAATGACTGTTTCTCCAGATTATACTTCCACTATCATTTCATGCTGTGACAAGTCCTTCCCAGGCCCAAAAAGCAGTGCCCACACAGCCGAGCAGTGCCTCTCTCCGCAGTATACCTGACATTACACCCAGACTCTGCTACTAGAACATTTTTGTGACATGCAGTATGGTAAAAGCCAAGTATCTCCTTTTTTACTTAAAGGCAATGTTAAACTGTAGACATGGTGACTGCAGTCCTTGAATTTGTATTACTACAGAAGTGTATTTTTCCATGCTGTTTTTTTTGCTCACTAGCTTTCAAACATATTGTATTATTGTGAAGATCTTCCTGTCTTCCCTCAGGTGAATATTGAATATTAGACAGGTCAAGGGAACCTCATCACAGTATTTCAGTGCATAAAGGATGGCTACAAAGAGGACAGTCTCTCACTTTACATGGAGCCACATGAAGAAGACAAGGGGTAACGGCTAAAAGTTGCACCAGGAGAGGTTTCATCTTGACATAACATTTTTTTACAGTGAGAACATTCACTGGAACAACCTCCCCAAGGATATGGTATACACATCACCAGAACTTTTCAAGATGTGATTAGAAAGATAATCTCATGTAGTCCCATCAAGGGTGGGACTGCATGATCTTCCAAGGTCCTTTCCAGTCTGCACTGTTTCATGATTCTGTGGTAGCTCTTAGATATTACAGCTATGGCCTCACAATCATACAACTGCAAACTCTTTTTCCATTAAAAGCTTATCTCTGAAGGAAGACATGTTGGGTGGCAAAGAAGTCTTACTGTTCTTCAGTGCAGATGTGAGCCCTGGTGAGCCTGAACTGGTACAAGAACTCATACACTTTCTTCATTTCTTGTAAGGTTTGAGATTGCTAAAAGTGTTTCTTTGTGGAGTTTTTGATTTTCTGTTTTTTTTCAGTATATAAATGTAATTTTCAGGGAACTTCTGATCCTACACTTCTCTTAATGTCATATTGAGTACCCAGGTTGACCATAGTCACCACCTATGATAGAGCAACATATCGAAGCTACTTTTAAATTAGCTAATCAGAATACCGTAAGAAAAATAGGCAACATGGAAATCAAAACAGGAAAGCAGACCTGCCTGAAATATTCCTACTGTTTCTCTGTTCAACCTCCGTTCACAAGTTAATTTCTTTAAATGTACCTACTCTATCTAATTTTATACTATAGCATAACCACAACATTGACTGCAGGACAAAAATGCATAAAATAGTGCTTGTAGTAATAAAGAAAATTGAATAGCATTCTTTAAGGGTTTTACTCTATAACAGTTAACAACTCTTATCACTAAAAAAGTCACGCTGTGTTCTTAAGAACAGCAACTTGGATAGTATTTCATCATCATCAGTTATCATTACAATCATAAAAGAAAATGCAAGACCTGTCTAGAACTTGAATGGAAAGCATCTGAAACTAAGTGCAGATTTTATCTGAACTTAGAATGATACTTTAGTACCATTCCTTAAAATATTCAGTCAAGCCTGAAAATCTGTAATGCAAACAGTACAAATTATTTTTTCAGCTTCACATGTGAAATCAATTTCAGGTCTAGTGATTGGTTGGGCCTTGATAGAATGTGTGATTGATACAGCTCATGTGAATCTTTGCAACACTGTCATTAAGCTCATTTTGGATGAAGTTATTTTAATCTTTGCCTAAACCTATAAAAAAGAAACAGTACATACAATATCAGAAACTATAGAACACTAGAACAGTAAATTACTTAAGAACAGCCTTTCATGGATTCTGTACTTCAGAACCTTGAAAATAGCACTGGTTAAACACAGAAACAAAAAAAATAGTGAATGTACTGACAAATTAAAAGGGACTACGCAGTCTACTGAAACAGTGTGTGTGGTTGTTTGTTTATTCTACAGTTAGTAAATTCAAAAACAGATCCATAAATTTAGAAGACTAAGAAAATATATTTTTCCAGAACATTCTTTTCCAATAAAGCATAATTTCCTCTACCTGATTTTTGAAAGTCAAGCCCTTGCCAGTCTAGAAAGCACAAGAAACACAGAGTCAATGCAGAAAGGAAGGTAATACTTAAACAATTATGTGCCTTAGCTAGACACACTGTAATATCAGATTTTTCTAAACATTAATCCTTTTGGGATTGAAGTCTAATACATGATTAGCATATACCGTTTGTAAATAAACCCAAGGACATAAACTAGTCTTGGTTTTACATTCTTTTGTTACTGAGACAAGAGAAAAAGTAAGTGTTTTTAAACCTTGTTCAAGAATCTTCAGCAGTTAAAGCAAAATTTATTTTTACAGCGTGAAGTACCAGGAAACTCAAGAAACAAACAGCAGAGTCACAATAAAGGGGAAACTACTCAGTACAAAAAGAATCTTATGGAGTCAGTTTTGGGCCCATGAAGCTACAGAGAAGAGTGAGAGTCCCAGCTGGAATGACCACCTGATTGCCCCAGCCCGTTTCTTCTCTCTCACAGTAGGAGCAGAAATAATGGCTTTCTGCAACTCTAGCATGAGCAAATTGGGCAGTGCTGCCATGACACAGAATCAGTGTTCAATATTTTATCGTCTCAGGTCCCTCCATGGCTTGTCTGTAGGATTGCTTCATGTTTGGATCTTGTACAAATGTATAGTATTATAAAAAAACAAAACACCACACTTTTTTCACTTGAAATATTTTTAAATTATTATTGTAAAGAAAGCGAAATCTTTTTCCATGAACTACTTAGTCTCAGATAGGTAGAATGAGGAATGGATAGGAAATTAAATACATCTGTGAATTCCAGCCCTGCTCAGAATATGACAATATCCACTTTAAATTGTGTCCTAGCACTCCTTTGCATTCAACATGATGTGTTTTTTTCTTTCACTTACTACTACCTCTGTAAATTGGCAACAAGAGAACTTCAAGACAGTGTCCATCTCTCACTTTACAGAACTTTTCTTGACACTGTACAGTGGATACATTTTAAAGTTTCACCAAGAGGTGATATGATGGTTTTGGCTGGGGTGGAGTTAATTTTTTTCACAGTGGTTGGTGTGGGGCTGTGTTTTGGATTTGTGCTGAACACAGGGTTGATAATATAGAGATGCTTTTGTTATTGCTGAGCAGTGCTTACACAGAGCCAAGGCTTTTTCTACTTTTCATACTGCCACACTGGCGAGGAGACTGGGGGTGAATGGCAAGTTAGGAGGAGATGCAACCAGGATAGGTGACCCAAACTGACCAAAGGGATATTCCGTACTTTATGTCATCATACTCAGTATATAAAGGAAGAAGGAGGAAGGGAGGATGCTTGGAGTGATGGTGTTTATCTTCCTGAGTAATTGCTACACGTGATGCTACATCTCTCCTGGAGATGCCTGCCCATGGGAAGTAGTGAATTCCTTGTCTTGCTTTCCTTGGTGCACGGCTTTTGCTTTCCTTATTAAACTATCTTTATATCAATACACCAGTTTTCTAGCTTTTACCCTTCCAGTTGTCTCCCTGATTCCACTGGTAGGGAAAGGACTGAGTGTCTGGGGCTGTCTGGTGTTTGGCTGCTGGGTGGGGTTAAATCACGACAGTCCTTTTTGGTGACTGACATGTGGCACGAAGGGTTCAAGACAATGACAGATTTGATTGTGATGTACGAGACAATTTATAGCTGTTAGTGTTGTTTAGCTAGTAATGAGTAGGCTCCTGTTCTTGCCACGAGGCTTGCTGTCCTGACTATATATAAGAATCTAGTGCTCATTAATGTCCACTTTTTGCTTTTGTGCTTGCTGTAGTGTTGTACTACTGATCACCTCACTGTATGGTGCCTGGGAACATTTTGATAACAGGCATGGTGATGTGCCTGGACTAGTAGCTGGCCAGGGTATTGCTGCTGTTTTCTGTGCTGCCGTGCTGGACAGGCTGGAATTTGACTATGAACTTGAGTTGGAGGGACTATGATGCGTGAATGGGTCCACAATGGAACAGAAAACCACCAGCAGCCTATAGAAGATTGCATGCCGGAACATATGGATGCCTGAAGGAGGACGTGACCCTGTGAGAAGCCTGTGCTGAAACAGGTTTGCTAGTAGGACTTGTGACCTCACGGGGAACCCATGCTGGAGCAATTCTTAAAGAACTGCAGCCCATGGGAAGGACCCACATTGGAGAAGTTTAAAGAGGACTGTCTCCTGTGAGTGGGACCCCATGCTAAAACAAGGGAAGCAAAGGTTCCCTTACAGTCGATGGTTAAAACCATGGTGAGGTAGGCTGTCCCCCTACTGGACATGGGAAACTATGATGTGGACTATACTAATGGTGAACTCATTGAATATTTTTATTAGGAATACAGAGGGAAAGATAACTGTTCCTGTGCTTCATACATTTTGCTGCTGATACTGAATTCAGAAGAGATGGCAAAGACCATCTCAGCAACCCTTGTCATCACACAACATTTTTTTTTTCTCTGCCAATACAATACAGTTACCATGGTGCTATTCATGATTCTAACGTTTTGATTACATGCAATCATTTGCAAAGGTAAGGACTGTTATGGTGACCACAGTAGCACTTAGACAGTATTTTTCATCTTCAAAGGATGTGACGGGAATCATGTCATTTATTCTCATAGCCCTTCTATTCTGTTCAGAGAGTTACAGAGAGACAAATTCAATCCTGACTGTAAACAAGCCCAACCATCTCAGCTTTATCACTAGAGCTTAAGCAGGCTAGTTAGCATGTTATTATCCAGTGCCAGTAAGATTATTTTTGCTAACATCAACAGTAAGTTGATTTTACATGGCACTTCTGAAAAACAATGAATGGTTAAGTTCTGCAAAGCAAGGAAGCCTGATTATCAATCCAGTAAATCTCATAAGTAGTCTAATTGTACAAGACTGTGAGTGATCCTCCTGACTTCAGTTTAAAAGCTTGAGCACAACTACAGACATTTTACAGGTCTGGGAATGTAAAAACAAGCACTTTCAGGATAAGGACAATTGTCAATAATCAGCTGAGGATGGAGGCATAGATTGTTCTGGCATCTAATTCCAAATTTGCTCTTTTAGATTGTGCTCTCTCTGTTAGCCATCCAAAAGCAGCTTGCCAGTTCGTTACCTTCCCTTTCTCTTCTCTATTTTACTGTGCACGAAGACAACAAGCATATATTTGAGATGTGCACAGAACCATAGCCATACACTTTGCCTTATACGCTACATGCACCAGCAACTATTAAAACCTGATGGTCCTGAAAGGCCGTGGCCATTATATATCTAGGAATGCAGAGTGCTTTCTTAAGTGCTTTCTGAGTGTTTGGCTGCTGTATACTCACTGGCTCTGGAAGAAACACAGAGGAGTTCTGCTGCTTATCTGCTGGTTTTATATGTGAACTAGAACAAAGCATCGTCCCAGTGTATCAGTATGCAAGTGAATTTTTTCTTAGAAAGCTTCTCACAAAGCTTCTTGCAAAGCTTCTTTTAATAGGATGGCAAAATTTTATAAATTAATATACATTGATCCTCAGACATGGGTGCATATAAGTAAACATTTTGTCTGCAGGAGCTGGAAGTTTCCCATAAATTTCACAAATCTTAGGAAATGACTGCATAGCTGTCTTTGTATCCAAAAAACCCTCTCTTCATCAGTAAGCTTCACATCATCTCATTCCTTTTTTATCTCCTTTCTCTGATTTCTCCCCCTTCTGTAACAACAATTTCTTTAGGATGTTTAGAATCTTCTGGTTTGAGCTATGCACCAGGTGGTGTGACAAGTCTGGGTGAAGCTAAAAACACTGATACCTTTTCATCCACTATCAGCACTGTCTTTTATGCACATATAAAAGAGACCATTCCAAGGAAGACTAATCACTATAAGACTGAAACACGCTTCATCTTAATCACCATAGAAGTGCACTGTGTATCTTGTCCCAGTTTGCAGCTTTCAATTCCCCATATCCTGCATTTCATTGCTCCCTGCATTTCTTCCCATAGTTCAGCCCTCTTATTTTGAAATTCTTCCTTGAAATTAGTGTCATTTCTGACTTATTTGCTTTTCTTCCAAAACAAAGTATGATGGCTCAGAGTTTTCCCTTGGCTTAAGTCAAGCTTAACATTCTGCCCAATTCCCATGCCTGTCTCTTCCTGCTTCATAACTGTAGGAGTACACATAAGCCAGACTGACAGCTGTGTGTAAGGAATGACAGATCCGTTTACCCCTATTAAACCTGAGTTCGGTATACTTAACCTGGCATTTCTGGAAGGATAATACATTGCTTAAGGACTATTAAATAAAAATAATGTGTCTGGGATTCATTTCTTCAGATATTTACCTTTCGTGAGAACCCCTAACTGAATCCCCTTTACTTGACAGGTTCCAGTTTTTAGTAACCCTTCTGCTCACAAACTAGAGCTAGCAACTACAGGACACAAGTGCTGAACCCTTCAGGTTTACCATGAAGCCAAGTACACATCAGACCTCTATCCAGAGGATAATCTAATTTATAGTTTAATCTGATATTAAATGTGTAAAATGAGAATCATGTGAAAGCTGAAGCCAGAAAATCAAAAGTGCAGATTTTACATTCACTCTTCATAGATTATAGAAATCAGATTCATACAGGATTACAGTACAAGGAAGCTTTATGGAAAAGCTAGAGTACTCGTTATGAAAAAGCTAGAGCACCCATTAAAGGAAAATAAAGAGAATGATTACTTGAACTCTAATTCAGAAATCCCCATGTAAGGAAACACTAGAGGTGACAAATTTGTTAGGGAGAACTCCTTGAATAAATGAATAACGTTTTTTTCTCTGTGTCTGGTGCATCTCTGGAACAGACTCAATTTTTTAAGTTTCAGTGCAATTTACAGTCTAACACATTGCATAGCTAATAAAGAAGTCTTCTATGCCTAAAATAACACCAGTTATTTTAAAATAATCAATGCATCAGACAGATAGAGCAACCACAGCACACTGACCTTGAAGAAATAGGTTAGTCTAATGTTCTATAGCCCAAGGGAAGGACAGATGATATTTATATTACCCCTGAATATGAATAAGAACACTAAAGTTTATAGGGTTATTCCATTAACTGGATCCATCACCGGACAGAATGAAAATTGTGTTATGTTTCCGAACAAGGTCTTAGGAGAATTGTAACAGGTCCATTGATGTTATTTTTTATTCTGCCTAAATTAAGTGAAGGCTTTACATTTAAAATATTTTCATTTGGCTATAGATCAATGTTCCATTGCAAGTTTCAATTCACCCTGTCCTATGTACTGTGAAAATTTTCTTGCTGTGATTTATGGGAATATTTAATTAGCAAATACTACATAAGTAACTGTTTGTCCTGCAAATGTTTGTCTTATTAAAAACAGCTGCAAGTCATGTATGAGTACAACTACTTAATAAGATTTTCATATGAGAATTTTAATTTCAAAATGCACTAGTTGTGAAGTTATCCTCTGAAAAATATGAAGATGTTCACAATCTGTGCCCTCTGGCCTCCTCCTATCCAAAACTAACAAAAGGTATGACTCTGACAGTTATGTGACACATGGAGAAGAATTAGGAAGACAGTTGTGATATAGATGTGTTATGATCTGGTTTAGTCTGTCATTCTATGGGTCTTGGAGATTCATCATTCCAGCCAAAGAAAGCTTGATTGCTCGACTGTCAGCTCTAATTAGCAAGACTAAGGAGATACAGTTGGTCCATGAAAACATTCCAGTCATATTTTCTGGAGACCAAAGTGTAGGTGCAAGTCTGCTTTCTCTCAACTATTTTCTCACCTGTGGTATACTAGATGTGTTCATCTGAAGCTAAATTTCCTTCCACACAATCTCCTGTGCAAGTCTACAGTTGCATACAGGCAAGCAGGGTGGGAGGCTGAAACCACTCAGGAGAGAAACAGGCAAGTCTGTGATGAAAAATTTGGGCAGGAGACTGTGTGCTGCTTCTAGATGAAGGAGTAGTAATTCTCATTACTGCTCACTAGTGATAGTCGAAAGCCTCATTCCTCCTCCTTCTCTCAGCAATAACTGTCCTCCATCTTCTCTATTTCAAATCCATCCTCCACTAGGAGCAACACTCCAAACTGCACATATCGATTGAAAAGCATGTTTCTTTAGGAGACAGATGGTCAGAGTTTGCAGCATGGCCACCACTACTAGAACAGTTCTATTGTCTCAGTTCACTCACCTGGAAAATTGTGTATGAAAAAAATTAGAAAAGGCATATGTTAATTCATAAAATCAGGACTAAATAAAAAAACCTAACACCTGCTAACCAGACTTAATCTATTTTATCATATGGATTGAACAGTTACAGGAAATCTGTTACTTTTTTAAAGAATTCAAAAGATCCTCAATTCTAAGAATTGAGTACATGAGTACCATGCACAGACTCACACCTATTGTCTAGGAAGAAATGGAATTCCACTCAGAGTATGACATGTAATACCTATGTGCTCTGTGGGGCAGCCAAGGTCATTCTGAAATTACCACAAAGAACCAGCATAGAGGAGGTAGACTGTGAAGCATTCATTCTTAGTAGCCTTTTCTTCCCTGAGAGGAGAAAAGATGTGTTGTTAGCACTGCAGCTAAAATAGTAAAATCTTAGTGAAGAGAAGGTAGCTTTGTGGTTGGAGTGTGAGTTAAAAATTTTTAATTTTTTTAAATACCTTAAAATGTCTGTTAATGAATCATGGTTTAACCCCAGCTGGCAACAAGGCACCATACAGCCCCTTGATCACTTCCCTCTGGTTGGATGGAGAAGAGTATCTGGATGGTTAAAGTGAGAGGACTCACTAGTGGAGATAAAAACAATTTAATAGGAAAAGCAAAAGCCACATGCACGAGTAAAGCAAAACAAGGAATTAATTCACCATTTCCCATGGCCAGGTCTTCTCCAGGGAAAACAGGACTTCCTGAGGTGTAATAGTTACTTATGAGGACAAACACCATGACTCCAAACATCCCCCACCTTCCTTCTTCTTTCCCCAGCTTCATATACTGAACATGATACCATAAGGTCTAGAATATCCCTTTGGTCAGTTGAGGCCAGCTGCCAGGCCATGTGCCCTTCAACAATTCCTACTCACTGGCAGGCAGTATGAAAAGCAGAAAAGGGTTATATACAGAAAAGTTGTACATAAACACTGCTCAGAAATAACAAAACCAGCTCTGTACTATCAACACTGTTTTCAGGACAAATTCAAAACACAGACCCATACCAGGAATTGTGAAGAAAATTAACTCTGCCCTAGCCAAAACCAGCACATAATGCTACATAGTTTAATGTCAGGTCTACTGCCATCTGTTTAATATGGGAGCCTAGTAGTCTCAACTATCTGAAAAGATTCAGAAAGAAATATATAACATATATAAGAAATTTATGGATGACCTAAGGTACCTACTGAGAATTTCCTGAAAGAAGGTAGCCTTAAGATACAGCAATCACCTCTGCCTCTTCTGACCCTTTCTGTACCTGTAGTCCAGGAGCACTTGGAGGAATAGCAAAAAATGAGAGGCTATTGTCTCTTGGATAATATTAAATTCAGTCAATTACCATTTGTCTTCTGAATAAAATCAATTCAGAAGATTAAAAAAAGCCCAAATTATGGTTTTCTTGCTTTCCGACAGTTGGAACAAATACTGCATTACCATACCTGGTCATGTTGTTTTTAAATTGTTCACCAGTTCATCAGTTTCACTGTCCATATTAAATACTGACTCTCTTTCCTGTTTTCCCTTGGAGCCCATTCCACCACCCTCCAAAATATCAGTGTTCCTATCTTCTTAAATTTAGAAAATGCATGATGTCATATCTGTCAATATCATAATCTTTTGCTACTGAAATTATACTTAATAAAAATGCAGTGTTTTTTTTAACTTTTTCTCTATTCAATAATTCAGACATTCAATGGATCAGAAATGAAAATATTTTCCTAGACAAAACACATTTAAAGATAATAAAAGAGGAAAAAGTACACAGTGAAATACCACAAACAGAGATGACGGGTAAGCATCAAAAAAAGCAAGGGTCTTAGTGATAGACTAAGATTTCAGCTTAAATTTTATTATATTAATTGTGATTGCTAGGGGAATTCATAAACTCTAAAGTTATAATATAAGGATGACCATGCCAAGTCCTTTGGAGCATAGAGCTGAAAGTTGTATTTTGTCATCCTTCTTCACCTTCAGGAACACCTGAAATCAATGCAGCTTTGTACACTGTCAACCAGTTTTCTAAATTAAGAGAAGACATAGAAGTCTGGAAAAAAAAGAAGTTGCAGACAGGTAAACACTGTACATCACTCAAGGGAAAGTTTATCTCTGTGGGATTTTTTATTCTAGACGGCAAAAAAATTTCATAGCTTTCTTGTGTATGGTTATATTTTAATAGATAGACATAGGAATTTAGAAGGCTGAAATATAGGTTTATTTTACATGTAACAATAACAAAACCAGTGTACCATAGTGTTGTATTTCAACCATTTTATTTTATAGACAGGTCACTAAGAGGTAGTATCTTATCTAAGTTTGCCGTCTCACAATACAAACACGTGTTTGATAGTAGATGAGTAGCAAGCTAATCTTTTGTCAAAACACTGTCATCACAGAAGATGACTGAAATGCATAGGATTCTACTGTCTTGTAATACATTTGTGTAAAAATAAAACAAAGAACACAGAATAATACAAGAGATTACTAGAATTACAACGAAAACATCAATAATCACCAGTAGGACATCTGATGTGTTATAAACATTTAAGGTACTTTATGGGCCCTTTTGCGTGACAGTAATTAAGAACTTAGTCTCATTGACTTTTCTGTGGATAAGGAGTACATTATTTTTATGCAAATTTATCTTAGGTAAAGGCTTGAAACATTGGAAGAATCCTGACAGTAAGAAAAACCAATTTTTTCCCAGCCTGACCATATACCACAGCAACCCAAATTGGAGCTTACATAAGGGACTATTAATTTCACTGCATTTCAAACACCTGAATTAACTGGCTAAGTTAGCAGACTAATCTTCTACTGAAGTTAGAGAGGTGTAAAACCTTTAGGATTTATTGGAAAGACTAATTCAGAATACTTTCCTTTATTTAACCATCAATTTTAGGAATCTACTAAACTAGACCCTATTGGATTCTTAAACAGATTTTTAAATCTAGGCACTATACATACATATTACACCTTTGATCTGTATTAGAATCTCAACTCCTCCAACAGCTCAAATATTGAATTAGTGGTGGAAATTAATTATAATCATAGGTCATCTGGAATGTTAACAGAGAAATATAATCACCTTCATTTCAAGACACTCCAAGCCAGTGAGCTAACCCCTACACTAAGGGTGAATAAGTCAATGCCTTCTTTCAGATTAGTACCTTCCTGGCAAGGCTCTTTTGCAAATATCCTACCTTCTTTTAGAAAATGAGAAGAAGTAATAGTAGAATTACTTTGAATAATAATAATTTAAAAAACCCGATGCATATGACTTTTATTTCCCATTTGTTTTCTCATTTGTTTTCCAGTATTAAAAGTTACCATTTTAGGCTGAAGGTTTAAAGAGTAGTTATTATAACTAATGGGACATTTGAACCTGGTTTCTATATATTTTGCTTGTGATGCCTCAAGCAGTTCTGCATGTTGTACATCACAATATGTATGTGATCATTAAAACATTCAGTGTGATCAATGGTTAATTAAAGCTTCTCATAGCAACCAGTCATACTAACTTTACAGTGTTGATAAATCCCCAACAGTCTGGTTGTCCCTTCTTTTCTAATGAATTGACTCTGTTCTTTTCTGAAAGTTATCAGGTTCCACTAAACCAGTACCTATATTTTTATGACATGCAAATAGAGCTAATACTGTGCTGATGGATCCACTGAGCTTTACTTTGTTGTGACTGTTTACAAACGGTTTCATAAAATCCTTTTAAGAGATTGTTTAGTGCCTGTGTAAACTCATTGTGTGCTGCTTAACTGAAGAAGTGTAACAATATAAATAACATTATGGATTTATTAATCTCTGGCTAGGAAGTGAATTTGTTTTAAGGATTTTAAGGATTTCAACAGACTATATTTTTAAAAATGTGCTTGAAGTGTATTTATGTGCTGAATGTACTGTTTTAGTAATCTCTGCTTCTAAGTTATCTCTTCATAAGTTAGCAGCATAACATTTAACTTTTAAAGATGGGTTACGTGGATGTGAGATGTGACTCAATACAGCCATTCTTACAATTCACTGCAAGTGTGCTTGAACCTAAAGTAGTGATTCTCTACTTTTCATCTATTCCAAATATTGCATGGGAAGATGAAACATGAAACGTGAAAAAGGGCAAACTTTCACTATTTCCTTAACTGTTCTTATTTTTTCATTATGGGTTAATTTCAATCTATCAAGAAACCATCACATTAACTGCCTCATTTTCATGTTCAAATAGAACAAAGAGATTAAATCTAAGTACATTTACTCCTCTTATAAATCTCATTGTATACAGCTCAGATTTTTCTTTTGAATTCATATATAAACACCTAAGAAAAAGACCCAGAGAGGCTTTCTTCCCCTCCTGCTGTGTCTTTCTAAACAATTCTACAGCCACATGGTTGTGAAAAATGTCAATAACACATATCTGGAATTGTTCTATCCTTTCATCTGCAATTGTTCCATTCTTTATAGGTTAGTTGTGGAACGCAATGATGGTCCAATGTAGCTCAATGCTGCATCTGTTTCCATGTGTTCTGTCCTATTCTAGAGTGAAGTAAAAAAAATCCCACTGGTCTCCTTTTTCATTTATTCATTTAATCTTCTTAACACTTTTCAAGCTTGTTGCTAAGAGATAATCAAGAGAAGAAAAAACTACATATAGAAACTAAGTAAAAGTCCTTACTTTGGGAAAAAAAAGCTTCCAGAGTGCCTAGTAATCTTTCCAGCTGGCATGAGATGTAATGTATAGTATACAGCAACCCAACTCTGTCCTTTACACCAGAGAGAGATTAGTTGCTCCACTCAGACTATAAACTACAACTGGCAACCTTATACAGTACGAACAGGCAGCCACAATCTACTGAAACTTATTCAGTGCCAAATGCCTCCAACCAGCCTTACGGCCAAGGGATCAAACCATAATTCTTCAGGTAAATACATTCAAGTAAATGAGTCCTTTCATATCAGGCAAGGAAGAAGGGGAGCAAATAAGAACACAAGAGGCAGAAACTGCAACATAGCAGCAACACAGCAATAGCAGCCCACATCCAACATAATTAGCAGTCATTCTGGAACATGTTAAGAATGTCAGACCAAGCACTTTTTATTTAGAATTAATGCCCAAGGCTACATCACGGCAGGGGACCAGAAGATCAAAACAAAGAATTAGAAGGGTGGAAAAGCACAGGCTATGTAAATGCTACTTTCTACCCATGTAGTTAATTAGACTCTAGAAAGTCTTCCCTAGAAAACTTTGTTCAGTCTTGCCTCCCAGAGACCAGTGAATGTACAATTTACTGGCCGAACACTGTCAAATACCGTTTAGAAATCACAATGGCAGACAGCTTTTCCTATCAGGAAGACACAGGTAGCAAAATAAATTATGTCACTTCATTAAATGATCAACTTGTAATTGAAAAACATTTAGCTTGCTTCCCTCTTCCTATCTATTCATGTTACAATATAAACCTGCTTCTGAGTAAACCTGTTTCTTGCAAATCTGTTTTTGAGCACCTCTGATCTCAGATTTCATAAGGTGCCAAGGGTGGAATCTGCTTAATTTAGTTACTGTGAACTACCATGCCCCATTTCTTTAAAAGCGTAGATCCAGGCAGGAGGACCATGGGTGTTACTTTTAGTCTTGGATCAGGAGGAGCTTTGGGCGGAAGGGGAGACTATTCCTTCCTGAAAGAAGCAAGGGTGCCTGGATACCAGAGAGGTTCCCTGGTGTGCAGGCAAGCAAGGGCCTCAGGGGACAGTAAAAGTACTTCCTTGTGAGAGCATAGAGTGTGGGAAAAAGGGTGATTTTGAAACATATATGCCTCCAAAGTGGGAATTAGCCACTTGCAAGGGATCAATAATATTCATTTGTAGTAATCCAGTCTCAGAACTTGTACTAATATCAAGCCTGGAAGACAAGACAACTCTGCAAAGACAAAAAAGGCAAGAGAAATTTCTATTCACAAACCCTTTTAGCTTTAAGTCATTATGTGAGCTCTGTACCTCTAAAAGTTCATGCTTCTAGTCTCTGCTCTAATAAAATCAGCATTAGAGATTCAAAATGTATTCAGTGTTTAGGGAATGATAAATCCAATAATTGCTCCAGTTCCATCAAACAAACTGAATGATACTTCAATATATGGCCTAGAGTCTCCTGCTTTCAAACTGGCACTGAAAATGGCAGTCTGGAAATCCTGTGAGCAGTGCTACCCCTATGAGACTCAGGGCTGAGAAAGGCACTGCAATGACAACCTCATAAAGAGAAGGGCTTTGCAAAAGATATTTCTGAGACCCAGCTGGAGTTGCTCTGTTAGAAGAAAGAGTACTGACCAGTTTAAGATTCATTTCTTTTTTTTTTTTTCTTTTGAAATCTGTAGACAATGTTTAATGAATGAAAAATTTAAAAGAGGGTTTTTTTGAAAAAAGAAGGAACAATCTGTTAAACACACTAACATACCCACACAGATGCATGCCCACACAAGCCTCCTTCTGCCAGCTGGCTACCAGGTGGTAATTTCCCACCTGCTAGAAAACATTCTTTCTCTTGTATTCTCTGTTTTACCAGTTAGCACCATGAAAAATACAAAAAGATATTGAAAATATAGACTAGGAGGAATCTTCTGGAAATAAGAGAGATTTATTCCTGCCTGGAAGCAGCTTTAAAAAATTTACTTGGTCACAATATTTCGTGCTACATATTTTTTGTTGTACAGTTTCATAAAATGCCTGTCGCAGAGTTCAGAATTGAGCATGACTGATAAAGTAAACAGACACAGGATCTAAAAAGTAAGTAGAAGTAGGAACACTTAAGAACTAGGAATGGGTTTATATCTTTGTTTTCCTTAAAAAACAGAACTGTATATTTTCTCCTTAAAATTCCATTTGAAAATTATAAGGATATGTATTTTTCTTCTCTAACTTTTCTCCTATAAGTGTACGTCTACTAGGAAACCCAAAATAAGAGGATTTTGGGAACTTTACAGAGTCATGGTGATGACATTTATTTTTACAAATACCAAGGTAAACATCAGGGAATAAAAGACTAAAAGATGATAGTGTAAGGATAACGGAAGAATTTTTCCAATTACAGCTTCTGCTACATCTTTATCATCACTGCTAGGAGTTGTACATTTTGTCCAATAATAGTGTCCAAGAAAGTATTTAAGATTGTTAGGATTCTATGGTGCTAATTTAATTTGATATAAAATTAATTTTTTTGTGAGTGTTGGAAGACACACTATTAATCTCCTGTTCCTGAAGAACCAACATCCCTATAAGCAACATTAAGAACCATAATTTTCCTCCAGCTCAAACACATGTATATTTTTGTGTTTGACTATATAGTCTCCTATGAATAACATGTATGTGGAGTTTTTCTAATATTACTGGAAGTGGTTGCTGAAAGTCCGACTCTGTGATCACTATCTTAAATGATTGCAAACAAATGGAAGTATAAAACACAAGGAAAGTTATTACATCTTTAGTAGCCAAATAAGAAATAACTAGTTCATCAATGATGAAGAGATATTAATTAATATTCATCTAAAAATGTGTAAAATATTTTTTTTAAAATCATAGAGACACAGAACCAAAGTAATCATTCTCAAAGTTACCTAATACAATGAGGAAAAACACATATTGAATTAGTCTCTTTAAAAATCCAAATATTAAATCTGCATTGGATTCCCTGTACTATTAGGCTGCAATAAGAAAAACCTGCAAGAAAAGATAAGCTATCCCTAGTAGATAGAAGATCAGAAGTAAGTTTTTCATCAAACTAAACATATTCCAATCTGCAGAGAGTTCCCTTACCATTCAAATTTGAAGTGAGACAATACAAGGTTCCTTTCTATGTCTCTCCTAATACAAAGATAACAGCTTTAATTACCAAGATGATAAACTGTTATTCTCTCTTGAAAATTGATTTTTTCACTTGTTATAAAGTATGGAATACTGAATGTTTATTAATGGTCAACAAAGTTTGGGCCTAAATTTTTCCAGTTTCGCATGACAGGTCTTTTAAAAAATGAGATCATTAATTCAATGTGAAATAACAAACACAAAGAAAAGTCAATGTTATTTGTCTACTCACTTTCTTTTAATCATAATTTTTATTTAAGTATTGAAACCTCCAGGTAGTATATTCAACTTATGAAAATCATATATATTTTACAATATTTTGTAACACATAGGAATTGTTCAAAGAAAACGATTCATTTTCATTCAGCATATACTATTCAACGTATTGTACTTAGTAAAATGACTTGCCTACAGTTACTTTGACCTGCAGGGTACAGACTCCATTAAAAATGTATATATACCATAGGCTAAACTACCAAAGACATGAAGTCTAGCAGACTCAAGAGCTTTCTGGGAATTTTTGAAGCTAAATACTAGAGAAATTTAAGAAAGATAAGAAAATTAAATACAGTCAACAATATATGGCAGAATCTTGTTTTCCATTCTTCCAGAGAAAGTCAGCAATAATGCCATCGACCAACCGTGCAAATACATGAATGTTTCTCCCAGTGTCATCCCAGGGAAGACTGACTACAGTAATCAAACTAAATGCATGCAAAGTGTTTTGAACCTAAAATGTGCATCAGGGAAAACATGATCTACTATCCATATTTAGTAAGGAAAATAAGATAACATGGAGGTTGCCTTGGCTGGCTGATATTAACAGACTTTCTTCATACCCTTCCCTATAGTTATATATGACTTGCAGTGCCTAAGAGGAGACAAAGAATCATAATACTTATAAATAAATGTTATATTTCAGTTCTATCAAGGCTAGGGCACAGACAGAAAGGTTTTGTGCATCAAGACCCCAACCATTTTAACATTTCTTCATGTGGCCATTCCAGTACAAGAAATACCATTAAAAAGGGTAGTTTCCGATATTCCTTTTTATGAGACTAAGTTCCTGATCATAAAACTAGTCATTATGAAAGGACCTACTTTGCATTCTCAAGTAACCAAATCTACCAGCACTGAAAACCCAATTCTATCATGTATTAATATTTCATACATTAAATTTCATAAGATATACTTGGATGAACAGTGTAACTATATTAAAATTTGAGTTATAATTAAAACCTTCTCAATCATTTCAAGAACATTAACACAGTCCACATTACGTATTTACTACTCTAGCGTCTCCAGAAATTGTGGTGCAACTTGTCAGACAGCGTTAGTCATCAGTTCTGTGTAGCAGGCAACGTTTGTGGCAGTGCAGAGAGCATTTAGAATGGATCAGCCAAAATATAATGGTTTACTAGATTAATGACATGGGTACTACACTACATATATTTGTATAAAACTATAAATATATGGAGAAGCATTAAATTATATAGAGATCTCAAATTTCACATAGATCTCTGTTCTACTAAGCTGTGCATGATTATGAAGGAGAGAGGTAGGGCAAAATGTGAAGAAAACCGAAGACATTCAGAGAAAAAGATCAGAAACATTTTATAATAATATCTGTGTGATTACTTGTCCCATAGGTCAGAATGGGACTAACTGAAAGCACCATAAGGTGCTTTCCACAGAGTTAAAAAGTAGAAAAGTCTGGTGATTTTGAAGTATGAACCATAATTTCTCTTATAAATTTGACTATACCAATATGTTAGGCTGATATAGATTGCTCATTTGGTATGGTTATGCTGGTAAAGTTCAGATGATAAGGCAGAGCTTATGAACAGATTATCTGTAGTACAGAGAAGAATTGCTTTCCTTCATTGTCAATACTACTTTAGGAGTTAGTAATTTATAAACAGAGTATGGTATGTTTGATGAAGTAAAACTCCTAGTAAATTTGAAGATAAGCTGAAAAGTTACCCCCTTGTCAAAAAAGTGACTTACTGGATCAAAGTCAAGGTTCACAACATCTTGTCCATACATACAAAAGAACTACTAGACTTGTATTAGACTGTTAGATCAAGCACTCCTTCACAAGATGACTCCTGAATAGAAAACACTTCTGTAAGATGAAGTTCATTACATTCTGTTTGTTATGAAAGGACCAGTGAGATTGAATATTAACAACTAGCTTAACTAAAACTCTTTTTCACAATGTAAAACTTGAAGAATTTTGATTAGCATTAAAAAACTCAGGTATTTTTCAAAATGTGTTTATAAACTTATGAATCTAACAGACTGTTTATAGACTAAAAAGGCTGTGAAGACCAAAGCTCTAAGTTTTCTTTCATGTTTATTATTTTGGATCGCAAATGTATTCTCCATTCCAAAATATTTACATCAGTAACTTCTTAACCCAGAATTCTGATTATTAGTCCTGTGAAAACTTGAGAGGTGGAGGTTGAACTGTTTTATTCAGCAGTTCCTACATAGCTCCATGCACAGGATGTCTCAGCAACTTCTCTGTTGCTCGTGCATAAGTTTCATGTTCTTTGTGACACAATTAGAAAGCTGTGGGTTGCAGCAGCAGTAGAGGACCCCAAGCCTTCCAGTCTATGATGTAAAGGTGCAAGTCTCACGTGCTCTTTTATATAAAGGCACTGAAGTCTGCTGAAGAAGATAATTTTCTGGTATTGCAGCTAGGGATAGAAACAAACCAGTCAACGCATATCCTTGAGTTGGTATACATGTGGCTTAAGTGCAGTAGGACAGTAGAAACATGAGAGCACTACCTGGTAGGTACGTCTGTCTGTCTCCTTCCGCAATATCCTTCTCAATATGCTCCTCTTCATATCAAGCCTATATGGCATTTCACATGTGCCACTGTTTTTAAACTATGAAATAGTACTATTCCTCCATTATATTACAACAGAACATGAGACCAAAGTTCAAGATATCCTACTTGTTTGACTTTCAGTTGAGTATGGAGCATTTAACTGCCTGTGATGCTTTTGAGAATCACAGGCACATTATTTAGTTCTATCAATATATATTTATCTGTCCATTACTCATATTCTGATAGCATTTAAATGCCTTGTAATTTGGAGGGAATTAATGCTCTCAGTACCTTTATGAGGCAAGAAATAAAATTCCCCTTTCACAGCATGTAGAATAACTAAATATTTCTGGTGGATTGAAGAACACATATTTTTAATCTCAGACTAAGTCTTGTCTCTGGTTAAGTAATTATTAAAACAGATGGAAAATTGTAGTTATTTTCATCTGAACCCAACAGAAAAACTCAACTATATTTTATGAACATATATAATCTAGGGCAATGTCCTGTGAAAATTCTAAAATGAAAGCCAGGTTTCTGATTGCAACACAAATAAAACTAAACTGGTGTACCCTAGTATAGTGCTGGGGTTATTTGGTACAAGATTGGTTTAGGATGACAAAGGAAAAAAGAAGAAATAAAAATAAATAAATGAAGATAACCCCAAAATTCATCTCTTTGGGAAAAGGAATAATTAAAAAGAGCATGGCTGAGCCTCACAGAATTTTAATTTGAACACTGATAGTAAAGATGGCTATGGCTAATGCTTTCATTTGCATTTCTCTTGGTCTAATGGGGGAAAATTCAGACCCTATGTGTAAAGACTGTTAAAGGATGTTAACCAGAAAACAAACAAGTGAAGGAAAGACCTTAAATAAGATTATGCTACTCAGTGATTATATATTCATTAGTATGGTTTTATAGGAAGGGAAAAATTTGGAAAATATTTGGAAAAGCACAGGGGGAAAAAAAGCGGGTATTTAAGTTAATTGTATTTCGTAGGCCAGTCAGAATCAAAGTCCGTCTAGTGGATAGGGAAACACATTTCTAAAATCCAAGTGCATACAAATAAGGCATTTTAAAAATATAAAAAGGTAGATTTTTTTTTTTAATTAGAAGGATTTTAATGAATGATGTAATGCTTAATTTTTTTTATTTCCACACTTTTTGGTAAAGTTAGGGTCTCTGACAGTGAAATTATAAAAAATCAATCCTGATATTGTCTTTATATTTGTAAGATTTTTTTTTCACATTACAAAATATTGATTTTTCCAACTATGAATATTTAGTCTAAACTCTGAAATCCAGCTGAATGTATTCCATATAGGTATTCACTACTAAAATATTCTGCAAGTCATGTTGGTCCCTCATGTAGAAATGCCTAAAGCACTGTTAACACTGTTCCATCCAGAGAAACAGTTAAAAATAAAACAATGGTGTCACCTTTTTTTTTTCTCCATTAAAAATGCAATACATTTGGTACTATATAAATATTTCAAAGGAATGCATCAAGTTATATCCCCCGTCCTGAACTTCTTCAAAATATGTTAAAAAACATCAATTTGGTAAGTTTAAAAACTTTTTTTTAAGCTTCTCATATCCGTATTTTTAGGTACTTATAGGGTACACTGTCCTAAATTTTAAATATTATACATTTTTTTATGCTTCCTGTTTTAGACTTTCTTTTCATTAACAGCTGACAACTAAAAAAAGTAAATCTGGAGAAATTTCTTGAAGGAAATTTCCCTCACTGAATAACAAACTACTATAAGTAAAAATAAAATCAATCTGAAATCTGAAAATACTTGTACTGATGTTGCAATATTTGAGTCCAGCTTGTTTTCGTTGCATTTACCTTGGATGTCCAGGCAAAAAAAAGTAGCATGAAGCAATTTCAGAAACAAATTGTCACTAATGAAACGTTCTGGACACCTACAAAGGAACAGACTGGACAGTGGTGGATTTTGTTATCATCTATTCTTTCAGAATGTCTCTGGAGAAGCAACACTCTAAGATAATATTAGGAGGACTTTATTATTTTTAGTACTATTCCCTGTATTTTTGCATACTAATGTAGGATTACAACAGTATCACAAAGGAAAAATAAAAATACATCGTTCAATAAAATTAAAAAGACATTTAGAAAAGAGAGATAGTTCTTAAACCAAAACATGGAAAAGTGGTATTTTAAATAAGTTCATGTATCCAAATTGTTGCATTTTACACTTCTTATGTCATAAATAAGAATGGTATATCTGTTAAACTTTGAGGGAATAAGAGCAGTTGCTTGACAAAGAATTTACTGAGTAGAAAAATGGTTTGTAAATGAAACCATTTATGTATAAGTCAAGTTTTTTGGAAAGTACACATGCACTGGAGATGATAGTAGTAAGGTTGCTCTAATATTTCTTGAAATATGTCATGTTAATCAGCGACATATCAACTTAATACTCAAGAATAGATTCCTGCTCTGCCGAGTTAAAACAAAACCTGTATTACTTCGGACCGGACAGTTTTTTTGTGGGTTTTTCATTAAAAGACAATTTTTCTTGTCCTGATCACAACCATCAATATATCACTGCATTGAATTAGATCTATCTCTTCCTTGTCTCACCTATGAAATACAGCAGAAGGAGAGTTAATATTCACATTCAGTTATATTTGAACAGAGAGGGCTAACAAGAATATTTTGTCCTTTCCTGGGCATGCAAGTGTCACCATCGGTACATTCAAAGTCCTTATGAAGGGAAAGGGAAAGCTACTAATTCCCTCCAAAAGTTGTTCCCGTGCTGCATCTTGGTATATAAAAACTTCAAGCCAAGACATACGGTAGGTAGGATGTTCTCTTTGTTCTCTCAAAGTTCACCTGAACCATATGTTTTCTCCTCAGCATGTGATACAAGGTTTTCTATGTGGTATAGGAGTGTTGTAAATTACTGTGCTGGGGTAGAGTTAATTTTCTTCATAGTGGCTAGTATGGGATTATGTCTTGGATTTCTGCTGAAAACAGCACTGATAAGACGGGGATGTTTAGTTATCCCTGATCAGTGCTTGCACAGTATCAAGACCTTTTCTGCTTCTCACACCACTCCAACAGCTAGGAGGCTGGGGGTGCACAAGGAGTTGGGAGGGGGCAGAGTCAGGACTGTTGACCCAAACTGACCACAGGGATATTACACACCACACAGCATCATGCTCAGTATATCATGCTGGGGGAAGAAGAAGGAAGGGGGGACCTTCGGAGTGATGGCGTTTATCTTCCTGAGTCATCGTTAAGTGTGATGGAGCCCTGCTTTCCTTGGGACAGCTGAACCTCTACCTGTTCGTGAGAAGTAGTGAATGAATTCCTCATTTTGTTATGTTTTTGTGCACAATTTTTACTTTCCCTATTAAACTGTCTTTATCTCAACCCATGAGTTTTCTCACTTTTACCCTTCTTATTCTCTCTCCTAGTCCTACATGGGGGAGAGTGAGAAAGCAGCTATATGGGGCTTAGTTGCTGGATGGGATTAAACCACAACAGTTACACACCAGGGCGCAGATTATCTCCAGTTATTAGGAAGTATATCTCAGAGCTGACTAGGTTCCAATGGTTACCTGAGAAATCCTGAATAATACACCTTTTACACCTGGTGCACTAAAAAAGAGAACTCATTATATCCCAGTATTGTAATGGGCAACAGAATGTCAAGAACATATTAACTACAGTACCAATAATGAATATAATGCATAATGTAGTGGGTAGTTTGAGTTCCAACTGCTTTGCATAATTCTTGTAAGACTAACTATAAAATTACCTGACAGTACTTTAAAAAAATTGTTTTACTTATTCTGTCTCTTACAATTTCTGTAGAATTTTGCAATACTAATTAATTTCTGACTTTTATAGGAAATAGTGGGGTTTTTTGGTGATGTTCTTTTTTTTTTTTTAATATAGTTTTTTGGGGAAAATATTAGAGGCTATGACCTGAAGAAAATAAAATGACAAGCACTGTTACACATCCGGATATGGCAGCATATGAAAGAAAATAGAAACAAAATACTTTTAATACTGCATTCTAGGCACTCTTGAATGACTTTAAAGAATTTCAAACATTGACATTTAAAAACAAAGTAATATAACTATAAAAAGAATATATTCTTTCCTAAATTATAACTTCGTTTATATTCATTCAAGAAGTTTGAAACGGACTAATCTTGTTTGAACTTTTGGTTTGCCTCCACTGGAGGGGTCAAAGAAAAAGAAAAGTAAAGCAGCACAATCGGAAGATTGTGCATTGATGCATTGATGATATTAGACAGTGATTTTTATTCCAGAGCCATGCAAGAGAAGTGACAAGTCCTTTTGAATTATGGAAATCTTGTAGGGAAAATGGAACCAAAAAAAAATTCAATGTCCAAATATACTCAGTGATTGGACTAGCATCATACTTATTAAATAAATACCATTATAGATAGCATTGAATTAATAAATTGTGGTAAAAATAAGACCTTACTTGATTTCCTATGCACCACTGATAAAAACTAAGAATTTCTTAAGCATGAAATGTTTGTATCCACTTCACATTTTGAAGAAGTCTTAATGAAATCCACAGAGTTTGGAATAGAAGAAGCAGCTAGTTAGAACTCCCATAAAGGGGCTCCCATGTGAGAAATAAGAGTACTAGCTGTTCCTAAAGAGAAATTTGAATGTGTTTCAATGTTTTTCCAATTCCATACAGTAAATAATGTTTTTTAATACTTTGTCAAATGGGAAGTAAATATCGCCAGAAAATAAAAAAAAAAAGGGATTAATGGTCATGTCAATCCTTAGAATGGTACATCCTTTTATGTTGCAAACATTGACTTGAGTGCAGAGCAAGCATTATAGCTGTCATACCCAATATACAAACTTCAACTCCATCAGTCATAATGAAGTCATTATGCCTTTCTTTACACAAATGCAGGAGTTCTCTGAGCATATAATAAAATTCTGTATTCCACTATCTTGACAGTGGATTTTCATTTCAATGATCTTTATTGAAGGAATTAGGTCATTTTGCAAATCTGTCCTGGTCTATACACTACTGATTGCAGTCAGTTGAGCTGCTAAGCATGGATAGTGAAGTCTGTGCAACTGAAACAATCCTCCTTAAGAAGTATAGGAGTACAAAACCCTACCCCTACATATCTTCATTACAGGAATCTAATTTACAACCTGGCAAATCAAGTCTAGTTTTGGTGACTGTGAGCAAATAAGAGCAGGCAAGTTCTGTCACATAACATTTGTGATATTTACTAGATGGTGAATGCTAGTACAAATTTTTGCTTGGTGAGATGAGTTGTCATTTGAAAGTGATCACTTTCCAAATTGCCTTTTTGTCCTTAGCTTTCTTATTTTAAAATGGCTGCCTTTCGTATTTCAGTTAAAGACAATTTCTCATAGCTTAATGCAGCCCTCTGGTATCAATTTTGTCAGCAGTGCATTATGTAATGCAAACTTTACTATATATTCAAAAGGGAAAAGTAAGATACTCATTTATTTTTCTAAGACATTACTTCAAATTTGTAGTACTTATCAGATTCAGTCTTCCAATTTCAATATTTACTAGTTTACTCTAGTAGAGAAACATAAAAGAATATTTGATATCTCAGTGCAAAATAATCTTTGGTTTGTACTATATTTTTATCTGGTATTGATCAAGATAACTGAAATAGTCTCATTTGATGCTGGGAGATAAACTACCTAGGAGTTGGCTCCTTCCTAATACACCAATAAAGAGGGAAGTACTGGATTCTGGACTTTTCTTCCTCCTCCTTTCATCCTCCACCCACTCTATATTTTGTTTGCAGTGATGTGGCAGATAACAACACTGTTTATATTATTTTACAAGTCAAACTCAAAAAAATATTTCTATTTCTCATTTATTTATTTTTTAAAATAGTCGCATTTTCTTACCACAATTTACTTTATTATTCTGATCTTACCCTCCATTTTGTTTTCCTTTAGCAGGATCACCTTTTTCATACTGCCACTGATGTTGTTATTACAGTTCAATGTATTTCATAAAGAGTCACTCACATTTATGTCTTAATTGTTTTACAGTTATAACCTCTTTTACAGATATACTGCCATGTGCCTTTCAAACCTCTTTCTCCACAAGTTTGAAATTTCTAGCATAATTTGTTGCCTTATTTTGGAGTATGAGTCCCATCAGTGCAGAACTCTTCTGTATCACAATGCTGCATTTAGATTTGACAGCATACAGTAAGTTGAGGGAACTTAAATGTGCTTTTCTTTTTTAATATGTTTTCAACCCTGGTTCTTATTCTCCATAATTTATTTTACTCCCCACAGGTCACATAAATCTAGAATTTATCTATTTTGAACTCAGCGTTGAACTACCTTTTGTCTGAATATCCTAACTCCTTGTGCTCAGCTTTTTGCCTTTTTCAATTGTTACACTGTTATGTATACAATGTGTTAATATAGTTACCTGATTTTGGGAACTTAACATCCCCTACCCACTAGAGCTGGATATTCAGTGTGTTCAAATTTGATGAATTTCCATACTATCAATCCATGGAGTATGATGAACACAGAGAAAAGTGCTTCCTATTGGCAACTGAGAGCAGAGACATTTACTGATGAAAACACAAATGCTTGTGCAGAAGTAGGGGATATAGCAGTCCTCTATTTTATTTTTACATGCAAAAGTTCCTTTCCTGAATTATAGGAAGTTCCTCTGCAAATTCTGCTAGTTTCTTCCCATAGGTGACTCTATAAGATGCATATAGTGTTTTGGGCCAAATTGTCTTCAGCTTTAGCATGATACCAAATGCTTCAAAAAGAATGTGAAATAGAGCAAAAATGTAGAGTAGTATTCCTTCTCACCTTTCAACAGCCAGTGGCACAAGCATTAACATATTTGAAGGTTGCATCCAAAGTATTGCATTTAATGGACATCATGGAAACCGTTCTCCACAAAATGGCCTATTCCCTGCTAAATCATTGCATACTTTTGGTTTCATCATTTGCCTGATAATTTCACTAAGGGTTTTTGTTTGTTTTTGTTTTTGTTTTTGTTTTTGCTTTTTGTTTCTGTTCTTTTTTTTTGTTAAAAGAAAATTATCAAATAATCAGTTTATTATTCTTTATTTAGTTTAAATAACACATAAAGCTTAAAAACAAGCTTTTAACATGAGCTGGACAGAAGCATGTTAAGAATGGTTAGAACATAAAAAATCTGTACTCACATAAAGCACAGTCAGAATTATTTTATTTTAAGATTATTACTCAATAAATATATTTATATTCTCAACAGTTTGACCCAAGTCATCATGTTTGCTGTGCAAAATGTTATTATCAGTGGTCATATAAAATTCTTTACCAATTATTGGATATATAAATAAAACTGAAAACTAAAATCTTGATAAACTTACTACCATTTGTGAGAAAAAACATTATGGTTACGCAAGCTAATTTCTTTACATCAAACTCTTCTAAACAGAGTTTTACAAGGTATTAATTTTAGACTCAGCAGTCTCTCCTTTTTTACCTTATTGGCTGAGAGAAAGTAATTATTGGCATGGTACAACATCAATATTTTAAGTATAGATTCACAATATGCAAATAAGGAAAGAGTTAACAGCTATTTCTATTTATGATGAAAAGTGACAAGAAATTGAAGAAAAAAAAAAGCATAAAGGCAAAAAACATAATTCATGATCAAGAAAACAAACCTGCTCAATGATAAATGACCAAAGTGGTACTGAGGAGAATGGAGAAGGGACATCAGTAAGTCAGAATAATTTTAAAATAAGTACTACCTAACTACATTGACAGTATAGCATAGGAAGAAGCAGATCCCACTTAAAGGAATATTACTGCTTCATATAAAATAATTTCTTTTTCCTCCATACCAAATTTCCCCCATGCCAACACAAAAGCTTCTTCAAGTTTGGCTCAGAAAGTAAACACAAGACTTGTCCTTTTGTCACTGAAAGGATGTTTTTTTGAACTCTCAAGTCCAATCTTGTATGCTATCAGGTTTCAGTCACTGAGCAACCAATCTGTCATTTTTATTCCGGTTTTAAAAAGTTTTATAACCTTCTCATTTTTAACTAAGGTTTTCTATCCTTTCACTATGCTTCTATGCCGGGAAATAAACCAGGAGCTGCGGAAAACCCCTACACAACCCTCCAACTTAAAACACTTAGAACTTGTATAGCAAGTACTTTATGCCGAGTACAGCTGCTGGCAGAGAAATTGGCTCCGATCTTACCTCCCACGTCTCCTGTAGCTCGACCGCTTCCGCTGGGTAGTTGTTTATTTCTTGTTTCCTTTCATATCCCTGACCTTTTTCCTAATGTGTTGAGCTGCGTTTGAAGTCACAGTGATGAATGAGTTGTGATCATGAGAATCATAGTGAGGGTGCAGCATGCAGGGTTGTTTCTCGGGCAGCATAGTAGCAGACGGAGGAGGGGGGAAGTGGAAATCTGACAGGTTTAGCTTGCTGACAGCCCATGTTTATGGGCTCTGTAAAGAATACAGATGAGACAGAGGAAAGGCAGAGACGACAATGACATAATAAATCTTAGCTCCAGTGTTTTCAGACCAAAAAAGTGAAGAAACAAAATCAAGTTTGAGTTGTCATTAATGGTTAAGCTGTCACAGAACTGAACCTCTTTACTGTCTGCTTCTTTAGATGAGATGAATAGATATAGTACACTCCACTGTACAGTACTTCTGCTATTTGCACAGAAAATTGCAGCCCTCTCTCCCCCTTGACCACAAAATACCTTAGGTAATAAATGAGTTAGGCATTCCAGTTCCAGTACAAAGGGAGATAGATCTGCATATATTTAAAAATAATAAACAAACAAACAAACAAACAAATATGTGAAGTAGCAGAATAAAGATCAGCCTCCATTCTGAAAGCAGCAGTCAGTTACTCAGCTGCTTCCAACACCATGTTGTTTGATTTCAGTGGAGCCATGCCAGTTTATATCAGGTGAGGTTCTTGCCTCTTGTTTTCCTTTGGGAAAAATTCCAAGTAAACTTTAAATAAATTCCAAACCACTAAATAAAGACTGAGAGATTTTACCTAATATCAAATGTTAAAATGTTTACAATTTTTTTCCAGTGTCCCAGATACAGTAAAAGTTTCTTTCACTGTTTTGAATATATCCAGCACAAACATGACTTGTGATGCAGCTGGATTTTGAATAGACTATGTCTTGCAAATAGACTTTTTCAGAGCTGCTCTCATTTCTCAAATTACACTGATTCCTACAAGACCTACAACTTTTCACAATTCCCTCTTATGAAAAAATAAGAACAAGAATGTAAACTGTCACTGCAAAATATATTCATTATTTTTAACCAGTTATCACCATCGACAAAAGACAGTCAATGTAAAAGCAGACTTCTGCCTAATTACTGGCAAAGACAATGCAGAATTTTTTGTCAGAAGCTGTAAAGTTTGTATCCATTTTCAGTCATTTGAGTCCAGTTGTAGGAATGGAATACATAATACACATTTTGCTGCCCTTGGCAGATTACCTTACTGTTGAATGTAATAAAGAGAAGGCCATAATACCCAACTGAACTAAGAGATCAAAGAGCACATCAAGCACCACAATTTAGACAGAAGAACCACACTGAAACACAGATATGTTTTCCCCACTGTCTTCCAATAGCAACACATGCTTTCAGGCCAGATTTCATGTTTTTTATAGCTTATTTGTTAACTGGAGATTAAGTGTTTGTTAACTGTTTCAGGTTCCAAAATTATGCATGCCATCCTAGAGGTCTAATCCACACAAGGTCAGTTCACCCATCCATCAGCATGCAAAAACATAAAGAGGGCAATCTTAGTTTTACAGTATGTGAAAAGCAGAAGTGTAAGGGACAAATATCTTTGTTTATTATAACCTGCCTTTTTCATCAAGGCACCCTTGTTAAATCAGGAACATGTGCTAAATTTATAGAAATTAAAGTTAACAGAAGTAGCAAGTTTTCATGAAAATCAGACTTCTTTAAGGCACGTAAAAAAAGAATAATCACTAACAGTTTTTGAGAGAGAGAAAGATTCTCTTCCTAAATTTGGAGGGGGGGGAGGAGTGGACAGAGAGGGAGAGAGGGAGGAAAGACTTTCATCTGAAATAATTTTTATTTGAAATAATTATATAGCTCTCTTACTAGTCACTAAAGTAGCAAGGTATTGTTTTTGTAACATATTTACAGTTGGTTACCTTACAGAATTGAGCAAGTTTAAGTGGTTTGTCCAATAGCTCCGAGAAAGATAAGCATAGTCTTCCAATCTCTTGATCTAATTGATGCTGCATTAGACACACCTCCTACTTTACAACTGCTTGTATTTTATAATTGCTTGAACCACCAATTGCTGTATTAAATGGTATATACTTATCAGATCCATAATATTTATGCATAATAATGTTATTTCTTCTAGTCTTTCTAGATACACAATGAAAACACAATGAAAAAGAAATTATCTACAAGAAATTATATTTCTTGTTATTGCTTCCTTTGGCACACTTTTAAAATGTTATCAGCTCTTCTCCCAAAATTTTCATAAATGAACATTTATTTATGAAAAATAAAATAGTGAAAAAAATATTGTGTAAGTAGAAATAATAATACAAACTCATGAAGTAAAAAACCCATGCCAACTAACACCCAAGATTAATCAACGCACATATCTGGTACTCATGAGAGAACCAACCTTCTATATTGTCTCTTGAAACTACTCTCAATTAATAAAGATTTTTCATGGTAGTTATAGTTCAATTTTTCACGTACATCAACAGCTGAAAATTGACAAATTGACAAACTAAGACCTAAGCTTTTATTGTCTGTACAGATCCTTATATACAGATTAGAATAAGGAAGACTGATTCTGCAAAAAGTCTAGGTAAAGGGGAAAGAAGGCAGCAAAGTTTTTACTGTTGTACCTCTGTGGTTATAGTTCTAGCTCTTCTGATCTGTTAGCTTGTGACTATAGTGGCCTTTCATGCCCATGCCTAACCTTGCCCTGATCTCCATTATTCTCATACTTCTACACCTCAAAACAAAAAAGGTAGCTCACACTAAGAGATTAAAAGAATGTTTTCTTCCAACTAGTAATTATTTTTGAAAGCATAGGTACCTTTCTAGCATTTTGGGAATATAAAAACAAAACCTAACCTTTACAGTCAAAAATCGCTATGTTTTGTTCTTTGCTTTTCAAAAATTTATCTCTGGGGTATAGCTGAAGATTAAGAAAAAAATTGTCATGGGAATTTACCCTTAAAAGACACTCTGAGAGAGGACTAGCACAGAAGAAGAGCTCAGGCTGTGCTTACCAGATCTCCAAATGAATAAAGACATCCTCAAAAAAGGTTCAGAATTAGGTGGTTAATCAAAACATTGTGCTGTAAGGATCTCCTCATCCTACTGTGAGGGCATGTCAGTGGAAGAGCAGGAAGTGCATATAAGAATGTACATTGACTTCCTGAGGCATTTTCACAGTCCAATGAGAGAAGAGACTTCACTGCTCTTCTTTTTGAATACCATATGATGCATAATTCACCAAGGAATAAGATTTAATTTTGGAGGAAGAAATGCTAGGAGTTATCATCACACATAAAACTTCAGCAAATTTTATTTGCATGAGACTGTAGTTCCTTTTGGGTTTGGTGATTTTTTTTTTTCCTTTTTAATTCCCTAAGAGTAAGGCAAAATATGTTTGGATCGGTTTTAGTTTGGAAGAAAAGTAATCATAGCCTTCCAGCTTCATTTACAGGGAGTAGACTAAATTCTCTCTTGATTTTTTCCATACAGTTTGACTTTAGGAATACAGGTATATAAAAAGCTATAAGAAATCTACCAGCTTCTGAAAGGTCAGGCAAAAATTAGCCTTTTGGCGAGCTTTTTTCCAGGCTGGTAAGACCTAACCCAACATTCCTATTAGTGTGATATTTGATATTGTTATCACCAAAAATAAAAGCTGGGGTATGAAATTTATTTACAGCTTTATTTGTTACATACATTGTAAGCTTTCACAAATGAAACAGAATCTGAATTCAAGTCTTGGCAAGAAAAATGGTGCTGGAACTCATATAACATCCCTGTTGAAAAACTGAATTTGGTGTCATCATCTTTCTCAAAATAAAGTGTTAATGACTCCTCTTATGAACTTCTAGCATATGAAATCAGCTTAGACAATCTGTTTCCTCAAGAACTGAAGAAATTATTTCAAAGATATTAAAAGGAATAAAACTTAGACAGCAACCTTAACATATTTCCTGCTCTATCTTTTGGTCAGTGACTTTTACATGTTTTCAAGATAAGAAAATACAATAGTATTTGTCTAAATACATAGGGCAATCATCAGAGTAAATTTTCAGTAAGTCAGACTTCACTGCAAAAATTTGCCTGATTAAGGAACTAATGATTTTTCCCAGTATGAATAAAAATATATCTCCATGCTAAAAATGGAAACTATTTTATATCTAAAAATGTGTATAGGTACATATATACATATATATATTTAAAATATAGACATACTACCTGTATAGTACAAGCATATGTACATATATAGTGTATATATATATATATATACACCCATATATACAGGTTTAAAGCAGAATAGAATGCCTACAAGTTAATATATTACTAATACATGCAATAGAAAATCATAGCTAAGTTAGAAAAAAACACGTTTAAGCCCATTACCAACACAGACCTGTGTTATTTTGGCAAATTTCTTGCAAAAGCTTATAACACGTTACGTAATAGCACAAACTGTAGATGTGAAATAGTTTTGTAGTACAGTTAGCCTCGATGCCATTTTACTGTCTAGAGCAAGAACTGAGTACAAAGGCAAAGAAGAATTTATCAGAAACTTCTCTCCATTACAGTGTAGGTTCCATATAGTATATAGAGATAATATTTGTTACAAAGTTTTTTCTTCCTGAAACCGAGTAATTATAAAATACTCCTGTTTACATCGCTCGGTCTCACTCTATTTTTGAACTTATTTTATTTACCTACCTAAAATGGATAGTCTTTAGGATTGGGCCAGATCAGGTAGCTTGAAAAGAGAGAATTGGAAACAGATCTTAAAAAAATATATTTATTTATATACTCAAATTTTTTCACTTTATTTGTACACCACACTGACAATTTGGAAAATCAGCAAAATCCTCTAGCTGTAACAAAACACTCTTTTTCTATCATGTATTTCTTCTTCTCTTCTGTATATTTTGTGTATTAAATGTGAAAAGCACAGTGTACAGCAAATTAATCAAAGCAATCACCATATTAATAATTATGCTGTCTGACCTTACAGTTGTGAGCCAGCTCCACATTACAGAGATTCAACTCACACCCAAGCCCCTTGCTGAACAATGAGGAACATTGAAACTGCCTGTCCTGGTCCCTTCTCCACTGGTAGGTAAATATCAAATACACTTTAATTATGACTTATTGTATCATGAAGTTCACTATTTAACTACTCCAGTCCTGTGTGAATTTTAGTACACACTGCTTAAGTCAGCACACACAGCACTGGGTTGCTGTAAAAAAAAAAAACCAAAGCCCACTAAAATTCAAGACAAAAGTACATTAATTTACAGGAAAAGAAGAATATAAAGGGCTTTTTCTCATACTTGAAATGCATATAACCTGCAAAGAATAGCCAACTTATTACAGCTTGCCTATTCCATTTATATATATATATATTTATATTTATATATTTTTATATATGTGTGTTTATATGCTGCAATGTTTGGCTTCATTAATGATAAATGTCATGAATATAAACATTAACTCACTAAGCAGTGTGAGTAACTGATAAAGCACACAGAAATAGCTAAAGCAGTTTTGTTATGTGAAGCAATGTTTTTATGCAGGAAAATTTCATGCACTGTGGGAATAATTAAATGTCTAAATTACAGTTTTGTTTTATGTTGGGTACTTGCCATTGTAACCATTCCTTGCTTATCAGTTAAAGAGTTTTCTGTGTAAATGGCTGATCTTTGTGAATATGTTAACCTCTGAATATCTGGAAAGGAAGACACGATTGCACTGTTCTCCAGAAAGTAACTATAAAAAACCATAATGCAAAGAATACTTCTTATCTATTCCTATTCGAATCTGTTTCTTCTAAAAATGTCTAAAACTATTATATAATCTCTTCTATAAGGATACAAAGCAAAATCAAAATGATTTATCCATACTTCCATTGTCTGGTTCTTTTATGCCAAAGTATTCTGACAGTCTAGATGAAAGAAATTACAATCTTTAGTCCCTTCACTTATTGCCCACATGGTTATTATTGACTTTGAAGTGTCTCATGGGAGGATCAAGTTCTAGAAACCTCCAGAAAAAGCCTTATAGATTACTCCAGTCTAAACAGGAAATGTTACATAAAATGCATTTTCCAATCATAAATGATGGCATACAAGGAAACCATTGAGATTTCACACACACAAAAAAGGTCAGTAATTAAATTATTCTATATGATTTTTTTCATCCTTCACTGATGTCAGTAAAGAAAGTATAACGTTTTTGGCTGATTTCTCTGAAACAGAAAACAAAATGTCTTTTTTACTCTTTTTTTTTTTTTTCACTGGGAAGTAAGATACTACAATGCTTCCTATTTGGTCACAGAGCACAGAACAGCCTATATTCTCATTTCTCCTTAAAATTAATAAAAAGAAAGGAATGTCTACATGTCTTGAAGCCAAAATGAGACAAAAAACAGGAAGTTGAAAAAAATGGATTTTTGGAGGATTTGAGTGCATGAAAACAGGAAAGCTTTCAAGACAAAGAAACAGAAATTAAACTTCTTGGTTTAAGAACTAAAGGACATAGCTGCAGGTTGCCATGACCCTTTCACAGACTCTTGAATTAGAGCTATGAAGCATGAGTAGAAAATGGAAAAATTGCTCAGCCTGCCAGACTAACTGTAACAATTGACAGGAAGCTGAACATGAGCCAGCAGTGTACCCAGGTGGCCAAGAAGGCCAATGGCATCCTGGCCTGGATCAGGAACAGTGTGGCCAGCAGGACTAGGGAAGTAATTCTGCCCCTGGACTCAGCACTAGTGAGGCCACACCTGGAGTGCTGTGTCCAGTTCTGGGCCCCTCAGTTCAGAAAGGATATTGAGGTGCTGGAGCAGGTCCAGAGAAGAGCAACAAGGCTGGGGAAGGGACTGGAGCACAAGTCCTGTGAGGAGAGGCTGAGGGAGCTGAGGTTGTTTAGCTTGGAGAAGAGGAGGCTCAGAGGAGACCTCATCACTCTGTACAACTCCCTGAAAGGAGGTTGTAGCCAGGTGGGCATTGGTCTCTTCTCCCAGGCATCCAGCAGTAGAACAAGGGGGTACGATCTCAAGCTGTGCCAGGGGAAGTTTAGGTTGAATATTAGGAAGAAATTTTTTACAGAGAGAGTAATTAGACATTGGAATTGTCTATAGATGTCTAAAGATGTCTATACAATGTCTATTGTAAATAGACATTGGGCTGCCCAGGGAGGTGGTGGAGTCACCATCCCTGGAGGTTTTGAAGATGAGACTGGATGTGGCACTTAGTGCCATGGTCTAGTAACCATGGTGGTAGCGGACCAAGGGTTGAACTTGATGATCTCGGAGGTCTTTTCCAACCCAGTTGATTCTATGATTCCATGATTCTAAGAATATTTGGACAACATTAGCTCTACCATGTGCCAGAGTTTCATCCTTATTCTGCAACTGTCTGCCTGTAAAACCTACCCTCCAAACCCATGCAATCAAGCCTTGAGAAACATTACATCTCGTTGTTCAGGTACTTCCCTCCCTAAGCAATATTTACACTTCCTGTACTTCAACACACAGCTAAAACCAGTATTCTTGGATATATGGATTGTTTGTCCCTAGTGTAGAGATTGACTTTATATATTTGAGCAGGATGTGCATTTCTGGGGTACCAATAAGACATTCAACAATCAAATACTTGACTGCAAATCCATCTGGATAGCCAACTAAAAGAAAATAAACCCCCAGTGTGTTCTGGCACTTACTTAGAGGTCAGTGAATCAGTGAACCTCAAATCAATTAAAATTTGGTGAGCTGTAATGTTCAAACCACCAGCACTTAAACATTCAGGAAAGCGTCTGCATTACAGGAAAGTTATTATTCAACCACCACTTGTCAAGTCTGACAAATGACCATCCCTTTTGGCTTACTAAAATGCATTGCCACAGACAATAGCTAATATAACTGGACTGAAAGTGGTAAAGGCTATGCCCTACACGGAAGAAAAAGGTAACATGTATTTTTTTGTGTAAAGTAGTAAAGTAAAAAGTAGCAATCATTCACATACTTTATATATGCAGACAAATATACCACTATTACTTAACTATATAAATAATTATCATTAAGTAAACAAATAATGTTTTTACAACTCTGTTATATGCTGTTACAACACTTCATTATGACTTCAATCTCACACATCTAGTTTTATGAGATGTGAAAAATGATGTAGCTGCATCTTATTAAATTAAATTAGACACCACATACAGCTTAAGCAATTGCTGTAATTACTCTGTAATTTCTAAAATACATATAATAGGAATACACAAATGATATAAAGCTCATTTTTATGTAAACAGAGTAATTAATACCGAAATCTCAAACTCTCCTGACTGTCAAAAACAATATGATTGCAAACTTTAGGAAGGGCTGGCACAGTGCCTTCAAAGACTTGAGAAGAAATTGGGTAATCAGCTTTCAGTGTAACAAATATATGCATACGGCATGCAAATGAAATTCAATAGGTATTATATAACAAACACTCTAGGATATGAAGCTATGATTCACCATTTGCTTTTTGTCTGGATAATAAAGACTAATTGCAACTGTGCTCATTTGAATTGGAAAAAAGCCATCAATCTCACTATTGGAATGCAAAATGTGGGAGGTGGCTCCTATCACATCTATCTTTGTTTTATTTTGGTGGTCTGTTATTCCGTCACACTCTTACCATGCACAGTTCAAGCTTCACAAAATTTTTAAGTAAAAATGCTGAAGTAAAAAGGCTAGGAGCCTTTCTCAAAGGCAACACCAGAATTAGTTTCACCAGTGTTACACCAACTAAAAACTGTGTAATGCAATAGGAAGTCACAGCCTTAGTGTATATTAGAAGGCAAATGACAAACATTTAAAGGGGAGTGAGTGTAATAAGGCCAAAGGAACTATAAAGATGATGGATACAAAAGGAATAATGTGCAAACTTCTTCTGCATTTTATATTATGGGGTGCATATCAAATATTGTATGTGTTCATTTGAACAAACACCGTGTTAGATATTGCAAGTGAAATCCCACTTGTCATTACTTAGTCAACACACTTACTGAGTATTAGGGTGGAGACATGGATATTAACCTGGATCTATACTTTTTCTTTATTGTTTGCTTTCAATATGTCTTTCCCAGGAATCCAGCATATCAAAGTGAACAATTCTCTTTTGTTTCTAGCCATTGAAGCATTTTGAGGGAAAGGACAGCAGTTTAGACTAATTTTGTAATTATTTTCTTCATCCTGGCCTAGAAAATATTCATAGTGCTGATTGATGCTAATATCCTATGACTGCATTAGGACCAGCAGCAAATACTCCGGGGCAATTGCTTTTGAAATTCTTTAGCAGTTGTCTAAGGAACATTCACAACAGAATTTATTTATGTTTGTTCTACAAACAATTCTTGTTTTTTCATGTAAATTTTTCAAGAATTTATGGTTATAGAGAAATTTTCCTTGAGCAAAAATCACAAAAACATGGAATCAGTTCTAAAACAGCCTGATATTCTACTTTTCTATACCTTAATTAGTAACAGATAAGCTGTAAAGATGAAATACAAGATGTGAAACTTTCCACAAAAATCTCTTTAAAAAGGAAAAGCTTTATGAAATCTAAAAAAATAGACTTTGTGGTTTATTGCTGTTATGACTGCTCTTTTCAGGGAGAAGTACTCTATAATCACCCCTGCTTTATGATTTGGTAGAAACTAGGTACCTGAAATCTCACGATTATATTTACTTTCACTATAGCAGTTCGGAAAAGTGTCCTTCACAAGCATGTCTCTTATTTACAAGCACTGTGTGTTGCAGCACAAGGTTTGTAAACCAAATAGAAAAAAAATTCAACTTTATCATGATCCTGTAAATGTAAACCCTATAACATATGCAAAGTTTAATCAAAGAACTTGTAAAAACTCTTACAAAATGTCTCAGGCAGAGCCAAATCCAAGCCAATCAAGTTACAAGTAGTGTCTTAAATATAATACAAAAGAGAACTTTCAAAATCTCAATGTTAGAAGTCCAGCTGTAATGTACAGTATCTCTATTGTATAAATGTTGATCATGGTTGTCTTCTTACTTGATTTACAAATTCAAGTAGATGTTTTCGAGGAAAAGAAAGACAGAAAAATCAAACCAATCATCTGCTTATACCTATAATCGTTGTATCTATCAACTTTAGCAAGATTCTAGGTAAAATACTGTGACACTTTTCAAAAAAAATCCATGCTTTATAATAAGTTACATACTACATAAAACTATTTGAAAGGTGATTTAAGGGTAAAATCTAAAAATTAAACTGAACAACAGCATAGCACTTTCTATTTGCTGATCCCAAAAAAAGGAAGTTGTGTAATTATATCTGTAATTCATGTTAATGAGGAAGTGGCTTGCCCAAAACCCAGGAATAAGTCAATGGAACAGTATCCCACTCTAATGCCCTACTCAAGAAACATAAAAATAGAGCAAATTTTGTCCTGATGGACAAGTGATAATTATCTGAATAGGAACAATCAATTTTTACTTGAAACCTCTAGTGCTTTTATTCTTCTTCATTGATATGGTGTCAGACTTAATGTCAATTAAAATCACTTCTGATTTGCTTCTGGCAGAGGGAAAAAGTGTGGGAAGTGGTCAGAGGGGAAAAAAAAAAAGGGAGCTAATACATGAAAGCATCAACATTGAAAAGCCTTTTCTTTCTGGATGGTCCTTGTTAATTCAGTACTATATGACTACCAGATAATGGCATAATCCTAAGGAAGAAGTTTGTCAATATTTGTAGGCAACTTGAGGGTTATACTAGATATTTATCTGATCACTCAAGAAAAATCTCTCAGTCTATTTTCTAAAGGTACTTCTTTTCCTATTTTCCGCAGGAGACAATGACAGACTATTTGAGACTCCTTGTATTCTCCAGTAAAAAAAAAAAAAATAAATCTTAATTCAAGCTTATTCTGGCAAAGGTTTTCCATTATTTATTACCCTTCCTGTAAAAAAAAAAAAAAGCCACACTGGCAACCGTTTAATGTATATTGGTCAGTATTCAGCAATGTAGAAGCATGGTTGAATGGCTATCACAGAACACAGTGCCACAGCTCGATTTTAAATAAATGGCAATCCATTAAAGTGGTTTTTTTCCCAAAACACGACAAACTTCTCTTCTCGCAGATTTCAGACAGCTTGAGGGCAAACAAGGTTACTTGTCAATTTATAGTCAAGTTTATACCTGTGAAGGTCCCATGGGGCTCTAAATGAATGTCCACTTCCTTTATTCTGCACTTGGGCTTTTGAGAGGCACATCCTCCTGGTGCATTAATGTTGGCTGAGACACATTAATATGGAAAGAAAAAAATTGTAGGTTTCTGTGAGATGTTGCACCCACTTTAGGATTCTAACAGGCAGTTTCACTAAAGATCTCTGTACCATTAATTCTGTGGTACTCTTAGTAGAAACATATAACAACAATATAGTACAGACAAACTAATGTTGAGCAGTGAGAGCAATTCCAAACAGAGTAGTAGAGAAGAAAAATCCAACTAAGGCATGAAAAAGTTTAGTGTCAACACTTACAGGTAGCTTTCCAGCTATTCACTTTCATACAGTATTATTGTTCTCTTTTGCCTGTTCCTGCAGATACATTTCAAATGCTTCTTTAAGTATTTTCGAAACAAAGTATGGTACACATTCTTTTCCTCCTCCAAATGTTTGTCAGTACATTTCTCTGTTTCATTAGGCATCTCACTGCTATGAAGTCATTTAGAGAGAACATGATCCATTTGTGAAACAGAGACAGTTAGTCAACTGAACAGTTAGTTTCAAGAAACTGAACACCCATCACAGGATTGCAGATTTTCTTTTCCTTTCTAACCAGTTGAGGCGAACAGAAGCAGCTGGAACAATACCACTCATTAACGAATTCGTGAGAAGGTAGGTAACGTATAAAAATTCCAGAAAAATATTTACCGAGTCCAAATTAGCTGAATGATTCCCACCAACTTCAATAGATCTCAAATGTTGCCTCAAATATACTTTTATTTTATGCAAATTTAGGAATCTTATGAAGACTTACGCATTTACCCACTTGTGTCTTCAGAAGTCTTGTAGATTTAAGCTTTGGAAGAAAATATTCACTTGAGGATTCTAAGAGCTAAATATCATTCTACCAATGAGGGAATTTACAGTAGGAATGTTATTAATATTGTTTAAGGGCAGAATATATGTATTGAAAGACAAAGGCAGATGTAGTAAAAGGACCTTTTTACTTCCTAGTCATAAATACATAAATATGATCTCCATAGATATAATTTAGTCTTTTCCACAGAAAAATATAGGTTGGAAGAAAAGCCATCTGTCCAAACTTCTGTTAAGACACAGCTAATTTTGAAGAGAAATGATGTTGTTCAAGCACTTGTAAGTTCTACTAGTTTTCTTGATAAACAACCCTGTAACACAACATGCATTATAATATCTCTTCTTCCTCTCAGACAAAATTCTTTAATAATGCAGTACATGGTCTTGGTGCTTTCCTTCTGTGAGCTACAAAAGCTTTTTTTGTTAAAACAAATTCAAAGAAGACCATGGCAACAATCAATTGCTATGTGAGAGTAATGTAGGTGAGAAGGAATAGCTATGCAAATTTTAAAAGGTGGAAATAAACAACAACAAACCAAAAATAACCCCAACCAAACCAAACAAACAAAAAACCACAAAACCCCCAAACTCAATACCAACCAACCAAAAAAAACTAAACTGAACAGTTGCTTTTGATTTTTTTGACTTTCCATTTATTTTGTTCCTCATCTTCTTTCCTGCCTAATGACTTTTTTGAAATATATAAATAAATCAAATCTATGGATATTTCTATAATGGTTCTGATCTTATTAATAGGACATCTTCCACTGTTTAAAAAAAGCCAGAACACAAATAACATTAATCACATGTTAATTCCTTGTTTAGTCTTCTCACAGCTACTTTTTCCTAAGACAGTACAGGCAGTATGTGATCTATGGATGTACTGAGTCATTACCTACTCATAATTTTCCTCTTGGCAGGAATAACTCAGCTGAGGGGGTTACGAATGACTCTGTATCATACAGAAGTTGCAGAAGGGGTGCCATGGATCAGAAAGCCCTTTCCACTGATCATTTTCAAAACCCTCTTTGAAACACGATGAGTTTATTATCATAGTAAAAGAGGTTAAAATTTGTCAATTTCAAATTTGGCAATAGAGTTTACAGGTCGAAGACTCTATCTTATGTTACTTCTGGGTCTCATGATGTTTGGTCTCCATCCTGTGCCTGAAAACTGCACTTTCCTCATCCAGACCTCTGTTCCTGCACAAGTCATGTGCAAGAAAAGTGTTACTCAGAGGAAAGATTTTTATCTGCTGAAAAGATGTTCTTATATCACAGAATCAGAATATTTTGGTCTGGAAGAGACCTTTAAAGGTCACCTAGTCCAACTGACCCTGCAATAAGCAGCGACACCTTCAATTGGATCATGTTGCTTAGAACCCTGTCCAACCTGGTCTGGAGCCCTGTCCATCCGGAGATAGAGCATCCACATCTTCTTTGGGCAATCTGTTCCAGGATTTCACCACCTTCACTGTAAAAAAATTATTCCTTACATCTAGTCTAAATCAGCCGTCCTTCAGTTTAGAACCATAACCCCCTGTCTTATCACAACAGCCCCTGCTAAAAAGTTTGTCCCCCTTTTTTTTATAAGCCACCTTTAGGTACCAAAAGGCTGCTATAAGGTCTCCCTGAAGCTTTCTCTTCTCCAGGCTGGGCAGCTCTCAGCCTTTCCTCTTAGGAGTGGTGTTCCATCCCTCTGATCTTTTTCATGGCCTTCCTCTGGATCACCTGCGACAGATCCATGTCTTTCCTGTGCCAAGTGTGCCAAAACAGATACTTCTACCCTTGCTGAGGAAAACTAATCACATTCCTGTTCGACTGACTATCATGCAGCACACGTTTAAAGAGACCGCTCAAGAACACAGACGAATGGCCACAGGATAACATTACTGCATTAAAAAAATTGAACTTTTATCTTCTTGTTTAAAATCTGCTCGTGATTCACACAGCTGTAGCAACCATACCACTCACAACCAGCAAAATGAATCTCATGTATCAAGGTAATGGCCAAACCCTTAGGTTGATATATAATATGCTACAGCATCTTGAGAAATGAGTAACACGTCATTGTGCAAAATATATATATGTAGCAGGCAGAAGTTTGCATGCATAAAATACAAGAAACTTAGTTTTAAAGCTGTTTATGTCAGAAATTTTCTCCAGAAACACTGACAAATGTACGTTAATACATTGACAAATGTATCTTAATAACTAGTTACTGCTTCCTTTAAAATTAAAAATAAACAAACAAAAAACAATCAACTGACTTTTCTACTATTTTTCTACAAATTAATATTTTAATTTGTTTATGAAGCATTCCTATACCAAAGTCATCATACTACTAAAGAAACTAAAAATTTCTCTAAATGAGGATTTATATGTTAATATTATCTATATAAGAATGTTCTTTGTCTGGAGTTTCTCGGTATTATCACAAGCACTTTCTCTTCAGTTTCTGCTGTTCTCTGTTCTCATATATGTTCAGCTACAGAACCAACCAGCTATTTGCTGTGGTAACTGTTTTCTCCATTTTGAGTGTACTCACACAAAAGCAGGACAAGCAGCATGATCCATAACTGAATATGAGGGAGAACAGGAGACAACTGGCAATATTAAAAAGACAACATAAACGTGAAAATGTGTTTCATGCTTCCTGTGTCAGGAAGCATGAAACTCCAGCAGCTGGTCACTGAAGGTGTCAAGTAGAAGGGTGTGGCCAAGTTCAGGGGCTCAGGGTTAGTGCCCATATTTTCAAATGTAATTTTCTTTCTCTATTTTTTTTTCCTTAAAAACTGTATTCATGCTACATTATAAATGTATATCAATAAAAATGAAGCACAATATAAACATATAACTTTGCATCTATCTTAGAGAATATACTCAGATATCATACATGTTCCTTGGAGTCTCTTCTGGTCTTTATAATGCTGTTCCTTTATGAAGAAAATTGAAAAGCTTTTTTTACAGGAGATCTGAAAGGAAAGGAATCTCTGAGGCTGTTTGTATAAACTGGTATCTGACACCAGATATTTGACCAAGCAAGTACACAAAAGGAGAGATGATGTTGAATGCAAACACTTTTTAAGGGAGAAATCTGGCTACAATGTCCATTGAAAAGCCTTTATATAGCTCAATAAGCAATCAGGGAGAAACTTTATTGTGCTTGAATCAATAGACACTAATGCAGTGCATTTCTGCCTTCTATACAATCATCTCAGCTGGAGTAACTTCAATTCAGGACTTCTTTCTTCTTTTCCTTTCGTTTTGGTTTAGACTACTTTCTTCTCTCTTCGTGTTTGAATGTTTACATTCAATTAAGGATTTTCTCCTATATTTATCAGCAGTGTTTGATCTAAATTACAAGAATAACCAACATATAATCCTGGGTCATTCAGAATGTCTCATTAGCTTGTTGATTATTTGAGAGAAGGTTTCATTACCATGCAAATAGGTTCTTTACTCAGACAGACTAATGTTTAGTGTTTTATGAATTATGTCCTGCAACAATTAAACTCATCAAAAGGTACACAGTAAATGAAATTTATATTATACAGACTAGTTATTATTGCCACAAAGGATAAGGGGATAAAAAATGTTATAATTTCTAAACTGTCACTGACTTTAGTATAACATAGCTTAAAAGCTTAAATTCAGGTCACACAACAAAAAGACAGCACCAAAATATTCATTTGGAATCACTTCTTTTCATGTATTTCTTTCTGTTTTAACAATAAGACACAAGACATTCACTACTGATGTTTCTAGAAGATTGCACCACAATTCATTTTGGCCCTTGAGGAATAAAGGTCAGGCTTAAGCTAGAAAAACAGTGAAATGAATCGTCAATCCACTGAGAATGTACCAGAGCAGAGGAAATATCAGCTGACAAGTTGACACTGTCAACTCCTAGACTGGTATGATATTTACACAACCTACTTTATGCAGACTTAAATTCGGCTTTTCATTTATGTGCCCTGAAATGCTGTGTTAACTCCTGTATTATCCTTGAGCATTTAGGGACTGAGCCATTTAATTTATGTGCTTAGATTATAGCTCTTCATCTTGTCTTTCTAATTTGAAGGTATAGACTACTCTGACTGGATAGTAAGACAGAAGGAAAATAAAAGGGAAACCTTTCCCGCTGCACCATAGTTCTGCCCCCAGCCTCATCACCAGCTTCATTTCAGAAACTCAGTGGTTTTCCTGGGCTGCAGCTATCTATACACAGTCTATCTGTGTCCCTAAGAAAATTTTTTTGTCACTCTGGGAACCTGGCTCTATTTTCACTGTCTGTTTTTAGCAGCCTTCCTCTGCCTCCTGTGCTGCGTCCTCACCGCTTGGCTTAGCTCTTACCCCAAGGCTCTCCATATCTTTTGCCTGCAGCCCAAGACAGCTTGAGTCTTCCTATATTTGAGTATGCTCTCTAGGCTACTTCCATCTCTCCATTGCTCAGGAGCATTTACCCAGCCTTGTCATTCTCTTTTTTATGAATATCACACAGAAATGTACAGTACCATATAATGGCCAGTCTTCGCGAGCGAAGATTTTTGGGAAAGGTCATTAACCCTTCCAGCCTGCGCAGTGGATTTTTTAGGTGAGACACAGCGTGCGCTGAACTGAGCCCACCCTTTAGTCCTGAGGTTCATCTGCTGGGGCCGAGCAAAGCTTGGACAGTGGCAGTGAGGTCCCCAGGATGTAGGTTTGTTTAGAGTGACCTTCTCTTAGGTGGATTGGCTTCCACGGCTGACGAGCTCCACCTGCCCAGGGGGCCGGGAATCGAACCCGGGTCGCAGAGGTGAGAGTCAGGCACTCTAACCACTAGACCACCAGAGGCCCCACAGTACCATATAACAGTATATAAATTATTCTGTTCACAGGAAAAGAAAAAAAAGGGGTGAAACCTTTTTCTAAAAGGCAATAAGCAATAGAGGTTCACAGTTTGAATGCGAGCAAGGTAAGAAAAGTATCAACTTTCTTCTGGTAGGTGCATGTGGATATATGACCATTTCCAGTTGACATAGAGCTGTGGATTTAAAGGCACTGGCTTACTTTAAACAATCAATGCTGATATCCCATATTGAGTAAGATGAATAGTTAGCCAAGCAGTTTAGTCAGTCATTCAGTTCTGCACTTATTTGATTAGACGAAGGATGCAGAATGATCTCCCAGACACACAACATTAACCTTCAATCAATAACCACTTTAATGGTAGATGGACTCCTTTCTTCAGGTCTCTTCCAGTTGCATTGCTGTGGAATTGCTATTTGAATAATGATTAATATTCTCAATACATCAAAGATTAATTCCTGTTTACACTGGAAAATGCTGCATTACGTATTTCCATACGACAGTCTCTGTCCTCTAGTCATGGACCTTGACAATGACAGGATTTTGATTACTTTCAGAATAGTCTCCTTGATGAACGAGCATTTTATACTTGTAGTAATCAGTAAGGCAGAAAATGTTTGTAATGCTGTAATTTGAAGGAACCTACATATTCTCTGAAGTCTGAATTACCAGAAGCAGCATTAGGGGCTGAGCACATGGATAAAAGAAATGCAGATGTTAAGCCTTTTCCCCGCATATTTTTTCTTCTGTTCCTAATGCAACCACGATTAAGAAGGTAATTTATAGAAGGTTATGGTTTGGGCAGAAAAATAACTTTGTTCTTAGTTCATTTTGTTGAAATACAGTGGAAACACATGGTCAGATAGTAAATAAATGTTCAGTTCTTAGAAATACACCAGGTTTAGAGAAACCAATTAAGAGATAGGTACATTTCAGTGACATTATAATATAAATAATATATAATTAAGTTATGCTACCCAGTTTAAGATATCATAGGGACTAGTGGAACTCCTTACCACTAAGACTTTGTAGGCTTAGGATCTCCCTGACATTCTCTCTAAAACCTCATTTATCTAAACCACTAGGAAAAAAAACCAAACCAACCAACACACCAAAAAAAATCCAAACAAACAAACAAATAAAAACCCAAACAAAACCAACCAACCAACCAAACCCAAAAACCATACCAACAAGTATTAGAAACAGGTTTTATGTTTAACTAAAATGTTGCTAGGGGTATTTAAAAGACCATTACATTTTTCCATTGATATATCAATATTTGAAAAACTCTTTTAATAGATCAACATTCGCAAAATTCTTTTAGACTCATTTGAAAATCACTTTTCTTTTTTTAAGAAAATCTTAGCTAAAAATATATATCTAAAAAAATTTTTAGACTCGTACTAATTATCTCTCTGTCTAAGGTATCAATGGCTATATTTTTAATTGCCAAATTGACCCAATGGGATGATGAGTCCTCGTGTCAGTGACCTTATTCTTTCTAGCCCAACCCTATCTCACAGATGAAAAAAGATGGTTTGGTTTGGTTCTGAAAATCAACAGACTAAAATAACCTTAAGCTGAGGAAAAAAAAATTAAAAAAATAAGTGCAATAGTCAAGAAGCACCCTTCAAAAGAGTCTTGCTTCCTTTCCTCACTAAAACCAGAGGTTCCAACTCCTATGAGAGCATCTTGATCCATGTGCTCTACTCATTGAGACAAAAAGAATGGAGAGGCCAGCTGTAGAGAGGGAATATGGGAATATGCCTATACTGCATGCAGAGCACGCAAAGCCGTATTTGCAGGCCACACAAAGATGATTTCTACTCAGTGCTTGAGTTCACCCAGACAGGCTAACTATGGCACGAATCATTAAAACTCTTCAGTGTCCATTCTGAAAGAGTTACATTAAGAGACTAGCTAGAAACCAGGTTAGATGCTGACACACCACTTTTATGTCAGTGATTTTCAGAGCCATTAGGAATTTTCCTCATGGTACAAAATTTCCAGGAGATGGACAATGTTCCCAGCAGTACCATCACCCAAAACTCAAGATGCAGATTTCAACTCCAGCAAAGTTATACATAGGATGCCATAAATATCACTGTCTATTATAGTTTAAAAGCTGTTCATCCTTGCTGAAGTTAAGAAAAATTTGTTTTTGACATCACTTCTGCCAAGATTTATTCCTGAACAATTTACATAAACTCAGCCCTATGAAGTCCACTGTAAAATAAGTTGTTTCTACCTTCTAGTCTAATATAGGAATACAAACTAAAATTAAATCTTTTATTTTCCACTAACTGGAAACTGACAATTGAGCATTAATTGAAAATTTCCCAGTCATTATTAACTGTGAATAAACATCTGACTTATTGAAAACCAGCTATTTCTGAATACCTGTCTATTCCAAGTACATAAAAACTCTGAGTTCACACGTATTTTTCAAGCAATAGTCCTTTCAAACAGAAGATAACAAATTGCAATGTACTTTTAAACCTGCATTCATCATTGGAACTTGTAACATCACAGTGCATTTTGATCCTTTTTGTGATCCATACCTCCAAGATGGAAGGTTCACTGCTAACATCAGGGCATGAGAGTCCAGTGAGACTATCACGCTATCAAAGAGCTAGTGATGCTGATTGTGAAGGAATCAAACTGCAGTGCAGTATTCTTCCCCTCTCCTTACCTTTCAGGTAATACCTTAATGAAATGAAGAAAACTGACAGAGACAGATGAGAACTCAGCATGACAACTGTTTTTAGAGGCATGCTGAGCCAAAACAATTTGATGCAAGCAATATTATGATCAATAACACCTCCTAGGCTTGCTCATTCTGTTATCTACAGGTCTGTGTGACTCCACCTTTTTTTTTTTCTTCCTTCTTATTTTTATTTATACAATTAAAAATGTTGCGGACTAGTGATAGTGAACAATTTCTACTGGATTCATTTTGGAAAAAGCAGTCAGTACCACCCTGGTGCACCTTTGGGGCATGCTTTGTAAACTTTACTGGTAAAACAAGACATTTAAGGTGTTCTCATTTGCAACACACATTGGCTACTCCAGTTCAATTAAGGCTACTAGTAGAACAAAAAAAGATAATGGAATTTCCTGAATGTTTCAGGAAAAAAATAGGTACAGCAAAATTATTTATTAAAAATAAGTTTTGTGTAGTACTCTCAAACTAAACAAAGTCACTGGATCAAACTGTAGCTGAGGTAAACTAAATTAATTATATCAGCATCTAGCAAAGTAGAAACTGTCATGCAATGTCACATTGCAAAATACAAACTGTTATCTACTTGGCTATGATCCCCACAGAATACATTTCTTTACAATGTCACTGTTTTAGCAGAGCACCTTTTTACCAAATGTCAACTTAAATATAGTTTTGCTAAATATATTTTCGGTACATCAGCAGTTTTAGTAAAGTCAAAAAAATTAATGAAAACAATATAATTCTAGCAAGTCTAGGGGGACGCATTCTATTTTTAGATGGAGTCAACCATTTACGATATGCAGTATGTAATTTTAAATTTCGTATTCACTGAAAAACCCAAAATATTTGAAATTAAAATTTTCCTACTTAAGGAAATGGTCGAACGTTTACACTTGCTTAAAAATCTTCCTCTATTTCCATTGAAAGAACATCTTGTTGAGAGTGAGATGCATTTGACAGATATTTCAATGTTGCACAGAGTTGACCAAAAGCACCTTATGTTATAGAAAGAGATCTGCATAAAGACTTTGTACTTAGTTCCTCCTTTATCTTTCTTTAAATGAGTTGGAAATTCTTTTTTTATGTAATCAGCTCTGGTTGACTAGACACAGTGGTAAATAATAGAGTTTTCTGATCTGCTGTCAATGCATTCAGTTTTACGCTCTTTTGCCTCTTAGTAAGTAAATAATAGAATTTCTATATTCTTTCTCGCTATGTAGCCCAGTTATTGGATCATGTAGTCAAAAATGCTACTTAGATTACTCAATTTTATAATCTATTTTAGGGTTAGATAGGTAATGGAATGTTGTCATAGAGATCAATAATTAACATGATTATGTTTGACCTGCGTATACCAACTGATAAAGGTGTAGCAAAGTAAAACAATCTTACAGTTCTAATTCTGGAGGAGAAACAGCAAAATGCATACATCTAGAAATGGCATAAACTGATTTGAGACTATTTTTTTTCTGGCTTTGCAAGTGTTTGTAAGGACAAAAGAAATCATTACTTTTTTTATCTTAGAACTGCATTTTAAATGACAACTAGCAATCAGTGAAAGTGCTGAGGCTGAGTCCGTGCCAGGCTAGAAACTTGCATTTTAATGTAGTCTATAAGACCGTTAATACAGAGACATTGTCATAGCTCTAGTCTGAAAATAACATTCACATCAGCTGACCCATACATATGGATCAATAATAATCTATCCAAGTTTCTGTACTGATCTTCATCAAAAATTATTTTATTTTAAAAATAAAGAAACTTGATTGCTTGTCTCAATTCCTTGATAGGAAAAAAACATATGCACTTCATTTATTTTAATTATTAAAGAATAATTCATATGAATAACACTGTAATTCTGATAAAGGCAACAGCAACCTATCTATGACATCTTTGTCTCTTAGATTTCCTGCTTGGAGGATATGTAGATTGCTGATGTCTTCATTTTTTTAATGGACAGGAAAATGTAAACCGATTTTTCCTCTTTTTAGCTTCCCTAAAGTATCTAAAGCCATTTGTGTTAAATATCAAAACAAAAAAAAAAATATCATTGGCAGTGTTTACTGTCTCTGCACTATTTCAACCTATGATAAAATTGATATATTTTCAATGACAGATCTCAAAATGTATTTTCAAAGAGGAATAATTCATTTGAAATATTTCAATATAGTCCTGCAGGGGAATGAAAATCAATATTCTGCACATATTTATACTTAATTACATGAGCTATCTGGAAAAAAATTTTTATAACTGCATATGACACAAAGTCACTGCGTATTAATTCTAAGCAGACGCCATTTTACAAAGAAACTAAGACTTTGGTATACTAGGAACACTTCAGACACTTATATGTTTATATCACTTACCATAACCCTTATGTATATATCAAGAATACATGTCAAACTAGTGGAGAAAGTTTGAGTGCTCTAAACTCTCTAGGAAGCATTTAAGAGATGAAAACCAGATTATTCTTATGGCATATGGCATAATGAAGCAATTGTATTATGCGTAGGCATAATGAAGCAATTGAAAAAACAACTTGTCTCAGATGAACCTGAGTAAAGGGAATATCTGCTAAAATTTCAGGGGAAATATGATGTGTATAAAGCTATTTGCAAGATCACTTATACAACAGTATGGCAAGTTATGCAGCTGCAACTTATAAGTTGTTGAAGCACTAAAAATAGCCCAGGAAAGGCCCATGAGGATGATCCAAGGTGTGGGAAACTTGTTACATAGTGAAATACTAAGAAAACTCATCCTAATTTCTCTAATGAGAAAGTCAGAGATATTTTGATCTACAGGTGCTTGGTATGGCACAAGTATTAATAAAAGAAAAAGTTCCTTTAAACTAAGTGATAAGTTAATAAGGATAAATAAGTACGAGCTGAAAATGGGAAAGCTGGACCTAAAGATGATGTCATCCTTATTTTGACATAGGTAATTTCAGTCCCTTTTGACATAAGCATCAGTGGGCTGTGATCTTCATTTGATTAATTTCTTCCAAAACATCTGAAAAGTGTTAACAAGTTTATCCTTGCTTCTTTCTTATTAATTATTAGTTAGCTAAAAAAAAAATCTTTACTTACATGATTATGCATCAGATACTATACTGGATTGTTTCTGACACAGAATGGAGTTTCAATTTTAATAATTAATATTTTCCTTATCTAAAATACTTTGGATTGCTTCATTACATAGTAATTTCTGTGATTACACAACTCTCTTATTTTTTCTTTAATTGACTAATATCACATTTGTCACTTAGGCTATAAAGAGCAGCTTGTCCCGCAGAAAATGCCAGGCCCTTGAAGAAATAGCCCCAAATGTCATACTTCAAATTTTTCTCTCAGTATGAACTTTTTGCAGCTCAGAGTTGTTTGGAAGATGATGTGGTTTAATTCATCATTAGCAAAAATACCACTCTGAAGCTAGCAAATTATCAATAAAGGTGACAGAAGATAGTGTGGTGTGGGACACAAGGTAATCTGGAAAAGGCAAAATGCTATTTACATACAAAAATACAAATTTTAGGAAGGGTCTGGTGTCAAAGCAATGAGAAACATGTTTTAGTGCAGTTTCCCCTTTTCTTCCCAAAACAGTTATCCCACAATCAAAACTGACAGATTCTGAGTGAGCTCTTTCTGCAATGGATGGGTTGGAGAGCACAGCAGCCAACATCCTATCACAGTCGTTCAGGTTCTTATTGACTACAAACAGATATCTGGAGAGTTTCCAGCTCTTAATTCCCAATAGGATAGAAAGCTGAGTGAGTAAATGGCAAAGATATAAACACATACTTCTGGGAGTAATCATGAAGTCTGACCCTAATGGATCATTTCTGAAATGCTTGATATTAAATACTCTCCAGTGGTGTCTGTCAGGCATGTAACATATGCCTAAACGAAACATTGATTTCAAATCCAGAAAGGATTTGAAATTTTAAATGTCTTATCATTTTGTGAAACTCCACAAGTTGGCAACAACCACAGATATACTCCCACCAAAACACACAATTGTATAGAATATGAAAAAGCGTCTTTAAATGTAACTACTTTTTGTTCAAAAAAGTGATGGCCATTTTTTACTTTCTTCTCTGATGACCAGGATTGGCTTCTGAAGTGATCTGTTGAATTAATTGATGTCTTACCACACAGTGATGACAGTAGGATGGGCTTTACTAGTATGTTCACAGTATGAACAACACTAGCATGAATACTGGTTTGCTGTTCAACAGCAAATTTTGAAAGATCAGTCATTTTCCTTGCAAGATTTGTAAAAGCCTGGAATGACTCTTTGTCTGACTAACATAAACCCTGAAGAGATAATGCAATGTTTTAAGTTAGAAATAAAGTACTCCACATAGATATCCCTTCCTAAGCAATTTCCCTTGAAATATTAAAAAAATAAAAAACAAAACAAAAAGCAAAACAAAACAAAACCAAAACAAAACAAAAAACAAACAAATAAAAACTCAAAACAATTTTTGTTTGATAAGGAAAGCAGTTGTCTACAGGACAGTAGACCATGCAGTGCTGTAATGTAGCTCTATTGTGTAAATACTAATTTTCTTCATATTTACTTTGAATAAGACTATTTCTCTGCTTAACATAACTACTTTAAAGATCTCGATGAAAAAATAATGGAACAATGTTTGAGCAGAAAGTCCTTAATCTCTCTCCATTCGTATCACTGTGCTATTTACTTATGCTACTCCATCATTATCTGTCTCTAGAATTGACAGTAAATTTCAAAAATGGGTATACTACTCAAAGGCAGAGAAAAATGGAAGAACAGTGCTAGGTTTACTTTTCTTAACCCTCTTTTTGCTGTTTCCTCTAGGAAAAAAAAAATTAACCTTTTTTTATGGCGCAGTCTAAATCCATTTCTCAGACCATTTCCAATGTAAGTACTGTCACGTCCACACTTCTAGAACTCAGAAATAAAAATTTTGCAGATCATGAGTTGTGCTTTGAAATCATGATGTTAAAAATCTTTTCTTCTTTCTTTTTTTGCTTGTTTGTTTGTTTTAACTTAAATATAATGCTAAAGAACACAGATGTGACTAACTCATTGCTATTTCCTAATCTGGCAAATAAGAGATCATGCACTTGTGAGGGGCTTTTTCCATATTCTTTTGTTCACATGTGCCGAAAACCAACAAAATGGTTCCCCTAAATTATTTTTCTGATGTTATTTTATTTACTATTTAAGCTTTACTTGAAATCTCCATCTTTTGCACTGTTTTAGTCAGAAAAAAATTGTGTAAGTCCTTCCTTAAAAGTTGTATCATGTACCTTAATGTAACACATTTTAAAACTTGAAAATTGTGCAGAAGTGTACCCTAACAAGATATTTCACAGTAATTATCTCTTTTCATTAGCATTGTTTCTTTTTATGGTTGCTATAACTTCTTTCCATTTTACAATACATGATGCCAGTACATAGCTCTCAATTGCTTTCCTGATTAAGTCTGGATTCTGAAAATCCTTTCTCTCATAGTGAATAGGTTCACCAGTGTAATTTATAACATTATTGCACTTCAAAATCCTCCGTATAGGACAGCTTAGCCCTCATTCATTTACTAGTTCAGGAGATGTTTTGGGAGTTATTTAAAGGTTAGTTCATATGTGATAATTTACTGGTAGTTTAGCTTTGTTAATTTTATTTTTAATTTTCATTAATAACTAGTAACATCTATATTGAGTTCTTTTATTACATGTCAGAGATTTAAAAGTGTCTATTGTGCAGATTTCTTGAAAAACTGCTGGGAAGGCTTCAGGAAAGACAGGAAGAGATGTGTGAAGTAAAAAAGCACTGGAGGTACAGCTAGAAATGAGACAAGTTTACCTTTAAGCAACTTGGAAATAAAACTATATATGGTACAGAAAGATCAGCCTTTCACATCAGTGTGAAATCTGACATTCTGTTGAGGGTAGTGTCTTTAAAAAGATTAATTAGACAGGTCTCAGACTGTAGTTTTTAGGTGATTTGCCATAGCATATGCAGAACAGGATAAAAGATTTCCTAATTTCTGTCATAGGTCACAAAAAAAACCCCCAAAAAACCCCCAAACCAACAAAAACCAACCAATTAAAAAAAAAAACCAAACCCAAAATCCAAATCAACCTGCTACACGTCTGTAAGTAGTCTTTCCTTTTCCATGGCAGATATTGTAAAAGCTGCCACAGAACCACTATGAAACAGCAAAGGGGAAAACAATTTTTTCCCATGGAAAAAAACCTCATGTTACACAGCATGTAGAATAGCTGAAAGCGTGGTAGATGAGTTATACAGAATATGGTGCCTGAAGAATTTATCTTTAAAAAAAGACAGCCTGAATACATAAACCAGTGATTGAGTACCAAAATTTTCATTTGGTCTCAGTCTCCTCTGAATTTTAAACAGAAAATAAACCAACAACTCACTAACTGAGAACACAGCTAGAAATGAATTATGGGGTGATAGCACAGATCACAAAAAATAACCACTTGCTATATTTTGCAGAAGCAAAAGAAAAAAACACTGATAGCAGAAATTAATAAAATAGATAAAAGGAACAGACGTGATGCATTGGTGAGAGCTGGAAAAAGTTCAATCACGTTTCTTTTTTATAAAGAAACAAGCGTTAATTTGTCTTTTGCATTTAAAAGGCTGTAACACATGAGTTTTTTGCCACACATAACAGCTAAATAAGAATGTCAACCATTTGAATATGAATCATCATTTTTTCTAGGAACAAAGTGATTGGGTTGTTTGAAACCTCTAATGACATATTTGTCACACACTGATTTGGCTGAGACTCTAGCTTATCAGTAATTGTATTGTGAAAGCACTAAATTTGAACTGTAACTACTAAACAACACTCCCAAATAATTCTCCAGACTAAGTGTTTAATTTCTGTGCTATGGCACTATTTCTGAGCTAAACATCTCAATGTGAGATGAAGTGTTGCTTTGATGACTGTTGTCTTTTAATTAATTCACTGTTGCCATCTTCACCTCCTCCCTGCACCTCTGCCAGGTTTGCTACCACATGGTGTCTCCCCGCTTTCCTCCTGGGTTTGAGGAGTGAAACTGCCTTTTCCTACCAGGTTGAGAACGGTGTTTTCTATCAGTTTGCTGTCTTTTATGCTATCATTAACATTGGTGTGTCTTGCTAGAAAGACTTACCTGACTGAAACCCAAGTCAGTGGTCTATCTTCAATGATAGTCTCACCATGAGCTAACTGTCCAGCTCGTAAACAAACCAACTTACACAGAAAAGAGTGAATTTCATTTTCATTTTTGTCCTTATTTGTTTACTGGACATACAATGGTTTTTATAATTGAGTTGGCTTAGTAGATACAGTGTATATTCAGGCAGTGTTTGTTGAGTTCTTTCTTCAAAGACTTCAAATTTGCTGATTTGTTTACACAGCTTGGGCTACATAAGTAGTCAGATTATGCACACAGCATTATTTCTGACCCTTCATCTCCCTTTAATCCTAAAATCCAATTTGTTTTATGAGTGCCCTGATAGATGGTGGAGGAGAAAAGAAAACATTTCAGAAGGAAAAAGAGGTACCTGGACAATTTAAAAAGGCATTTTATTTTCTCTTCTCTTGTGCGTGTAAAAACCCCACAGCTTTAAAGACAATCTAGCATTTAGGGACATAAATCATGTTTCAGAAAAGAGACACAACAAAGAGAAAGATAATTAGTCAACTGTTTAACATACTTTGTATTGATCTTTGTCTTACTTCTACATAGAGGAAAATGTTTCAGACCAAAGTATGTGGTCTTTTACCTCTTTTCAGCAGCTGCAGAGTGCAAGACAATTTTTCTCTCTCATCTTTATGCATAAAACTGTAGGCTAGATTTTTAGTAGGTATAGATAAGCACAAATGCCCTAAATTTTTATATAGAGGACAGCATTTCTGAATCTGAACCACTATTTTTTGTGTTAGTCCTGTCCAAATTCAATTTTCCATTTTATTTTGGTAAGTCCAAAGCATTGGGTCCTGATTGTCTACTCAATTTCTTTGAAAAATAGTGATGCATATTTAAGAATTTTACTTCAGCAAATTGCGAAGTAAAAAAATCCATTTTGTTTTTCTGTCACTGAACATGAACAAACATAGAAAATTATAAACTATTGTGGTACAAATATTCTCCTTTTAATGCTAATCAGTGGATTTGAAATAGAAGTAATTTTATTGTGCAACATTTTCGCCAAAGAATGAACAAATATATTGTAAGTCTAGTTTACAAACAATTACGCAAGAAGTACATGCATACGTTTTTCAGTACATCAAGAAAAACATCTATGATACTAATGCTACTTCTTAATAAAGATATTCCAGTCAATTTCATTTTTATTTGGTACTGTACAAATATGGAAAAAATGACAGCTCCCAACACAAAAATTTAATAGGTAAAAATTCAGTATTTTAGGTTATGTTTTTTAAGTTATTCAATGTTTTTGCTGGCTTTTAAAAGATGTAATCAATCTTTGGATTTTCATAGAACTTAATTTTTAACTTAACTTATTTTTTATTAACAACATTAGCTAATCTTGCAAGTTATGTTCATGCATTAAAAGGTAGTAAACTCACCCTGCAGCTTCTTTCTTTGTATATGATAGTCAGCCGGTAGAACTGCAGAAACATACATGTACTTAATACAGTATAAATACAATTAGGTACTGTCAAAATATTTTTTATACCTCACAACCTTTAACTTTGGGGTTACTACACGTATTCAATTTTAAAAATCAAAATATATATATATGTATATCCATATATACATATATATGGATATATAAGGCAAAAGTCACAGCTGTTTCATGCTGAAAAAAAGCTTCTCAGGAAACAAATAAGTATTGTTTCAAGGGATTTACAGCTCCAGTTTTGCCTTTGTGTTAGCTACACCCACTATGCTGTTTCTTTCAGAGCTGCCACCTGCAGCAGTTTTACATCAATTGTTATATAATTAACGTGTCAAACATGGCTTTAAGGATTACTGAGAGACTTACCTATTCACTCTCCACTTACTTTGCAAAATGGAGTACTTTGAACCTGAAATGAGCTACTAAATTTAAGCATTCTGTGCTTAGTGAGTGAGAAGTTACCTCCTAAGTGAATCCCAACAAGCTACTTCTTAAAGTCAGGGAATAAATGGAATTAAAAATTGTAATTCAGAACAAATATATGTGATTAAAAAACATCCAGCACCCTATAAAATTTTGTTATTTCTAAATGGGGCATTTTTTGAAAAACATGACTGGCGAGAAAACTCATTTTCTAAGACACTAGTGAGTCAAAAGTAAGAAGTTTATTGTTGGCTAGACAGTGCTGTAAACTTGTCTTCAGTGATTGTAAATCAAAACATCAAAAATTTCTTTTTCCTCCCCATCTCACAATGATTTCAGTTAATAAACCCAAGACATTTTGTACTATTGTATTTTGAAAATTAAGGCTTTAGTTAAATATTTAATAAACTAGATTTTTTTTCATTATGACCTGGGAAGCACTTGAAGCTTTTCATGCTTTGTTGCACAAAGTGCAAATAAAACAGTGAATTCATCTTTATGAAACTGTGAAGACAATCCACTTAAAATAAGATAGAGCAATTTCATTTCTCTTTTACATTTAAATGCAGAGTGGGTTGGATCCAATACTACCATTTCACTTAATTCTCTACTTCTCATTACTTTAAACTACAAAAAAAAGTCTATACATTTCTTTCTGTGTGGGTGTGTTTATAAAGAAACATGTTCACTGCTTAAATTATACCTGAAGGCAGAAAATTACACCGGAATACAATAAATGATTCCATCAAAGAAAGGTAGAGCTCATGGAAAGTGAATTTATCCCTACAAGTCAGCATGGGCTCTCTTATCTACAACTACACTCTCAAACTAGTTTTCTACTGTGTCGATTTTTATGTCATTAAAAATAATTGACAGCATCTTGTACAAATATTAAAGAACTATGATAATAACGAGTGAGCAGAGCATGGCATCACTTCTTTTTTCCCCTCTCTAGGTTTCAGTGTCTGTGTGTGTAATGGAGGAGTCTACTTTTTCCAAACACCATTCTCTATTTTTACTGAGTGTATATAACTTAGCCCTGAAATTGTATACAAGGCTGTAGAAGCTAGAAGGGATCTGGGTCCTTGGCCCATAGATAAATGGATGTAAGGTATATATGCTGGCCTTTTAAGGGAATATAATACTAACATTTAATAACATATGCTACTCACACAACAGTCATGATTGGAATCACATCATATTCATGTAAGGATTTAACGAGAACTCAAGGAAAGAAAAATAAAATGAATACTAATGCTGATGTATAACCTCACAATGAAAATTACTTGATACTTGTGGACTGAAGGGAGGTAATGTGAATATTAGTTTTACAAAGGGGTTTTAAAAGGAATTAAGGAACTTCAGACTTGATAATGGGTTTTAAAAAAGATAAAGTAAAAGAATAAAAAAAGAAAAAAAAAAAGACTTGTGAGCATCTGGGTGAAAGCTGTACTTGGGAAGGGACAGTAGTCCTTTCTTTTATAGAAGCCAATGTTGCAAAACTTTTAGAGCCACCTGACTCTTCATCACATTTGGATAAGAGTGACCAAGTTCCTGTGTCTTCCTTAGATTTCCATAAGATTTTAGATAAATGTCCTTACCTCAGGCTTTTAAGAAAAATAAGCAGCCACTGCATTGAAAGGTGTTAATTCAGACTGTGGGAGTAAAGAATTATTTTGCAGGAGGGGGGTGGGAGGGGTATCAGCAATGCAATTCTTTCAGACCCTGTGCTTTAACTCGTTCTGGCCCTTGTGTTGTCTGACATACACATCAATAACCTGGATAAGAGGCAAGCAGTGCAACGAATTGTTGAAGGCTCTTAGGGACCCAAATAATGAAATGACAAAATGAGATGTGAAAAAATTATAGATTAATATAAAGATGCACATGGGGAAAAATAAATCTACTTCCACTAATAAAACAGTGAACTCTAGTTTACCATCAGGAGCATGAGGTTGATGTTAGGAGAGTTTCATCAGAAGACAAATAGGCATTTGGTAGCAAAAAAGCAAATCACTGATAAGAATGGGGAGCAAAAGAACAGAGGGAAAAAAATATGAAAAAAAGCCCTGATTGTTTACTCTCAGTAAAGGTAGTAGGAGCCAGAATCAAAGGAAACAAGTAGTTCTTCAATAACATTCCTTGCTAAAGACAACTGTGAATGGAAAATGGTATATTATATATATAGTCAAAGGTTACTAAGCAGGCAAATCACTTAACAACATCTCCTGGTGTCCAAAAAAATTTGGAGAATGGATAACTACCCACTTTTCTTCTTCTCCCTGATAGCTTTCTATCTAGTCAGATACATTCCTAAAGACATAGTATTGTTAGATCCTTAACTGAGGCCTTGCAGCTCATGTAAATGGTATTGTCTGAGCATTGCTTCTATATTTATCCTCTGCCTTTTTCCCATTTGTTGAGACTTGTGGTATCCAGGACACAGTACAGGAGAGTAAAAATCACACTAACATTGCAGATGTCGAGAGGAAACAGAAGTTGTTTTTTGCTAGTGTAGATTTGATTTGCAATTTAAAAACAACAACAACAGCAACAACAACAACAAAAGTGTAGCGTAGTAGATTTGGTGTATACCTGCCCAGATTATTTAAATTATTTTCTTTACTGAAGTATGGAATATACACAACCACCATGACAGATAATTTATCATATATCTTCTTTCAATCTTGAAATAAATTACAAGGAAGTTATAAAAAATTTAATAACCTTATTTTGAAATGGTTTGTGGCACCAAAAAGAAACTGTTAGAATAATATATGGCCTTATGATTTGTCTTAGAGGAGTATCTTTCATACATTTCTGTGTTTCCTGAGATTTTAATAGTCAGCAAACTCTGCATAAAACATATGAGGGCAATAACTATGAATACTTTGCCTTGAAACTAGTTCTGAGTTCACTTTTTCCATTCCAGAAAAAAGATTGTTCCTGAAAGTAAAAGAAATACTGTTTTGATTCTGAATGCAAAGCACAAGCAAGCTGAAATACAAGTCTCTGGGTGAAGAACACTTAAAAAACATCAGAATCCAGAACAAGAGAATAAAAAAAAAAAAATCAAGGCTTTGAAATTATTGGGTCATTACTGATTGAGTTCTACACTTCTCTGATTTAATTTTCAATGGATTATTCTGAAGAGTATGCGTAGGATAATTTGAGTTTGTTTTTTGCTTTAGCATCTGTCACACAGCTAGCCTGCAAATATATTCTGGTAACTTCTGATTTATATACAGGCCTATCTCAAATATATCCTATATCTCTTTACTTTTTTGCTTCTAGTCCAGCATCTTCACTTAGAGTAGACCTGAAGAAATATATTTTTAAAGATTTCTTCCTGCTTTTTTTTCCATTTTTTTGTTTAGAATTTTTATACACTTAGAGAAATAAAAATAGTTAGTTTTGTGGAACAATTTTGAAAAATTCTTTGTTTCAGTACCAAAAAAAAAAAAAAAAAAGAAAAAAGTCAGGCTTTGGAAAATTTCAGGTGTCTGGAGTCGTGGAAGGAGAATTGAGTAAGAGGACTATCATGGAATACTGGAAGTGGGGCTGGAGAATAACAATAGGGAGACAAATGAGCTTTACTGTGAGGAATAAATAGCATGATGTTGCCAGCACAAAAAGACATTGCTGATAACTGTGTGTATTTGACTGAGGATGATATTGCCTTTTGCTGATTACTTAACACATATAAAAGTAAGATGCTGGCTCTAGGTGATCATGTTGTAACACGGTGAGACAGTTATCCACGTCCTCTTACTCATTTAACAGATAATTAGTAAGTAAAGAGGGCATATCTTAGAAATATATATAACCAGATACTGAATTGAAAAGGAGAGAATAAACAACGAGAATAAATAGTAGCCTTTGGGGAAAAAATACAATTCCGTACAATGAATTACAGATAAGAAACTAGTGGAATAAGTGTGGTTGAGATTATTAACCTAATCTATCTTGGACATGTGCAATTGTGGAAAGGAGACTGAGGAGGAGGAGGAAAGATCAGTGAATGATTATGTCCTCCGTAAATAAGAGCAACTCCAGAAAAAAACAAATTATTTGCAAAAGTATGAGACTTAAGACCTCTGTGTGAATTCAGAGCTCATCATCTTTCCATCAAGTAATACCAGACACACAGACACATTACACAGTGCTATTTTGGTGGTTTAGAGCTGGACTGTCTCTGACCTGAAGAACCAGCTGCTCAGATGTAATTCGTGTGACACAGAACCACCTCTCAAAACCACCAGGTGGTGCATAAGCTTTAACATAACACACAGACAATAATTTCTCCTGTCTGGTGTCTTTATTCTAATGTCAGGGCTCCTCAAACAAAATAAAGTATAAATTTGACATTTGTTGCACTGGTGTTAATTAGTGCTACGGATTTTTAGCAATGGAAAGGAAAGAAAACCCACCCAACACTAAACATATACGTAGTATTAATATGATTTTAATAAAATTAATTATGAATAATCCCCTTTTTTCTCTATTTCAGGTATTTTATTAGTTATATTTTCAACCTTGGCTACAAAGTGTGTTTCAGAGCATGAATGTCTTTGTGTAGCTGAAATCACAAATCCTGTAACAGTATCACCTGGTATAAAAGCAGACTGACAGAATTCCTACCGGAATTATGGCAATTCTTTAAAAAAAAGAACAACAATCTTTTACCATAATATATTGTTGAATCGTGAATGTCAAACATTAAAATTGCACATTAATATTCTGTCGAAATTAGTCTTGTAAACGAGCCTTTAAAACATTTGTCAGATTGATATTAATATTTCTGCTACTAGTTTTCGTTACAAAGTTCTGATGCATTGACTTTAGCAAGCTACCAGATACCTATCCAGCCAATTGCTCCCTTCAACAGGACAGAGAGAGAAAATAAAATGGAAGAGCTTATAGGTTGAGACAAAGACTGGGACACCACTGATCAATTACAACCATATGCAAAACAGTCCTGATTTGGGGAAAACTAATTTAATTTATCATCCATATTACACAGTTGAATGGAGAAACAAAGTTGAATGAGAAACAAAGACGGGAAGTGTTTTAGCTTCACTCTCAACTCCTATACTTTCTCCCCAAGTGTCTCAGAGGGATGGGGAGTTAGGAGTTACTGTCAGTCCATAACAGCTCCTCTCTTGCTTCTTACTCCTCATGCTCTTCTCTACTTCAGCCTGGGGCCTTGGATCTGGCTGTGTACAACATGGGGCAGCACCAGCCTGTCCTCACAGCTCCACCAGACCCTCATTCTGGGACCTCCACCCAGCACAACATTATGTATACATTTGTATATATATGTATATATACACATAACCTGTGTCTATCTTATATATACACTTATGTATATCACATGCAAATATATACAAGTAAGTAAAATGATTTATTGAATCATTGTCAAAAAATCTGTTGAATGCTTTCTCACCTGTCTTGGAAAAATATTTCCAATAAGCAAATCTCCTGAAATTAATACACCTATGCCATAATAATCCTTCCGAAAAAAAATAAATAAAAAAAATAGCACCAAAAATTATCATTTTTAGGATTTAGAGAAAGCGACAAATTCCCCTGATCCTGCACACCCACTTAACCTCAGATTAACCCATATTACCTCAATTGTCTCAAAAAAAGGAATTACTTTTTGGACTGAGACCACATAGAATGTTTGTTATGTATCTGACATTTATGGTTATTGTGTTAATTCTTGTCTTACTACAATGGAGAATGTAATTTAAAAATTCTTCAGGCAAAAAAAGGGAAAAAAATATAAACCTTCAATAGAAATCTAGGCCTGGTTCTGCTAAAAATATTTTTTCTTCTTCATCAATTCTTAAGATTGAATCTCTTCTTTTTTTTTCTTTTTTATCTTGTTATTTGCAGGTGAAGGGACTGATTTACTCCTTGACCTTTCACTTTAAAGGAAATAGACACATGGTTCAAAGCAAAGTACAGGATAAAATTTTAAGATTATAGGCAATTTTGTTTTAATTCTGTCCAGCTTGACCAGTTCAGTTCAACTTTCTGCTGCTTCTGCTGCTTCTCCTCATGCCTGGTGCCTCTCTTCAGGCAGAATGTATATTTATTTTTGTAGGACTTAAACAAGATAGTTTATCTGTAAAAAGCTGCTTTACTGAACTGAGAGCCTATAGCATAAGCTCATTTGGACAGAAAATTTTTCACTCTACATAAATATGTGAGGTAACAATGACAATTCTTTAAGAATATTGCTTGAAAAAGTGTATTAATGCATCTGAATACTTTTATCAAAAAAATTTTATTACCTTTTATTTTGAACAGTTTCTGAATAATCAATTGGAAAAAAATAGTTTAGAAGTTTAAATTTCATTTCCAAAACTGAAGGCTAATTTTAACAAACTCTAAAATATATTTTAGAGAATGTATAATGTTTTGTAATGTATACCTATAATATATATATGTATATGTGCATGTACAATGTCTATTTAATTGTTCTACTTTCTGTTTTATGATTTTTAATTTAATCTCATGCTTTTCTAATACAGATTCACAGTTCCGAGAGCTTGATTTTGGCAGTACCATATAGAGATAGGTAGGACTTGGGTCTTGTTTATCCAAATAGAAATTGCAGTATTCCAAATTACCTTTTTTTCCTCAAAGAATCACATCCAAAGTTTTTGGTATGTGTTAGGACAGACATTTCTCATGACCTCAACATCTTTTTTTTTTAATATTAGAAACAACTAAATAATGCAGTATTACATATGGTTATGTAAATTAGCATTCATCCTTGAATGTTGCTTGGGAACCTCAGAGACTTCCTGATGATAAGAATCAGATTAAACGATAAGAATCAGATTAAACAATAAGAACTAAAAAAATACAGTGGTATGAATGTTGTCAAAATTACCCTCCTAGATAAAACACAGGTTTTTTAAGAGACGGCAAGCTCTAAAATGTAGATGATCAAATTAAGACACTATTTTTGAAAAATTGTCATAACTCATCTCAATTCTATTTTTTTTTCCTAAAATAGGACTGAGGTAGATATTTGTGAAGATAGTTGACCTGTACTTACAGGTATAGATGGAAAAATACTACTGTCAATAATAATTTCAAAAAATATTGTTCACTTTTATAGTCAAAATACAATTCTTGTACTAATAATCTGAGTTTGTATACAGTGTTTTTCTGTCTCTCTACTGCAGACAAGCTTAAGGAAATTCTATTACTGAGTATCTGATATATCAAGGTAATAATCAGCAGCATTTTACAGTATCTAGGCCTGCACAAAATGAGATCATTAACTTCACTGCTGTAATTATTACCTGTATTATTAACTGTAACCTTAGCAGTAGAATTAAATTCTTATCTGTTCCAGGTACTGCATCTCAGAAAGTGGAAGGTCCCCAATAGAAAATAGTTCTGTCACTAGAAACTGAAGTGTTCTCTGTAATTTAGTTCCTTTTATTGGCTTTTCTCAATAGTGTAAAATCACTTTTTAATGAAACAATGCCACTTAGAAAAGGTGTTGAGAAACTCCATACAAGTCATCTTTCCCAGTCTACATCAGGTAGGCTTCTACCAGGCAACCAGTAGGCCAATCCACTATCCAAGGGCAGAAGTGATTCAGTTAAATTTGAGGTGGTAATCTGAAACAATAAACACCATGCTGCCTTTGCTGTATTTGCCCTTGCTGCATTGATATTTTTTTGAGGATTATCTTTATATCAGGGTTGCTCATTTTTTGATGCCCACAACATTATCAGAACATTGTGTTCCTTATTACAGCAAAAATGCATCAGGATTGTGATGTTGAAATACAGATGGTTTGGTTGTCTTTTTTTAAAACCTCTCCACATTTTCTAATGATTTCATACAGTTTTTTGTTTGTTTGTTTGTTTAAAAAAGAAATCCAAAACCTCTACTCAGCATGCTGGTCACACCTCTATTTCTCATATATATTCAGCATAACATACTCTCCTTTATTTTTTCCAAGAAACGCTATGTGGACACAAAACTCAAACCACGGGCAGTATATGAGTGAAATCAGAAAAGATATGTTAGTTAACAGTGACTATGGGACCACTGTTCCAAAAAGCTCTCCTCTTGCTATTTCCAAGACCTGGAGAAAATGATTTTATATATATAAATGCTTGAATAGGTGAACCTATATAAACAACATTAAGATGACATGCAGAATTATGTAGACAATTCAGTGAAAAAGCTAGCAATGATGGCTGTTGAACTCATATACAGTTCACGTTAGATCATGAGGGGAAAATTACATTTTGTCCAAAAAATAATTGTACAAGCCACAGAAAGGTATTCTGTGACTTTACTCTAGCTTTTTTTACCAAACACAGGGAAAATTATGAAGTTTAAGAGTAATCATTAATTTTATGTGTTTAACTGTCAAATATACGTAGTTTTGACTGTCATAAGAAGGTGCACTGTAATTCCAAGATGGTTTACAAGAAAGTCTGGTTTTCATTAACTGATTTAGGTCTTCTTCAGAGACAAGATGATAAATTGATTTGTATTGTCTTACTCATTACCTAAAATAAGGAATTAATGGGTCCCCCAAAATAACAAATTAATGCAGTTTCTAAATACATCCAATACAGATTAAAAAAATATCTCCAATCAGTGTCTGTATATCAATATATTATTAGGTATGAAAGATTCCACAATGTTTCAGTCTTACAAAAGCCTACACTCTAATAAGAAGCTTCAAAGACATACCTAATTTCCTCCTCAAAAGATTTTTTAATATTGTTTATTAAGCCACCTAGCTTGTATCTTTTAATGTATTGTCAAAAGATTACATAATTTCTTTACTTTTCCTAAAAAAACTTTCACTTTTGGGATGAAGAGGAACTTGTTCGCATAGTTACCAATTCAACTGTAGTAAGAGAGAAATAATTGTACTCTCACACTTTTTTAGACTACTTCTGAGACATACCCAACTAAGTATTCAAGGAAATATCAACATAGGCATTCAACCTATTGAAACAGTCTGACCACAAACTTAAAAGTGAATATTTTGAATGTAAGCCAGAACTATGACATTAAAGCACTCTACAACATCCTAGGGAGAATGTTTGCAACAGAATCAAGTGGCAGGCAACAGAATCTTTCCTCACATGCCGTAGGTCATGTGAAGGTAACACCCTGTGCTCACTACAATATCATTTAAGTGGCATAGCTTGTTTGAACAACTGTAGATGACCAGTTATGTTTTGATCAAAGAGAAAATCTAACAAGATCATAATCTTTGCTATGACTCCTTTTCACACATTTTACATTGCATATAAATAGGAAGGAACTCAGATAACAAACCCATTCTCAGCTTCAATGTGTGTTATGTTCCTCTTCTTTATGATTCCTTTGACTATGACCCAGGAAGGAAACTGATGTGTTTGCTTGCATTAGCATAATTTTTTCAGAATTACAAAACACTTAATCCACACAGAAGTACCATTATAAAATGGCTGACATTGCAAAAACATGGCTTCTGTCACTACTTACACATTGTTTTTTTTCTTATAAGTCATACTACTGATTGTAAAGACCAAACCACTTCCTATGACAGACAGAAGCTTTATTTCTAGTGTCACCTGCAACAGCCCCCCAAAAAAACCAAAGAAAGTTTGTTCCTGAAATTTAATTAATTTAATTAATTTTGGGGGGGCTTAACCATGTTTTACTGCAAGTCTGTGTTGACACAACATGGAAGCAGTTAGCAGGGCCAAAGAGCTATGAGAGATTATTAGCCAGGAATAACAAAGTTTTTTCTCACTTTTCTGTCAGTGAACTGAAACTTGCAAATCTTAGATATTTTAAGCTATTGAGTCACAAAAGAAAGAACTCTTTTAATTGGGACTCAGCACTTTTCTTCCTCACCATTCATGCATCAATTTATTCCTCCTCAGATATAATAAGATGCATCTAAACTCCAGCTTCTGAGTAAGGTCAAAGAATTGTCCTACCTAAGTACCATAAAGGCCTTATTATGAATTTTCAGATGTAGATTTCTTACTCACCCCTGCAACTGAGCCCATGTATTTGGAATCTGAATTCTGATTCATTTCTCCAAGTGACTCATAGCCTAGTTCATCTTGCTTATGTCAGATAAGAAGAACCAGACATCAGTGCAGAAAAACTCCCAGGGATCATGCTTCAATCAGCAGGACTACACAACACTCTTGACTAATGATGCCTACATTAATGCCTCTGGTAAAGGTATCTCAGAGACAGGATTTTTTAAAGGACATTAGAGATCATAGTAGCTTCCTTTTTCCAATTACACAAGACTTGGAACAAAACTTTTATCTCTTACTGTAGTAATTCTCTTAGTTTTCAAACACAGGACAAGTGATATAGCTACAATTGATCAATATGAGAGCCCATACTCATTAATAATAAAAAACCAAACTATGGTTCCCCAAACACTAAAAACCTTGCCTATGATAGTATTAAAATTTCTGATTACTTTATCTTTTGATGATTTTCATTTAATCTCTCATGAACTTCTTTCCTCTAGAGCCTGGACATGAGAAAAAGAGAAGTTTTGTATAAGGATGGAAAAGCTCTGTCATCTTGTTTCCTCTGCCAAACCTCATCTGAAAGCACCAGAAGACAGTTTGTCACCCCCTCCTTCGATCCTTAGTTATACCATCAGACAATCCTTATAACAGCAGCACACTTTCCCCCTGCAGGTCTTCCTCCTGCCTGCCCTTTTCATGCTTTATTTCTTTTTTTTCTGTTATCTGATCTAAGAGAACAACTAGAATCTGATATCCAGAGAGGAAGAAATGTTATACTGGAAGAGAAAAACAATTCAGACAACACTGAAGGGATGACTCCTATTCTGTAGAAGCCTGAACTCTGTCTTTCAGAACATGAACCATTCTTACTTTATTCTGCTGCTCCCCAATCTCTGAGAGACAGTGTTATCATAAGAAATATCCGAAAATAACCAGGGAACTAAGTGTTAGTGGAAAATTCAGCTACTGCTTAACATCTTCAAATTTTGTAGTACATGGCTTTTTACAGTATACTCCCTCAGAAGCTCAAAACCACATTTTTATTTCCTAGAGGTTTCATCTATACATTATTTCACTGTTATTGATTTTTCTTCATTTGTTTCTTATAACGACAATCAACAATACTTTGCTTCACTTAGATTCTTGTTACCACTTCAAAATCACTAATTACAGGCTTCAGTTTTGTTTTCAATTTATGTGTTATACTAACAGATCAAAACTATCTTGTGGTCTTAAATACTGCCTTCTTTCATTTTTATGCAACAAAGATACAGAGATGCATAGCATTGATCATATAGATAAATACTACACATGTAACCATGCAAAGCTATTTCAACAGTAGCATTAAGAGTATATTATATTATAAATCTAACAGAGTTGAAAAATAATATTTTATATTTCAGAATATTTTCCAGTTTCATTAGCATTTTTGGATTTCTTAAAACCACTATACAATATAAAAAGTGTATGTATAGCAGAGCTATGGAAGGTAGAAGACATCATGGGTATCTATGCTAATGACCTTTAACAGTGAGTTTCACTAAATTAATCTGAATTCAGTCAAGAGTCCTGCTAATGATCCATCTTACTTTCCCAAAGTTGTGTGTTGGCACTCCAGTGCCAAGAGACAAGCTACTAAAAGTTCAGTCAGCAAAGTAATCAAACTGGTTCTCCATATACAGAAATCTGTTGAGCAAGCCAAAGACAATTTACATTGGTGCTTTTCAAGATACTATTGCACAACATAGGCAGCCTCTAGGGAGCTGCTTCTATTTCAGTGAGCAATTTAATTTTCAGCATAATTTGTCATATAATTGTGTCTTTAAATTTAGTGAATTCATTCATTTGTTCATGTAATTAATTCTGATTTATTCTCAAGCTCTCATCTTACAGTTCTTTCATTTTTTTTTTTGTTCTTTGTTTGTAATTTGTTGAAGATTACATTAGATTTTCATATCCTTTGGAAATTGTCTAAGCCCTGCACACTGAACATTAGAAGTGAAAACAATTTTTGCTCTTATTTTTACTTCCATGAAGCTTCAAGTTAAAATTTTCATTGAAAGCTGTGGCTTTCTGGTCTGTAATTTGCTATATAAAAAGCCCAATCTCTTTCCTGGCTATGGCCTGTATGTACACTTCATGAAAAAGGCAAGGAAAAATATAAATCCTATATTATATAATTAACACAGAGGTTTTTAGATTTGTATGCAACAAAGATGAACAAGGCAGAAGGGCCTGACAACAAATTTGATGCTATCCATGTCTACACCAGTGGGTCACCTATAATTTAGCAGGATGCACATGAACTGCCCTTACTACCCTTAATTTCAAATCTTTGCCCTAACAAGACTAGAGATGGATAAACCTTTGGCTGATTTGTTATGTACAGGACTGATTGAAGCTTTGACCAAGTTTCTGTAGCAAGAACACGACTAACCATAAATAGGGCTATTCATATTTCAGCTTTTCCTCTTTTGTCAATGCATAGATGGAGCAATGGCTCCATCTTTTATTGTTGTCATAAAACATCCATTTATTACAGTAATAAAATGATGAACATAGATTGTGGTTCTTCTTCATGTCAATGACTTTTAGACTTACACTGTATCAGAGCTCACTGAATTCTTACTGTGTGCCACGAATGGACTCTATAAAAGAATTCTGTTTTGGATTAAATTGAAGTAATAATGGTATGACAACGAAGCACATGCTTAAAAAAGATTTTTGTATTCCTTTCCTAGGTCTGTATGGCTGTTTCTACAGGATCATGGAATTTTTTGTGTTCAGATGTATTTTCATATTTTAAAACTTCAATCCATTGCTTCTTGTCCTGTCATTAGGTACCACTGACAAGAGCTCTCCTTCATTCCCTTCTATTAAGTATTTTTACAAATTGATAAGATCCCCTCAAGCCTTCCTTACTTCCTGCTGAACAGTACCACCATTTGTATGGCAGATGCTCTAGTTTCTTGTACATCTTTGTGGCCCTTCAGTGAACTCATTCCACTTAAGCCCATATCTTTCTTGTACTGGGGAGTCCAGACCTGGACACGGCACTCTCAGAGTTGGTTTGATCAATGCCAGAGAAAAAAGACCACCTTTCTTTACCTACTGGCTACAACACTCCTTCACATGCAGTCTGAGAAGCTGTTTGTGACCTTTGCCACACAGGTACACCGGTTGGCTCATGGTCATCTTGGTGTCCCCCATGATCCCAAGGTTCTTCTCTGCAGAGCTGCTTTCAAGATGGTCAGCCGTAGTGGGTACTGGTGCCTGGGGTTACTCCTCTCCAAATGTGAGACTTGGAGTTTCCCATTGTTTAATTTTATGAGATTCTTCTCTTTTCATGTCTCCAGCCCACCAAAGTCCCTCTGAATAGCAACACACACAACTAGTATATCAGCTGCTTCTTACAGTTTTTCATTGTCTGCAAACCAGCTGAACACACATTGTGCCTAATCATCTAGCCAATTAATAAAGGTGTTAAACAGTATTGACTCCATTCTTGACTCATGGGGGACTTTACTAGTGACTTGCCTCTAACTGGACTTTGTGTCACTGATCATCATCCACCAGGACCAGCCATTCTGTCAGCTTTTGATCCACCTCACTGTCTACTTATTTATTCCATACCTGTTTAATTTTATCTAAGGATGTTATGGCAAACAGTGTCAAGGAACTTACTAAAGTCAAGGCAAAAAAACATCTACTGCTCTCCCTTGGCCTACCAAGCCAATCATCTTGTTGTAGAAGACTGTCAGGATGGTTAAGCATGGTTTCTCATTCTTAAGTCAACATTTACTACCTCTGATTTGACACTTTATTTGTCATCAGGCCCACCTTTCCCCTAGTGTTTATTTTACTGTTTATGTACTTGTAAAAATTGTTGTTTCCCCCTGCATACCTTCACAAATTTAACTCCTGATGGACTTCGGTTTTCCCATATTATAAGTTATATATGGTATCTAATATGGAGTCTAATATGAAAAAAGCTTGATTCCTTGTTGCTATTAATAGGCAAAAATTGATCAGGAGGTTGCAATCAGTGCTCATTATATGCTTAGTATGTCTTGGATCTACAGAGGAAATGAAAATACCCTAGGAGAGAAATGCTTTTTCATTACAAGCCTGTAAAAAGAAGTGCATAGTATGGATGTACCTTTGTGTTGGCTTCCAAAGGAAGTGTGGGTGACATTATTTTAATTCCAAAATGTTTTCTCAAGTGAGAAGCACAGTTTGAAAGACCTCCTCAGGATGTATTTTAATTTTGTAGTTGGAATTGGAAATTAATTTCCACAATTAAAGTTACCTCAGGCTTCTGCCAGTTTCTAGAAAGGACTTTCAACTGTGTGACAAAAGTCTGAACTCTGTGCTAAACCAACTCTACTGGTTTATGGCACAGATTACAAAGCTTTCATCTTTTTGTATTCCATGTTTTGATCCTTATCAAAATGTATTTGTGCATAATTTTTACTTTAGGTTTTTGAGAGGAGAATGTAATTTTGGGTGGGTTTTGCCCATTTCCCCCAGGCTCTTCAGAAAACTACAGGCTTGCAACTCTCTGTGGTAATATGATGCTCCCTTGAACACAGTTCAAAGAACTCAGTGTTGAATATATTTTGTAGTGTACTGTGGAAATTCAAATAAAGTATATGAAAAGTCACAGGAAAGAGGAATACAGGTCTGAATAGACTATTTTGCATATGAACAATATTTGACTACAGTCAACATGATTATAATTTACCCGATAAAAATAGTAAATGGATTTTGCCTGCTCTTATAATAGCTTTGAAACTCTGCACTCCTGTTTCACATCTCTCCTTATACTAACAGAATGCCAACAGAATAGAAATTACACCTTTGCACCAAATCTTGGTTTTTTTGGTTAGTATTCTTTGTTTGGGAGATTTTTACTTTAGGTTTTTGTTTTTTGGTTTTTTTTTTCATTTAGATTTTTGCATAGAACTACGTCAGAGTATTAACACTTTTGCGTAATTAGATATTTACCTTTTCTAGCCCACTCTTTGCTTCAGTCACAGAACAAGCCTTTTGTGCCTCATAGAGAATGATCAAGGCAAAAAGGTGCTTTATATCTTGTTACTTGTTTTTAGTGTGCCTCTCTAGTCCATTCCTTGTTTCCAGCTACAGTAGCTGGATAATTGAACATCGTTGTAACACATAGCACTTCTATATTCTATTTTCCAGTTTCATTATCTTTCCTTTATTTCATTATCAGTCATTACTTTGGGAGTGCCCTTGACCCTGGAAAGGTGAATTTTCTACTGTGACAATTTTGATTTATTCAAGATTTTGTCACCCAGTCTGATCTGTAATCCTGAAATTTTATATGATTTCTGAATTTTAACAATATTTTACTCTTCTCCCAAACTCAAGACATGAATTTTAACTTGATATTTTGTACAAGGTATTTCCACCTAAGGTATTACACAGTTTCAATATTCCTTTTCTTTCTTTTACTTTTTTAAAGTAAGGACAAAAAGGCTTTTCTATGTGCCTCTTTGAGCCTTCCATTTGAAGTGGGACATAGAGCCAAGGAGAAGTATCAGAGAATTGTTCTCATTAGCAAAACCCCAAAAAGTCACCGAGAGATTATTCTTCATTTCACTCAAACATCTGGAATAGTTGTGAGCACACACTTTGCTCAGCACAATGTAGCTATGTCAGCTTTCAGGAGGAAATCATACACCCTCAGTACTGGAAAAACAGCAAACATTTACTACAAAAGTAAGTGCTTGGCTCAGCATAGAAGACCTTATGCAAATCAGAACATGTCAGGTGAAGCTAAGATTCAGATAATAATATTTCACTGTACTCCACTTATCTAGCTCATAAAGTCAACAAGCCCACCTAATGTTGATATTGTAAGCTATAGGACGCAAAATGAATTGCAGATTTCAAAGTTCTTACTAGATGAGATAACAACTACAAAGTAACATTGTTAATAGCTTGTTAATCTTTTCAATTTCCTATAACATACTTGTTACCACACCATCAATTATCTTAGTTCATAAATTCATAAGTTGCATACTATCCTATTATAGTATTTTATATAACAACACATAATGCACTAAAATTTAGAGAGCCATTACCATCTTTATTAATAGAAATAAATCAATGTAAAATTTTACTCAAATTAAATGAGCAATAAAAACATCTAACTGATTTGTAGCACAAATTCAACATCCAGCAATACATGTCAGATGAGAACACACTGACTTCAGTGAAAACTGGAAAATCCCTAGTTTGGTCTAATAAGGATTCCCTTCATGGCCATTAGATTAGGCACTTAGAATAGAAAGGGTCTGTAAAGCTCTCTCTATCGATTATATTCATGTAGCGCTGCCAATGGTGAGGGTAAAACCTCAGACAGCAAGATCTTATGAGAGTCACAGCTTTAAACACAGCTATTGACACTTTGAAGAATAAGCAAGTCAATCAAAACACATTTCTCTTCTAGTGTCATCAGACATTAAGCACATGGAGTCACCCCACAGGCATTATCCCAATGCATGGATGTAAGAAATGGGAACTGTCCATTAGCATGGAAATATTCTGCTGTTTTCTTAGTACAAACTTGTATTTTCACAGAGAGACCACATCTCATTTCAGACATGCATCCATTATGCTACATAACAGTCGTCCAAAGGAATATTGAAACAAACTAAACTAATATAGTATTCTACATTTTTTCTGTTGTCCCTCCGTCATCTGATCGATTGCGTGAAATAGCACTGCAACTCACACGGTCTACAGCTAAAAAGAGCTTTTATTGCTTTTAATCAGTTCACAATGGGGTCTGTGAGGTGCAACTGAACACATAAAAAGTTCAACAAGATTGTAGAACAAAATAGGACACTAAAAGAGCAGAGTGTAAAAGTGTATTCTAATAAAATTCAATTTCTTTCCTTTGTTTATCCTGTTCTAAAATTACTTGGTTCTCAAGTCAATCCATGCATAAGATGACATGTCTGCCTCAAAGAGTACTCAGACTAAAATTGAGGTTCAACCTTTAGAGTAGTTATCAACCTTGACAATACAGGAAAGAGATTATTCCCTTTATAATTCATTTTACTTAAAGCTTTTAATCTTAGAAGAATTAAGGCCCTCAACCTCATCTCCATATAGGCAGACTAGCAGTCTACCCTAAATCCCATCTCTAGCTTGTCTGCATTGCAGCAAAGAACCAGACTCTAAAGGACCTGAAAAAGAAGTGTCAGAAACCCATACTTCAAACCTGCCTGCATGGTGCAAACTGAACAGTTATGATTCCAAAACATGTGAAATGAACAGGATCACTTATATCTGAGTCAATCATTAGTTGAATTCTCAGTCTACACAAAGGGGTAGACACAAAATTTCTTCATTCATCATGGCTAGGCTTTGTGAACAAAGATTTGCTGAGGGCTCTACCCACGTTTGTTACAAGCGTGCTGATAGCTAAAGAGACCAATACAAGATAGGCATGCCCGGTTGCAAAAGGCACAGCAGAAAGACTCCTTAGGTGGTATATTCTGCAAGACACGATTCTTTCTGCATTGTCTTCTCTCCTCCAGAGTGATCCTGCGTGCGTTCTCAAAAGCATCAGCAGTGTTAAAGATAGTGTGTCTCCAGACCTCCCGATTGGAGGCCAGAGTAGTCCAATGATGATGATCAATACAGCCAAGGCTGAGAAGCTGCTTCAGGGAGTCCTTGTGTCTCCTCTTTGGGGCTCCTCTCTTGCGGCAGCCGGTGGCAAGTTCACCGTAAAGAAAGATCTTAGGGAGGCGGTGACCCTTCATCCTTGAGACGTGTCCTGCCCAACACTGCTGTGTTCTCAGCAACATGGCCTCAATACTTGTGACTGCTGCTTGTTCTAGAACAGATGTATTAGTCACATAATCTGACCAGTGGATGTTTAGGACATCTCAGTCTACACAAAGGGGTAGACGCACAATTTCTCCATTAAATTCTCAGTATAACACATGATTGTCCAGAGAAAGAACAATTCATGTCACACTTTTCCAAAAGTACAAACAAATTACAAAGAAAAAGGTATAGCTTTGTTTCAGCCAACCTTGCTTTCAGTGTACCAGGCAGCACAGCCCAGAGGACAAGGGAGAGTGTTGTATCAGGAGGAACATCTGAGACAGTACATGGAGAGAAGAGATTCCATTCCTCATGCTGTCATTGTAAATACGTATACTTCAGACTAGACTATTTTCACTTTCAAGCATAGGTAACATAAAATTTAAAACATTAATAACATAACATAAATTTGTAACATGAAGTAATTAAGTAACAAATTTGATCTTTGCATGAGAAAACAGAGGATAAACTCTTGGAACTACAGCTGTTTTTTCTATTTCAGATAACTAAACTTTGCAAAATGATAATAGCTTGCTTTTCACTCTTTTAATGATCTGCAAAAATAAAATGGCATCATATCAATATTTTATTAGAAGCATTTAAAGATATACACTCTGCTTAAATTACAGCAGTCCAAATTCTATGAATATTATGTCTTTTGTACAGAGAAGCATGTAAAAATGTACTGTTATATTTTAACATGATTTGACATAAATCTTACAGAGAAAAGTACTGAAACTGACAGCTAAGTCAGTCTTTTAACAAATCCTGACACACTCAGTGTCTGAAGTTTTTTTCAAACATTACTTCCTAGTTATACTGCAAACAATAGGGGCTTGAGGTCAGGAAAGCTTTAAACCGTTTTGGCATAGTCTTTGCACGAACAATACAAAATATATTCAAATATTCCATTTTCTACTCTCAGAAATCACTGTGTTTCAGACACATGCTTCTGTTACTAAATGTCTCTAATACTGAAGACTTCATGATTCTCCTATACAGTCTATTTCAGTGATATTTTTGCCATAATAAGATTTTTAATTATAAGTAATCCAAGTCTTTCTTGCTATAAAGTAAGAAAACACTTAATCCTTGACCTACTTGTCTTGGGACAACAGGTTATTCTCCCCTCTTTCAGGAATGTATCATGGCAGATTAGGTTTTCTCGTTTATTCCATTTTCTCTTCTTTTGAAAATATGCTTATTCAAAAGTTTTCTTATGCAATGTGCTTTTTTTTTTTTTTTTAACCAATCGGATATCTCAAAGTATAATAACAAAAACAGTAGAAAAGCGTTATTAGACCTGAACCTCGCTTTTTTCTGTTTATGCCTATTGCCTTTCATTCTCCCCTTGAAGAACCCAGCTCCATCATTTTGCTAACCCACTTGGAGGTATGGGCAAGCTGCTGATACCTCCTCCCAAAACAGTCTCTTCTCCAGGATGAACAAGCCCTGATATTTCATCCAATCCTCACAGAAGTGCTCCAGCTCCTGACTAGCTTGCAGATCCTCTGCTAATCTCACTACGGCTAATTAATGTCCTTCTTGTATTATGGAGCCTAAAATTGCAAACGCTATCTAGTTGGAGGTCTCACAAATTCTGAACAGAAGAGAAACATCCTTTTCCATCTATGTCCTATCTGTGACTGTATGAATACAGCCCAGATACCACCTCGCTGGCCTGGTTAGACCTCTGACATACTTAATTTATCACGGGACTTCAAGTAGCACATGATCCATTCACCTCATTCACCAATACTCTCTGGTCCCAGACATTCAACCAGCTTTTTAATCTATCTAGTTTTCCACCATCCAGAGTGCAACTCTGGAGTTTTGAACTCAGAGTTCAATACTAACAGTGAAAAACTCAAGGCAAATATTACCCATTGTTTTCTCCATGTTTACAAAGCAGAAAACAATCAGGTTTGTCAGGCATGAATTCCCCTTGATGAACCCATGTTGACTGTTCTCAGTCACTACCTTCTCCTTCATGGGCCCAGACGTGAGCTTTAGGAGGACTCCATGAGTCCCCTCAGAAGCTAAAATGAGATGTCTTATACAGTAGTTCTATGTATGGCCTTTTGGGTCCTTTTTGAAAATGTGTGCAAGATTTGCCTCTTTCCAGTCATCAGATCATGTCCCAAATTTTACACAATGATCAAAATAAGAAAGGAATTAAGGATTTTTTGTTGTTTTTTGTTTTACCTCATTAGTGAATTTGGATTTCCTGAGTTTTGACATGGTCACTGTCAAATTCAACAGGCTTATGTTAACAGCTAACAGAACAATCTTTTTGAGTTATGGGTGGCAGCATGATGTCACAGACAGGCAGCCAAAAAATAGAGGCACAATAATTACTTACAAGTAATTTGCCTGAAACATTTCAAGTCTGCACATTTTTTTTTATTATTTTCAAGCAAAACATACTTGATATTAAAAAAAAAAGAATAACATTTTGAGTCATTCCATTTATGAATAAATATTTTCATCCAAAAAACTCAACTACGTTTTGGTTGGATTTTCATATTCAAATGTCTTATTTTGTGTTTTACTTCAATTAAACCCCAAATTTACATAACCAAAATATGTTTCCCTGAGGTGTAGTGAAAATAAAAAATCCTACACTGTTGCTGTTGATTTGTAATCTATGTTGATCAAAATTCCTTGATTTTAGAAATGAGTCATGCATAATGGACAGGAGGAATTTCTTCATGGAAAGAGTTGTTAAACATTGGAATGGACTGCCCAGGATGGTGATGAGAGTCACCATCCCTGGAGGTGTTCAAGAAATGACTGGATGTGGCACTTAGTGCTACGGTTTATTTGACAAGGTCTAGTCAAAGGCTGGACTCAGTGAGGTGACAGATCCTTATCTTGTTTGTACAATAAGCATGTAACTATTTTACAGAATTTTGTACATGTGTTTTTCCTCCATGAAATTTTTATAACATATTGTATGTACTCAGTGGACTGTATCAATACGAATATTTGTAATATTCTATCCTTGAAACAAATACTTATATAATTCTTAAAAGGATGTAATGTGTTATAATTCAAAATTTCATCTCCATTCCTATCAAAGCTCATAATTCTATGAGTAATACCACTAAACATCAGGAGTTCAGTGTCAGGTTTACCAATGCAAACAAAGGTTTGTAGAACATAGCTCTGTAGAGGGTCCCACATGCTTACTACTAATGTCCATATCTGATAAATAAAAAATCAGATAAATAATGCAGCACTGTCATCCATTGCAAATCATATTTCCCATCTAACATATTTTGAAGCAAAAAAAAAAAAAATCTGGAAACACCTTTCAACACCTGTATGGAGTCCTATACAACCAAAATAACAGAATATTTGAAGCATCCATATTACCCTGGTAAACTCTACAGGGGTTATATAGAAAACACAGAACTCTCTAGACTCCTTCATGGACACATTGGTTCTGAATCTACAAGCTGACAACACAGAAGAATAGAAAGAAATATTCCAACTGATCTTCGCTGACTTACAGGATTCAATATCAATTCCATGTTCAGAGCACACACAACAAGTACAACAAAGCATTATCGGACACATTATTCCTTTGCCACCTGGAAAACAAGAATAGCATTTCAATAGCAAGGATGAAGAAAATTATACCAGTGCAGCTTCTGATTAATGACAGACTCCTCGAAGAGCCAAAAATTGTGTAAAATGTACTCCTACTTTATTCTTGATACCAGTCATCTGAGTATGGGATTAAGACAGGGAAGAACCTGTGCTAATTTTGACTGCATGAAGCACTGAGTAAACCAAGTGCTTCATACTGCAAACAGTTTAGAAATTTTCTAGATGAATTCCGCCAACTCTTTGAACACCTTCTCAAGAGAGCAAGTTTGATATTTTGGCTCTTATCGCTGTAAGGATCTCATATTTTGATCCTGTAAATCTCACTGTTCTTTCACATTCCCTTGTTTTGGAAGTTATATCTGCTGTAGTGAGTGGAATACAAGCAGATGCTCACATAATGCAGTACAGTACCATATAAGGGTACCCAGTAAGAAGCTGAAGACAAATTGTTGTGACAGCTCAGTGCTACCCCATTGCTAATAAGACTTTTTCATCAAAACTAATTTCTTTTGGCATGGAGTTGTACTGGTAAGATAGCAGGATAAACTTCTTCCAAGCACAGCAACCCATGAATCTCCAGTACCATGAACCACTTTCTCAAACAGTTGAGACTTAGATATATTTAAATTTTCTAGTCCTACTTTTAACTAATTCAATAGGTTCTGTTTTTTTGTTATGATCTACTCATTCATCCTGGACTTTAAAGACACCATCACTTTTCAGATGTATTTAAAATAACAAGATTCAGTAGTAGTATGAATACTTTCATACAAATTTTCATTGCTAAGGAAAAAAAAACAAAAAACCAAACCTCTCTTTTTGTAACTTAATCTTTATTCCTGAAAAAATTTAACACCTTCAAAACATTCCATTTTTCAAGTAAAATGTTATAAGCAATTTCTTTAGCAGCTATTTCTGTGGCATTGCAACAACATTTTACCATTTTCAACTATTTGATTCAGGTGAATAAGAATACTGCATATTTGTAGTTTAATTTTACTCTTTCATTTCAACCATGTAAAACAAATTCCTAATTTTCTAAAGAACTTGGATTAATTTTAGACTTCATTTTTGGAATTCACAATTTAATCAAACATAGTCTTTGAAATCTGAATATTTGATCAATCAGCTTGTTTCTGACACATGGTCAGAAAATTAATGTCTTTTAAAAATTATCTCAAGTTGACAGTAAAATCCGAAGAATTCCAAATTAATAACAGTTTCTGTAAGGTGCCTGTGTTTGCACATGAGATTACAAAAATGTGTCTCAGCTATCCATTTGCAACTGTCACCTGGTCATCCTGCTCTCTCAAGATAGCGTGTTCTATGTCTGCCATTATAGAAGGCTTTCTTAAAATAAAATACAAAGACATTTACATTTGGACAAATTAACATTCGTAAATAAGTAGCAGTGTTTGCCAGTTCACTTCAGAGCTGGTTGTTTCCTTCATGGTTTTATTTTTGTGGTTTTCATGAATCACGGACTCTTATTCTGTGATCTATTCCAGAATTCATGAATGCAGTATGAATTTCATCCTCATATGCTTTATGAGGACGAAAAACTGTTCATGTACCTCACATTTATGGTATGAAAACCAATATTGATCATAAAGAACTCATTTTCAAGTTTACATGAAATCATACAAAGAAAAAAGTCTGTATACAAATAGTATTCAAGAGCAGTATTTAGTTTCAAAGCAAAAGCATCATTCTTGCCTAACATGGTAATGTATAAGCAAACTCTGTCTTCCTGTATCATCTGTTTTATTGGTTTCATTTCTAGAGTAATCAAACATCCCAATGAGATATTAGAAATTAAATGAACTTTCACATATTCAAAGCAAGGAAAAAAGCAGAGAAAGAAAAATAGTTGAGTTAGAAGGAAAATAAGCCCAGAAAATCTGCCCAGGAAGACATTTCCAGTGAAATCTTTATGAGATGATCAGAGAACACAGATATTCCGAAATGATGACAGAAAATCTTGCCAGGGGCCTGTAAAATTTTACAGCATTGTTTAAGCATCTATCAAATGGTCTGGCCTGAAGCAGTTGACAAACCAATATTCTTGTGATTGCGATCTTCTGTCAATACTCAGGAAGTTCTCTCTAAGGAAGACTCTCTGTACATAATGACTGAATATAAACATCATAATGCAATGTCTGTCTGTGTCTGTAGACAATCCAAAGGTTTGAATTATCAAGAAAACACACATATCTTCCTCTTTTTTAAATTTTTTTATTTTTTTATTTTTTTATTTTCAAGATTTAAAATTCTAGTCCAATTGTATCTTTCACCTTTAGAACATAGAATAATAGAATGGCCTGGGTTGGAGGGGACCTTAAAGATCATCTAGTTGCAACCTTGCTGCCATGGACAGGGACACCTCTCACTAGACCAGGTTGCTTAGAGCTCCATCCAACATGGCTTTGAACACTTCCAAGGATGGGGAATCCACAACTTCTCTGGGCAACCTCTTCCAGCGCCTCACCACTCTCAGAGTAAAGAATTTTTTTCATAATATATAATCTAAACCTACTCTCTTTCAGCTTGAAACCATTCCCCCTTGTCCTGTCACTACATGTCCTTGTAAGAAGTCTCCATCTTGTAGGCTCCCTTCAGGAAGGCCACAATTAGGTAACCTCAAAGCCTTCTCTTTTCCAAGCTGAACAAATCCAGTTCTCTGAGCCTTTCCTCACAGAACAGGTACTCCATCACCTCTAATCAGTGTGGTGGCCCTCCTCTGGACTCACTCCAACAAGTCAATGTCCTCTCAGTGTACACTGTGTGGTATATATGTTCTGTAGGATAGCAATAATGGCTTGCTTAAAGAACAAAAAAGAGGAAAATATATTTTGAAGGACATCTCTCAGGAACAACATTCTTCAACACTACAGCATTTCTATTCAAAGATGCATTAATTTTAAATCTGATTAATAATTACTAAGCTATTTTTTGTATTTTTTTTTTTTTAATTAGTAAATAAAAGACCAGAAGAGCAGTGTCCCTCAACAGAAAAGATGTTTCAGCAGCACAGCCCTTTCAGGACTGTGGTCTTTTCATCCACTTACCCAATGTGATTAGAAATGTTTTGTCGTATTATAAAGGTACAGGCATTAAAGTAAATAAGTATAGCATCAATGCAACAGAACACATTGTGATCAGAAAATAAAATGATTAAACAAATGAACAATTTAAAAAGGAGAAAGAAAATTCCCCCTAAACTTATAATGCTAACTACAAAATAAAACATCATTTATATTCCGACTCTGAGACTGTTTTTAGGTCCACCTATCTTGACATATATATACTCTTGCTTTTTAAAAACTCAATAGATTTCGTAGTTTTCAAAAGCTCAACTATTCTGAGGTGCTGAAGCCACATATTCAAAGTATTGAACTGTATCAAAATAGCATTAAAAAGTATAAAGCTAGACCACAGATTAATGTGGTTTATGCAATGGATTTGAGTTTTAGAAGTTTTAAGGTTTTACTTTCATCCTAGTGCATATTGAAAGCTGATCACCACCACAGTCATAGATGCAGTACAGGACCCTGCTGAACAATATTTTCCTACATTTCTTTCCCCAACAGAAATATATGCAATTTCAAGTCGCATATCAGATTTTTTTTTTAAAAAAAGGTCAGTCTTGCTTCCCCGATTTTCTTGGTTTGCTGGGCAATGAAGGGCCTCCTCATGACATCACATACATTCTCTCTTTCAAATGTTTTCAGTCCCTCTACACTTGCTTCCTAAGTATGGAAGTAAAATATTTTTAACACAGTGGTGGATAAGTTAGAACTAATTTACAGGTATACTGAAAACACCTCCAAAGTAAACAGATAAATACAGGCTTTACCGTACTTATTTAGCAGCCTGAATACATGCAATGGTTTTTCATTTTGAGCTTATTCTTTAATCACAATGAGTATTTGAGTCAAATATTTAAACTTGAAAAAGTAGGTAAACTGAAGTAAAGGCAAAGGGTTGTTCAGGACATTTTACATTGTGAAAGGTAAGTGGGTTTTTTTGTGTTGTGTCTATTAAGCAAAATTTTAAAATATATTTATAAATATTAATATTAAAAAATAGATCTATTAAAAAATAGATTAGGGCCTTAGAAAAAATGGGTTAAGTAAGAATCGATCTTTTTTTCCCTCTTCTTTTATGGGAAATGTTAAGTATTCCTTTAATAACAGAAATTCTTTTAAGATCAGTTTTAATTTTTTTTTCCCTTCCAAAAGGTAAGTGCTACTGTTGAGAGAAGCTTTCAAAAAAGGTGACACTCTTTATTCCTGAATAAAGATTACATGCACAGTAAGTTGTAATCCTTGGCTTTGCAATACTGTTTTATGTGGTTAAGAAGATGAATGTTCATTGCTTTTAATCCTTACCATGATTTACGAGGCTCTGGTTATCCTTTCCCCAGAGCATCTACAACTGTGTGGTTGTTCTGCCTGCTGCTTAAATTACAGAGACATCTGCAAAATAAATTATGGATTGTTGTCCCGCAACCAAGCAAAAGGCTTTTTTCCCCCCATTCTTTATCAGTCTAGTTTTTCCAGGCTGGGTGCTACAATGATGACCTTGTTTGCTGCCTGGTATGCACACTTTTGACCAGCATGTTCCACTGCAAAAACTGAGTGAAAAGGAGGGGAAGGAATGGGCTGTGAGGAGCAAAGCAGACAGCTACATAATGTTTGGTTTATCCATTCAGCTCCTCAAAGTTCACAAATCTAGAGCTTATTTTTCTCATCATAGCAGAAATTTATGTAGCTAAAACAAACATTTGAGCGCTTAAAAATCATTTCAAATGAGGTGAATACATAGCCTTTTGTTATTCTAATACCTCTCTATTAAATGTTCATTAATATGCTGATTTCAACATCTCTACTTGTAGGCACGTATATAAATATGAACTTATCAAACACATATAGGCTTATCCAACCTGTATGAAAAGTTGAGATAGATTTTTAATTATGCTTAATTTTATAATCTTGTAGTTTAAAATTTTATTTCATAATAAATGAAGTGAGAATACAAGCTCATTATCAATAAAAAGTAATATGTCGAGCATGCCAAGCTTTATCTTTGTCCACACACAGGCATTCTTAGAGGATATTCTATTCAGTGCTGATGTCATCAAATTTAAAATAAAATTTGATAAAATCATTCCATGTTGCTTGCTCTCTATTATCCCTCTCATGACATTCTCATACTGTCCACCTGAGTGCCCTGAAACAATATGCAATTTAAATTACAAGCCAGGTGTCAAAAAAATAACTTTTTAAAGGCAAAGTGCATGAGAATATATCATCCAAAAATAATTTTGCAATAGTCCCACCCCAAATTCCTTTGGCACAATTCCAGTGGGCCCAGTCAAGATAACAAGTGCTGATCACATTGACAATAAGAGAAGTTCTTTTCATGTATTCGGCAGAGTCACTGTGATATAATCTAAATTTCCTAATTTCTTTTGACTACGCAGAAACCCAGAGTTTGGTAAGAGAAGATGTATGACTGAAAAGTGCATTTTGCTCTTTGTCCCAAAGAACAACCTGTAAAGACAAACTTGAGCAAAAAAATTAGGATCCAGACACTTCTAACTTTGCATCTGAAGGTTTCATTAGAAATTTCTGACAAAAATACATCTCAAATCTTTAATATTTACATAAGATATATCACATAATTACCAAAATGCAGCTACATGTAAAAGAACCTATCTTTGTGTTCAGTCACACAACTACACTGGCCAACATAAACGTACATTATCCATTGAAATCAAGTATGCTTAAAATGGTGTTTGAGCAGAAAAATGTCTTACTATAGAGAAACTATCAATTATCTTTTTAAAAAGCACAACAGGCTTTTATTTTATTTTCCACTGAAATTGAACTACAACCAACCTTAACCAACTCTCCACAGCTTTTGTTTTTTTTATATAATTTCATCAGAAGATAATAGGCATCAAGATATTTCTCATTCTACAAATGAGTGCTCAGAGCAAGCATTCAACAAAACTTTGATACATGGAATATTACTAAATTTCATAATTTCATTTCACCTGTGCTTTTTTTCTCCAGAATACAATGCTTCATAGACTAAATTACTAAAAATAAAGTATAACCCCAAAAATTCACCAGCTGTTACCATTTTCAGGAGACTGCACCGCAAACTCCTTTAGGCTTTTACCTCAAAATACTTCATAATTAACTTCAAAGTTTTAAAATTCACACCTACCTGATGACTGATTTTTTTTGTCATCCCCAGTATCAAGTCAAAAATATAGTAAAACCAGTTTATAGTACTTTCAATAAGCAACAACTGAAGTAGACAATAGTATATTAATAAACATGAGGAAGTTTATGACATTGTTTTTGACTCCTGTGAAAGAGGTTTTGCTAAGGTATGCATTTGAAAGGAGACAAATACAATTTGACAAAAATAGCACCATGCAATTACAAGAAGAAAACATCATGAAAACAAAGCTCAGGGAGAAAATTAGTTTCTCTCCTTTAAGAGGTACAGAACAGACTGTAAAGGTACTTTTATTTTCTCCAATCTACATCTAAATTGAAATAGTCTAAAAAAGGTAACATACAACACAGGTCTATGTAAATAGTCAATTGGTCAGTAGCATGCGATCTCAAGACTGAATCAAGTATTTTTGTTGAGATATGCAGCAAAGATAATTAGAATCCTGGATTTCCTGAGCTCAGTTTCATGGGCCTAAAGCTAAATTGTGTTTAATATATAAATAACAACAAACAAAACAAACAAACAAAACATTTCCACCAATTAAAACGTGAGAACTGAATCCATCAGGTCTAACACAATAAATTCATCCCAATTATTATGGATCTCTTTGAGATGACAGAGACATCTACAGAGTTTTTTAAAAATCTACCTGTGAATATGATGCCACATCCTCCAAGACTTTATATCAGTGAAGTTCAGCCCTTAGATGGCCTCATTCACCACAATCCTCAGCTGATTGGGTCACTAAAGTCTGTAAAAGACATACAAGAGTTAAATTGTCTTTGCCAATTGTTTTTTCTCATGAGAATGAAAAAAATTAACAGCAAAAGCACAGTGATTTGTGTTATTAGGAATTTAAAACTATAAAAAAAAATATTACCAGACCACCAAAAAGCACTTTTTCTGACAAGATGAGGAGCACGACATAGATACCGCTTCAAGATGATGGACCCCATTGAACAAATATTCAGAATTAAATTGCTCACGTTCCTTAGCTGTCTGAAACTTGTGGGATTTTACTGCAAATAGGCATTACTGCAGAACATCATATTATGTCTCTGATTTGTATGCATTGCCTTGACTGGCTTTCCTTTGTGTTAGCTATCATTCATCACAACATGAAAATAAACATACAAAGATTTCTTTTGAAAAGGATGGAGGAGTGATAATACAAGCTAGGGACATCACATATGATGATTTGTTTTTTTCACAACAGTTTTGCAGCCAATTTTGTCACTACCATAATGGTATAAATCAGTATCATATATGGCAGGATGGTAATCTTTTTCATATGTGCAATTTGTTAACTAAGAGAAGCAACTTCCATAATCAGCCCATCCTGAACTGGTACCAATCGCAGCTCTGAGGCATATTCTTGTTTGAACCTTAACCTAATGTTTGGATGATTAGGTGGAACAGAAACAAACAAAAAAACAAATAGTAGAAAATGTCTTCTATTACTTCAATCGGACTAAAAATTGGAGGGTTCTTTGCTGCTTTTATTTTTCATTCATTTGTTTGCATATTGGAATTTCCAAATGCAGATGGATAGAAAAAATATGAATAGAAAGGAAGAGAAAAAGGAAATTAAAAACCATGGGAGCCCAAACCTAAGACTGGAGGGACATTAAGAGAGAGATGGCATCAAGATACAAAACTATAAAAGCAGATAAAACTCAAGGGAAGACAAACTGTGAAGCTGGTGACTATCTGGTTGCATTCTTTCACACTCCAGGCAGTGTTCTTATCCAAGATAAAGAGACACATAATACCCACTCTGTGCCAACCAACTAGATTATATTCAATTAAGGCTTTTAGAAATGTACAAACTCAAAAGTTGCAGGTGAATTATGCATGCAGAGGAGAATAAGCCATTTATACAGACAGTAATAAACCAAATCTCCATACTTCAAGGAAACATTAAAAGAAAAGCAAATAGTGTACTACAACATAAATTGTATATTTATAAATGCATAACTTGTTTTACAGTATTTCCACTCCTCTCCACTGGATTAATACAGAAGCACTTTTAGTACCTTCAGAAGTAACATCATATTGGGGATAAGGGAAGGTGGGGGATGTGGAGGGAGGGAATCACAGCATTTGCTTTAACTTCAGTGGAAAGAGTATTTATTCAATAATTATTTGAAATTATTAGAAATAATAATTATTTCTAATTATGATTCAATAATAATTAGAAATGAATAGAAATTATTATTTGTATGCCCAAAATATTCTTTTAGCTGAGAATGAATTTACTGTGGAGTAATTGACTCTAATTGCAATAGCTGGTAGTGTTCAAATGTTCAGATGACATGGACATGGTGATCTATTTACCTCTTAAATTCACCACAACTGGGAGGAAGGCAGCATGAGAACCAAACCTACCCACTTAACAGGAGAATTCTTTTTAATTTTCCTGCTAAGGCAAGCAGGATTTAAATCATATACTTTACTCTAAGCTTACCAAACCAAACACATTCCCTTTTCTTTTCAACAATTTATTTGTAGCTATTACACTAAAAAAATTAGTATGCCTAACAAAAAACAAGAATCTCAACACTGTACAAAATTCTCATGTCCCAGAAACCACTAATAGAAAATAAAAAATCCAGAGCAAAACAACTTGCTTTTTCTCAGTGTTAGTTCTTTGTGTTACTGGATTTGATAGCAACAATATTAACTTTATGGATTAATAACACTTGGTATCAGTTCAAAACAGCAGCCGAAGCATGTGCTCAGAACTATACACGTTGCAAGAGTCTAGAGTCGGTTGATGTAGAAATAAATAAAGAAGTTCAAAATGTCAAGGAAAAAAAACCAAATAAGAATCCAGCTTTTTGGTATTAGCACTGCAAGTTCCCATTTCCTTAAAAATATTCTTAACATGCAGCAGACAGCCCTAGTTATTTATTGCTTGGCACCTCTTACCAAAAACATTGGCAACCAGAAAGAGATCACAATGACTCTTACTGCAAATAAGGTGTAGAGTGGTTCTGTAAACCTTATAGATTTTTTTCTCAGTTGCATTGATTAAATTTGAAAAATCTTTTCTGCAAATACCTTGTTTACTTAGCTGGTGGAAAAGTACAGCATGAGAACTGTAATATACAGTTTGCATTAATCATTGAAACTGAGATTGACTGGGAACTGCAGTTCTATTTGAGTACATTAGAACATATTTGCATTCAGAAAACTTTTCGAACACATTTACAAAACTAAGTTAAAGCTATCAGATTGTTATCATCCCTGAAACTGCAGGAAGTACTGAGTGATACAGAATGTACATATTTGGTGAAATATCATTCACTTTCATTTACAGATATTTTTCACAGTAAAACAAGTGAAGAAGTCACCTCACTTGCAGTACATAAAATTATGGTTCCTTACTCTCTTTTGGTTTTGTATGTGGACTGAATTTCATAGTGTTTTTCTGTCTGTGCCCTCTTGGACATATTTGTTAAGCTGGCATTTGGGACTACTTTTTTTTTCTTTCCTCCACATTCTCGTTTTATTTATTCTTCATGAGCGAAAGGGCTTTGTGCAAGATAGAAATTTGAGGCTATACCCCACAAAAAAAGTCATTCAGAAAGAACTTGATCATGCACTAAAATGTTTTTCTAACCCTCACTTCTCCCTGTATTTTTCAAAATTCTTATTTTTACATTTTACTGCACTAGTGTGTTTACAGACATTTGGCCATGAAACACACACTAGAAAAACAAGAACGCCAGGTAATTTTTGACCTCTCTTCAAAATCATAATAGCCAGTTTTGTAAAGAACATTTCCATCTGGGCTTATTTGATAAATATGCTTTCCAAAACAATTATGCAGCAATGTACAACAAATAATGCTTTCATATTTACTCATTCACAAATCAATATTAAAACAAGCAGTGCTACCTCCTTTGCTGAACTCTGAGATTCCTGTAGCAGAATTCAGTAATAAAGCTTTCATGGACTGCAGCGCTTCAGGGTGAGTCTTTGCATCCACCTCTGCATTTTCCCTGTTTCTTCTGCCTGCAGTACATGAAGGCTGTTTCCTGACTTTGCTGGCAGTCAAAGCAAGATGCATCCATTACACTAAAACAACCAGCAGTATGCGTTATGAAATGATCATATTTGTTCACCTTCTAGCACTTCGTGTTTTACAAAGACACATCTGAAAGGATTCAAAAAGATCCTACGCAAATCCAGTGGGTTTCTAAATAATTTTTCTCTCTGTGGAAAGAACAATGCAGCAACCTCTGAATCAGTGTCTTCTAATATATTTTTTTATAAAAAACATGAACATAACTCAAGTTTTAAATGGTCCATTTTTATTCTCTCCCGCGTTTTGTTTACTATAGAACTAAACCCTACACAAAAATCTCTACTAGTCAGCTCTACTAGCTGGACTAGCTATATAGAAAAATGAGACAGGGATTAATTATACTTTAAATGCTGGGGGTTTGGGACCAGTTTTAGGTGAGGAAAGGGGGGTGTATATGAGAGAAAAGGAATCTAACACCTCACAGTGACAATGCATAGCATACAGTCAAACTATAAATTTAAAAGCATTTAGAAGAAAGGATAGTAGTGAAATAGGTAAGAATAAATACATTATTAAATTATTAAATTAAGCTAAATTATATAAAGGGCATGGTAATATGAGCATGCTGAAGCAATGGAACATCCTCCTGATTTGCTGAGGACTCAGAAAACATATTGAAGAAACAGGCAAACTTAAAAAAAGAGTCAGGAAGTGAGCCCGTGTGAGCAAACATTGCCACATTCTTTACAGTTAAAAGGAAATGGATGGCGAAGGAGATGATAAATATAACTAAGGTTTACTCAGAAAAGTAAGAGGAGGACAAATCATAGAATTGTTTAGGTTGGAACAGACCTTTAAGATAAACTATTAACCCAGCACTGCCAAGCCCATAATGCTCCAACATTCTAATATGACTCTGGGGTTGTTGAGATCGCCAGTAACCTAAATGATTTCTTACAGATACTGGTTTTAGATGACATTAATTATTAACATCAGGTCATCCAATTAAGGAGGAAGAACACAATCGACACAGAGAAGGAGTTATAAATCTTTGGTAACTCAATTCGGTTATGAGTCATCCATTGACCCAAAAGAGGTCAAGCAAAATCCCAAGGTCAAATAGATTCATATAAACTACTTGATTAACAGTTTTCTGTGAATTACAAATGACAAAAAAAAAAAAAAAACAAAACACCCAACCAAAAAACTTCTATTGCCTCACATTCTCTCCTACTAAAAATAGTGAAAACAATCTAATTTTGAATGACCAATATCTTTATAAATGTGTACAGAGTAGTATCACACAAAAAACTTCCACTTTTATTATGGTCAGTGAGATGTGTCATGTGGACAAAACAGGAATACAGTCGGTTTAGTTCCTTAACAAGAGCCTGATAGTAGCTGTTGATGCTTTCATTGTGCCAGTCGATGGCAGCTTCTCCCATCCCTCACCTCCCAAAATACTTGTAAAGCTAAGAAAATGAAGAAGTTTTCTTGTCCTTTTCTTCCTTAAACTGACAATGGGAGTAGCTATTTTTGCAATGTGAGTACCAGTTCACTAGGAACTGAAATGAAACCAATCACTGATTTCACATAGCAATTGCACTGCTATCAGAGAGTAATGATTTTCAGTCACTGCGGACTTAGCTTGAATCTGAACTACCAGCTCAAAGGTCAAAAGCTTTATAACCAATTATCAATTTCCTGGTCCATCCAGACCCTTCTATTATCTTGATTTCCTTTGGAAGATTAATTCTGTTGCCATAGTTTAATCAAATAAGCCTTTTGCTCTGACATTTACTTCTATCCTACAGCTGCTTCTTCACAGAAAAGAGTCAAGAAAACCATAATAAAATTACTACTATAAATATTGCAAAAAAATTAAATACTGACTGTTCAAGATTTATCTAGGAATTAAGACAGAGAATTTTGTCACTACACTGAATAATATTTTATGGTCTCTTAATATCCATATTTCATCTGAATTTTCTGACAGGAATTCATGTGGTCTCAAAAATGCAGATCAAATATAGTATGTAAAAGTATTTAGTCATCATTAGACAGTCAAAAGTTTCAAAGAATTGTTGAAATACATAGAATCTATACTTGGCCTTCTGAATACCATCTTCTGGACTCTAGTCTATCTTCCCTAATCCCCCTTCCCTATAAAGGTGTCATTTAGTTGAAAGATAAGTGTGACAGGATTATCTAGGATCATGCTAGACTAGTTGTGATACTAGACAGCAGTTTATTCCTATCTCCAAATCAAAAATACAGTGATTTCCTTATATAGGTTTTGGTCTTCCTCTTCCCCTTTCATATCACATATATGCCTCATGAGAAGTGAGAGGTTCCTTTAAAAGTTCTACTACAAAAAACCCCAAAACCTAAAAACAGAAAACCAAAGAAGAATTTTAAGATTACTTCTAAATGTATCTAGTTTACTTCTCAGAATAAATCATCATAACCTCCCAAAATATTTTTAAGTCTTTTGCTTTTGGAATAGCTTACAGTACAATTGTGCTGAATGCATGTTTCAAGAACAACGGGAAACTGATTAATAATTTGCTGTACATAAATTCCTCTGTGAAATGATGCCATATGTCTACTTGGTTAATGGCTATAGGAAGATAATTTGTCTGAGTGGAAAAACAAATGGATATTTCCTTAGGTTCTCACCACTGCCTTGTAAAAACCTACTCACACAGACTCGGAAGTGCACATACATATGTATATTTTCTTTCTACTAGATAACAGATTTTTATTACATATTTTCTTTCAAATTTAGCATATTTATTATTGTTATTTTTCTTTCATTACCTTTTAGTAATTCTAATTGATTTACTTGATAAAAATATTAAAATTCTGAATTAAAGTAAAAAAAGGAATATTGCCTCTACTTTCACTCTAATAGTACTTCCATTAAGCACATGGGCTATGTAAAGATTGAATAGCACTGAAAGAGATGTAATGTGCTGAAGTCATATGCTCTCATTTGATATGGGATATTACCATGTTTTTGCTAGTCTTATCAGTATAACATAACAGATCCAAGCTGATTTCATAAGGTTACCATTATATAGTAGGTTCAAATACTATCCACCCCAAAATTTATTTTTAATAGTAGCAAATATCACTTTGAAAACAGGATGACAATGCAATTCTCTACCATACTAAGAACTATTCAACAGAAGTTTGAATGAACAGCCAAACAGTCTACCTCAGTTTTAGCAAGGCATCTGGAGCCCTGGTACTGTGTTTATTCAAGTAGAGAAATAAGCTCTTTCAGTAGAAGTTAAGACTACCTGTACAGTGGCAAATTTGTGTTGTGTCTTGCAAAATTCTCAGGATTCAAGATAATTTTTATTTTCCCTCTCAAGCTTGAGATAACCAAAATTACTTCCTTGCTTCAGAAAACCACCGCCAAACATAGTAGGTTTTATTCAGTGCACTGCATTTCATTTTTACCTCTTGGAAGCCACTGTCTTCCTTTGACATTATCAAAGCCCAGGGGTTTTCACCAGCAGTGAACTTGAACCTTTCTGAATGTTCCAAAATGCGAGTTGTCTGTCTGTTTACAGGTCTTGGATTAGATTCCAGTGCTGAAAAGACAGCTGTACAAAAGCTTTCAATTACAATTTTCAAGTGCACTTTTCAATTTTAAAATTAAAAAATAACATGAAATCACTGTTCAAAGTACTTGGTTATCAATTATGTCTTATAACTAGATTAATTCTCTTTTTATTTTCACCTCTGTGGTGGCGGCTCCTCTAAGAACTCTATGAAACATAATGGAAGTGTTAATAGTGTTTTATTCTGCCATTATATGAAGCACAACTTCATTGGTCATGACTATTCCTGGGGGTGCTAGGCCTCATTTCTGTTCTAAGGCTTTCCGCAATAGATATTCCAGCTTAAAATTTTTGTGTGATTGTTTTTGACAAGTAGAATTTCAAACAGAGTAAAATATTTTGGTAGATTTAGTCCTGAAGTTATTTCTTGAGATGCTATAACAAAGTCAGCAGAAACTAGCTGGTGACTTTCTGATGTTCTTATCTGGATATTGATTGTTTTAACAATTTCTAGTCTATATATAATTTTTCAAAATTATACTGTAGTTAAAGCTCCAATTTCCCAGTAAGAGAGCTATAGATTCTCTAAGAAATCATTCTACTGCTTTGTTGGAGTTGTTCAGGAAAAGCAAGTTTTCTATCATCACAACAGCAAAGTGTGAAGGAATATTGTGCCATCAACCAGAGCAGGTAAATAAATGCAAACATAAGTGTGTAACAACTGTATTTTATAAGTTTTAAAAGACCAAATTTTCTGCTAAAAATACGAAACTCTAAATAAAAGGGTAAAATCTCAAAAGATTTTACATTTCGACAACTAAATTGGCAGTTCTGTAGTCTTGAAATTCCATTGCTTAAAAGAAAAAATGCTTAGAATCCCACATTCCCAGTCAAAATCTATTTTACTGAATATCAGTAACTCCCAATGTGTTCTATGAGATTCAGTTCTCACATGATTCAGGCACTAGCTGCTTCACAGGTAAGTAATGAAATAATTTAAGGTAAAGCAAAAATTTTGTAGTCTGCAAATAAATTTTAAGCCAAAGATACCTATGCAGTACACATTTTTTACATATAATACCATGTGTGGATATGATGAGAACTTATTTTGAAGAGGCTATGCACTAAAGTTCTGTGGTTAAGCCTAACTTCTTCCAGAAGCTGGTGGATGTAAGGAAGGAAGGAACCAAAACTCTGTAGACTCAATGCTTACATCTGGTCTCAAAAATGCAAATTCTCTTCAACCCAAGGGTAGGAATAGCAACTATTGGAAGGACAGTAGTTTACCAATTAACAACATGTTTCCATACTTCATTCTTGGCAGATTGAAGAGGAAAAGAGAAAAAATGAAAGAAAACTGATATTTCCCTTCTCCCATCAGAAAATGGTATATCACTAGAAAGTGTATGTATGTGTCCCCAGGATGTCTATATCACAAATGAAAAAGCCTTTACGATTAATTTCCTTAAAACGTTTTTAAAAATTGCAGGAACTGTACAAATGTGATCTGGTGACAATATACATGCAATTTGAATAGTTAAAAAACCAGGTTCACAGCATCACCTGCAGTCTTAGCCATCAATATAAAGAAAAACCCTAGTAACACCACCCCCATCCCCTAAAACACCCATTACCTAAGCAGACTAATAGAAATCAAGTAACAAAGTGTATCCAAAAATCCATTCAATTCTTTCAAGTTACTTTTTTCTGTTCTGGAATTTATAAAACATAATGTTGCTGAAAAACACATGTGAAGATAAAGTCGTATGCAACTATTCAACAAGATAATGGGATGTAAAAGTCATTGAGTAGCCCAAATGACCTCTGGAGGGTCTGAAAAAGTGGCAGCAGAAGTCCCTTTAACTATGATGCCAACAGCCACAACTACACAGAGGAAACAGAGAGAGAGAGGGAATAAGTAGTCCTAAATATAACCCAAAACTCTTTTTCTCTATGTTCCTCCTCCTACTAAATAAAAAATGTAGTGGCAATAAAGGGCTTTCTGCTGATGATCTTCTGTATGAGATGAATTTCACCTTTGATGACAATTTTGAAAAATATTAAACAAAGTTAATGGAATTCTGAAGTAGAGGAGTTGGAGGCGGTGGGGGAGGTGGGGAGGGAATGGGAGGTTTGTGAAACCAAAAAACCCCCAGATGTATGGGAATTTTCCATAAGGCAAAAAAAGTTATATTTGTTATTAATTTCTTTCTTGTAAATAGAGTGGAATTTGTGTTCGAATTATAGGTTATTATTCTTTATACTGACACAGAAATAACTAAACAGCCAGAAGCTATGTTCAAAAATATAAAACCTTTTCTTTTAATTTTATATAATATTTTTATTAATCGGAACTATAAAAGGTCTTATTACTTGCTTGAAATTTAACATTTTAATCCATAAAGTTAATGGAGCTTTATGCATCTTCTATGCACCTATGCTTTATATGCTTTCACATTAAATTCCTAACATGTTAAAAATATGTAAATCTTGGGAAAAATTTAGGAAAAGGAATCTATATTAACTCTTTCCTATGAAACTGTTTTTCCAGACAGTGACATAACAAAATACAGTAAAAGGTATAACGGTAGTACATCACCTTGTTATTGTCAATTCAAGGGCATACCTGGAGATTCAGATGATTGGGAAAAAGTTCACAGCTGTGATAAGTGTCATGTCCTATTACAATTTCATGACAAGCATAGTAGTAATTTTACATACAAATATACCCACTGCAGAGCATGAAAAGTTTATGATTCACTTAACTACCAAACATTGGAGGCACACATTATGCATAAGGGGAAAGAAAATGTTGAGATTTTGGAGCAGAGGTAATGTTCTTGTTTCTCAACAGAGTAAGAACCACAGTCCTTTATGTTTGCAGCAAGTCACTGAGATGAGAATAATTTAGCTTAATCCAGCTGGAACAGTAGAACAAACAACGCAAGTCATGCTCTTCTCTGTGTTTTTCTAGTTCACTGAAGCCAGCATCAGTGCCAGCAATAGCATTTCTGAGGCTAAGAAGTGAAACTCAAGTGTTTAATGAGACACTGCACTTGCCTTTACAGTTCTATTAAAATATAGCTACTGACCCACGTTTCTTCTTGGTTCTGAGTGATTAACAATGCTCACTGCATCTATGATAGAGGGAGGAAATAAAGGTCCTCTAATGTTTTTATCTTCAGGAGTATGGATCTGAGACAGGACAAAGAACTGGAAAATAACCCTATTTCTGATTCCTTTGTCTTGTCTAGGCAATGACATATTTTGTTCTGTCAAATCAAACCTTCACATGGAATGGGAGAAAAAGCAAGACACCTTTGACACAGAGACTAGAAACTCCATAATTCACTAATGATGGAGAACACATGAGCCAGGAATGGATGCATTTTGGTCAACTGTGGGCAGGCAATTGTTGATTATCTGGGAACCCCATTTGAATTTCCAACTGTTATTCCCAATTAGGAGCTAAGTATAACCCTAATTTTCACATCAAAGGGTTGTATAATAGAACATGTGTGAACCCTACACAACTTATGCTACAGTAACAAAATGCCTGTCCTTTAGGAATCCATTCTTGGTGATTGGGAATCCTCCAGCACTTGACCTGCACTTTATGCAGTTCCTTCTGCAAGTTCCTTCTTGATGCATTCAGGTAATTTCAAAGATATTACTTTGTACTTCCACACTAGTACCTTTTGTTGCAGAGTGAACACAAGTTCCATTTTCTTCAGTTAAGCTACCTGTCAGTCTTTTAAACTTGTTTTTAGTGTATGATTATGTAATTTCTGTAGTAAATAAACTACAGAACACACGTGTAAACAGAAAAACCAACACTTGCTCATTTTATGTATGTGCATTTCACTATAAACCTTCTCAGCATTAGGAGTCTATCCTCTATTAATCTATGTCATCCTGTGGCAGCTGCCCATCAAGTCTGCTTATTCTATATACAACCCTGTTTACAAGCTAAGTAAAAGTCTAGAACTCTTGATGTCTTCTAAATACAAATTTCAGCCACTTCACAATCAGAAAGAATAAAATTAGTAGGCTAGATTTCAACCTAAACATGGTGATTTGGTCTCAGTGTAATATTATTATATAATAATTTCCTATTATGAGCGATAGAAAGAAAGTCACTGTATCACTATGATACATGTTATATGAAATCAGCTTTGATCATGCAAACCTACTGTTACTTTAGCATCACTTGAAGGAACAAAAGTCTCCTCTAAAAACCACAAAATCTCTAGAAATCTTCTGGAATATTTTCTATTGGGTTTTTTAAATCCTTTCAGTCTTATTTATGGAAAGGATTTTTAGAAGTGTTTTACAACATTGCTGCATTATGCAATGAGTTTTTCTTCGCATATTTACTAAGCTCACATTTAATAGGAAAATGATAGCCTGTGCTTCATCTGCTAGAAGACTATTTCACATTAGAAAGGATTTTATTTGGCTACAATAAATCTTTTTGTTTTAACTCTGATTGTTTTGACCGATTTCATCTCCTATTCTTAGCTCACAAAGAGGACATTAGGAAAAACCTGAGACTGGTTGAAGCCTCTGCTATTGTGTTGAATGAAACTAATAAAGCAGAGTGGCCAGTGAGAGCCATAACTGGTAGGAGAGGATGTTGCTTCCACAGTATTCCTGTCACACCTGGCTAGCAGGCCAAATCTTGTTGGGAACTATTTTCCTCTCCTTTTTCACCTTCTTTCTTTCTTCCTTCTCTCTTCCTTTACCCTTTTAATCTGTTTTCTTCTTTTACTCTTTTCCTTCTCTTGTGAGTAACAAAACCAATGAATTGTGTTTTACTAAACCTGGTATATTGATTGTTTGTAGTGGGAGTGTTTTTTTTGTGGAATGGGTCTTTGTGCTGGGTGTTTTAGTGAAATATTTTTCTTGGCTGTATTTTACTCCTGTAAAACCTTTTGCCAAAATGTCTTATTTTTCTCATTAAATTAAAAAAAATCTCGTAGAGAAGAATGTGTAGTTTTTCTCCAGATGTGAATTTGAGGTTGTAACGAACCAAAAGGCTTTTAAAAAGTCTTAAATAAAATGTAACCACTCTGGGCAGTTTATGGCTTAAAATCTGGAGTGTAACACTGGTAAATCAGATTGTCCTGGATTACTAAACATTTCAACTTCAAAAATCTCTGTTTACATACAACATACAGTTCAGGTACACATTAGATTAAGGTCAAGTGCTACTGTCTGTAAAACTTGGTTGGCATTTCTTAATATTTACATTTTACTATTCAAATTGTATTTGGACCCTATCTGTAAGACAACGTGAAAAAGACTCTCTCAAAAATCCTCATTTCCCTAGGACTACATTGATCCTTTCTGAGAGTGACTATCCAGGAGAGCAATATGTTATAGAAACACACACAAACAGAAAGGCTGAAAATGAAGATATTAAATGTTTCTAACCCTAACATTGAAAAAAACAAATCAAACAAACATAAAAGCCCCCAAAAATATTGGGGTCTGCAAAAAAAGATTTTTTAGAAAACCGTTAAAACTTTGCACAGCTGCACTGCCAGATGGGACATTATATTGTATGATGGGGGAAATTGTCACTTTAACACTTAATACTACTGTTTTCTCATAAGATGTATTTTAGAAGTAATTCATCCTTGTGTCAGGAAAAGACTTAGCTGAAAAATTTTTTAGTGACTGGTAAAAACATTTATTTGGAGTCTGTAAAAAACCCAGCAACTACCTATTTCCTGACGAACCGATGAGGATGAATAATGGATCTGTTTTTCCCTCATATTATCTTGGTAAAGACCAAGTGATTTTGGGAGCCATTGAAAGACATGCATGAAAAATGAGTTTGAAATATAATTAAATAATAATCTAGCAATTTTACACACATTTTTTACAAGAGTGATCAAATTAACAATGTTAAGTTTACTGAACTTTCTCCTGGAAGTATTATTTTCTTATATTTCTCACTCGAAGAGCTATATGGCTTACAAAACCAAATAAAACAAACAAACAAACAAACAAAAAAGCCCCAAACCAAAACAAACAAAAAATCAAAACCAAAACTAAAACAAAACCAAACCAAAACCAAAACCAAACCAAACAACAAAAAAACTCTATTGCATTAATTTCTAAAACTCCTCATATTCTGACATTGATTATTAGAGGAGTTTTCATCTAGCAATGTAAGTTTAAACATAGATATGGTTTCAGGTATGCTTCTCCAAGGAACCCATCACTTGACATTCAGATGCAAGCAAAGAAAAGAAAGGAAAAATGCAGCAACAGCAGCCACCATCACCATAGTGGTATCTCATATTGGTATTCTGAAGGGAAGCATTACTGACACAGTGTTACAGGAACTATCATAGTTACAGGCTAGGGGAGTAAATTAAAAACAGTATGATAGCTGTCTTCACATTTTTACAAGCCAAGCAACATGATACTTGAGATTGGGTTCTGTTTTAGCAACACATTTTTACAAGCCTGCTGCTGTGATTAAACTGAGTAGTCCTTGTGCCTTTGCTGCTCAAAGGGGGCAGCACAAACTGCATATATAGTCTCGTCTCAGAAGCTTTCCAATTACAACAGGAGTCCACGAAGTCTACCCATATGATAACATGTTCTCCCAGAAAGATTTAAAGGCTAACTCCAAAATAGCTCTTCTGTGACCTTCTTAGACCTATTTTCTCCCATAATGTCTGGCTTCCTTAAAACTAGATTAGCTTTCTTTCCCTATGTAAAATGATGAAATACGGCTACCATATCTAAATGTCTCTTCACATGAAGAATGGGATCTAAGAATGTGTTCTGAGACAAAGAAACTTCTGAAGTAAATGAACCTGGATAGTGTAAATGCAGTGTAACTACGACACACTTACATGGTAGAGACATTCTGATCTTAAAGAACACTGTTCTTTTTTTTTTTTTTCCTGTTCTTTCCCAAAGCTTTACCAATTGCATAATACTAAAAGAATAATACTTTTTTTCTTATTTTGGCAATCTGGGAAAAAGCAGATTATTATACAAATAACAGATAAACATTAACTCACTAGACAGCCATGATTGTATATTTGCAATAAGACATTACAGCTTTTGCTCAGTTCCTCATAATTAATATGTTGTGTCTGTGCTCAGTTACATGGAAAGTAAAATTATAGCCCATATTCCTCCCTTTGTACTTCCTTGTGTTTTAGTAGAAAAGGAAATACTTTACTTTTATCAGGGAAACTAGTAAGGAAGACAACGAGAAGATGTACTTAACCTATAGACATTTTGCTACAAAAGATAAAACAACAGTAAAAGTGGAAGTGAAAGCTTCCTCACCATTCCTCAAGTCTCAAATCAGCCTCACGTGTGATTTACACGTGGTTTAAAATTTTTAGAGCTTTTGCTATGACTAAGGACAATTTGGTATGTGTTCAAAAATAATAATTTCCTGCTATCATAAGAAATACAACTGTAACTTAAAAATTGTAGTAGCAAGTTTAATAGCATAGTAAAGAAAATGAAAAGCTAAATAATTAAATTTGAATTAGAATCCTTGAAATTAATCAAACATAAAAGAACTCCGATAAGAAAAGAATTGTACAAATCCCTTGTGTACTTGCGCCATCTACTGGGTACTGCTGAACGATGACAAAAATTAGCGCACTCAGTTTGCTGGCAGAATTCTGGCAGAAATATGTCTCTGCTTACTCCCCAATAAATTAAAAACTGATACATAATAATACAACTGAGTGTTCAAGTTCCCAGAAACTGTTACATGGATAAATGTAGGTTCTCTTCTACTTCAAGACTTGCAGAAAAATAAATCAATCTACCTTGAACAACTCCTACCTGGGTCAGATTCTTCGGAAGAGTTTTGCTGAAATTAGGAAACTTGTATTTGGTGTATGCAAAAAATACCCCACATCTGCAGAACAACAGTAGTGGGATTTAAGATGCTGTCTCTTTTTTGTGGTCAAAATACTTAAATGAAAGTTTATTGTTTAGTTCCCAGTCTGGAGAAACACCTTCTGGTTAAAGGAGTGTCTGGATGTTTCCTCAGAACTATTACAAAATGTTTAACATACTCAAAAGGCAGGTGCTAAAAACTTTAATTTGAAAAAAAACCCCAAATGTTTTAAAGTTTGAGTTTTACAGATGATAAATTAAAGCTGAGGCTTATCAGAGGGATTTAGAAGACAGTAATCAAAATGTAAAACACACATGCTCTGGGTCTCATGGCTATGCATGTTTCCATTGACTTCAATTAACCTTGAAAACTACATCAGTGATCAATAAAGAACTTTTGTCTGCTTATAGAAAAAAGCACTCTTTCTTCATAGAATTTTTTTTCTACAATATTAAGGCAAAAATTGACAAGGAGTCACAAGGAATACTCTGAGTACTGTAAACTGGCATCTGATCTGTCTGCAGATTTAAGGGAGCATAGCAAAATTATGTCCAAGCTAACAGTTTTATCCCATCCTGTAAATCTTGAATTAATTGTATCCACAGTAAGTTTAGCAGAAGGAACCTTGTTAACCCTAGGAACTAACTGACCTGCACAAACAAAGCCCCTATAGATTTAGAAAGGAGATAGGTCACTACAGTCCATATATGGAATTGACTGGGTTGCTAACCACAGAATCATAGAATCAACTGGGTTGGAAAAGACCTCTGAGATCATCAAGTCAAACCCTTAATCCAACACTGCCGTTGAGAGCCTAACAGCTCGTAAATATGTTTTCCCCCTTTCAGTATGCAGGTGGGATATACAGAAAATCAGAAACAAATAAGAAGCCTTAATGCAGACAGACCAGAAAATCTTTCCAGTTACCATATTCTCTTCTGATCGAAAGGACTGAATTCTCATCATGGCCTAAAATCATAACTACATTTTCATAGGACATGCAGGCTTTTATAATGAAACTATTGTTAAAACATGTTCTACCTTGCATATTTATGTTCAATATAGTATGGCTTTAGGGAATTATGACACAGACACTCTGCAGTGAGAAGATAACGGCGGGCCATAAAGCATAAGAGGATAGTCTGTACATGTATTGTCAGGCAATTGAAGACATTTGCCAATGCCCACCAGCAGGCATAACTTGTTTCCAAGTGCTCTTAACATACATACATATAAATGGATGATGGAAGCTTTACTCACCTCAGTAAAGCTAGTTTTGCCAAACAAAATATATACGGTGTCCTATGAAGCCAAGCCATTTACCATCTTAGTTTCAGGAGAAGAAAACAAACAAGCAAAGAAAATCAAAGCAAGATGGTGTGTCTTACAAACACTTATAAAAATGTTAACCTGACGATTTCTCCTGTAACAGTATTGCATGATGCTTCCCTCAGCATTTCATCTGGTACAAAAAGATATTAGCATGTTGCATAACTCTGCACTTCCTACATGAGAGATTTGCCAGAAAGGGAAAGCAATGACAAATCACATTACATTTTGACAATGTTACCTTTAACTACAAGGACTGGTGATGAACAAGTCTTTGGACTTGTTTGTCTGTTGTCTGTTTTACATGTTCTGAAGGATGGTATCTTTTTTTTCTGGTTGTTCATCATCTAATGCACATTTATTTTTTTTTAAAGTATTCATGAGCTCAAGAATTGCTGTTCTTGCATGTTGTGTTAGGAGGGATCTGACGGATGGGTGGAGAGATGGCCTTCAAAGCAAGTGAGGATGTTCAACTGAAGAAAGATTTCTGGAGTGTAAGATAAGATGAGCAGAAAAACACAGAACAGAAGTTACTTGCAGACAGGAACATGCAGGGAGACTCCTGAGAAGATATAGGAAACATAAGTACTGCCAAGTTTTCAGAGAAGGCAGACAAAGATATTCTTCTAAGGATATAGAGGTGTATGTGTGAAGAACTGGAAATCACTTGGAGAGCAAGGCCATGGGAAAAAAAAAAAAACACCTGCTCTACAAGAGCATAATGAGCAGGGAGACACTGATTCCAGTTCCTGTCATTTCCAACTGTCAAAAGTTGAATTTTAATTTCTTTGGAAAAAATATGGCTTGCCATAGTTGCTATTTCATTAAACCTCGGCTGGAAGTCTTTCAGTATTTTCAGTGCATTTATTTTAAAGAAAAAGGGCCAGCATATATACTCCAAGACAGATTCCAACCTTGTAAAAAATACATAGAGTAGCAATTAACATTTGATAAAAGTTACGCCCATAGAAATGTGAACTTAGAATTGTATCCTACAACACCATGGTACAATCCAACTCCATGTAGGAGCTGCAAGGAAAATTCACCTGATCTTCATCAGTACTAAAACAGACATTTAAAACTGACATAGAATTACTTATAAGAAGAAATATATAAAACAATAGTAGTCATTACTAGTAATTAAAAAAAAATACTTAGGGATATCTTGAGAGGCAGGTTGGTTTCCAATATTTTAATATAATTGCAGTCCTAGAGTGAAAAAAAATACATAATGTAGAAAGCTAGTCATTTCCAAGTATGAGGATGTTTCACCCACTAATTATATAAAAAGGATAGAAGCAGTTTCAGCTTCCACAAATACCACAGCAAGGAAATTCCAAACAGGAGTGCAATACAGCCTGATTACTAAGAGACCATGTTTTTAAGAAAGGGGAAGAGTGAAGACTTTCTTCTCAGATTGTCTTTATAATTCTGTAGCACAGAACATATTTTCAAACTTTTCTCCTCAACTACATATATCTGAAGAATGCTCTTTTATAATGAAACCCAAGATTCATCTGTTCCTTTATTTCAGAAACCTGGGTTTTAGAAAAACAGTGAAATCTACAGCAAACCTTACAATTAAAAACATCAGGGGTGATGACCTTTGCAATACCCACGACCCAAAGAAGCTTCTTTTAAGAACAAAAGTATGAAACACCTCTCTATGTTCTACTGTTCAATTTCGAGCAGACTACCACCCTTAGGTCTAAAGAGAGGAGATTAAATTTTAGTAATAAACGTGGTGGGGGCAGGGAGGGAAAAACACAGGGAGGGGGGAGGAGGGGGGCATATAAAGCTGTTTCTTACTTTGAATCACCTTTTCAGATTTCTTATAATTCCAGTGTTTAGTCTGGCTAAAATTGCATAAGAGACTCAGAAAGAGCTGGTTCAAGTGAAAAGCCCTAGAAATTTCATAATTATGAAAACTCTTTTCAAAATCCTAATTAAAATGTTATGCCATTATTTAAGAAGTTATTTCACTCTTCTACTTCTAGTAAAATATATGAAGTTTGTAACTCATAAATAAGAGATAACATTTACTATAAAAAGGAAAGTTTGGTTTTGTAAAGACAACTCCGAATAATTAGCTTCAAACAACAGAGCTCTAACAGTGTGGGGAGGAGAACTGTCATCAGCTCCAAAGTCTACTGGTCTGCTCCTAACATGCATAAGCAGTGAACCAAAATCCTAAGCTATATGTGGTATTTATCCTCTCCTCTTAATTTATATTCACGTTGCAATCTACAGCATTCAGTTTAACTTAAATACTTCTTGCTTTAAGGTGTCTCATAGATGCATAATTCAATATTTATTATTTACCAAAGAGATATAAAAATTCCAAAAAGAGTAGTTATTGACGGTCTTCTTAAAGAAGTACTTGATTTTTTTTCTTTAAACTGACTCTCCAGCTCGTACAGTGATTGCAATAAGTTTGCCTTTTATAGATTATTGACCCAGTTTACTTCCATTTCATTGATAACCCATTATCATATATCACAGTGACATAATTACTGATACACAGGACCCTGCCACCTGTAGCATGCAGGTAATGAAATGGAGCCTTGTGAATGCTTGTCAGTTATGAGTAACAGCTGCTCAGAAGTGTGGTAAATTGAAAGACCAAGTTACTGATCTGGCCAACACACAACGCTCCTGAGAACATCCTTACAAGAGCTCCAGCTCAGGTACCAGTGAGAAATCAGTTTCAGACTGCCATAGCTGCAGTTGATGATATATATGGCAAAGAAAACTCACATCACCTTTCATGGATTTAATACTGGCATTTCAGCCATTAAACGAATGACTCATACTAGTATCTACTATAATTCTGGCAGCTTTAAAACAAAATATATTTATTTATTTCAAACAAAATTTCCCAACTGTGGGCTCTGTTCACAATTTCTATTAAAATAAAGCTGACATTTCAACAGTCCAGTAATTAATTGCTTTGTTCTGAGTGATACTGAGCTTTCAGAGCTCTTTTGTTTTCTGAGAACTTGAATTTCAAATTCATTTAGAGCTCCTTCCTGACACAGTTTTTGATCATCACAATTATGTCTTCAAGAACTATACACAGGCTTTTATATTTCTGCTCATTTTCTTAAATAATTTAGAATAAAACATCAATAGGGAAATTAAATTCTTTCTCTGCCCCACCAAGAACAGAGAAAGATGCAACATGAAATTTTTAATTTAAAATTTAGACTGCTTTTAAGAACTGCTATTTTTTGCACAGAACAACAAAAAAAAAATTAAATAAAAAAAAATTGGTCCTGCATTTCACTTGTGGAAAATGCATTTATTAGAGAATAATGGCAATAGGAATTAAAGAATTACATTATTGAACAATATTGATGCATGAACCATTTCTGACTGTAAATACATTTGGTTTTATAGCGGTGACATGGGAAACTGGTTATATATTGGGTAAAAAAAATTAGATTTAAATCTCCCTTAATGAGTAAAAGTTGTAAATGAAAAGAGCTGTGATAAAAGAACACAAGGATTAGCAAAGAGATGTCATAATATTTTTCAACATTTGTAAAGCATATGAATTTATAGTACTATTCATCAATACGCTTCATCTCACATATCCATATTCATCCAATTTGTATCAGAAAAGAACAAAAAAACTACAGACACATCTGTGAACATTTAAATCAAACTCATACTACTGCAAGTCTCACAGCCAACAGCCACATAAATAACAACAGAGTAATATTTTGTAACCTCAATCTTCATTTTTTAGAAAACAGCTCTATACGATGTAGAAAAAAAGTGACAGTTTACTCTATATCTCTATTACACAGATTAAATGGTAAATTGAAAGTTCTTTATGCCATCTATTTAAATGTATTTCTGCACTTTCCATTTAGAATTTCCTCTAAGTATTTACTATTATTTTTGCAATTTTTCATGAAGGAATCCTATTAATCTTACTTTTATTTCATGCACCTAAACCCCCCAAATAAGCTAATATAATGAATATTTCATCTACCACACAGAAGGTGAAACACAGACTCATTTCTGAAATGTGAGATCTGTATGCTACCCGCTGAATGTGAACTGCTGTATCTGCTACACCTACAGAATATGAATAAAAATTTGCCAAAATGATCAAGCAATTTTAAGATGCCTCAAGTTAGCCATCAAAATACATCCTGCATGGAGGAAGCATACTCAGCATCATTTAATTTAGTAGCCTTATAAATATTTAAATCAATTGAAAATTCCAGATGCATGCCAGTAATTATACTGCAGAGGGGTGTCCAAATGATAGTCGGAAGCTTTGTTTTTTCTGCTGTTATTTGGTTACTGGGTTAGACTTAGTGATAGGTTATGTGATAAACAGAGATCATCTCCGCACATACAGAGTAGCTCAAGCCAACCATGGCAAGATGGGGAGCAGAAAACCATGCCCAAATGGCTCCCAAGCCCATCACATGGGCCACCAGCCCATCAAAAGCTGGACTCTACAAACCCAGAGGAACATGTGAATGCAAACACATGAGAACCCAAACTGAGAACTCCCAAAGAACAAGCACCCTCACTGGGCCTCTCCCAGGGCTGTCTCAGCAAAGCATCAGCCCCACTGTTCAGGTGTGAAATGCATCACAACCAGTCAATGGAGTGGCTCTAGAGATCACCTTTCAAATGAAGATAGGGAATAACTGCCCACGAGTGTCAGATGCGTAATGGGATGCAGGTGAAGAAAATTTTGGAATTCCATGAGGCTTAGGATGTTTAGAGAAAGAAGAAAAGGTGGAGAAAGGGAGGCATTAAGGTGGCTTGATGAGGAATAAGCATTGGAAAATAGAGAGAGAGGGGGATGAAAGGGGCTGGTCACATACAAACACATGGCTGGTCAGGCTACGTGTCTGGCCAGGTTCTGCCTCTTAGCACAGTTTCCTCTTGTTATCACACCCTAATTTTTCCTGGGTGAGGGACTCAATCTGTATGCTCATGTGTGGGAAAGTAAGTGCACCAACTGGAGTGGGACCAGGGGTTGGAGACCCACATTCCCACATTGCCAGACATCAGAGCTAGTACAGAGGTGCAAATGATGTGTGAGCACACGCAAAGATCAAGCCAAACCAGTCAGGGAGCAGGCAAAGTGGCTTAAAAGCCGAGGTGGGGGATAGTAGGGGTGTATGTATGTGTGCATGTGTACAAGAGTGACACAATGAGAGGAGCTGGGTAAAAGGGACTCTAGGGAAGTCCTGGAAAGCTTCTGGAGAAACCAGAGAGTCTGGTGGTCTCTAGGAGTGAGACCAACTTGTGCATAGGTACCCACATTTGTATAGACATGCATGTATTTGTGTGCCCATACATGTATGTGCCTGTTTCTCTCTCTTTGGTTTAAGGTACCCGGGAAGAGCAAGGATCCAGCACCAGGCTGTGTACAAGTCTGGCTGTTGTAGGCACCTGCAAGATGTGCATACAGGTGTGCATGCAAGTGTGTGCAAAGGGATCCGTATGTGCTGCTGGCAGCTGGGCTGCAGACCTGAGAGCCCACACGTCTAGTTACTGGCAACTGGGAAGACTGGGATCCAGAGCAGCTACTGGGCTCAGCTGCTGTAGAGGGGCATATTGTACACATGTAAATATATTCCCAGTAAGGAGCCTCCATCCTGCTAAGACAGGGAAGAGAAAAAAATGAGGCTGGATTTAGGCTTTCTAAAAATTAGGTTTACGTGCAACAGTAGAATTGTGAAAATTTAAAAATAATATGCAGACTATGCATGGTGCTGGAAGATGAAAAATATTTCACTTAATTGGTTTTCAATTCATTTGTAACAAGTGAGTTTTGGATTTGCATCTGATTTGCAAGTCTTGGTGACTGCAATCAAACAATGCTCTTTCCAGGCTTCAGCTAAGACAGACTTTAAACTCAACAATACCACTGCTGATCATGCACAAAACATACAAAATGCACAGGTATTACAACTTATATATATATATATAGTCCAGATAATGGAACTGGAAGAATCCAAAGTTTCAATCTTGCAATTTATTAAGCACATTTATTCATTCATTTATTCATTCAGCATTGCAGACTCTTGCATCCTAGATAGAAGATAGTTGAAAGATTAACTCTTACATATCTCCCACTAAGATACAAAACCAAACAAAAAAAAACCCAAAACATCAGCAGAAAGAACCCAACACCACCAGAAAAACACAGAATGCTGCAGCAGAATGCAGAATGAAGAACTCAATTCTTGAGTTTACCCTATTTGTTTTTTTTTTCCCAGAAACAGGGCATTATAAAATAACCTAACTGTGGTTGTTTGACCCTGACAGGATGCAAAGCACTCACCAAAGCTGCTCTATCACTCCCCTCTACAACTGGACAGCATAAAACATTTATAATGAAAAGCTCATGAGTTGAGATAAGGACAAGGAGAGATCACGCATTGATTACCATTATGGGCAACAGACTTGACTTCAGGATATTAACTGAATTTATTACAAATCAAAATCAGAACAGGATAATGGGATGTCAAAGAAAAATCAAATCTTAAAAACACTTTCTCCCCATCCTTCCCTTCTTCCCAAGCTCTACCTCCTCCACCCAATGGTGCAGGGAGACATGGAACGGGGATTATGGTCAGTTCATAACAGTGTTTCTGCCACTGCTCAGGGAGAGAAGCCCTTTCCCTGCTCCAGCTTGGGGTCCCTCCCATGGGAGACAGTCCTTCACAAACTTCTTCAGCGTGAGTCCTTCCCATGGGATACAGTTCTCCACAAACTCTTCCATCATGGGCCCCTTTCCAAGGGGTGCAGTCCTTCAAGAATAGGGTGCTCTAGTGTGTGTCCCCACACAGGCTACAAATCCTGTCAGGAAATCTGCTCCAGCACAGGCCTCCCACGGGGTCACAGGCTGGTTTTGGGCATCCACCTAGTCAAGCGTGGATCTCGTCCATGGTCTGCAGGTGTATCTCTGCACCCCTGTAGACCTCCATGAGCTGCAGCGGGACATTCTGCCTCACCATGATCTTCATCATGGGCTGCGGGGGAACCTTAGCTCCGAAGCCTGCAGTACCTCCTTCCTCTCCTTCTCCATTGACCTTGGTGTCTGCAGAGTTGACTGACCTTGGTGTCTGCAAAGTTGTTCCTCTCACACATACTCTCTCCCCTCTGAGCACAGTTACCTCTGTGCAATAGCTTTTTTTATCTTCCTAAATCTGTTATCACAGAGGTGCTACTGCTTTTTCTGGTTGGCCCAGCCTTGGCCAGCATCAGGTCCATCTTGGAGCTGGCTGGCATTGGCTCTGTCAGACATGGGGGAAGCTTCTGGCAGCTTCTCACAGAAACCACCACTGTGCCCTTCCACCTCACCCCCAGCTACCAAAACCTGGCAATACAAACCCAATACACCTAACCTAAACAGTCTTAAGTTTAGCAGTTATGAAATGTCTTGTGTGTCTTGTAGAAATGAATAGTAGCTTGGATTTCATGTAAAATGGGACCTCTATTTGCTAGTAATGAGGATTTAAAAATCTTTTTCTAGTCAAATTTCTAGAAACTAAGAGAGTTTCAAACAGAGAGCCAGGCTTAACACTGTAGTAAGATGACAATTTAAGCAACATATAACTTTGTAAATGAAGTAGGAAAAGTTAAAACCATATTGAATTCACTGGACTTCTCTTTTCAAAGAAGTTTGTGAGTTGTACACTGGAGTTAAAATCCGGAGTTAACTCACAGAGGTATTTAAGTGAACCTACCTTATGGGTCTGGATACAGGATTAACTGACCCCAGAATTTCCTATTCCTCCCCACTGGCTGTCTTTCAGCAGTATGTCACCTCTCTCCTCATGAGAGTTGACAAGGGGTATCAAGTCGGTGAAGAGGGCAGCAGGACCAGGGTGTGAGCAGAGAGTTGATAACTGACTGTGTTAATCCCACCTCATTTTTGCAAAATGTCACCAAGTACTGTGACAGCAATAAACTTCAAAATTCAAACTTAATTAAAGCACATTTAACACAGATGTTGCTACTAGCAACACAGTAACACTGTCATTGTAACCTTTTCTGTTAAGATGATTGCTACCAGTCTTTCAAAATATAGTATCTTATATATTCCTCAAATATATAAATCATGTGCAGATTTTATATATATTATGCAATCAGGCAGCAGAAAGCCACTTTTCTGCAAATAGATTTCTTTTTCTGTGCAATTCCTTTTCTGTGGACATTAATTTTATTCAGATCAAACAAGTTCAAAAAAGTCCTTAATGAATTCTATTAAGCAGTATTTAATAATATTGATTTTTTAGTTGGATTCAGATTAACATATTGTTATACTGCTTTTCATTCTCTCAAGTGGTCCAACTGCTTTAATATATATAAATATATATATATGTATATATATATGTGGACAGTTTTTCAGACTGCCTCCAGCACCACCTGTAGTTCACATTTCCCACATACTTCCTAGATCTGTTGAAAGGACAGACAGATGCTTTTTTACCCTGTAGGATATTCAAATGAATAGTTCAAAAGATTAGAAGGAGGGCAGGTCTAAATGCCTTACCCATTTATCTCTAGAGTTACAACAAATAACAAAACATTTGTGTGTGTAATACTGTCAGCAGTTATCTGTGTTCTACAAACTTCTTTCCCATAAGCAACCAATCCAAATTTTTGCATATGTGTTCCCAGAAATACTTTGTTTGTTTGTTTTAATTTTTTAATGAATTTGCATTAGACAGGGTGGACACCTGATGTATACAGCTCAAAATTTAGCATACAATATCTGTACAGAATTAGTGATAGATCTTCCTGATTTGCAGCACTAGATCAACAAAGTCTTCTTTCAAAATTGTGAACTCACAGTGGACACTTCAATAAGCATGGTCCTCTGTTCACGTAGCTTCATTTACTACAAGCATATGCCTCACTTCCCTTCATCCTCTTTCCCATAATGTTCTTATTTTTCTCCTTTTCCTCTGTGCCATCTGAAGCCTTTCACTTTCTTTCCTCCCACTCCGACTTTCCCCTTTTGGCTAGACAGCTTAAAGTAGAAGTCTTATGCATGTCAAAGCCCCAGCAGGTACTAACTGCCTGCCTTGGCACACCCACAGGGACAAGGCCACCTGGCTGCACTTCCTCCAGTGCTGCACTCTGCCAGCCTTCCCTCAGTGTGGACAGAGGCACAGACTCCTCTCCTACTACAGAATTTCACAGGACTTGCAGGAACTCTTTCACTGCCTTCAAGATTCTACTGCCTGACACATTTAAGATGAACTGGTCAATAGATTAAAAAGCTATCACAGAAAACTGACAGGCACAGACACTGTATCTCTATCAGAAAGCCAGTAAATCACTTAAAATTATGCTGAAACAGAACTTCCTTATTTATACAGGCATAACAGAATTATCTTAAACTGGATTTCCATTTGTTACAGAAATGGCAATATTGATGATTTATTTGGGTTTTTTTGTCAACTTGTACTTTTAAATATCCACAACCCAGAAAGATCACTCACCTCTGACAAGATTTTTCTTCCAGAGTGCATGCATCACTGATTATAGTCTAGCTCATGTACAGTCAGAGTTCCACTACTTCACACTGTAATTAAGGTTATGTAGATCAATTACTAAACTAATTCCACTGTTATAAAGCTATCATTAAAGTCAGAGAATGATTCAGGGAATTAACAGATACTCGGTAGGTAACACTTCAGACAAAACTTCCTTGAATCTTTTCTACCAATATCAAGAATGCATCCTGTTTTCTCAAAACTAGTTCAACAAATTTAGCGATGTCAGAAATAATGGTCCTACTACAGCTTCAGAGTTTGGCTAAGCAATCACAAAAAATATATTAATTGGTTTTATACTGGTTTAGTCCATATATTGTGTTCCAGCTGCTGTTTCTTTGTGTTCAAACACAACAGAATTATAGGTCATTTCCTTGGCTGACAATGCATCTTCAAGATAGACTTACATCAGCATATTTAAACGTGTACTGAAAATATAGAAGCACTAGCCTGGTTCGCTTTACAAAGTTTATATATTTTGACATTTTTCATTCTCTTTTCTAAACTAACTTCTTACGAAGTGAACAGATTTACAAACAGAAAACAACTGCAAGATGCAGTCACCAAAAGGAGTACACAAACCATTCAAAATAAATCTACTTAGCATAGTTTTTTAATTTGAAAAATAATTTAAAGGCAATATTAAAATGTAGACAAAGGAAAAAACCCCATCCTTTTAAATAATAGAATAAACCAATTTCACATGAAATATTCTCTATTTGATGTTATACTATGCTAACATTTTAGTTTTTACTGCTTAGAAATATGTTCAGTACTTCTCTAACTTCTTTTTACATACTACGATTGACATAGGGATGACTCAAACACATTAAGACAACTTTAGATTTTAACATTGATCTCCCCAACTTATGTTTTTTATTTATTTAGATAAATTACTGTATTGTAAGAGTTGCTTATCACATAGTCAGAAGTAATCTTCAAACTGCCTCTCCCAATGTACAATTTTAAGCCTCTTTTTGAACACCAACCTTTTTCCTACACAGTCTTTAGTCTGCTTTTAAAACCAACCATAATAATCTATAATAATCCATAATAATTTTTTTTTTTGTCTCAGAGATGTGTCCAGTGTAACCACCAAAACTTAACACTACTGTAAGAATTTTCAAAAGTATATCACCTAACATTTCTTGGCTCAAAGAAGTTATAGGTATTGAACAAGATCAAACAACATTCAAAATTTTCACTTAGTAAGTGGACTGTATATACACAGATTCAACTTTTTAATTAGTTATATTTAGCCAATTTGGGATTACCTGGACTACTATTGATTTCTTAGACTGTATGGTCGCACATGCAGGAGATTTCAGCACCAATACACAACACTTCAGAAATTTAAAGCCATTTAATGATTTTAAATTGCTGAAAATTTCTTTTGTCAGAGCCTAGATTAACTTCATAAAATTGTAGCACTCATTATAAACTGGTTTAAAGCAAAGTAGAGTCATTAATCAACTGTTTCAGGAGAAAGCAAAATAAAAATAATGGACAGTGTCACTACTTTGGCTTGGGATGAGACAGACAGCACAAGCTACAAGAAACACAGAAGTCAGAGAAGATCATGACACCTAATCATTAATTCTTTGCTAGTTTTGTGTCTAACGCCACGAGACAGGTACAAATAATATCCTCTGAAGAAATGTCTGGTACTAACAAAAGCTGTTCACGTACTACGTGAGAGGCGGCATCACTTGAGAACACTTTTCCCCTTTCAGCTTTCTCCTCTTAGACCTTGGTCTTGCTCACTGCTTCAAAACAACAGATCAAAGCACCTACGGGGACCGGATGAAATGTGGGACAACCCAAATATCTCAAAGCAGTAGCTTCTAGGTTCAGGTCTGACAGTAGCTGGTAAAGCTCAAGTCAGTAGCACTGACTTGAGTTGGCTTGTATACCAGCTCAGCTTTCCATCTTAGCTGAACCTAGAGGTCTTTAGTCCGGAGAAAGGGAAGTTTAGCCAAAAGGGCAAGTCTTCCTACTGTAAGGATGGTAGGATAGTCCTTATTGCAACGCACATGATTTGAGACGAGGTTTAGATACACAACTTATATTAGACATGAACGTTTAGACTACCAGCATCAGGTAAGAAGGGAACCACACATAAATGGTGAGTGCAAGAAGACTAGCATTTTGTTATCAACATCTTTCCATGGATCAGCAGCCAACCAGCTATGTTGGGTAAACCCACGGTGGTTTTTACTAGACACAGGCTCTTCACCATTATCCCCCAGAACTTTAGCACAGCCTGGTAACACAACTGCAGAACTCAGTATAATTTCATAACTTTCTCAGATCAGAAAAGTAACACCACACTTTAGTACACATAGATTTCATGCCTTGCAAGGTCACAGATAGATAATTTAGTAAGGAGACAGAGAGACATCCCAAATTGTGCTTTTTAAACTTTTTTAGTCTTTTAAAGTCTTCTATTTTTTATAATGACTAGTATCAAGTAATGAGCAAGAATTATACAGAAAAGTCAAATCACCAATTCCCCTATTTGAAATATTACACCTGAAAGGCATCTTTAACTTGTTTTACCCAAGCAAAAAGGACACAGTACTGGTTGTCATGACATAAGAGGGAGAGGAAAAGATTATATACACGTATATACACACATATGTTTGAGTATAGATAACATACGGTACGAAAGAATCATTAGTCACTTGCTTTATGATTTTAACATAGCACAAGACAATGATCTGGCATGCCGTAGCCAAATGATAGGGTTTTGCTGTTCTTTTGCATGGATGCATAGAACAGGCAGCCACTGCATTGTGCTGTTACACTCCCAGATCAGTACTACTACATTGCTCAGCCATATGAGTTCATCCTCAGTAAAATTAGATTTATGTCAAACTGACAACATTGACAGAGCCTGCTGAACCAATATATGCAACCTGTACTTCACTCTGGCCAAGGAGGAAGAGGGAATACAGTCATACTGAGGTACTTGAGAAAAAGATTAAGGTGCTTATAAGGGAAAGCAAAGCTAGATTTAGCAGTCCTTTATTAGGTACCCAATCCTTTCACTTTGCTATATACTTTCCTACAGAGGACTTTTTTCTGAGCTCTTTGGCTCAGAGCTTCATTAGTCTTAAACAAAACAGGTATCACAACTGGCAAAATATTTAGTCCTATGGGTACCAACTTAGATGTACTGTCTATAGGTATGAAATCGCCTGTCAGCTTGACTGGTAAATTCAGAAAAAGTAGTAGATATCTTGTGAAAGACAGATGTCTGCAATGCCAGCTAGTAGAATGATACACATCTGGTATTTTGTACTCAACAAACGAGGAGGAGGGTTAATAAATACATAATACATGTGTATTCTCCCATTTGAAAATATACACATCAATAAATTTGTGTGCATGTGTAACAATCCAATTAGAAAACCTGACAGGCAAAAAATCCTTTTTACATGATGTGGTGGTTTGGCTAGGCCTTCCTTGGTGACCACTTTGTAACCAAGGAAGAGCCCAGATTTACCCAGTATTCCCTACGATTTTTACGTAAGCCAGATTATAAGAAGAAAGGAGGAAAGGTCTTCACTCTCTTTCCTTCCGGCGGCTTGGAGGTGCAGGTTCCCCGCTGTTGAGTCTGCCGTGTTGGGGAACAAGGCCTGGTAAGGCCTTGTCGACCTCGGGAGACAGAGGTTGCCGGCGATCGTTCCAGAGCAACTCTCGGTTGTCCCAAGGAGAGTAGTGAGATATTTCTTTGCTAACTATTTTAGTTGTTAGATATTGGGTCACTAATCGGGATACATATATATATATATTTTATTTTGTTTTTGTTCCTTTTCCCTTCCCCCTTCCTTTTCCTTTGTGAAATTGTATATATCTTTAATTATATATAATTGTAATATAAGTGTAAATATATTTATACGTCTCACTTTAGCTGCCTTTCTCTCATTTTGGGTTTTCTTAGTTTTTTTCTCCCTCTTCTCCCTGAGGTTTTTTTTTTTGGGGGGGGGGGGGACTTCTGGTGGTAAGGTTTGGAGACTTGGCAGGGAGCCAGCTTCAAACCATATCACATGAGTTATTCAGGCTCCAATTAGTCAGCAATATTACCAGTGGATAAAAATGTCAATACCACTACTACAACCAACAAAGATGCGTGAGTATTGTGACAACCATAGTTCTGCATTGTTGTCAGCACGAACATGTCTTTCATATCCTTTCACCACCAAGAAGCAGAAGAAGAAGAGAGCAGGTTACAGTCACCCAAGCTATGTGACACCCTGTTCAAATGGTATAGCACTATCGCATAGCCACAACCTAAACAAATACTCTGAACTACTAGCTGTATGTTATGCATATATTTAAAAACATTCATATCCTAAATGAATCAAGATAGAGACCAGTATTTTTTTCATTTATCAAAGAACTTATTCACAGTCTTTTTCAGCACGATGCTCCAAAGGGCCACAGCAGACCTCGATGATCAGGACGGTATCTACATTCGATACCATACTGATGGAAGCCTATTCAACCTAAGGTGACTGAAGGCCCACACCAAGACCTTAAACCATCTTGTCCGGGAGCTGCTTTATGCTGATAACGCCGCCCTTGTTACACATACAGAAGCAGCTCTGCAGCGTTTAACATCCTGCTTTGCAGACGCTGCTGAGCTCTTTGGGCTGGAAGTCAGCTGAAAGAAGACAGAAGTTCTCTATCAACCAGCACCTCAGGAAGTCTTCCTTCATCCCCATATCCCCAATCAGAGCTTGAATCAGTCCAGCAGTTTAATTACCTAGGTAGCCTCATCTCCTCGGATGGTAAGATTGATGGGGATATAGACAACAGGTTAGCAAAGGCATATAGTGCTTTTGGAAAACTCCATAAAAGAGTTTGGCGTAATAAACACCTGAAGAAAAGTACCAAGATCAGTGTTTACAGAGCCATAGTGCTGTCTACTCTCTTATATTGTTTCGAGTCATGGGTCATCTACCTGTGTCTCCTAGAACGCTTCCATCAACGCTGTCTCTGTACAATCCTAAACATCCACTGGTCAGATTATGTGACCAATACATCTCTTCTAGAGCAAGCAGCAGTCACAAGTATTGAGGCCATGTTGCTGAGAACACAGCTGCGATGGGCAGGGCACGTCTCCAGGATGAAGGACCACCGCCTCCCTAAGATCTTGCTTTATGGTGAACTTGCCACTGGCTGCCACAAGAGAGGAGCCCCAAAGAGAAGATACAAGGACTCCCTGAAACAACATCTCAACCTTGGTCATATTGATCAATGTAACTGGTTTACTCTGGCCTCCAATCGGGAGGCCTGGAGACACACTATCTATAACACTGCTGTTTCCTTTGAGAACACAGGCAGGATCACTCTTGAGGGGAAAAGACAATGTAGAAAGAATCATGTCTTGCAGAATATACCACCTGAGGAGTCTTTCTGCTGTGCCTTTTGCAATAGGATATGTCTATCTCGTATTGGTCTTTTTAGGTACCGGTGTGCTTGTAACAAACGTGGATAGAGCCTTCCTAAATCTTCGTTCATGAAGACTAGCCATGATGGTGATGATAGGGTAGGTTCTGTAAGTCTGTCTAGTCAGAGATTCTTGATGAAATATTACCTTTTGGATCATTTCAAATGAAGCTAGTGTCGAACAATATGGAAAAGTACTTATTAGAGAAAAAAAAGTGTAATAAATGAGTAATGAAGGTTGTCATCCATAGTAAAATGCTCACAAATATGACATCCATTGACTTTAATATATTCGAATTATATTAACACACTATAGGTATATAAGGTGTCTAGCTTCAGTATGTCAAGACAGGTTTTGGATAGGTTTTATAACATTGTATCTATGAGAAGAAGTGATATAATTTGTGGGGGTCTTTTTGTATTATAATTCTGACTATGAATTATAGACTGGGTTCACAGTACGAATACCAGCATCAAGGAGAGTTTTTCCCCACAGTATCTTCCAGCATTCTGTAATCATCCATTAGGTCCCTCTTGAGAACTATCAAAAAAAAAGCTTACCTGCTGGTTTCCATACAGTTACAAATATCTTACCAAAGCTACTTCCTACCAGAAAGGAAACTAAAGTGATGTTTTTAAAGTAGTGTTCCTTGGTAGTTTTGAAAAAAAAAATCCACATATATTCCTAGAAAGTCATTCACAGGAAAAATCTTGTATATTCAGTAAAAAAAAATCCAAATCAAAAACAATGGTCTGCTCTGCATAACATTAAAAAAAATAAAAATTAATGTATTGGATAAAAACTGATTGCATGATTTTGAAGACTTGAAGCTACTTTTAGCTTTCATTTCTTTCAATCCTGCAAACACATTTATGCAACTTGATCTGAAACGTTTTCCTCACTAACACATCTGAAAAATTCCACCCACTCTAAAGCAATCTTTGTAAGTGGTAAGACATGGAGGAATTTGTTTTCTTCATATTTATAACCATGGTAAATGGCTGATGATAAAATTTTGTTCTTGAGCTCTGTATTTCACAACAATTTTGCAAGGCTGTCATGAAGCATGTAGGTACACACTGAAAATGTCACAGAATGTGATTTTTCCTTTTGAAATGAAACATATTGCATTTAATTTTACCTAGCACACATCTTGGAAAAAGCATATAAATTCTTTGGTATGTGTGCACATTATAATAAAAGTATAAAGACACTATATTTTGTAAGGTTTATGTTCTTGTACATATTATCATTACCTGTAAATGGGTAAACCAGGCATGATAACCACCCCGGAAATTAGCAGAATTTCCTTTCTACATGAAAATGAATCTTACTTCCTATGATTATGCAGGAATAGGAATATTTGAATTCTGTCTACAAAAAGATTATTTTTCTATTTATTTGTGTTCCTTCCAGCACCTATCGGTTTGTCCCATATTTACGGCTACTAAAGTACTTCAAAAACAGGAAATCCAATACATTTGTATCAATTATTATTGTGATGATGAAATATTACTTATTATCACTGTTGCACTTCATGATGTAATGCTTTTAGCTCTGTATAATTATTAGCAGTTTGGCAATAATTATATTACTTAAATCGACTTCTTCACTGTTCATTTAACTCCTTTATTTTCTCTGACTTTTTGCAGATGATAGAATTTCATGTCTTGAACTACGACCTTCATAGTTCAGTATGTAATATCACCTACATAGGCAACTAAATATGATGAGAAATTCTTCTTCAGTTTTATCCATCATATAAGTTTCCCACATCAGACAGGAACTGTATTAATTAGTATATAGAGATTAAGAGAACAAATGACTTACAATCCTCCAAAAATACTCATATCTTTTGCCAAATGATTTTTTTTTTTTTTGATTCACATAGGGGTTTCAGAAATTTTCCTTACCTTAAAAGTAAAACAAATTCAAAACACTATAGTGTCCTCAAGTCCAAAATACACAAAATAATCTAATAGTCCATTTTTGGATTTCAATTCATACTCATAAAAATTATTTTCAAACTTTGTAATCATAGCAAGAATGTTATTCTGGTAGTTTAATACTACAGAAAGAAAATGTCTTGCCATCTCACTAATTATTTACATCTGCGAGCAAGCAGCACTGCCAAAAATAGAGGTAGTGCTGGTCAGAGAGTTGTAGCATGGCTCATGGGGCTCTCATAAGGATAGGCATCAAAACCACATGTAGTCTTCTCAATCATTTTAGTCAGCTTTTAGTGACATTCGACCAGAACTGAGCCCCAGCAACAGCAATCACCACAAGACTGAATATAAAACAGCTTTTGTCAAGAGAACACGCAAGAAAAACACATGAAGCATAGGATTGTCAGTAGAAAACATATAGCTGCAGATAAAAGAGGAGACACTAGTTATACAAAAACTAAATTAATTACGACAGAAATAATATGAGTATGAGCACCTGATATAGAACTGACATAGTATTAGGCATCATTAGACATTGCTCCTGCACCTGGGGAAATTTTCCAAATTAGAATTTGGCTGTATTTGAACTACTGTCAGCAGTGTTTTGGAGTCACATAGAACCACATTATGTGCTTTACAAATACACTCCCCGTAGCAGTCATCAAGTGTTCATTTTTTTTTTTCATTTTAATTTAATTAGTGACCAAAAGAACAATGAGTGGCACTTGACTTGTTAGGTTAAAAACTAAGTATAACAATTGAATAAAACAGTGCTTTGCAAGGATGATCCATCACAACTACCAGTAGCAAGAATCTCTCATAAATAAAAATGTAAGCTTACAAAAAAAAAAAAAAGTTTCCAACTTTCTTATTAGAAGAAAAAAGCCCAAAAAACCAAAAACCAAACAACAAACTACAATATTAAAAAACTTCTTACAGTCAAACCCCTTGAATAGTTTCTAGAACCGTAAAAGTTAGAAAGTATCTGGACTAACTTTGTTTCAATAACTATTAGCTTCTTCCCCTTCCACCTGATCTTGAACAGTACCACCATGTTTGACATACTTAGGTGTTTTCTTGTGTTACAGATCAGTGTTGCTAATTACATCTTTATAGAAGTTGCAAAGTATTTCAGGATTGTTTTATGTGAGCAGCAAGCAGAGGTGCAGGGAAGAGAGTCCAATACAGTGAATAGAGTTCTTTCATATAAGAGCATGATTACGCAGAAAAATTCAACCATTTACAAGATACATTTGTAATTTGTCTTATATTTCTCTTATATTTGCCTCTTTACAAGAAGTGAAGGTAGACATATGCTGGAGAAAACAAAGCCTTAAGTATAAAAGTCCTTACAAAGTGAGACAAAAGAATGGAAGCAGATTGCAAGGCTAAAAATATACAAAATAAAAGGCTGTACATGAACAGTAAAACAGAGATTAAAAACAATATTGCTTCTTTTTTCTTCCTTTGCCTTGAAAACTAATTTCAGGTCATCTACACTGAAAGTTTCAAATTACAGTAAAATTAGACTAGGATTTCGCAGTTAGGCCTCTATGAAAGGCAAAGTATTAAAATAGATCCTGTAAAGTTAAAAGTCTTATTTAATTATGTCTCCAGTTTTAACAGAATCATCTCATTTAGTCTAAAAATGGAAAAGAAGAAGAAAAGGTAGAAGTTAAAGATTCAAGGTAAATTACCAAAATCTATTGGTAACGGGTTTTGGCCCTTTCAGAAGTCCAAGGTAGACAAGATTTATCACTTAAACATAGTTATGTAAGAATCGGTTGGCTCCTTGAAAAAAGATAACATTCCTGCATGTAAATTTTCTATGTTATAATATTTTATAAGTACTGGTGGGAGAAAGAGAAGAATCATCAGAAGGTCAAAAGTAAATATAAATAATAAGGATGAGGCACACTGCATAAATGCAACTGTCAATAGAAGTTAATATCAATATAGGGATTCATGAAGAGAAATTAAAAGCAAAATGAAAACAGTTTTACAAGTAGATTTAGTAAGTGTCTTTTCTTTCAGTTATTACTGAAATTCTTGAAGAGAATATTTGGCTCAACATCCACTGGTGAACTGCAATTCAGATTAAACTGTTGTTATGCATATAAAATTTTATTCTTTAGCAAATTGCTAGAGTAATACATTGTTCTTTTAATTTCAGAACCAATCTCTTGTAAATTCCTCATTTTAATTGTCCATGTTGTTTTGAGTTCAAGAAGTTTCAGAGACAAATTCAATTGACATGGTATCTGTTAGTTGGTTGAGCTGATAAGACAAAAGCCTCAAAACTATACATAAAAGTCTTCTTCTGTTATTTCTGCCAATGGCTGAGTTTCTTTTATGATAAACAGATGAAATATTTCACAAGTATTAACCTGAAAGAGGACAAGCAGTCTGAAAAGTAGCATATAGTGCTTTCCTGTTGAATATATTTATTACAGAAAAAGTCTTTAAACAACATTTTGTTATTAGCATACTCTACAGAATGTTACTGAAGAGTATTGCTTTTATTCTGTAGCAGAGTAGTTCAAAATATTGTCAGGAATAAGCTAATTTTTTGTTAGATTCCTAAAGCTAGGAACTTGAATTTACCTCTGATTAAATCTTAGAGGACTTTTCCATGAGCTTGAAGCTATTTGAAATAAATATTTCCAAGTATGAATATAACTTCAAAAGCAGATGCATCACATCCCTTAAAGATATAATTCAACACAAATAGTTAGATGCTTCTCAGAGTGCCTTTTTTTTCCCTTGAAAAAAACCTCTGGATATATTTTGACTGTATTTTATATCTGAGAAACAAGGTAGTTTGAAGCATATTTTTTGGTAATGATGAAAAGAAAAGATTCATTTTATGCAAGCCAGTATGATTTTTTTCCTTGGTAAAAGAGCTGTGAAAGTCAATGCAGAGATTAGCTACAACCGTGCATCAGGCAACAAATTGATCAGAGAATTTATTGTGCTCCAATTTAAAACATCATGACTCTTCCCACTTTTATCTGAAATATCGCATGCAGGTGAATTCCAAAGAAACAATTTCAACCTTTCATGACAAACTTTATACTCCCAAGAATCAAGCAATGAAGTGTGTTTATATTTCATCCTGAGTCAGCAGTGTGACCTGGAATGTCATTAGCATAGTAATCTGTGTTAATGGGAGCACAGCCAGGAGGAGGGGATTAATCTCCCCCACTCAGTTCTAGTGAGACAATATCTAGAATACTGTGTCCAGTGTTGGACCCTCAGTACATGGCACATGTTGAGCAACTGAGTCAAGTTCAGCGAGGGGAGGATAAGCCATGCTCTTGCCCTTGGGGAAGGAGCTCTTTTCAGAGGAAGACAACTGGAAGATGAGAGACAATGAACATTAACTGAAAGAAAACTTTGCAATTTGATATAAGGGGGAAGGGACTGGAGAGGAGGGAGAAATCACTACGGGGATAATGGAATGGAATAAGTTGTTTGCAGTTTCCATCTTCATAGATTTTTAAGACTGGATCTCAATTCTGTGTTGATCCTGCTTTGAGCAAGAAGTTGGTCTAGGGGGCCTCCTGAGGCCCCTTTGAACCTGAATTACTCTATAATTGTAATGCAGAATTATACACATGTATTTTGGCAAAAATAGAGCATTTGACTTTGGTGATTATCTTAACTAATCTGAACATTCATTGTAGCAGATAATAGTTACAAACTATTACAAACTGCCTCTATTCAAGAAGTGCAGAAAATAAAAAAAAAGTTCAGGACAAGCAGCACATGTGACAAGAATCTCAACCGACTCCCAGCACAGCGCTGCTAAACTACAAGGGGATTTTGTTGATTTCTTAGTTTAGCTGTTTCCTTTAAACCTATATATGTGCACACTCATATTTCCTCGTGTTTGAAATGCAATCACACGTGCACTTAAACACACACTTATTTATATTCAGGACCAATTTTGCAAGAGATCCAGACACATCATTATGTACTATGTTTTTAATGTGGGCTGAATTCTCTTTCACATTTTTTCCAGTTGCATATGTTCAAGTCTATTCTCACCAACAACAGAATTCAATAATACAGCAGTGTAGACACAATATTTCCCCATTGTTGAAGGGGATGAATATGTTGAACCAACAGTCAGTACATCACTCTGTTTACAGTATTGTCACTAAAGCAAGTTGATGAATTAAGTTCATATGAAGAGGGGTGATACTCAGCTGTGAAGTTCATGCCTAGAATAGAGTCAATTAGTTATAATCAGGATACTGAGTCAATTAATTATAAAAATGAAAGCAAGTTCAGGTTGCATTAATGATTCAATCTTTGCTTTTGATATCTATTCCATTTTCAAATTTCAGAGTATGCTGTGGAGCTTCACACTTCAAATTAAACCTCATTTGAGCATTATAATAAACCACAAATACTAATTTATGTGTTCATTTTCAACTTTGGAATCACGAGAAGTTATAGGTAATTTTCCTGTTAGACAAAAGTAGACATTCACTTAGGTTGGAATTCAACAGAAGCATATCTTAGTACAACTATAATACTAGATTAGCTTATCTAAATCCCTTTAGACTACTAGTTTAAAGAAAAAAAAAAGATGTTTCACTCTGCATGGAATTAGCCCTTGTGAAGATATGAGTAGTAGTAAGAATGGGATCATTTACGTGAAGTTATAATTTCAAACAGGCATCCTTATCAATAATAAGAACGGTAACCTCTCAGGAGGCAAACAAGTTTTGGCATCCTGGTTATGAAGCACTAAGTTATGTGCTACAAAAGCTCTCAAATTAAATAAACCAATCCCAGAAGGTAACTGGCGGAAAAAGCCATTATTACAGGGGAAATCTATAAGGAGAACATTGAATTATTTAAATTGTCTAATCATGCATTCTTCACTGATAAGAGAGACCATTACTACTGGATAAAAGACATCAACGTAATATTGTTTCATTTTACAGCAGAAGACTTTTCTGCAGTATGAGGGATCAATGCCAGATTTATCTAAGTCTACCAATATAAGAATCCCCAAATTTGATTTCTTCTATTTTCTGTTATGAGGGCTGAAATTTAGAGGAATTTACCTTATTCTCATTTACAGTCAAAATAAAATATTAGGGGCAAGTCATATGTCAAGAAGGCAGCTGACAGTAAGTCTCTCTAAAGCTACAGCTACCATGTCATCCTGACACTAACAAGACAGAGATGTCATAAGATTCCAGCAAATAAACGACAAAATAGATTTGCGAGAAACAGCACTGATTTGTCAGGAAGTCAGACTCATCTATTCAGTCTCACTAATGACTATAGAACACAAAAAACCCCAAAACAAATCATGAAAGGAAAAACTGAAAAAAAGTCTTAGTTACATCCGGCAGAATGCAAGTAGAAGAGAATTGCTACTTTCATTAAAAAGATTTGTTCTCTTTTTTAGCCTAAGGCTCAGCTTTATACCTTGTCATCAGTTTAGGTTTTTTGTTTTTCTGTGTATGCATTCGCAAATCTTTGTGCTCATAATTCTCACTGATTTCCGTGGAACACCACTTTCACCTCACGTAGTTTATCATATATGCTTGGAGCAAGTTCTTCATTATGACATGCCTGCTTCTTTCCCTTTGACAAGCAGGAACTTTTTATTAGTTGCATACAATTGTTATTCTAGGTCTCCCTTAATCTTGAAACTTTGGGATATTTTCTCAATCTACAGTTACATTTATGCTTATGGAAACATAGGCAAAAAAATTTGGACTCCTAATACTTTACTAATTTCCCTTTTCCAGGTAGGACTGTTTCAGAACCTGTCATGCACTGGTTTCATTTTTTTGCCATTCATTACGTTTACATACCACAGACTGTTGCATGGAAACACAAAGGAATTGAGATGGAAAAAAATAATCCACATTTTCCAAGAAAACTTTTCATTTCAGGTACAGCTTTAAGAAAGCAGACATATCATTAACAAAACAGAAAAATTATTTCTACATTATCTGTTTCTAGTAAAAGCATTAGAAGAACTTAAGCATTATAAGTAATCCCAAGAACAAACCACTTGAAAAACCATTGTTTGCTGCTGCATATCAACTGGTTTCTTGGAACAATTCATTGACTAAATAATAGTTCCCAGGTGTTTGGTATCAATTTTCTGGAGTATTCAGCTATTTTTAAAAAAGTAATATAAGTGAAATACAAACAGAAATTAACTAGACCATTATAATGTGTTAACACATTAGTGATGCAATTTGAAAACCACAATTAAAACAGATTTATTAAATGAATGTGAATATTAATTTATACTAATGTTTCACTTAAAAATTTTCTAGCAGTTCATTATTAGATTTACTGTCTCTTCATGGTACCTCCTGGATGCCATTGGACAAAGAGTAACTAGGGAACTGGACAGTCAATGAACTTCCCAAAATCTAGGTTTTTACTGAGAATTCTATAACGTATTAGAGAAAAACAGTAAAAAACAGGTAGCTGCTTAAGTCTGCAGTAAGGCTTAGACCACTAAAGTTAAAATCACTGTGTTTTTGTTAAAGAGTTCATAGGAAAATAATTGCTACCTGAACAACAGTAGAAGGGTTTTCCAATTTTAGTCCAGTATCTTCAGGAAAATTGCATTTCTCCTGCTACCATCATCCATAACCTTGAAATGGGTTAATGCTGCTGAATGAACTGTACACAAGAAATCCTCCTTTTAACTATTTTTGTGTTATTTTAATATGTTTGTCTGGTGTCTAGATCCAAATCAAGGCTGTAAGACCTTGCATATATATGTACTTTGTGCCACTTTAACACCAACCTTCTCAGCAGATGATTTTCTGTTGCTTAGCAATTGACCTTGTAACCTGATCAGATTACCTATTTTCCAGAAAATAATGAAAAAATATAAATTATCATTGACATAGTTTAATTCAGAAAGATTTTGTGCTGCTGAGAAAAACATCAAATACACAGGCAAAAAAATCTCTTGTCTATTACAACGTATGTGTGCCCAGATAATAAAGATACTCTGTGATCCACTAATTAACTCTCCTGATGACTTAGATAACAATGAAGCGTAGTTATAGTCTTTGTTGTAAATTCAATACAATAATTTATAAAGTCTTCATTAACTATGTCCTCATACATAATTTATCTGTAAATGTAATAATGGTCAGAAAGATGGAGAACCTCTCCTCTGAGGATGGATTGAGAGAGTTGAGGTTGCTCAGCCTGGAGAAGAGAAGGTTCTGAGTAGACATTATTGTGGCCTTTCAATATATGAGGGCTTATATGACAGCCTGAAAGAGACTTTCTACCAAGGCCTGTAGTAACAGGAATGGGGGAGCAGTTTTAAACTGAAAGACAGTAAATTTAGATTGGATGTAAGGCAGAAAATTTTGTTTGTTTGTTGGGACTTCTGGGGTATTTTACTGGGTTTTGTTTGTTTATTTTGTTTTGAGCAATGAGGTGGTGAGACATTGGAACAGATTGACCAGAGAACCTGTGGATGCCCCATCCCTGTAAGTGTTCAAGGTTGGGTTGTGCAGGACTTTGAGTGTCCTGCTCTAGTGCAGTTTTGCTTCCCTGCCCCTGGTGGGGAGGTTGGGACTAGATGATATTTTAAGGTCCCTTTCAAATCAAATCATTTTATGATTCTAGTTAAACTCCTTTTTGTTTATTCAGTTCTAAACAATATTTCTATAGAGTACTCTATAGTGTGACCCTGAAGTATTTCCTGACCTCCTTTAATTAATGGTGATGGTATTTTTATTCGATACCTAGAGAATGAGGCCAGTACACCCATAATCTCATAATACTAAAAAAAAAAAAAAAAAAGTAAAGCATTAGGTATATCCTAGAAGGGCTAAGATACTATGACATGTGACAGATGATATTTAAGAGAAAAAAACAACCTTGTCCTAAATCTTAATATCATTTGCCACTCATCAATATAGCTGATAGCATGACCAGCTGCCTTTTATCACATAATAGAATTTTTCCTTTGACAAAAATAATGGCATAAGACTAAGCCAGCCAAGCCTGACCAGTTACACTATTTAAAAAAAAAAATAAAATCTTCAACTGGTATTTATTCTTGTCTCAGGTAAGAGAAATCTTAAATAATTGCATAGGGAAACAGAAAGCCTATTGTAATTCATGTTACAGAATAAAAACTTCTTTAAACAAAATGCATCGATAGTAGCGGTAGAGAGAATTTTATCTATTACAGCTATGAAAAACTGGACAAGTCATAAGAGATGATCCTGTCCAATTCTGTACATTCCTTATCACTGAAGTAGATTTATGTATCATGCGTACTTCAGTTTCGCTAACCTTAATACAAGGGTTTTTCCTGTGGACTGATAATGTGAATCTCATTAAATGGAGAGGACTGTATTGTATAACTGCTTCCTATACAAACACAACATTACTTTGCCAGTCTTTTTTGTTTACCTCAGGGAATGTAGGAATATTTGTTTTCCTAGCACTCATTGTAAGCAGCAAACACTGGCACAACTGCAGTTGTCCCTCATAACCAGAGCATAGCTTGTTTCTGAAAGTAAGTGCTAGTGCTGGAAACATAAGCCATGCTGAGTAATTTCATGCGCTAGGTGCATAAAATACAGAGAAGGAAAAAGGTAACAGAACTGTTTCGGCATTTAAGACTCAGAATGTTAACCCCTCATTTTTACAGGATGAAAGCTCATACCCAAGGGAAGGTAAACAGTGGAGAACTAAATACCAGGTTTCCCAAATCTTTGTTCGCGAAGCCTAGCCGTGATATACCAGGTATGAGATGTGCTTTCTCAGCAGCAAAAAAGAATCATCTCTAGAGACCTTTTAATTTGTTATAACCTCCATACGAGAATCAAAGCAACATAAAGAACATACATATTTTTATAAACTATCATAAGAGCTTGTCATTATATTTGTACTAGACGCTTTTCTGTGCTGGTATCTTTGAAGTGTATTAACATTAATTATTGGAATTTGCATCCTACAGTGCATAGTTAGTCCAGATTTCAAAAGAAAAAGCGTATGTATGCTGCAAGTAGCTGTTTGAATATCGAAAAGCAACTCAGATTTGAATGAAGAGGGAGATTGACAATATGGCCTTTTGAGATGCCTTTAAGATATCTCTATCTAGAGTGCTATCACTTTCTTTTCATTATAGGTATGATATCATCAAATAAGTTTCTGAAAACATTTTCAAAGTGTTTAATGAGATACGAGAAGTAAAAAAGAAGGTATTTTAGAGGGGTGTAGTACTAAGTTACAGAATCTATGATTTAATTCAAACAATTTTCAGAAAATTCTAACACACCATCTAAATATTGTTATAATATGCTCTGTAAAATTCAGTGTTATTAGAATTTTACAACTTCCAATTTTTATAAAACCACTAGCGGCTGGAATATGTTCAGAAGGCACCATTTCAGCCTTTCTAACTGAATTTATTCTTACTCATTTAATATTTGGAAGATGGTAGCACTGCCTTCCTATAAGCAGAAGTTCTGAAAACACTGTTAATAACAGTTGCATCTATAGCTGTTGATACATCTATTGCATCAAATAGATAGCAAAACTTTGTCAGATCTCTTTTTAGAACAGTAACCTACTCAAATCTAGAAATGTTTCCTATTGGGTGGATTGTTCTCTAGTCATTTAGAAATAGCTTTTTAACCCAACACTGAAATACACTTTGGTGAAGCTAAAATTGGATAATTAAACCTAACTTCAAAAGACAATTTGTCAACTTTTTAGAAAGAAGACAGCAGCAATATAACCATCAAGCTGAAAAAAACAACTGCCTGTATACCATATGGGTAGTCACAGATTGCCTGTTTATCAGATGATGAAATGCTAACAAGAAAACCTATAAAGGTGCTGGAATAATGGCTAATTTTCAGTCAGTTAAGCCTGAATGAGATATATTTACATAAAAATCCTTTGATCTGGACATTGGGCTCTTTGCTCATATTCTCATTCTGCAACACCCATCACTACCTCTCATCCCTGTTTGTTGACAAATTGCTATAAGACAATTAAAAAGAAGCCCGTTAATAAGCAGCCGCCAGAATATGTGAATATTAAAATTACACTAAGACTCCAACTTTTGTTGACATGAGACTAAAAAACATTGAAAAAGTGCTAAATTTTATCATCTGTGTAGATTTAAATAGGATAAGAAGCAGCTATTCTAACAACTGTTCTTCCTCCCTCTAAAAATTCCAGTATACCTTCTAGAAGAGGCCATCTGGGAAACACAATAATAAAGGGATTTACTTCAGATACAGGTTGGTTTTCATCAAGTTTTTTACCATGTGACTCACATAAATAGAGTTTGAACAATGGCAGTTCCACACATCCTCAAAGCTACTGAAACACATATCCCATAGACTGGCACCCACCACTGAAATGTTCACATCTGTACTTCTCCACAACCTACTAAATATGATTGTTCAAGCTCAACATATAAAGGCCTTCCAGAAAGCACTTTTGAGTACTTCCCTTGTCCTGCACCTACCTTTTTATAAAATTATACCTTTCCTTGCAGGTAACTAACAGGGCACCAATCATTCACCAACCAGGAGATAAATTCTCATGCCCATCTCAAACAGACAAGAGAAAATGTGAAGAAAATTCAATGATTACAGTTAAAATACTGCAATAGCACATCATCTGACTGTTTTAACTTCTCTGAATCAAGAAGCATCGCTTTTTAAAATATTGCATTAGCCAAAAGGGCATTAACTAATGAGCTCCTTTTCCAGTGACTATCATCCTGTCACTGACCTCAGGGATCAAATAAAACACAGCAAGAAAAGTTCCATCTGCAGGGCATAGATCCTTATGCTACATTTCCCCAGTCAGTTGACATCTTTCAGAAAGATACAAATTCCCTGATAAAGAACATCTATCCCTCTCTCATGGCCCATTCAGCTTCATCTTGCTCAAACAGTGACAGGCAGTTTTGTGTGCTAGAGTCTGATCCCTGGTAAGCTCTGAATCACAGGACTGTCTAAACTTGTTTTCCTGCTGACATTATTCCAGGTAAAACTTCTCCACAAAACAGTACTATCATGTCAGAAGAACTCAACAGTTAGGAAAACACAGCTTGACCTTGTAAATAACCAACATGACAGGTATTTAGGGAAGAGTAAAGAGAACAAAGTATATTTAATTCCTCTTTTACATACTCATCTGCAAAAGACAAGAGCATGTCAGCTATTTCATATAAGCCTGCTTCAGTTTGTGTCCTTAGAATAACAATCCTTAAAAACAGAAGTCAAAAGCATCAGTTATGAAGAGTAGTTTAAGGACAAAGTAAAGGCAAACAACATAATATTCTCAACAAAACAATCTAACTGTAATTTACAGTTATTTCAACTTGGAACATCTTTCCCTCTGGAGACTTGCATACATTGTAAGTTGTATAACAGTAATTCTCCATTATAACTAACTAGTAAACACAGCCTGTTAAGCATAAGACATTATACTGTATTTATTACTTCTAGGTTATGTGATAAAGCAAATCTGCAGACCCACAAAGGAGCTCAGAGATATAATGGCAGGAGTCTGAGCTGCTCTCAGACCCATCTCAGGAGCCATCAGCTCGTCACAGGCCCATCTCCGCAAGCTCAGAGAAACACAGGGATGTGCAAGTGAAGGTGGGAACCCAAACCAAGGACTACCAAACAACAAACACCCTATCTGGGCCCTTCCAGGGCTCTCCAGGCATGAAACCCATCACAAAGTGTCAGTCAGGAGCAATCTGGAGATCCCTTTCACATTAAAAGGGTTGCTATCTAAAGGGTACACTGTAGGACACAAAGGAAAAGCAGCCCAAAGTCACACTACTTATTACAGGATGTTTAGGGGAGGAGAAAAAGGTGGGAAAAGCCAGGAGCTTAGCTGATTTGGGAAGGCAAAAGAGCAGGAAAACAGAAGGGTAAGGAGATGAAACGGCCTGGTCATATGTAAATAGTTGGCTAATCAGTACATTAATCTGTCCATGCCCTGTACCTGATCAGCACAGCCTGTCCTGTCTTCTTATTAAACTACTTTCTACCTCTTTCATGGGTGAGAAGGCTCTATGCTGTGTGCACGTGTGTATATGGAGATGCGAGTGCAACAAGTGGGGTTGGAGAGCCTGTATATCTGTGGTGCCAGTGACTGTAACAAGTATGAATATGCAAATGAACCTGTGATCATTCACAAAGGTGAACCTGGGTAAGCTGGTGAGTGGGTGAAGTGGCCTGGGAGCAAGGAGGTGAGGGTAGCTCTGGGTGTGAGGGCGCCTATGTGTCTCTAGGGTCAAGATCATAGTAGTTCAGCTAGGGGACCAGGGAAGTCCTGGTCAGCTCAGGGCAGGAAGCTGGTGCATGCACACATGTCCACAGTCTGTACTAGCAAGTGAAATAGGGCAACAGTCTTAGGGGGTTTGCATGTACAGGTACTGAAAAAAAAAAAGAGTCCAGCTGTTGAAGGGATCCATCTTATGAGTATATATATACACACATGTGCTAACCAATGGACTTCCATCCTGTCTGACAAGAAAGGGAAGCAGGACAAGACAGGCCATCATTGTTCTGAGTGTCTGTCAGACCTACGTGGCTGGCCGTGGATGTATAACATGAGCTCTGTGTGTGCATGCCTGTGGGAAAACATCTTTAGCCTTGCTCCTAGCTGAACCTGGGGACAAGGAGCTTCCCCACCCTCGCATCACCTCTCGGGTTGTTGTATCCTGCATGAAATGTTTTGCTCTAACAGTTCTCAGTTACTCCCTCTGGGATTCCTACACACCATGTTAACTTAATGACAAAAAATTAGGGTGCTTTGCCAAAGTCTGTCATATCTAGAAATCAGAAGGAAAATATTTCAAGTATGTCATTTACAGCACTTGTGTTCAAGTACAGGGATTGCTAAATGACTTGATCCCAGTGCCAGGACGAACACACTGCAGTCATTTCTCCTTGAAAAAACTTTTCCGAAAAACACCCTTTGCTATACATCATACTGAAGGTTTAAGTTTTACAGGTAACATGCTGAGTTAATTTTAGTTTACTCTTTTTTCCAGCTACTGTAAACCAAATACATAATTTCTTTAACAACAAAATAATCTACTCAGTCTAATACTTGCAATACTAGAGTATATAGACACCTGTTTCCAGAATTTTCTATTAAACTTAAGTTTCAATTATTTAATATAAAAACAAGATTTCATTAGGTAAAAAAAATCTGAAATCACAACTTGAGGAAGTTTTTATATTATCTAGTATTCTAGACTACAAAAGTTTTTTCCAGAGGAAATCCATTTTAATTTGACTAACAAGTGACAAGTAAAGGAAACCATACTATGTCAAAGTCAAGGATTTATCCTAAGATTTTGTCCAGAGTGAAAAGGTAAAGCAACTCTGCTCTGAAGAGCCAGTACACTTTAAGATATCCATATGTGGTGCTTCATAAGAGTTCATCACAACCTTACTACAATAATACACAATATCAACTTTATTCCCTAGGCTTTGTGTATACGTTCTCATTTGAGAAAGCATAACGTGTGTAACTCAGTAGACAGGGTTTAGAAGAAAGACCTTCTAATCCTAATTTGGTTTTTACTTGCCAATTTAAGCCAAAAGTTCTACATAATAGAAGCAACCTTTTACTGTGTACATGTACAACAGTAAATGGCATGAAAAAAGTGAGATGCCAGTTGTGACTTGAAGACTTTACTGTAGTTCTAATAATACTAATAGTTTTGCAGATCTGAAGTTTCAGCTACCTATTGCTACTTCCAATTTCTCTAATTTGAGCTCCAAAACTATTTCACCCTAACTGAAAATACTTAGTTCTTTTCAAGGATCATTCTGCATCCTTTCATTTAAATAATATTTAGCATATAAAGTATGAAACTTTCTATCCATGAATCAAGGAATAAACTACTATAAAAGTATTAAGTTCTTTGCCATACAAAACATAGATGGAATTGTGAACAGACCATGTATTAGCTATTGAACAATATACTACAGATGTGAGAATTTTTGTGCTTATTGATACAGATTCTCACATGTCCCAGGATGCTCCGCTTAAGTGGGGTAAAACAGCTTGAACTTTACCCTATTTGCAAAGGTTATTGATGCATGGAGAAGGGGAGGTCACATCACTTTTGAAGAATGCTGAGATCAGTCTGACTCATCAATCCCAAAGATAAACATTCTGAGGATGTCAAAAATGTTTCCTGACAGAATCTGCCACTGATGAGAATGTGAGAGACAAAATTCCTGATAAAGGAACCAAGAAATGATAGTACTGATAACTTATCTAAAGCTGCTGAGCTGACACAGCTAGCCTAGAAATATATGACTGACAATCACTTTATACTATAAAATCCCAGCCCCACCTTTAAACAGCAGGAACAGGTCTTCGAACACATCCCTTCTAGGAGTGTGTACAGAAAGTCCTCTCAAGTGGAGATGCCCCTAAAGATTACTCCTGGAGGCTGAGTGAAAGACATTTGCCCATGGTGGTTAGTATGGGAGAGTAATATCAATCTCTAATTAAGAACCATTTTGCTAGCTTTAACATCATTGCTTCAATATTGTTTCAAAAATTAGTGTGCTATACTAGTAGTTATAACTATATTAACTGTGATACTGTGTAGTAAATAATTCTGATTAAAGTATTTTAGTCTAACTGTTATCAACATCAATTTAAGTAAATAATTTATATTATTCATATAAATATCTTCAGTTTGCCATGCTTAATCCTGTGGGTCAAAGTCATATAAAGGCTCAATTACACCTATATAATTCTTTAGACAATTGACCATGTCTGGGACTAGGACTGAATCCAGAAGCACCTAGACTTCTCTCTGAGAATGAGTTTAGAAAGCAAGGTGGTCCTTCATAAACCTCATGACTCGAGAGGAGGGTGTCTCTGATAAATCTTGTCCAAAGCTTCTATTCTTCCTGCAACATGCATCAGTTGAAATGCTACAGAGCTATGGGGAAGGAGTGAAGTATCCCTAGCAATTTCTAATACTAGCTACTAGAGATTAAACATTTAAGCTCTAGAGCTGTACCTAGAACACCTTTGCTTCTATCTCTGCTTAATAGTATGAGAAATGAGGACTCCTATGTTACATCTATAGTAAAAAATTTAAATAGACCTAGGAATATTCTCAGACAATTAAACTACTGTGAAGAAGTGATATGTGTCCTTTCTAATATTTTTTTTTTTTAGAATTCACCACAGTATAGTGGTGGAAGTCTGCTTATTTGATATCTAAAAATATTCTGGGAATCATTCTTGTTGCTGAACTGTGAACAAATGTTTGAAGGAATAGCAGTGAGAATAGGCTTAAGGTCTAGTGAATGTTTTGCTTTGTTAGGTTCTTTTCCCTCACAACATTGTTCCAAAACTCAGGAAACTTCCCAAGGACTGTTATAAGCTACTGGTGTTAACATCTCATTGTTAAGCTAAACAGCAGGGAATGATTGCCTCCAATTTCTTTCTAGGTTGCAGCAATAGCAGGTATATTTCTGCCAGCGATAGGGACTCCCAGATCCCAGGTGGTGGGAGTTCAGCACTTTGGGAGATGATGAATATTCACCCAATCCCTTACCGTTCCACAAGGGTTCCTAGCACTTAACTATTAATAGATCACATACAGACAGATGGATAATGAAAGTGCTCTAACTAAAGATGGAATATAATACAGATATTAAGTAGAATATTAGTTTCAACAAGTCCAGCAATAAAGCAGAAGAAAAAAAACCCCAAAATTTGTAGATGCATAAGATAATGCCTGTACACATAAAAGTCCTTCTAATAGTCAGTGATAACTGTGTACATATTAAATAGCAATATGTTTCCCTGCTCCTATTGGCCTATCTTAGAATGAAATCCTGTCCTTCAAAGAAGTAGCACAATACAGTACAGTAAGCAGCAGCCAAGGCTACCTCTTGGATTTTCTGCTGGGTTCAAGGTTCTTGTTGCTGCTGCTTCCAGTGTTACCAGATTTGTTTGTTTTGGCTGGCATAGAGTAAAATTTTCTTCATAGCAGCTAGTATGGGGCTGTGTTTTCAGTTTGTGGTGGAAACAATGTTGATAACACAGGGATGTTTTCATCACAGCACCCTGTGCTGGGCAGTGCTTGCACAGCATCAAGGTCTTTTCTACTTTTCTCACTAGAAGTGAGGAAGCTGAGGGTGCACAAGAAGTTAGGAGGGCACACAGCTGGGGCTGCTGATCCCAACTGACCAGAGTGATATTTCATGCTTAGTATATAAGGCAGGGGGGAAGAAAGAGGATGGGGGGAACATTCGAAGTGAAGGCATTTGTCTTCAAAAGTCTCCATTACACGTGATGGAGCCCTGCTTTCTGGGGGGATGGCTGAACACCTGCCTGCACATGGGAAGCAGTGAATGAATTCCTTGTTTTGCTTATGGGCGCGCGTCATGGTTTAGAAATGGTATTCTCCAATTTGGTGTTCCCACTGAAACCAAGCACTGCTCACTCTCCCCCCCCCTACATTGGGCTGGAGAGGCACAAAAGGTAAAGATCATGGGTTGAGAGAAGACCAATTTACGGGAAACTGCAATGAGATTAGAAACAAATAGTAACAGCAACAGCAACAATATTAAGAACAAAAATGCAAATGAGTCCAACCCAACTGCTGCCACGCTACCCCAACTCAAAAGAGAGCCTTTCCCCTGTCCCCAGAAAATGACCTGAGGTGGTATAGAATAACCACCGGGTCCTAGCCATGCCCCCTCCTGGCTGCTGCAAAAATTAACCCTGTCCTGGATGGAACCAGGACACCATGGCTTTTGCTTTTTCTATTAAATTTTCTTTATCTCAACCCACTCCTTTTCTTGCTTTTACCCTTGCAATTCTCTCTCCCATAAAGAACCAGGGTGGAGGGTAAGCAAGTGGCTGTGTGGTGTTTAGCTGCTGTCTAGGTTTAAACCATGACACCAGGCATGACAATTTCCTATTTTTACGGTAGAGAGTTACAGTCCAGCTTAGTGATTCTGAAGTATAGTTAACTGAATCTTGTCATTTGCTGCAGTTCAGTCAGAACCCCTGCTGCCAGCGTATGTCGCTAGAATGGGATTCATCCAATAAAACGTTTATCTAAAAAGCTTCAGATGTGCCCATAACACTTCCTAAAAAAAAGGGGGGTTTTATATGCAGTCCTTCAGAGACATCTTGAAGCATGGGGCCTTCTTACCAGTTCTTTCCCCACTAGTTCTCTCTCAATTAAATTGCTTTTTCTGCTAATTTCTTCTTATGCTTTGATAGAGAAGCAGTTGCTCGTTGTAGATTTTTCAAATAATTTTATCTGTATGTTGGCAGGAATGTATCTTGAGAAAAGCAGGAGAAAAAAAACTATTTATCAGGAATGGAATTATGCTCTAATAAATGAAGCAATAATCATCCCTTTTTGATGTTAACAAAACAAATACACTTCCATCAGAAAATACCATTGTGGTCAGACATTTCAGCAAGGCCTTTTCTGAGAGGACATGGGGTAAGAGTTTTACTCTAAAAGCGGACAAATTCAGAGCAAAATAAGGAAGAAATTTTTTTATGATGAGGCTGGTAAAACACCGAAATAGGTTACCCAGAGAGGTGGTAATGCCCCATCCCTAGAAACATTCAAGCTCAGGTTAAACAGGGCTATAAGCAGCCTGATCTTCTTGAAGAGGTCGCTGCTCATGGCAAGGAGGTTGGACTAGATGATCTTTAAAGGTCTCTTCCAACTCAAACTATTCTATGATTTTATGGCTTGCAATATGGTGAATTTGGGCAGTTTCCCATTATTTAACTTCCTAGTTTAAAGAAATGTATTTGTCCTCCACTGCAAATTACATGCTCATAGCTAAAATACCATTTATGAAGAGCAGAAGGTGTAAAAAATTAGTTTGCTTTTTCCATAAAATCAAAGCCTACCCTAATAATGTTGCAAGGTTCATGCAATTAATATGAAGCTAGTATAAGTCCTCATATATCTCAAATATACTCCGGGACAAGATTGTTAGGTTGTACTCATTTGTCACACTGGGGGACATAATACTTCTTTCCATATCCATCTCTGGTACATGGATCCATCCCACAATTCCTAAGCATTTCAGAATCCATTATAAGTTTATTTCCACAGTGATAGTGCATATTATCTCACAATGGGAAGAATATCTATTAAATAGACTGAAAATTGAGTTATAGGAACACTAAATTACTTACTCAGGACAGCTTGGGAAATTTGTGGCAGAGTAAGGAATTGAGTCTAGATGCTTAACCTGGTTCCCAGCTAAATATTATGTAATGAATATTAATGATGTATCAAGACCCCAAATGGTACAAGTTTATCTGGATAAACTATTTTGAAAAATCTGATGTTTGGGCTCTTTCAGTAATGAGACTGAACATTTAAAGAGCAGTGAGTCAGAAAGTTAATATGACCACACCACAAACAAGAGAGAGTTACTTTGTCTGAAGTCTAAGGTTTTTCACAATAGACAACAATGCTAGAAGTATTGGTATGTTCTTTGCTCTGGTCACCCTATAAGATGCTGTGATGATTTCAAACATTGTCATTCTTGTTACACTTTAAGCTAGACCTCAAAAAAAAGAACATCAATGTAAACATTTGCATACTTTAATCTTTCTTAGCTGATTTATTCCACAACACTAGCACATATTTCCAAGTTTTACATGGGAGTCACACTTTCATCACACCAGAGAATACAGACTTTCAGCACATAGTAGAGTAAATTGCTGAAAAAGAACGCCATGATTTATTACATAGAAATTATTATGGCAGTTAGAGACAAAATACATTAAAGGTTAAAAAAAACCCAAAACAAACTATACTTTCCAGAGCAGCAAGTTTGCTATTTCTGTGAGGAAAAAAAAAAACCAAACCAAACAGATATAAGGCTTACAGTATACAATTTTTTTTACCTCTGCAGAGATTATAATATTCCAGACACGTTACTAACATATGCAGACTCTATGGTCCTACAGTGATATAATGTAAATTTTTATCTTTGTGTTAGATTTAAAACCAAAGCTCTATACAAGGATTTAAAAATCTAGTTATAGATATTCTGTGGAAAAGATAGTAAAAAAATACTTTCATGTTAACAGCATATTTCCAAAAGCCCTGAAAGGTAACAAACACAATCTATCACAAGCACCTTTGAACCAGAATTATGGCCACTGCAATCACAATATCTCTTATGACACAGAGTAACAGGGAAAAATAACAACTATGGGAGATGAATTCATTGCTCCAGAGTGAGTGTAGCCTTTGTAAGTTACAAACTAATCAGAATAACTCCCAGACAACATGCTGTGATATTTGCATTGTCAGCTGGTTATTATGATTTATTGGAAAAGTGGGACACAGGCACAACAGTACAATGGAACCACACTGTGATAGCTGTAGTAATCTCATTACACAGCTTTTGCTTTTTTCCACCCAAACTCTGCACAGCCATTTTTTTTCCTTTTCTCAAAGCACAGAGGGGAAAAAACCCCAAACCCTCAAACAAATAAAAACAAAAACAAAAAGCAAAAACAAACAAAAAACCCCCACAAACAAAAAAACAAAACCCAGCTATTTGAAACCACAGGTGTATGTAGCTATTTGAAACCACAGGTTTGTATCTGCATTGAGTTGTCTCCCCCTTTTTCTGTTTTTTAAAAAAGGAGTATTTCAGCAAAACCACCATCTACATACTGTTCTAGAAGCAGTTGTGATAATGAAATAATTTATAAAACTAGAGTGATCAGTATTTTTCCCTCTCTAACTGCAGCTAATGCATCAGAGCACTTCTTTTAACACTACATAGGTGATAATCATCTATTTAGGTTTTCATTAATAAAAAAATACAATTCGTCTTTAAAAGATTAAGCCCTATTTGACTTTATCTTGTCATCACAAAATAAACATGTCCTTCACAGATTTTCACGTAGCCTGATATCAGATATTCTTAAATGTAGAGGTAGTTTGGGAGCTTGTTTAGTTCTTTTTTTAAGTAGATTCTGCTAGAACTAGAAGAATTCTATCATCAAAATTAGCAGTTGTAAGACTATAATACTATATACACAAACCACCCATTTATATGGCAGTAGAAGAGTCATAACATAGGACTTTACACCAAGAAAACTTAAAAATAACAGAGCAGAAAGAACTGGGGTTTTTCAGCCTGAAGAAGAGAAGGTTCTGGAGTAATCTAGTTACTGCCTTCCGGTACTCAAAGGGAGACTACAATACGGTTGGCAACAGACTTTCTGCAAGGGTATGGAGTGATAGAACAAGGGGTAATGGTTTTAAACTGAAAGAGAGTAGGTTTATGTTAGATATTAGGAAGAAATTCTTTACTGATGAAGCAAAAGTGATAAACCTATATTCCTTACCCTTCCCTCTGTAACAAATAATGTGTTGATGGCATACGGATTGGTGCTTTGTCTATCCTAAATTTGTGACATAGATATGGAAGAGAGAGTCTATAGGCTTCACACCTCATATACTTTACTCTGCGAAGAAAGTGCCACAAGTAGCAAAGTCCTCAGATAGTAACAGAGTTGGCTATCTATTGACTGCTTTGGGGGCTTTTAATGAACAGTGCTAGCAACCAATAACAACTATATCAGCATAGTTGCTGAAAGCAGTACTGAATAAAAAAATCCAGTAGTCTAAATAGAGATGCCCATCAGGGAAAAGGCTACAATTCATGCCTGGGTTAGTATAAGATGCCATACTCTGCTTCACACATATATATAGCATTTTCTTGTGGGAATGGGATGCCATTCCGTGCAATTCTAAATATACGAACATTATAGACTTGAAAAGCATTTCCATTTGTTAAAAAAATTGGCCACAACACTTCAGAAGCTGTAGTTTTAAAGGCATGTTCGTGCACTGTGGCAGCAGATAAGCATTTGGTGTGGGGTGTTGCTTTTCATTTTGAGACAGGTAGTCACACTATTTAGATCACTTCCTAGAAAAAAACAGCTGTCAGATATAAGTATGAAGATTCTCTGAAAAGGAAAGTGCTTACAAAACGCACCTTCCAATAACCCTATATCTAACCACATCCGCAGCCCCTGTATATTTCTGTGCATCAGCAGTAGGAAGCACCCGCTCTCCATTCGCTCAATTTGGGATGAACACTTAAAAAAAAAGGCTTCTGAGTACAGCAGACTCCAGATGTTTCAGATTGTTGCATGGGAACAGAATGAGGCTATTCAATTTCACAGCAAGAAAGTAAAATACAGTGAATTACCTTGCCAGGGCATCAAAGTGGCACAGATTATGGAACTTCTTCCATAATCATTAGATGATTAAAGAGCATTTTCCTCATTAAAACCTCTTACAATGGACCACCATTATCCAACTCTTCATTTACTCATTAAGCTATATCGAGGTTTTTACTTCTCTAATTGCAATTTGATACAAGCTCTTTACTCCTAAAGTGTTTTTTAAGAAAGGAAAAAGCTTTATCACCTACAGAGTAACAACACTGTTTTCGTTGAAGAGACCTTGAATTTAAAGCTGCATAATTGCAATGTGAGTTGTTTTAAAAACAGACCAACAGTTCGGAAAAAAAAAAACAAAACACAAAAACCCAAAAAAACAAACCAAAACAAAAACTGACCAAAACAAACAAACCAAGATTAAAAGATACTCCCAAGGGGTAGAACTGAGGCAGAGCAGCCCAAATACTACTCTTTGTTTGCTTGTAGTCCTTGACACAGGTTGTGTCAGAAAGCAAGAATGCAGTTATAGAGTTCAGCTGTTTCCTCCTTCACTACAGTAAAAGAGCTTCAACATCGTAAAACCCAGTGTCTGAAAGGAGGAAATTTTTATCTTCCCTACCAAAAAAACGACACATGATCCAGTTTACACAAGGTATATGAGACTGGGAACAATACAAGCCAGTGTGTTGATGCTGACAACACTGGGAGGGGGCTGCCCCTCCCAGACACCGCCGGTTCCAGCGGCCCCAGCGCAGGGCACGGCTGAGCCCCTCAGCCACGGGCAGGCGGGAGAGAGCCCGGAGGAAAGCCTGGGCAAGGAAGGGTAAAACGCTGCCGGGCAGCCAGGGCTGAGGGAGGGGAACCAGGTGAGAAACAACCCTGAGAGCCCCGAGGGCAGAGCGGGATGAAGGGGCTCCGGACATTGTAGCGAAGATTCCTCTGTGGCCCCTGAAGGGACCCCAGTGGAATAAGGTTTAGGAGGAAGGAGTGGCAGAGGAACCCTTATGGACTGACCTCAGACCCCACACTCTCCCCCAGGACCAGCTGGGGAGAGGTAGAAGAGCCTGGAGTGAACCTAAGCCCAGGAAAGGGCAGGGGAGAAAAGTGTTGTTTTAAAGTTTGTTTTTGTTTCTTACAACTCAAATCTGGTTTAACTGCCAATACATAACTTCTCTACAAGTCAAATCTGTTTTACCCATGATAGGAGCTCATAAGGGTTCCTCCCTATATCTCAACCACAGGCTTTTCCTTTGGAAGGTCTCCTCCCAGAGGGGAAGTGAGAGAGCAGCTGGGTAAGTGTCTGCTGGCCAAACAGTATCTACCCACCACAGCAGGATATTCAGACACAGGTCGTTGTTACAGTCCAAAATATTTATTTTCTTTCCTCCAGAATTATTGGACAGAATAAAGATGTTCTGATTTATCATCATGCCTTGGGTATAGCAAGGAATCCTAAAATTCAAGACTTCTGCTCCATATACAGGTAAAACAAGTAATCTCCCTCCTATTTATTTTTGCCTTTGCCTGCAGCCAGCCCCCTTTCTCACAGTATCCAGGTACTGAATACTAACAGGATGTTAATATGTTTACATATGCAAATTTGACTAAATATGGTGAAGACAAAATCAAACATCATAAGCAAACCCATTAAAATGGATTAATTTCTAGCAAAAGTTGTGTATGATTGATGCCTTAAGGTCGCTTTGGTTTTTTGATTTTTCTAATTTTTATAAGTAGTTAGCAGAAGTAGATTTTAGAAGCAGCAGTATTTATCCCTCTACCGTTTCCCTTATCCTTAGCATAGTAACTACACACATATCCCAACCCTTTTACCCCATCCCATGCTCCCCGTATCAATTACCCCTAAATTCCATTAGAATATTTAGACTTCTCTTCAAGATAGGCCTATTCTGTTTAAAGAACACTTGTACTCTGGCCTAAACTGCAGGGTACAGCCAAGAACTGGGTAACCATGTGCCCCCTGTACTCCAAAGAAGATGAGGGGCTGAAGTAGGTGGTCCCAAAAAGACCCCAGCCCCAATTTCCCAGGGGCGGATCGGGGGTGTACCAGGGCAAAAGCCAGAGGGTGGAAAAAATCTGGGATTGGTTGAACAGTATTATAAAATTTTAACACCTGAGGCAGAGGGGCGTGTGCGTTTTGTAGCCTATGTGCCTTGGAGGCACGATTAAATCCTTTTCTTATCTCACCTCTAATTAAATTGCTCTGGAGTTTTTTTTCCTCAGCTCCTTTAGGCATCATAATAGAGGTGTGTTAACTTTTTTAACATAAATACCAGTGAAAAGACATACTTGTGGTAGAGCAATGTGGACAACTTCGGTTGAAACCAAGCTGAGATGCTAACTCTACCAGAACTTATCTCCCTTTTCTTTTTTTTTTTAATACATTTTAATATTGCTTCAAGATTAATTTGTAAAAATTATATTTTCAAATAAAATAAGTATCTAATGTGAAAGTCCTTTTTAGTTAAACATTTTTTCCTACTGTGCACATGAATGAGGTTATATATGACTAAATTTTAGTAAATCAGATCATTTACATTGCTCCTTGCGTGTGCAAGTGTTAAAATTTTTGCCTTGCACTTAATTACCCTCTATTTTATCTTTATTTGGCTGTATTCACATTGCACTTAGTTTTCCAAATGAATGCATACTCTAACTACACAATTAGCTATAAAGTGCAAAGACCAGGAAAAGAGAAATTTCTGAAAACAGTTATTGTCAAGAGCTTTACTCTTGGGAGTGTGGGCTCACCATGTTTCTACAGTAAAATGCTTAGCCTTCCATCAGAAATTTCAGATGCTGGTCAATAAAGACTGCTTTTCTGAAGTACCCTTTATGGATGCACATGCTAGTCTTCAAATCACTAGCTGAAAACCTATGACTTGACATCAGACAGACAAGTTTTATCTACAGGAGAAGAGGATTAAGGATTGGGTGATACTCGAGAAAAGGTTGAGAATGCATTACAGCATCAAACATAAAAAAATTTAAAGACTGCTGAAATAGAAATCTGCAGAACATCCTTACAGGAACACTTAAACTGCTGATGGATAGTGGGGGGAAATAATAGGGAAATAATGCAGTACCTATTTTTAAATAATGCTGCTAAAAAAGAATCTAGAATTTACAGCCTGGTGAGATTTGTCCCATTACTGAGTAAACTGATAGAGAATCTAATTAAAGATAGGATGGCAGAACAGTTGGATAAACATAACTTGATAGACTCAAGTCAGCATGGCTCCAGTAAGGGGAGGAAGGGTGAGGGGGAAAGAAATCTCACTTCTTTAACTCAACAGAGGCAGTTTTTGCGAACACACACAAACAGGGGAGGGGGAGTAGATGAAGGTGGGCTTAATTAACTTTAGTTTTCAAAAAAAATTTAATTAGATCTTTCCTAAAGGAGTTGTTTGTTTTTTGTTTTTTTTTTATAATTACACGTAAGAATATCAATTATTTAGCTTTGTCACCAGCTGTGTACTAGGTAGTTTTCTAAGAGGTAAAATATCTTGATTTAGAAACTAATTAAGCAATCGGAAATAAAGTTTAAAAATTATTCCTCAAAACAATCACAGCTATTTTTAAGTACAAAAATCTCATGGGTCTATGCAGTTAATCATTTGGAAATGGAAACAGCTAGCGAATGGATAAAATTTCCGTGACACCACACTGTTGCTGTTATAAAACAAGAAAGATGATAGCAGATGAAATGTAACTTGACTATAACAAAGTATGAAGTTGTTCCGAGTGAAGGATAAGAAACCCTCAGACTTGTTCTTGAATTCTTCACAAGAGGATTTTTTCTTTATTTTTTAAACATGAGGTTTAGATTTCACCATAGAGAATTTGGTGAGGCTGGTTATTGAATATTAGAAATATGAACAGAATGCTTTGGTGCATTGAAAAGATTAGTTCTATCCAGTCAACCTAGAGGAAACAGGCAACTATAAGTGAAAATGTCAGAACAATCATCTGATATTTTCAAAATCATAAATGAAATTTAAGATGACCATTCTTATTGAACATATAGAAACTAGGCATCCAAAGAACTCCAGTCTCCACCTCAATATTCCATCTGTTGCATATAATGACTGGAATTTCTTATCTCTACTCTCCACCTTCCTATATTGACATCTAAGTCCTCTTTTAACACAGTCAGAACTGTGGTATATTGGAGGACGCAGCAGAATGATTTACCATTGCTGGCTCTGGCAGTTTGCCCAACTTTAATCTCAGGTTTAGGTGGCTCAGTACACCTAAACTACACTATTATGACCATAGCAAACAGTCTCTTTCTCTGGAGGAAAGAGACAGCCATTTGTTGGGCTTAAAATATTTATCTCCACAGATAATGAACATTTTAACTGCACATTTGGCTACATTTTAAACCTAAGTTTGCACACTGAAGCAGGGACAAGAGTATTCTTTCAAAACTTCTAGAGAGATTGGTGAGACAAAACAAAGAGGAAAAAAGGCTCCAAACAACCTGGAGATGTTGCTACTGTCAACCAAATTGTTTGGGTATCAGAGTAATTCCTCTCCTCTACATCCACCAAGGAAAGCAGGAAAGCAGCAGAGACTAATTAGTTTTCAGGAGCAGTGAGGAAGCAGGAAGGGTAACTCTTTTGAAGAGTCAAATCCCAAGACTAACCAAATTTGAAAAAATAACAAGCCAACAAGTAGAAACATCAGGCAATGTTGTGCAAAATATCCTTACAGGCAGAGGAATGGGTGGGAACCACAAACACGTTCAACAAAAACCAAACATGGGCACCACCTTGCGAAAAATTTGGCAACACTGAGCAGCCAACAGCCTGGAGGGTCAGGGTTGGATCTGGTACACTGCTGCACTCGAGTTGTGGATACAGGCACCTTCACAGTGCTATTGGACAGGAACATTTTGCACAACATTCAATGACATACAGCTGTCCTTTCAGACCTCAGCAAGATCCCCTTTCACAATTCATAAAATACCACTCTCAAAGATCTCATCAAGTTACAGGAGCTCCTTCTCAAAACCCGTCCCCAGCTCTGGCCCAGACAGTCACAGTGAGCTTAAGTGAGAGGAAGGCAAGGTGGAAATTGTTCCTGTCCTCACATCATCTCTCTGGATACCTTTGGGATCACAGGCTGGAGAAGGCCTGCTTATTCCCCTTTCACTTGCTTCAAGTTTCTGGTATTTCAAGACTCACTGCCATCCTTCTTTGTCCCTTGACTTTTACTTTGTTATTTTACTTCTTTTTTTTAACTTATTTAACAGGAAGGTCTCTGATTGAGGGGGATATACGTTCAAACCACGTGGAAAGCCAGAAAAACACTAGCCACTAACAGATGCATAGGGATGAACAAGTACAGGACAACTAAGAAAACTTCGGAAATAAGAGAAAGGAGCTGGTATATCTAGATCCAAAGAAGGACTTTTTCTACAAGGCACATCAGAATCATGATGAAATGAGGCCAGAGATACTCAGGATAAAAAAAGATTCCAGGAAATTTTTTGCCCATGCTGGAAGTGAAGCAATATTGTATGTTCAAACAAACTTGGAACTGAATCAAGATTAAACAAGTTATCTGTGTCAACAATTAGCACTAGGAACACACATAAAAATTCAATACCAAAATAGAATAATTAGGGAATTGGCTATTCGATGCCAATTGCCTGAAGCTTGTCAGGAAATTCCCAAATATTCACAGATCTACTCTTCCCTGCATATTTCTGCCTCTAGGCAGAGCATATTAACTTCTTGGATGCCTTCAGCAAGTAGTGGGGTTTTTAGGTTTGTTATTTAATGTCTACCTCATTCACAATTTCTCACTCTCCCGTCACCCCCGTTTTTAATCCCAGTTTGTCATCTGTAGTAAATGTTTCTTAGGTTTCTGTAATGTCAGAGGGAATTTTCATTTTCTTGACCAAGTAGGATCTATCCAGTCTGAATAAGGAACCCAACAAATATACTAAAGGTACTAGGTGCTAGGAAGACAGACTTGGAAACACCCCTTTCTGAGATATGTTAATCTATACTTTCTGGACTCTTTAAACTAAAGTGTCTTCATCTTGGCCTTTCACAGCTCTTGAAAAACTTATGAGTTTGTCTAAGCCTTCTGTGCAGTTACACGTTGCTTTTCCATGGTGACTTCTGGCAAGAAGATCCCAGAGTTTAATTGCATTTTGTATGATAAATAATTCTTTCTGTTTGTTCTATACCTGCTGTTTTATTACTCTTTTTATATCCTTCATTCTTTTATCATGAGACATGAAACATGAGTATAAAATGTTTAACTCATGGTCATTCATCATTTTATAAGCCATTAGCACATTTTTCTCTTCCTCAAGGTAAAGATTTAGTTACTTAATCTTTCCTCATATTGAAGTAATTGAAAAAAATCTCTGATTATTGTGACTGTTACGTTCAACAACTAGGGTAAAACTCTTAAAAGAGAGGTCCTTTTAAAGAATCGCAGTAGTATTTTTTTTTAACAGATGAGAATATTTTGTTTCTCAAAAACCTAATTTTTAAACTGAGTAAACCCACTTTAACTATATTGTTATAATGATAGTGCTTCATACATAAACAGTATAATTTCAAGCAATCTGCAGTTTACCATATAGATTAAGTAACTTCCAGATGGAAACACCTGTTAGTAGCAAGATTTATGAACAGACTAATGAAGGATGAACTGAATTGACCTATATTACAGCATACCTCAACTGAGCTGAAACCAGCTACTACCAGAGAAATCAGCTCTCATATTTCCCACTATTTTCTCAATTTCATATTAAAAACAAAATCAATTAAAAAAAGTTTATTTGAGTGTGTGTGACCAGATTCTTCTTTTTTCTTATAAAGCCATGATGATTTGTCTGGGATATGATATGTATAATTTAGTAATATCTGCATTTTTGGCACAAACCAGTGAACTGAATTAAATTTAATGATCCAAATCATCTGAAGTACCAGACCCTAATACACTCTTAACCATCAGCAAACTATTTTGTAGTATTAATACTGAAAATTGAATTTTTTAACAGAATACTCAATTCTGCATTTCCAAAGGCCTGTTACTCCATTTCTATGCAAGACTAGATGACTCAAGTGGGGTGCCTTCATGATATCTGAGAGCACAGAAACCCAAGAAACATTTATTGCAGACAACAAACTGGGAAGATGGGTGAAGAAAGAAATGTGTCGGAAGTTTGCAAAACGCTGAATGAGGTAACTAGACAGGGGAACTAAAAAGAACAGGCCTAAAAGCCTCCAGTACCTGCTGAAGGCACCCAAGATCAATGCCTTCAGGTCCCCCACAACCTAAAGAGTCGAATACAACCGTCTCTTTCCTCTCTCCTTTCAAAATATGAAGTTGCTTAACTTTTTAAATCACTTGGTAATTCTGGAAAAAAAAGCCAACAGATAAGTCTGCATACGCAAAGTCTAATCCCCACCCCCAAAACAAATCTGTCATATCATAGCACTAATCGGATAGAAGCAAGATGGACAAGGTCAGGGACCTTGTTGTCTCTTAAGCTGGGAGGTGAGGAGAATACCTGTCATTAGCATGACACAGTCATTCCCTAATTAGTCTCAAAGGTTTCTACAAGATTGGCAGCTTTGCCCAAACCGTTGATTGAATAAAAACAGGGAGGACTGCTTTCTTACATCTCTCATTCCCCTAGTTAGCCTCCTCTCATCCTGAGTAGGGTAAATAAGCATATTAAAAAAATTCAGTATTACTTTGGCACTTTCAATAGTTTCTAGACTCTCTTCAAAATTGTTCATATTCATGTTAATAGATCAGCTCTATAACCTTTGATTGATGCAGTACTTCTCACTTCATATATGCAACCAGTTAAAACCCACAGTGAATAGAAGGAAAATTCAAGTGTTTTTAATGGGGCTGCCGAATATGTAGAAAGCACGTCTGCTGTACACCCTGGAGTGGAATACAGAATATTGAATTCAGTCATTCAGCAGCAACCATAATAAAAGGCCTGTAGCTGTAGCAGCATCATATTCTGATTATGCAACATCGCACAACAGTAGTTAAAGTTGCAGCTGATCTAACTACATGCTGGGACAGTGAAAATGTATAAGCATCAGCACAATTTAAAATCTTTTATTTTGGGAGTGTTACAATCTACCACAGCATGCTATGCATCTAAACCATCCCAAAGAATTTGATTACAGGTGAGATATGGAAAAAAATACTTGTTCCCCCACTTCTTGCATTTCTCTACAATATATTAAATAAAAAAAAGATTAATTCATTTGAAAGCCTAAAGCACACCTCTAACAACACATACTACCTTCTAAGGCTGTAGTGTTATAGAAAAATTGAAACAGAGAACAAAAACTCTAAACAATTGAATTCTCTAGAAATATAAACCAGTTTGGATGGGACCAGATGTAAAGAACGTACCATACCACAGGGGATTCAGTCTTTTCGCCTGCTTAATAGCAGCACAGGTTTCACAATCATGGATAACTTGAGAAATGGTATCCATGGTTAAATCCACCCCTCGGTCTCATCCCCGTCTGTGGGTGGCATCTCGGCCCTGATGGCCTGAAGCATCACGGGCCCATTGAGCTAGGAACAACTCTCCCTTCTGCTACCAGTCTAGGTCTACTTGTGACACTTCGACCTGTGCAGCTCAGTCTGCTTGTCTGTTATCGTGTTCTTCATTAGCTCATCTCTTGGGTACGTGGACATCTACGTGGCGGACTCTCACATTCAGACTCTTCACTCTGGCAGTGATGCCCTGCCACACGTCAGCAGTCCAGATGGGTTTTCCTCCATGCCTCCAGTTCATCTTCTTCCATCGGTCTAACCATCCCCATAGGGCATTGGCTATCATCCACGAGTCAGTGTAGAGGTAGAGCCTTGGCCATCCTTCTCATTCGGCAATGTCTAGGGCCAATTGGACGGCTTTGAGTTCCGCAAACTGACTTGACTTGCCTTTATCTTTGGCAGTTTCTGCCACTTGTCGGGTGGGACTCCAAATGGCTGCTTTCCACTTCTGGTTCCTTCCTACAATATGGTAGTGAAAAGGGCATAACACCTTTCTTCATCTGGCAGCTGATCATATGGCGGAGCTTCTTCAGCTTGGCTCACTGGTTCTTCTTCTTGTTCCTCATCTGCCAGGCTGAAGTTCCCATCTTCAGGCCAGTTTCTGATAACCTCCAGAATTCCAGGGAGATTCGAGCTTCCCAATTGTACACGTTGCGTAATCAAAGCTATCCACTTGCTCCACGTAGCATTGGTGGTATGATGAGTAGGGGGCACCTTCCCTTTGAACATCCAACTAAGGACTGGTAGTCGGGGTGCCAGGAGGAGCTGTGTTTCAGTGTCAACCACTTCTGAGGTTGCTTGTATGCCTTCATAGGCCACCAGAATTTCCTTCTCCACAGGAGTGTAGTTGGCTTCAGAACCCCTATAGCTTTGACTCCAGAAGCCAAGTGGTTGCCCTCGTGTCTCACCAGGCATCTTTTGCCAGAGGCTCCAGGAGGGACCTTTATCTCCAGCTGCAGAATAAAGTACCTTCTTCATGTCTGGTCTCATCTGAACTGGTCCAAGAGCCACGGCATGTGCAATCTCCTGCTTTATTTGCTTGAAAGCTTGTTGCTGTTCAAGACCACATTGAAAGGTATTCTTTTTACGGGTCACGAAGTGAAGAGGGCTCACAATCTGGCTATACTCAGGGATGTGCATTCTCCAGAAGCCTATGGCCTCCAGGAAAGCTTGTGTCTCTTTGCTGTGTATTTTAGCTCTGACAAGCCTGTGAGAAATTATGGATGGTCTAAAATTTAGCACTACAGGAAACTGTAAGTGCAGCAGATTAATGTTGGAGCATGTATTGGAATTGCACTACAAGGTGCTTAGGAGAAGCTCTTAATGGCTTTCCTGAAAGAGTCAGGTCTGAAACATAAAAGTCAATCAGCAGGAAATGCCACAAAGCTTGTGGATAATAAAGATTGATAGATGTTGTCTAAAATGTAGGTTAGCCAGCTAGGTAGCCAGATTAATTAATACTTAATGACTCACTACATATGTCTGCTTCCCTTTACATTCACAAAATATGTGTAAGTGTGACTTGGTACCCATAGAAATCAATATTTTTAGGTTCAACAAAACACAAGAAATCCCTGTATTTATCCTCTGGACTTTTTTCTTTTACATACAAATAGAGGTTGTGTTGGTTAAGAAGATGAAAACTTAGGATATCCAAAGAAACTATGTCTTTTATCCTTCCTAATTATCCCTTTATGATTATTCTTTTACAAGTATTATTCAACAGGGATCAAATATAGCAAGGATTTAACAAAACACCTGTTTCTGTTTATGAACAATTCTAAAGCATTATTCTTTTCATATACTAAGTTAGTTGTCTGCATCAAAGCTCATCTGACTGTATAATTGGATCAGACACTCTAAGGATAAGATAAATTAAATAACAAAACTAAAACCTAGCATAAGAGGTTAAAAAAAATTATTTGGCACAAGCAAAAAATTCTTATACTCTTATTTACCCATAATTACCCAGAAAAGATGTTACTTCTGAAAGACAAAGAAAAGAAGACATGGGGTAGAGGATGAAGGAAAAAACCCAGAACAGTGGAAGAAACCCAGTCACATTTGACAATATCTGCCTAGACAATTGTTTGGAAGCAAAGAAGGCAATCATTTTAGATCTTTTTCTAGTAGTTAAAAATATTTTTTCCTCAAGGTGTTTGTGTACTTGCCACTAAAGTTCACTTTTTTCCTTCCAAAAGACCAGAAAGAGAGTGATGATGACAATTAACATCTGACTTCCTAAAATTTTTACATAGTCTTGGGTTCTCAGACATTTCATATATGGTCACTTAATTTTGATTTTTAGAAAGCACTTATGACAGGTTATATCTTTTAGCTTTTATTTATTCTACAAACTCATATACAGCTCAAGTCTTCATCTGGGGGAAAATTCCAGTTAAGTTGAAGAATCTCTCACGTGAGCAAGAGCTTAATACTAAGCTGCCATTAATTAATGATATTTAACACACGTGTGAGAGAGCCTGTTCTCTTCCAGTAGCATTCCAAATTGCTATAATTTGGTAAAATTTCTAGCAACAGACATTGGATTTTGTTTGTTCATAACTGTATAATGTGAAACTGAATTAACAATTTAACTAATAAATTAATTTACAAGAATTGCACAATGTATATATTTATAAACTCAGTGATACAAGAGTGTGAGAGAAGCAATAAAAAATTAGAACAGAGAACATGGCTGCATTTTTCTTCATCAGTTGAAATTAAATACTAAAACTGAGAATATAGCACATCTCTGTTCCATTTACATTACGGTTTTGAATATTATTTTAACACAAGGAAGAGCAAAACAAAATCTCAAAATATTACTGGGGTTTATATGTTCTTACTATTACTGAAGGCACAAAAACACACCAGAAAAACAAACATGAAATGACTTAAAAGAATCCCTAACGCATTTCTCAATCAGCATGCCAAAATTTTAGAACACCAGTTTCTCTTTGTGAACCACAGTGAAGTCTGCAACTAGGCATACAACAGAAGGCTGAGTTTTCAGAAGGGACTAAAAGTATTTTCCAGAGTATCCACTTGGCTAACATAAAAACATTTCCCAAAACTAAGCCAAAAAAGCCCAAGAAATTGAGCAAATGCTTCATGCATGCAAGAAGCTATTCATAGGGATACAGACAGACACATGCTTGCTTTTCAAAGTACCATCCTGTTAATGTTGTCAAACTACTAATGTTATAGAGATTTTTCTTTTTTTTAATGAATATTTAGTCATCAAGCTATTTCAGCATATGTTTACTTTTGAGATCGATAGGATTTAATCACACATTTAAATATTAGTTTGAATTATCATTCATACCAAGAATTCCATACAGGGTCTTTAGAAACACAGATATCTGAGTTCCAGCCTTAAACTTTAGGGTTTTGATGATTATTTTGTTAAAATAAAAGGTTGGGGTTTGTTATGGTTCTTGTTTGTTTGTTTGTTTAACACAGTGTTTTCTAAAATATCAAACTTACACACTTAACAGTAATAGCCTTTAGGACTGATGCTCTATGTGGCATACAGTTTCTGTTAAATAAATAAGGCTGAAGAGATCTAAAGTCTATAAAGTTACATTTAAGAGTGCTAATACTAAAAATAGGAAGAGAAACAAATCCATTGAAATAACATACCCATGAAAATTGTAGTAATTATCTGAGGTCCACATCTATAACTTTTTCTTCATTTTAAATCTATAGCAGAACCTGGTGCTGGTAAGAAAACATCTAAATAGAATTAATGTCATAAACAGAACTAACAACCACCTCATGAGAACTAACCACATGTTTTTGTGAATACTCTTTGCTCATAGGCTTCAACCAGAAGCTTAAAGAACCAAATTCTCATGGAAATGCTTCCTAAGCTCCCTGCAAGCCTACCAAACAAAACCAACTACAATCAAAATGCTCAGTAATACCATTTTGGCTGTTCTGAGTTAGTGTTCCATTAAGAAACTTCCAAGAAAGCCTCAGTCACACAGAAAAAAAGTCACCCCAAATTCTCCTAGTAGCCCTACTGCTCCTGCTACACAAATCAGACAAAGGACTTTAGAAACAATTACACAGAACTTGCTTCCACCATTTTAAGTCACCATAACACTGCCCCGCAACATACAGAAAATCTCAGAAGCATTCACAAACAATTCCACCATCTTTAAACACAGCCAAACCACCTACCCACCACTTCCTCATATAGTAATACCTCTCATATCACTCCCAGATGTTTCCCCCTGCAGGTTAAAAGAAGAGATGAGGTAATTGTGTTTCTCTTATCCAGCACATAAGATGTCTTGCTTTAATTCACTAATCTCACTAGTGAAAGCTCTCTGCTACACTTACTCTAACTGGTTTTCAGTAAAGAGAAGGTATTCAAGGAGTTACACTTTAAATTGTCTCTGGGAGTGTACCTTATTCTCTGTGATGTTGTCTATTTATAAGAATTCTAGTTAAGATAAAAATAAGCTTTTTCAGAGGAAGGACATGAAGAGACATGAGAAAAAATCTTGTTCAGAAGGGAAAACTTAATAGCCTTGATTAGACTGGAGACTATACTAAGGAAAACCTGACTTTTAATGAAGTCCGAATTGGGATTTCTTTTGGCTAAATAAAGAAAAGCAGTTTTTGTAGTAAAAAAAAAATCCTAATAACCTTAACTGAACAATATGTAATATCAAAATGTTGTGTGTATGAATGAAGGTACAGTATCTAACAAAATACAATATTCTGTGCTTTCAATAGGTTATAGTTAAACTACATGTATAATGAATACATAGAATGAAATGAGATTACAGGAGTATGAAATAAAGGTTGTCACTCAAGGTTATTTTGCATCTTGTTCACTGTTTTGTTCACGTATGATGTCTGATTTGTGGATATAATGCCTTCCAATGTTAAAATAGACTTTGTTTCTTCTAATAAGAACAGTAAACTCATTACAACCTTAGTATACAAATATATATGAGTAGAAAGACTTATCTTTTAAATACCTAAATATATATATAAATGTTTATAAATATATATATAAACATTTATTACAGTGAAGGCCTATCAACTCTGTTTTACCTAAATTTACTCTACTATAATATCTCTAACTTTATTTGTCATTATTTAAGGGGATGAACTAAGGATAAATCAAGAAACAAAGAGTTTGCTTGTGTGCTGGTTTTGGCTGGGATAGAGTTAATTTTCTTCGTAGTAGTTGGTATGGAACTATGTCTTGGATTTCTTCTGAAAACAGTGCAGATAAAACAGGGATGATTTTGTTATTACTGAGCCATGCTTGTGCAGAGTCAACCCCTTTTCTGCTCCTCACAGCACCCCACCAGCGAGTAGGATGGGAGTGCATGAAAAGTTGTGAGGGGACATATCTGGGACAGCTGACCTGAACTGACCAAAGGGATATTCCATACCATATGGTGTAATTCTCAGTATATAAAGTGAGGGGAAAGAAGGAGGAAGAGGAGGATGCTTGGAGTGATGGTATTTGTCTTTCCAAGTCACTGTCATGGCGTCCTGCTGTTCTGGAGATGGCTGAACATCTGCCTGCCCCTGGGAAGTGGTGAATGAATTCTTTGTTTTGCTTTGTTTTTATGAGTGGCTTTTGTTTTCCCTATTTAACTGTCTTTATCTCAATCCACGAGTTTTTTCACTTTTACTCCCTTGGTTCTCTCCCCCATCCCACTGAGGGGAATGAGTGAGTGGCTGCGTGCAGCTTAGTTGCCAGCTGGCATTAAACCATTACAGGTTGGAACTTACAGCAGAGTTCTTGATAGTTTGGGTTTTCACCCTCATATCAACAAAAAAATACAGTAGTTTTCCAAAGAACATTATGCTTATTAGGTAGAATTCTAGTCATATTTTTAGCAACTGACTATTTATTGCATGCACATTTTTTGGCCCTGTGAACTCCCATGAGGCTGACAGTTCTCCCTGATCTAGAACCACCCTAGAAAAGGTCCTAAGTAGTCCCATATTGTAGGACATCTGATTTATCAGTAAATTGTCACCATAAGCAGCCTGATGTTGCTGTTCCGATTCAGGATAACTATTTCAGGTGATACCTTTACAGACACAGAAAAAAATACATCAGCTCTTCCTCAAAGAGCTGAAAATATCCTCCATGAGTAGTCCATCTCCATGAGTGCTTTAATATGGATGTGGGTGTGATTTTCACATCCTACGCTCATGTAATTCACCTCTCATTATTTTCTCTCTTCTCTGTTCCGATGCAAAGCCACACCAAATAATTTGGGTTCCCAAGAAATAAATTTGATCAAATGGATTGACTGTGTAACAGATAGTTTTTGTGAGCACCCTACCCCACTGTCTCAAACTCTACAGTCCACACATAGTCCTCACTGAATGGCAGGTAAGCAGCATTTTATTCTTACAATCAGAAAATGAGTAGAAAGGCTGTTTGGGGCTCTTGTCAGCTTTGTGTGCATTAACTAAGTCCTGAAGCCATCATAGAGGCCCTCAGAGCATATATGCAATTTACGAGTGGTAAGTTCCATTACACATGAAGAGTTTTATCTGACTTGTCTGTGGTTAATAGGCTTGCCAGTAACAAAACAAGGAAAGTGTTTTGTTCTACTTGAATAAAAAAAATACAAAATTTAGACTTATTGTACTTTAACGATGGATGCCATTGTCTTCTACAGTTTGTAAAATAAATGAAAGAATATCATAACTAATAATGTAAGAAAGTGCAGCAAAGGAGTTTTAGTAAAGTGGTATAATTTGCAAATAGATGACCATATCAAAATCAGTGAGACAAAAAATGAATAACTCTAAACTTAGTCATATTTTTCCAGCTGTTGACAGTGATGAATTGTTTATCTGCTGTTGTGACAGTTGAACCTCTTATTAGGATGCTTAGTACTAATTAAAATTTTAAAAGATCTCTCTGCTTCATATGCCTGTGTCTCTCTTGGGGCTCATAAATAGTTGTTTTCCCTTTTCAGTGGAAAAAATGATGAAATGAATGACAATTCCCAGTCTGAAACAGTTCAGGTAGCAAGTCTATTCTCATATCAACACCTTGAAGAGGAATCAGTTTCTGGTGTATTTCTAGAGGTTTAAAAGGATAAAAAATACTGAAATGGTTCAGATGATGGTTTTCACCTGAGGACAGAGATGAGTTCTAATCGAAGGACTAGTAAACATGAGAATGTTTAAAAAATCTGTGTCTAAAAGTTGAATTAACTCATGTTTGTGTGAATCCTGTTATTTTTATGATAGCAAACATAATGGATTATTTTTGTTTTGAAAGTTTGCAATATTAATTTTTAATTCTAAATATTTTGATTATTTGGAAGTGTTTTCTCAAAGTCTTTTGAAATATTGTGCTTGTGATAGTAAAGTAGGGCAGTTCTAAAACATGAAATTGCATCTCCTGATCATGGAATTTAAGGCAGTCAATTGAAATCAGAACTTTTGTTATTTTACGAGCTCTTATCATGCCTATACCTGTTTCATAAACAGATTGCGTTAGAGTCACCTGAAGGTTTCCTTTAAGTTTTTTGTAGAGTAAAAAGGAAAGAGAAAACCACCTGCAAATTTGAAAATAATCCAAATTATTTTTATATAAAAAAATAGTAATAAAAAAATCTGTCATCCTTTAGTTTTCAGTAGATGGAAGTGTGAGTTTCAAAGGATGTGCTTTATTCTTCTTTTTGTTAAGCTGTACCCTATTCCATATCTTTACCAGTGATCTTTAAGCAGGAATAAGTAACACTTAGAATGTGAAAGTATGGAAATTATTTTTGCAGTTTCACCTGCAATTTATGGAATGTATTACTTCTCTAACAAAATGAGAATGAATATTGTATTGAATTTATACAAAGAACTACTTCAGAAATCTACAGAAGCAAATTTTTATGGAACCTGCAGATGAAATGCTGAAAAATGTGGCTGCATATTGTTCAGGCTGGCAGGTAATTAATATAATTTGTAGGAGATAGAGAAATGGATGAAGGAATTCCAGATATTTGAAGGAAAGAGTGCATTGGTGTTCTACATACCTGGAATTATCTTTTAGATTGTGCTATTAAACTGAAGAAATCAAAATCCTCTACCTTCATTTTAAGGGTAGCATACAAAATCAACTTGAGAGTTTTCTTAATCAGTTTTGCCAATGTCTTAAATCAGGCCAAGTGTGCAATAATCTATAAAATTCAAGTTGTAGTCTCCAAAATAGTTGACTGAGGTAACAAATCTGATGCGTGTACCGTGAGATGAGATCAATAGCTTTGGAATCTAAGGCTTCAGGTCCTACGAGTTGTAACTGATTTTTTTAAATTTTCTATCACTCCCCTGTACAGAACTGTATAGATTCTTGAAAGCAAATTCTATTTGTGATGGGGATATAAGATTCAATGGCACATATGTTTAATTTCAGGGATAGTATAAATCACCTTTTCTCATACAGATTTTTTGTAGCTAAAATGCTATAATAGAAGCCTACAAAACAATTCCCTGATACCAAAAAGGTTGTTTTCAGTACTTTTGAAGGTGGAAGGTGTGTTGGGAGAGAGAGTTTCTTTTCTCTCTCTTTTTTTTTCTCTTTTTCTTTCTTTCTCAATAAAGTTAGGGCCAGAAGAAAAGAGGAAAGACATAAAAAGATATAATTTTCAAAATAATACTCTATATTAAGAGGATGTATCTTGCTGAATGTTTCCAATACTTTATTTTACAGTAAATTCTTCTTGGACTGTAGTCATTGATCCTGTGCTTGCTGCAATGGACTCAGTGAACAAGTTACCAAGATCCATCTGTACTAGAGTATTTATGATTACTTTTCATGAAAATTACTGTGGGCATGGATTCAACATAACACATACTCATGTAAACAGTACCTAATTCAGTCAATAAAATTTAAGTAGAAAAAAATCTATTAATAAAAGAAATAAAATACGGTTTTCCTGAAGTTACAGAGTAAAATATTTACAATCTATTAGCTTACATGAATTCCAAGTTTCACACTTTGCATTAATGATGATTTTACTAAAATTCTACATAACCTATACATTATGCATTCCTGAGTACAGCTATCTGCTATTGCACTTATGATAATATGCATTTCTTTGATTGCACAGGTTTATAATTTTGTATTAAAATATACTGAGACTTAAAAGAAGTTAAATAGAATTCACTGTACAAGTATTTGCAGTGCACAATATGTTATTCAGAATTTGGTTGCTATCCACTACTACAGGAGAGGAAATAAAGTTTATTTTAATTTTTTGCTATCTTTTTGTAATCAAATGAAAATTAAGCTGTAAATCTATATTTGTTTTGATCCAATGAATGTAAAACTCACAGCTACATAAAAGTCAGAATGGGTGGATTAATACTGGACGATGTACGTGCAGAAATATTTCAAAGTGCTTCAAAGGTACTGGATTTTAAGCAACATTCTCTAGAGTTCTCCACCTCTCTTTTCAGCTCACAGAATATACTGTTTATCCTAGTGTTTCAGTTATTCATAGAAGCTCTATTCATGTGTAACTATCCTTGTTCCTGGATGGGGCAGTATGACAGATGTGAATTCAGTTTTGATGATTTAAGATGAAGTCTCCAAACTAGAGTCTCACATAAACATTTTAAAGCTGAAGGATTTCTCCTAACATAATAGGGATGCTAAATTATATAAGAATTAGTCTGAGCATAAGCTGTCCAAAGAATAATTCTGATTTGATCACATATACTAAGAAACAGCATTTCTTGAAGTGCTTTGATAGTCTTTTCCAGTTCATTGCCTAGTTTGAAAGTGTGACAGTACACAAAGAAAACTAGAATGCTCAACTATTTTTAAATCTCAGAAAGCTCTATTTCAGTGGAACAGAGAAACCTATTCCTTTTTTAATGAAATTAATTCAAATCTGCAGTACAAACTCTGCAGAATTTAGTGATCTGTACCCAAAATCTTCTCAACATAGTATTTTTAATACTGCTATAAAAGATGAAATCCAGATACCACAGTTTACATTTATTTTTTATTTGACAATATGGTTTTAAATATTTTTGAAGTGAAAAGAAAGACAGGAAAAACCTTCAAGTGTATACATTCTTGAGAATTATAAATCAAATCTAAAATCTACAGAATTAAAAGTTTTTAGTCTCTTTACTCTTATAATGGAACTACAAAAAATCCCATAAATTAAGGTTTGGGTGAAAATGGAGAACAATTCTCAGAATATGTGACGGGATATAGGTAATACAAAAAAATTAAATGTCTATATAACAGACAGAAAGAGAAAAAGAAGCTCTTGAACTCACCAACCTTGAAAGCATCAGATTTACCATCAAAAACAGCTTGTCTACAGGGAAAAAATATGCTGGAGTTAAACAGGGTTTGAATTTAAAGAAAATTACATATTATTGAACAAGTATCTTTACAGATATTTTTGCTGCACAACAAATAGTAATTTTTTTTAATATGTTTTCTCATTCCAAAGTAGAGTGAAATAAATCAGAACGGGCATCTTTGTTCTAGAATGAGAGAATGGGAACTCATCTGCAGTGGGTTTTTCCATTCTGTTCTACCTCAACTCCCTGTCTATAAACACATTTTGGGCCACAATTTTTGCCAGTCTATTTGCAGGGAAGCAGATACTATATGACTATAGTTACCAAGCTGTTCTTTAGAGGAAGAGAAGAAACACTGTCTCTATTGCCAGTTCTGGTCTGACCTGAAGCAAAGGTGGCAGTCATGTGATGACTGGTTCAGGTTATTTATCTTGATTCCATAATACTTACTTTATCAGCTTTACTCTGCCCGAAGACCCAGAAACTTTTTTTTTTTTCTGACTGGGTAAAGGAACAGAATTGATGATTAAAATCATAGAATTATAGAATCATGGAACCAACCAGGTTGGAAAACACAAGATCATCAAGATCATCCAAGATCATCAAGTCCAACCCTTGATCCAGTACCACCATGGTTACTAGACCATGGCACTAAGTGCCACATCCAGTCTCATCTTAAAAACCTTCAGGGACAGAGAATCCACCACCTCCCTGGACAGCCCATTCCAATGCCTGATTACTCTTTCTGTAAAGAATTTCTTCGCAATATCTAACTTAAACCTCCCCTGGTTTGAGGGGAGGGCTTAAGACCATGTCTTACTGATAGCTGCCTGGGAGAAGAGACCAGTGCCCACCTGGCTACAACCTCCTTTCAGGTAGTTGGAGAGAGTGATGAAGTCTCCCCTGAGTCTCCTCTTCTCCAGGCTGAACAGTCCCAGCTCCCTCAGCCTCTCCTCACAGGACTTGTGCTCCAGTCCCTTCCCCAGCCTTGTTGCTCTTCTCTGGACCTGCTCCAGCACCTCAATATCCTTCCTGAACTGAGGGGCCCAGAACTGGACACAGTACTCCCGGTGTGGCCTCACCAGTGCTGAGTCCAGGGGAAGAATCACTTCCCTGGTCCTGCTGCCCACACTGTTCCTGATCCAGGCCAGGATGCCATTGGCCTTCTTGGCCACCTGGGCACACTGCTGGCTCATGTTCAGCTTCCTGTCAATCCAAACTCCCAGGTCCCTTTCTGCCTGGCTGCTCTCTGGCCACTCTGTGCCCAGTCTGTAGTGCTGCAGGGGGTTGTTGTGCACAGGGCCTAGCACTTGGCCTTGTTGGACCTCATCCTGTTGGAATAAGTCCAACCGATCGATGACAAAATATAATACAATACTTGCAATAAAAGATACAGTAATAAATATTTAGCTGATAAATATTTTAATCCTCGCTTTATAACAGACTTTTTGCCACTCTTTCCTTGAAATCTAGCATCTTCGTTTTTCCCATTCATACTTTTTCCCCCAAACATCACAAGTAAACAAACACAGAGTATAGAAAATTGATACATTAAAATAGGTCATTCCTGGAACACCTCTGTAGTTATCAGATATTGAGATTTTTTAAAGTAATTAATGTCAAGCAATAGCATTGATCAGAGCTGCATTGAATATTTCAAAGTCACCATGTGGTGTAAAAAGCTCATATTACTTCCTCAGAATGCCAACATATGAACTTGAAACATTTTTAAGCATAGACTTCCAAACTTGAAAAGTTTCAAAATGATGGATATCTGCAGAGAGGTACAAGAAATTAACAAATAAAAAGTAACAAAACCCCACAAAAAAAATTGTTAGGTATTGCTGACTCTCAAGAAAAACTCCATGCTGTGGTGTGAAGTGGCTCTGTACAGATTTATCAAATCCTTTCATACGCAGGTTTAAGGATTTACGTAGAAGTCCAGACCACAAGCTGCCCTAAACTTCATCAAAATCAACATGCTATGCTTACTCAAAATAAATTCTTCAGGTACAGCACACCGTGTATTCTTCTTGCTTTATATATACCCTAAACCAGATGTGAGCATGTTGCAGAAATGGCTGTTTAAAAAAAAGCTGGAGTTTGCATAATCAGGCCTTATTTACAGGTGAAACACGTTTCCTTGCTTACTGATTAAGGGAAAGTTTTAGCAAACAGAATAACAGGATTTTTTTCACAAAGCTCTAGCTAGGAAAGTTCTAGGGACTTTTTGTTTCAATTTGCAGACATTAATGAATTTTTTATTGTCTTTTTTTTTTTTTTTTTTGTTCCATGTAGAATTGTCTTGCTGATAACATGATCTATTGTTCTCTGAGGTATGGTGAGATTGCCATCCCTTAAACAGAGTGCGCTTATTGGAAATTAAACCTCTACTAATGTATTATAATTATTACTTCAGAGTAATTTGCTGCTCCAGCGGGGAGTCAGAGCTAATCTGATGGTAACATTTCTTCTGTGGAGCTGTTAATATTTTCACTATACTGAATATCCACATCATGGATCTAGCCTGAGGCTGATTAATGATCTTTGTGCTGGAACAGCGATTTGTAGCTAAATCAGCCCTCACTGAGAGAGATTCAGTGTTACTTCAGTCAATATTGTTAAATAAGTCTGAACAGTTAGCACAAATGTAATCTAGTAAGGTGAGATAGAGGCAATAAACTGAAGTAAATAAGGCAACTTCTACCATTCATGCATTTCATTTTTACATGGAACAAATCACAAAAGCAAACAACCCCCCCTCAACATTCCAATGTTCACTGCACAAAAAATCAAAACCTGTGGTATTACTTTACTGAAATTGCCATTTCCTGAAAAACGTAAAAAGGAAATTGAGCAGTATGGATAATAGAAATTGATATTTCTTCTTGTATCATCATGAAGCTGAAGAGTAAGTGGTTAAAATCCCTTTTTCTTTGTAAATTCTCCACGTTTCAGAATAAAAATGTGTATAATATTGTATCACTATTTGAATTACCTACAGTTAGATTGCATTGATGTAAATACAAGAGAAAACAAAAAATATGGTCACCTCCCACCACAAGTTTTTAAATAGACTGATTTCATTTATAGTTCTATGTGTCTGATTGCAATAGGGTTTCTTGAAAATTTTTTTGAGAAAAAAATAAACACAAAAATAATTTCAAAGATTGAAATATGTTGATTATTTTGGTTTACTTACTGCCTATAATAACTTTAAAGTTCATATTTATTGCTCTGAATTAAAAAAAAAAAGTTTCATTTTACTTGGTTTTTTCTTAGTCTCTTCATTTTCAGTCTATTTCTTTTTCTTGACAAAGCAGAATGAGAAGGAATGGTGAAGTGGGGCTCCCTTGCACAGTTTCCTAACTTCCTTTTGTTGAAAGGCAATAGATGTATATAGAAAATATTAATTTTGGGCAATGCTACAGAAAACTGGAAATGTTCTGAACAGAAAACTTCTCAGATTCTTTTAAAAATATATATTTCTATCTTTTCCCCATTCATCCTTTTATGCTGCAGGAAATTTTTCTGAATATCATTTAAGGACATTTCTTTATAGACTGATATTACCATAATGAGATGGGTATCAGTGGATAAGATGCCAGTCCATTAGGACAGACAGCAGTGCAACAGATAAAATCTCAATCTTAATGTGATGAAAAGTCCAACTGATTTCTCTGATGAATAGCTCCCTGCATGTTTCCCTTTTTTCTTTTTTGCTCATGCTTAGGTGCCAGAGGAGCCCCACCCAAATCCCAGAGGAGTGGGGAGCCAGACTTGCAGAGCATCCAAGAAGCCAGCTTCTCCTCTGTCCAATTCCCTTTTCATCTCCTTCTCCCTTCACACCCAGTCCACCACCTCAGTCTCCAGTCTGGCCTACAGCTACTATACAGTGTTTCTGAAGGTTTCTAAATGTTACCAAGTGAGCCTATTTTAAAATAGTAGCTAAAATTGCCTTTTCCTATTTTCTCAAATCCTCCTCTCAAACAAGAGAACAGCAGCAGCTCTTGGGGGAAACTGCACTCCATCCATATGGAAAATTAATTTGGATCATTTCAGTACCTGAGCAATTCTATCGGCAGAAAATTTGATATTGTGTTAAGGTTAAATATTGGTATAAATTAAAATCGTCAATTAGGTAGCTGCAACAAAGCACAGAGACACTTCAGAAACAGTGAACCATTAGTGGTTGTTGCACAACCCACCTCTAAAATAATCAATCCCAAACCCTGTAGCCTTTGAGTATCACTGATAATCACACAATCAGTAAATTTTTATATATGTAAATACTTTGCTGACAAAAACAGCTTATGGGATCTGAGGAACAGATACTATCTCCATTAGAAAACAGCTATGTTTCCTTCTCTGTCTGAGACAACCTATGTTACCTTCAATCATGTACTTTAGATTCACTGAAAGCTACAATTTTATTCTTAAAGCTCTTAAGAAAAACACAGTTCTTGGCTGTCTAAAGACAGTATCATTTCTTGGCTCAAATTCTGGATTTATTTTTAAGGTATTTTGTTAGAGTTTATTTTAACTTAATCACATTTCTTAGAAACCTAAATAATTGTATTTTTGAAATTCAAACATAGTGTGCCAAATCAATCAACTTGTAAGACAACAAAACACTGTTACGGTAATACATACATTTTCTAGTCCTTATTGCAATGAATCATCTTTTCTAGTCAAATGACACTTTCTATATATGGAAGTATCTTATACTTCTATAAACAGACACTTACCAGACATGTCTCAGTGACACTATTATTGTGTGAATAATATGGTGGTTTTTAACCAGATGAACTAAGAAGAAAATACATAAATATCATTAACTGAGAAACAGAGAGATAAAGTTCCTTGGCAAAGGTAAGTGGCTGAAAAATTTAAGAATTATCTGAGAAGAATGCCAGTATGTGCCTTTCTGCTCTGTATATACAGATGCACAAAAACTCATTTTGCACCATTTCCAGGTTTTTGTGCTATCCTTCCTTCCTAGTTACCTTCTGTGGTAACTTTCTTACAAGCATTGCTAGCAGTAGGGTTCATTGTAAGTTCGAGATCAGAGAGAAACAAACAAATTCCTTTCCCAGCATGCGTTTGCGCATAAAGCTAAACTCAGCCTTGTAAGTCATTTCCGTTCATCATTAAAACCATGGTTCAGTTTTTATATCATATAGTTGGAAAACAACAGAAAAAAAAGTCAATGTTTTGAATATATGACATCTCTTTTTTCTCTTTTCTAGAAAAGTGCGCTATTTTCATTAATATGTCAGTTGTTATGTACAAATAGTTAGCATTAAATATATTGTTTAAATTATTTTCCTTATTGATTATAAAGTTCAGCTACTGTAAGCATGAAATTAAATCCATCTTTTAAGAAATGTTTTTCCCTGTATCTCAATAAGTAAAATATTGTCATCACTAGTAAGAATATATTCATGCTGTAATAGTTCTGCAAGACCTCAGAACCAGAACCTGTCTTTCTTGGTTTCTTTGGGCTTCCTTGGTTGTTTTAGCTTGTTTTGCTCTATTAGCAATTATCAAGCAAGGAGATTTTTATTGTCTAATTTATTTCAGTTTTTCTTAACATTG